>NC_137021.1:5680000-5852500 GCF_032717465.1 Coenobita brevimanus
CCTCCTTTCTGTTCTCCCCATCCTTTCTGCCATGTATAGATGAGTGAGGAGTGGAGATAGATGGTTGGAGTGGAGGTAGGGAGGTGTTGGGGAGGGGAGAGTGTTTGGGAAAGGGGAGTGGGGATTTGGGTAAAGAAGGCAGGATGGAAGGAGAAGAAGAATGAGTGAATGAACGAACGAATAAATGAAAGGATGGAAGGAGAAGAAGAATGAGTGAATGAACGAACGAATGAATGAAAGAATGGATGGATGAATGAATGGCTGAATAAATGAATGAATGGCTGAATAAATGAATGAATGGCTGGCTGGATGAATGAACGAATGAATGAAGGGACTAAGAAAGAAAGGAAGGAGGGGGACAAAATTACAGGTCAGCAAGTAACAGAACCTACATAGAGAGCTTGTGAATGGCCAAGTGGGTCGTGTAAGGAAATACAGGGTAAAATGGACCAGAGAAATGTAGTCAGCCAGTGCAAGAATAGAGGATGGGAGCATGGAGGGTGGGAAAAGGGGAATAGGAGTCCATTACTCAGCAAGGTAAAGAAACCAAGCAGTCTTCCTTTATGGGGATTGGAGAGTAAGAAATGGGGAGAGGGAGAATTGAGGAGTGAGAAATGGGGAGAGGGAGAATTGAGGAGTGAGAAATGGGGATAGGGAGGATTGAGGAATGCTGAATGGGGATAGTGTATGAGGAATGATTAAGTGAGAAATGGGGAGAGGGAGAATTGAGGAGTGAGAAATGGGGATAGGGAGGATTGAGGAATGCTGAATGGGGATAGTGTATGAGGAATGATTAAATGAGAAATGGGAACAGGGAAGTATAAGGGAGGGAGTAGGGAGTATGGACTGGGAGGAGCGGGAGGAGTTGGTTAGTAAAATAAATGAGGATAGAGAAATAAAGGAGGAGGAAAATAACCTAAGGACCATGAGGAGGACTGAACAGGGGATAGGAATACATTACTCAGCAAGGTAACACAAACCACACCGTCGTCCGTTGTGGGTAGTTAGTCCGGAAACGCCAAGGCAAAACGACCGAGAAAAATGCAGTTAAGGTTGACGGCTAACGAGACTTCGGTTGTAAAACGAGGGTGACGGGAAAGACGGCGCAGACAAGAGGTGGGCGGTCGTAAAAAGGGGGAGGGATTGCCAGAGTGCGCGCGGAGTGGAAGGAAGAATGCGCAGTGAAACGTTTGCGTTGAATGGAAGGAAAAGATGCGCAGTGTAAGAGAAAAAAAAGGTGAGCGTTGAATGGAAGGAACGGATGCGCAGTGAAGGGAAGAGAAGTGAGAGCGTTGTATGGAAGGAAGGAATGCGCAGTAACGGAATGGAAAGGTGCGCACAGAATGGACGGGAAGAATGCGCAGTAAACGTGAGGAAAATGCGCATAGAGTTAAAGGAAATAATGCACGGTAACGGAAGGGAAGAAATGCGCGTAGAATGGACAAGAAAATGCGCACAGTAATCGACTGAATGGATGGAAAGAATGCGCAGTAGGCTAGGAAAGATGCGCAGTAACATTATTTCCTGCTCTCCGTCTCTCATCCAGCTGCATCTTTAGCCTAACAAAATCTTCTAGAGCGAGCAGAAATAAACTAAGATAACGCAATTGAACATTTTGTAGAAACTCTAACCCCCCCGAGTTTAGAAAAATCGTCTGGAGGTAAACACACACACACACACACACACACACACACAGGTGGGATGCAGTCCTACCGGACCCAGGTTCAAATCCCTGCTGGGGCAGGGAATAGTTTAAGGATTTGAATTTCATGTAATGCAGACTCTACTGATCTACCAGAAGACCCGCCGACATGTCGTAAAAATACCCCCGCTAATACCAATACACCAGTCCTGTATGAGACAGCCCTAGCATGTACTCAGTATGGATGATGGGTGTTAGCGCCGAAGTGGTGCCATGTGGAGGTGTATGGCGTGTAAGAGGACTACTGGTCCTTGAAATCAGGCTGTGAAGCCTATGCCCAGAGTCACACACACACACACACACACACACACACACACACACACACACACACACACACACACACACACACACACACACACACACACACACACACACACACACACACACACACACACACACACACACACACACACACACACACACACACACACACACACACACACACACACACACACACACACACACACACACACACACACACACACACACACACACACACACACACACACACACACACACACACACACACACACACACACACACACACACACACACACACACACACACACACACACACACACACACACACACACACACACACACACACACACACACACACACACACACACACACACACACACACACACACACACACACACACACACACACACACACACACACACACACACACACACACACACACACACACACACACACACACACACACACACACACACACACACACACACACACACACACACACACACACACACACACACACACACACACACACACACACACACCGTACTGAAGCATTTTTATTGCCCCATTGCCCCTGCCCTCAACCCCACGCTCAGCCACGTCGCCGCTCTTACGGATAAACTCCATTACATGCGCTTATAAGTTTGTTCCCTTCACTATGTCTATATGAGAGATCTTTCAAGAGCTGACCTAGAATGCTGTAGATTTGAAGGTTTGTGGTAGGTTTCTTTGGAGATGACCTTAACCTTTGACCTTTGTCCTTCTTCTTAGAGCATGACCTGGATATGGTTAATAACTACTCACCCTCAAACAGTGAAGTGTCTAGGTGAAAAGTTTCGAAAGTTAGAACGGATGAAGGACACAGACAGGCAAGTGCAGGTAGACAAAGACAGACAGGCACATATTAAGACAGGCAGACGGACAGACAGACGGTAAATTAGAAGAAAGAAGTCCACAACGCTGGCGGTTTAATATTTTCCGAACTGGCGATAGTGAGAATGAAATTAAAAAAAGACGCCATCGCAGAAAAACCGGCTTAGACTGAACAGCTTGAAGGAAAAACACCCTAGGCAGAGACAGGACCGAGGATTTACACAGCTTTACCCCTGTGACGGGTGCTTGAGGAGTAATAGTCAGTGCAGTGAGTGGCTTATAGAGGTATGGAATTAATTGGAAGGAGTCAAAGTTCATAAGGTACAGAAAAGATATATTTAAGAAAGTGCAAGTGTTTAGAGGTTTTATTTTATCGAGCGACAGTTTTAACCGAGACAGTGGCAATGCTGATAGTGGTGGTTGTGGTGGTGATGATGATGATAATAATGACGATGACGACTCTTAGTAAAATCGTATGATGGTAGGGATAATGCAGTAAAAAGGTGTTAAATGGCCATGATGATGATGATGGTGATGGTGATGATTATGCAACCCTTCCAGTGTGAGACCCAACCCTGTGCTGAGTAAAATCGTCCGGTGGTAGGAATAATAGCGAAAAAAATAAGTTAGTGGTAGTGAGGCGTTAAGGGATGGTGTGGAATGCGGGCCTTCAGCTGTGCCCTTTGGAATACTCGTAAATGCACTTGGATTAGCACATAAATGCACTCGTTTGAATTAATTTACATCCTTCACACACACACACACACACACACACACACACACACACACACACACACACACACACACACACACACACACACACACACACACACACACACACACACACACACACACACACACACACACACACACACACACACACACACACACACACACACACACACACACACACACACACACACACACACACTCTCTCACTGCTTTTGTTCTTGGCAAGTTCCTTCTGCCCTTCCATCTTCTCTGGGTTCTCCTTATGCTATGCTATTTCTCTCCCACTGTCAAATATAACTTTTCTTCCCACCTCCAGTCCCCATCAGTTTTCTCCCTTCCCCCCTCTCCCCTTCCTTCCCCTACCTCTGCATATCGTACCTCTCCCCTTCCCTCCTTCCCAAACCCCCTTCCCTTCTCGAAACCCCCTCCCTTTTCTCCCGCTCTCATCCCTTCATCTCTCCCCTCCCCTCCTCCCTCGCTGTCTCCCCATTTCCATCCCTCTCCCTGTCGGCGTCCCTATTCCCATCCCCCTTTCTCTCATCGTCTACTCATCTCCTCCCTTCAATTCTCTCCCTCTCCCTTCAATTCCCTCCCTCTCCCCATCCCCATCCCTTCCCATCCCTTCCCTTCCCTTCCCTTCCCTTCCCTTCCCTTCCCTTCCCTTCCCTCTCCCCTCCAATCCCACCTGCAGCCACAACCAAATTCTGCTTGCCACACTTGTGGAAAATGTTGCAAAAATTAGCCACTATGATAAGGCAGGACTGCTTAGGCCAGGTCAGAGAAGGGGTGAAGATTTGTATTGCGCTTGGTATTTCCTGCTGACACCCTGACGTCTGTTTCTTGCAGGTATATTGGGATTTATATTTGGGTGTTTATTTAAATTTAGATTTGTATATTTGGATTTATTTTGGGTGGATACTTGGATTTATTATGGTGTATATATGAATTTAATTGAAGTGTATATTTGGGTGTAGATATAGTTGTAGATTTGACGACGTTTATGATTCTCTCTCTCTCTCTCTCTCTCTCTCTCTCTCTCTCTCTCTCTCTATATATATATATATATATATATATAATAGCCTGGGGTGAACATTTGACAGGTGTGTTTTCGGTGTATATTAGAAATGATACTGTAGTGACAATAAGAAGTTGTGAAATCTGACGTTTGTTATGGGGTATGTATTAGAATTTATATTTTGATGTGGTATTGGATGAAGATAAAAATCGCAAATTTTGAAGTGTGTGAGTATATATTAGGAATTATTTTGTAGATTTGAGTGGAGGTGAAAACTGTGGCGTTTGTCGTTTGTTTGGTGGTGTGTATCAGGAATTATCGTTAGATGTCGGATAGGGTGAAGATAGAAGTTACAGAATCAGAGTTTGTGAGTGTGTAAAAGCATTTATGTTTGTAGATTGGGGAGGAGAGTGAATTTATGGAAACAGTTTTGATTGTACGTATAAAAGAATTTACAGTATATTTGGACGTAGATGTGGGTGAAGATAAAAAATTAGAATTGATGTGAACTTAAATGACCCTGATTTTCTGATCCCTGTTTTAATGCGCAGTATATTATAATGTACACTTGTGGATGCATATTTGGAATTTTTGTTTGGGTGTAGATGTGGGTGAAGATGAAAGTTTGAGAATTACGCTGACTTTAAAGTGACCATCAATTTCAGGTGTTTGTGTTGAGGATGTACAGTATATTTTAATGTACACTTACGGACAAGGAGACGCTTTCACACTTAAGTCAGACATTTGTGAAACGTAAATATTAATCCGTAAAAGTTGTTGGGTTATCGCATTATCGGGTTTTAAAGTTATTGTTCACTCTCTTCCTATTTGTCGTTATGAAGGGCATCAGTACTTATTTCCAAAACTTTACAATGTATCCAAGGATATACATTTGACTGAAAGAGGTTTTGAATTAATTTTAACTAGAATGGCCCCAACATTGTGGTGTTTGTGTTTTTGATGTAGATAAGAATGGACAAAGTTGTTAAATTAAGGTAAAGCTTCCTTGAAAGCCACAGTGACTCAGTATTTGTCACGTTCCTCTGCCTGTCAGTTGTGCCTGGGTTCGAATCCGGCTTTGGCAGACATTTAATAACTTCGTTCCGGTAACGCATTTTATTTTAGTTTTTGGACAGCCTACTGTACTAATAGCCATGTTAGCGACTTCCTTGCACTCATCATACCCACCAAACAAATTTTAGTCACAAGGAGAAACTTAAAGGAATTAGATAATATTGCCTTCTTAAACACCTTTAGCACCGTGGTTCTCTCCTGTTGAATAGAATGGCATGAAAGTAGCAAATTACGACAGGAAGAACGGAAATCGGATTGGAAGGTTAATAATGGTGAAAAGGCATTTTTTTTTTTTAGGAGTTTCTTGAGTAAGCAAAAGCGTCAAAGGTTACAAGGAAGTAATCTTTTTTTCTTTTCTTTTTTAGCCAGGGATAAATTCGAACTGGAAGGGTAAGATATAGCCTTAATTAACCCCTTGAACACTAAGGGGCTCTTCTAAGCCAAATATAATCGTCATGAAGTAGCAAGAATGAAATAATCACCTGACTGAAGGAGTGTCAAGGGCTGTGGGAAGAGGAGAGTAAAATAGTCTGGAGTCAGTGTGTTTAAAATTCCTTCAGTCTGGTAACTCTTCTTTATTCTTGCTGCCTCCAGACGATTTCCTTCAGGCCTTGTGAAACCTCGAAGTAAAAGGGGTTAATGGAGGACCTCGTACGAGAAGCCTTTCCAAATCTAAATAAATATCGTGTGGAGATAAAGTTTATAATAAAAAAATTAGAGGTAAAAATGTGTAATTGGGTAAGTAGAAGAGGAAGGGTTGAAGAAAATCGCGCAGTGTTAGCTTCAGTCTAACGCCTAAGAAAATCTGCACTAGTTAGTTAACCCCTTCAGACGTAGGACTTCACTTCATTTTGTTTTTTGCTGTTTCAAGACGATTTTATTCTGCTTTTGGGCTGGTGGGATTATAGCTTAGACTACCCCCTCTATTAGTATGGTTCGTCTTCTGATAGCCTGAGTTAAAATAAAAAAAATGTCATCGTAATGAAGGTGATTGGAGTAGAACCGACAGTAGTGTGTGTGTGTGTGTGTGTGTGTGTGTGTTCACTTACGTGGGTGCCTGAGACTGCCTGTGTGTCGGTCTGATTGTGTGTGTGTGTGTGTGTGTGTGTGTGTGTGTGTGTGTGTGTGTGTGTGTGTGTGTGCGCGCGCGCGCGCGCGGCTGTGTATATGTGCGGTGTGGAGGTTTGGCAACGCTGGTATGATGCAACATCTCTGGCCGCTCCCCCGGTGACGTCACAACAGGCTACCTACACCCCCCTTGGCCTTCTCTCTTCCTACCTCCCTCCCACCTACTGTTCCTCCCTCCCTCCCAGTCTACCTTCCTCCTTCCTTCCTTCCTACCTCCCGTCCTCCCTTACAACTATTCTTTTTCCTGCCTCCTGCCTCCATCTTGTATTCCTCTCTCTTCCTCATCCATCTTTATCTTTCTCTCTCTCTCCTTCCCCTCCATCCTTTAATATATACCTACTTATCTTCCTACCTTAATACTTGTCTCCTTATGTCCCTCCCTCTCTTTCCTGCTCCCAACTCTTTTCCCTTCCTTTTCTTTCTTTCCTGTCCCACCCCTCGTCTTATTCCTTCTCTCCCGCCTACCTTTTTACTCACTTCTCCCTCCTTCCTTCTTCAGAGTTGTGTGGATTGAAAATTAAAGTTGGAAAATGATAATAATTGGTGGTGGTGGTGGCGGCGGCGGTGGTGGCGGCGGTGGTGGTGGTGGCGGTGGTGGTGGTATTATCATCATCATCATCTTGGGTGGAAAAAAAAAATAGGATGACGGTGATGATTATGGTAATGGTGAGGATGATGTTGATTAATGGTAATGGTAATGGCGATGGGTCATCACCCTGACCTTTTCCCCACCTTCCTCCTCCTCCTCCTCCCCCTCCCATTTTACGTAAACTGTGTGAGGCAGTGAAATTAGATCAGATGGCGGTGGATGTGCATGTGTTGGAGGGCAGGGGGTGGTAAGATTAAAACCCCTTCACTGCCAATACCTTTGTTTTTGTTACCGTCGGACGATTTTATTCAGTTCAGGGAGGCCTCTGGAACTCAGGTGCTTAGATATATCCGTCGATATTTAGGTGGTCTATTATGCATAATATAATAGTCTGATTTGACGAAGAGGGCACTAAAGACGACGTAGTTTGTACGAAGAGGAGAAAGCTGATTTGAGTGTGGCTGGGTAAGGGGATGAAACGAGTCATATTAAGCTGCATTGGAGATTACTTAACACCCCTTCCGTTGCGATCTGTTGTGTACGGTTATTTCTGCGCATCCTCCTGCAGTTCGTCTGTACTGTATCGATATTAAATCGATGTAAATAGCATACAAGAGAATATTAACGTGTAATTCGGGACAAATCGCCAAGAAAGAGGTGTTACGAAGCCCACCTAGAATGTCGTTTTGCTTTAGGTCACTAGCTGTTCCTTGAATTTTGTGTCCGGTGTGAGTGAATGGGAAATGTAGAGCAGTGAATGAGTGAGAGAGAGAGAGGGGGGGGGATGAGTAGAGGGTGAGGGGAGAAGACAAGTGCTAGTTGGTGGCTGGATGGTGGGAGAGGGAGATAAGCGGGATGGGTGGATGAGTGTGGGTGAATAAGTAGGTGAGAGTAAGAGTGGGGGTTGGATGAGTGGGAGAGGTTGGGGGAGTGGAAAAGGTGTGACTGAGGAGTAAGAAATAGTGACTGAGTGAAGGAGACAGGACGAGTGGAAAAAGAGAGGGGTTGATGGATTGATGGATGGGTGGAGAGGTAAGAAGGTGGGATGGGAGGTGAGGGGTAGATGGAGAGGTGGTGGAGGGCGAGTGGTAGTTGGAGGGTGAAGGGTAGATAGGGTGTGTGGAGGGGATGGGTGTAGGTGTAGACTCAACTGTTTACAAGAATGGTAGCGACACCTCCCACCACCTGCTTGTCTGTCTGCCTCACCACACCAGCCAGACACTCCCTGACCTTGCTAGAGTCCCGCGTCATGTGCCGTCACTCTCCCGTCTCCCTTCCCCATCCCTCATCTCCCTTCCCCATCCGTCAATTCACTTCCCCTTATCTCATCTCCCTTCCCCACCCTTTCCCTTCCCTTCCCTTCCCTTCCCTTCCCTTCCCTTCCCTTCCCTTCCTTCCCCGTCCCTTCCCTTCCTTCCCCGTCCCCGTCCCTTCCCCTCCCTCCCCTCCCCATTCCATCGCTAAGGAAGTGGTGCAACGAATATTGAAGTAATGTGCACAATAAATCGCTACTGTGTGTCAGAGGGGCGAGTTGGTCTTGAGAGGTGGTCGTTACTGAGTGGGGAAGAAATGTGTGGAGACCCTTAAAACAAGACTCCTCTCATAGGATGCGGCGTCAGGCAGTAGACAGGTTACGAGGGATCAGTCGTAGGGCCGTATTTTAGAAGGCATAGATTTCGCAACATCTCTTTCATAGTTTTTTAATCTGCCCTTAATATTCTTGTGACACTGATCCAAACTACGTCGATATTAAAAAGGAGAATGTCAAGGAGTAATGAGCAAAACAAATCGCTTAAGAAGAGAAGTTACGAAGCCAACTGTGCCACTTACAATTTGACCCATAAGCTGAATATCATCTAGTGGTATGGGTAGTGAAGCAGTAAAGGCTGTTATCGTAGTAAAGGATATACAGTGATACTTATTTTTGGCTAAGATGAAGCTTCGTGTTATTCAGAATAGTAGTTTTGGGGGAGGATTATTATGATGCTGCTAAATAAAAGGTGAGGTGGAAGAATGTAAAGTAGAACATATAAGGGCTTATCCTATGCATTACTCTAACTAGTTTCCTTTCTCTCTCTCTCTCTCTCTCTCTCTCTCAGTAAATATAGGAGCCTGGGTGTAATCAGAGAGTATCAGAAACATCAACAGTAATAACAAAAACATCAACAAAAACAACAGCTGCTACACCTGGCCCGCTCCACCTGGCCGCGGGGGGGGGGAGGGAGGATAGGAAGGGGAAGGGAGGGAAGAGGGAAAGGCAGGAATGAGAGGAAGGTGGAGGAGGGGGGAGAAGAAAGGGGGAAGGAAGAGGAGAGAAGGGGGAGAGGGAAGGAAGAGAGAGATGGCAGAAGGTGGGAGAAAGGAAGTTAATGGGGAGGAAGAAATGATGGAGGGGAGGGAAGGAAAAACGAGGATGATGGTGTAAGATAAAGAGGGTAGAAGACGAAGGTAGATGAGAGGAAGAAAGTGAGGAGAGGGGGAGGAGAGGAGGGGAGTAAAGGTAAAGGAAAGCAGAATGATAAGAAAGAACAAGAGGGGCATGATGAAGAAAATGAGTAGAAGAGAAAGTGGGCGGAAGGAGAGGGAGAAAAGGTAAAGAAAAGGAGGATAGAGCAGCAAGAAGGTGAAGCAGAGAGGAGAGTACCGGTAATGAGTGAGAGGGAAAATAAAAGGATGGAGGAGGAGGAAGTAGGGGAGTAAAGTTGGAGAATAGTCAGAAGAGAGAGAGAGAGAGAGAGAGAGAGAGAGAGAGAGAGAGAGAGAGAGAGAGAGAGACGGTGGATGTTTTGAAGTGTTGATCAAGTCAGTGAGTGCTGAGGTTGGCACATATTTGGCACCCTCCCCTCTGCCTCGTTCCTCCCATCCCCTTACCTCTCCTCTCCCTTTTACTTTCTTCTCCACTTATCCTCTCCTCCTCTGTCCTCGTTTCTCCCTTCTCTCCCTCATTCTTCCTTCCCTCCTTCATTTTCCCCTCTCCTCCGGTCCCTCTTCTCCCATTCCTTGTCATTGCTCTTCTCTCCTTTTTGTTTCATCCCTCCACTACCTCTTCTCTCCTTGCTCCACTTTTCATCTCCCTTCCTCTTTTTGCTCTACCTCTCTCCTCCAATCCCCCCTCCCCGTACCCCCCTCCTCCCTCCCCCTCCCCCTCCCTTATACTCTCTAGCTTCTTCCTAGTGACCCTCCCCTCCTTAGTACTACATTTTACTACTACTCCATCCCCTCCCCTCCTCGCTCCTCCCCTCCCGCCCTCCTCCCGTTCCCTCCCGCCCTCCTCTCCCCTCCCTTCATTCCTCTCGCCCCCTATTTACTCTACCAGTTCCCCTCCACTCCCCTTCTTCCCTCTTCCATCTGTTCTCTTTCCTCTCCCCTCTCTTTCCTCTCATCCTTGCACTTCCTGTCACCGCCCATTCTTTACTAGTTCTACATTATTAAACTATCCCCTCCCCTCTCCCTCTCCATCCCCTCTACGCTCTTCCTTCAGTCGTCTCTCCTTCCTCCATTCTCCTTTCCTGCTCCCCAGCCTTCCATTCTTCTTTATTTCCTACATGCTCGTTCCTTCCCTCCTTGACATTCTCTCCCTTCTTCCTTTACCTTCTTCTAACGTCGTTGTTTATTCCCTTCCTACTTTCCTTGCCCCCCATCCTTCCTTCCTTTCTCTATTCTGTCTTCCTACACCGCTATTTTCCCGTCCCCTCCCTTCCCTTCCCCTCCTCTTCCGTGTACTGCATTTTATAACTTCTCCTCAACCCCTCCCTACTACAGTTAAAAACTTCTCCATCCATACTTCCCAACCCCCACTCACATTCGTCGTTCCTCCATCCCTCACTCTCCTTCCCTTCTCCCCCCCCCCCTGCCGTCTTCCTTTTCTCTTCCCGTCTCCCGTACTCCTCCTCCTCTCCCCTTCCTGCTTTTCTGTTCTTGCCTTTAGCTGATAGAATAATTTTGTTATATCATTCCCTATACCAAACACCCACGAAAGGACCAACAGGACTGTAGTTGTTTGGTTTCCTTTGTACTCCTTCCCTCTCCTCTTTCCCCATTCTCGTACAAAGGGGTATTAAGGAAAGCAAATAGCAACACACCTAATGGTCCTTTCGAGGCTGTATATTACAGACAAGACTATGACTGATACCTAATTCTAAGATGTGAAGATAAGGATAGAATTCTGCCCTTTGCTAGGTAAGGTACTACAGTTTAGATCTCCCCTCCACAGCTACTTCGTCCCCCTCCTCTCCCCATGTCTTTCTTTCTTTCTCAGTGTCCCGCTTTGCGCTACCCCTCGTCCTTCCCCCAGTGCCCCGCCTTGCCCCGCCCCTGAGTGCCACCTACTGCCCTCACTCTTTCCCCTCCTCTCCTCCCTTCCTCTCCTCTCTTCCCATCCCCTCCCCCCTCCCTTCCCCCCCTCCCTTCCCCCCTCCACTCCCTTCTCCTCCTCCACTCTCTTCTCCTCCTCCCCTCCCTTCCCCTCCTCCCCCCTTCTCTCCTTTCCCCTCCTCTTCCCTCCTCCCTTCCCCTCCTGTCCTCCCTTCCCCTCCTCTCTTCCCTTCCCCTCCGCTTCTCTCCTTTTTTCCTTCTTTCCCCATCGCCGCCCCTTTCCCATTTCCTCCCCCCCCTCCCTATAGTCTTCTCTCCCCTCCCTTCTCTTCTCTCCGCCCCTCCCCCTCCTCCCAGGGCCCTCCCCGTAGTGCCACCTGCCATAAGTCTGTCCCTTCTGAGACAGCGGGTAGCTCGGGTGTCTGGGGCGGGGTGCACCTATCTCGCACCTTATCTCTTATCCTCACCAAATGCCACTCACCCCACATCCTCACCCCACACCGTTTCACCCCACACCACCTCTCCCCACACCACCTCTCCCCACACCACCTCTCCCCACACCATCTCACCCCACACCATCTCACCCCACACCCTCATCCCATCTCACCCATCATCATCTCACCCCTTCATCCTACCACATCACCCCTACATCGCCTAATCACACCCCCACCCTACTTCTTCCCGGGCATCTTTGGGGGGGGGGAGAGATGGGGGACGAATTGCATAGTTCTTGAGGGTATTGAAGTGGGTTAACGGACGAACCGGTATGCTTAAACATCACACAAGGGAGGCATGCACCAAATTGACCACCTGAGAATTTTTAGCTACGCGGCAGTCCATACTATCGACTCTGATAATCTTCTAAATGTTGGCGTAAATCGCGTTTAGAACAGAAAAATGGGATGATCGCCTTTACCTGATTTGAAGTATTTGCTGAACAATTTAAGGAAAGTAAAGTATCAAAGACCGTACATCTATTCAGTGTCTGATATATTGCATATTATTTTTCTTATTAACGACTAAATCAAAGCATAACTACTCAGGAAGTATCTGAGGTTATGTCAAAGCTGTTTTCACACGATAGTCGTTTATTTTCAATGCGATTTGCGTTGATGCTACGAAAATTATCAGTCGATATTTTGAACTTCCATATAGCCCGAAACTTCGCACAGATGGGTGTCATGAAGCCTTCTGTGCAACCTAGAAAACCTGCCCTCTTGCATATTGTACTTAGCAAAATAAATCGTTCAGGAATAAGTGCTACGAAGCCTCCTATGCCACCTACTCTACAGCCCCTGGTAGCCTCTCCCCGTAGCCCCATCTGCTACCGGTACCTCTCCTCTTTGACCCCCTTTTATAGCCCTTCATACTTTTTTATGCATAGCTAACGGGGGTGAAAAACAAGATGCATGGTTGGAGGGTATATAAATTCTCTCTCTCTCTGTAATCTTCATCTGCTTTTCTTTATCTACTGTTTATCATCTACCTTCCCTCACTCCTTCCCTTCGCCACAATGTTTCCACACCTTAGCCCTCCCCTCTCTTCCCCCTTTCATAGTCCTTTCAGAAACCCCTTTCCTACTCTTTCACTGATTTTCCTTTTCCTCTCCTTCCTCATCGCTCCTCCTCTCTCCCCTCCTTCCTCTTCACTCTTCCCCTCTCCCCTCCTCCCCTCTCCCCTCCTTCCTCTTCACTCCTCCTTTCTCCCCTCCTTCCTCTTCACTCCTCCTTTCTCCCCTCCTTCCTCTTAACCCCTTACCCTTGTCCACTTTTTTTTTCCTCCTCCCCCTTCTTCCCCCTCCCCCCTGCCCGTCTCTTTCTCCCTTCCCTTTCCGTCTCCCATCTCCCTGTTGAAACTTTTCCCTCTTCCTACCTTTCTCCTTTCCCTCTTCCTCTCTGTTTTTCCCCTCCCAACTCCTTCTCTCCCCTCTCTACTCCTTCTCTTCTCTTCCTCCCTCCCCCCTCCCTCCCTTCTGCCATTCTCAATCCCCGCCTACCATACCCTGCTCTCTTTCCCTCCCTCCTTCCTCCCTCCGTCCCCCCTCTTTCCTCCCTCCCTCCCCCCTCTTTCCTCCCTCCCTCCCCCTTTCTTCCCTCCCTCCCTTCCCCTCACCTCCCTCCCCCTCTCTCTTTCCTCCTCTCTCTTTCCTCCTCTCGTCCCTCTTCCATCCTCCTTCCATTTTCCCTCCCCCGCTCCTCCCTCTTCCATCCCACTCTCCCTCTTCCATCCCACTCTCCCTTTCCCCCCTCCCTTCCTCTTCCATCCCACTCTCCCTTTCCCCCCTCCCTTCCTCTCACCCCCCCTTCTCCTTCCCGTTTTGGGCTGCATTTTTCTCTGCATTTTTCCATCATATAATCCTGTGGCCTTTTCACCCATGCATGATCCCTTCCTCTCCCCCTGCATATTGTTCGTCTCCTCTGCCTCTTTTCAACCTGCATAGTTATTTTTTATTTTATTCCCCATTGATTCCTTATTGGTGTTCCCTGTTTCTTCCGCATTTTCTTTATCATCCCCTGTTTCTTCCCACACCCCCTCCCCTCTCTCCCAGTTTAACACATTCCCCCTACTCCTCCTTCCCTTCCTTGCCCTTCCCTTCCCTTCCTTGCCCTTCCCTTCCCTTCCTCTCCCTTCCGTTCCTCTCCCTTCCGTTCCTCTCTCTTCCCTTCCTCTCTCTCTTCCCTTCCCTTCCTCTCTCTTCTCTTCCATTCCTCTTCCTTCCCTTATCTTCCCTTTCTCTTTCTTCCCATCCCTTCTGTCCCTTCCCATCCCTTCCTCCCCCTTCCCATCCCTCCCATTCCCATCCCTTCCATTCCCATCCCTTCCATTCCCATCCCTCACCATCCCATCCCTCTCCCTTCCCTTCCAATCCATTCTCATCCCTCCCCCCCACTTCCCTTCCCACCCCTTCCCTTCCCTTAGGCCATTCCTCACCCATACCTCGCTCAATCCTGGGATTCACGTCCCCGATGCCCTCTTCTCATCCCGTCCCCCCCCCTCTCTCTCTCTCTCTCTCTCTCTCTCTCTTTCAGGTTCTCTCCTTGCTCTTCCTCTGCCCCCTCTCTCCTGCCTAGTTTTTCTGTCTGCATTTTTCATTTTTGGCTTCCCTTGGCCTCTTCCTCAGTCTCTTCGCCGAGAGATGCAGAAGATGCAGACCATGGCAGCGTTGCAACATGTTTTTTATTTAGGCTGATGTCGACGGTTTTGGACAGTTGAGGGAAATCGTACGGGACAATTAATCTAACTCCATCCATCCTACGACCTGTTGTTAAAAAATCGTCTTGCTGTGTCCAGACGATTTTATTCAGCTTATACTTTTTAAATGGTTTAGATCCCGTCTTCGTTAGCTCCTTCAGTACAAGATATCTTTCCTAAAATCGTCTGGAGATCAAGAGAGTATCTAGAAATATACCTCGCGACTTAGCTGAATAAAATCGTAGTTCATGGAGGGGTTGAAACACGCTTAGGCCATAGACTTGCGTACTAGGTGACGTAAGAGACTTAACACTGCTTCCTCGGCGGTTTATTTTGCTTCTAATTACGCCTAAATATTGACACGTCTCTTTTAATATCGACGTAAGAGGATGTGGAGGTAGAATAAGTTGCCGAAGAAGAGATATTACGAAATCCCGGAAGCCTTGACTCATTGTACTATATGACCCTTTGAGTCGCGTTCTTTTAGGCATGGGAGATCCGTAATGCATTCTCCTTGGCGATTTATCTTGCATATTGAACCTGTATTTTATTATTTAAGGTATGTATTATGGAGGTATGTGGTTAGGGGTAGAGGAGGGAGAGGAAAAAAATGAAAGAATAATGGAGTGAGGAAGTGGTCGGAGTAAGAGAGGAATAGAGGTAGAGGGAAGAGGAGGTTGAAAAGAGGGGAATGAAAGGAAGAAAGGACAGTAAGAGGGGAGAGGTAGGAGAGGAAGAAAACGTAAGGAGTAGGGAAGAAAAAGGGGACTAGGGAAGAAAAGATGTGAGCTAAAGAAGAGAGGGAGTGAAAAAAGGGGGGGAGAGGGGATGGTAATGAGGAGGAGGAGGAGGTAGAGAAAGAAAAGTGAAGAGAGGGAGGAGATTGGTGTGGAGGGTGAAAAAATGGAGAAGGGGAGGGGAAGGAGGTAGAGATGTGGCAATGCTTCTCAATACAGCGTTTTTATTTATTTATTTTTTCATTTTTTTAAAGCATTTATTAACAGGAAAATGTGGAGAGGCGGGCGAAAGGGGGGACCAGGAAGGGGGACGAACACATACTTGGCTTTATTAGGTATGTAGGGATGTTGCAATATTGACACACACACACACACACACACACACACACACACACACACACACACACACACACACACACACACACACACACACACACACACACACACACACCTTTCTCTCTCTCTCTTTCTCTCTCTCTAAATGTCACGAAGGGGAGAAGAGAGGAGGAGGGGAGGGAGAAAAGAATGGGGATGGAAGGGGAGAGGGGAAGAGAGAGGGGGGAGGAAATGAATGGAAATAGAGGAAGGGGAGAGAAGGAAGAACAGAAGGGATGATAGGGGAGAGGAGAGAGGGAGAGAGGGGAAAGGGAGGGAAGGGGAAGAGAAAAAGGGGGGTGAGCAAACTAGACGAGACATGGCGGAGTGAGATGACAACCCTTCACACCGAGGACGCATTTTTAAAACTACATCCAGACTACGAATTCTTCATTAGTGTTCTTCGCTGTCACTTTTGAACTTTACTCAGATTGGGAGAGACTGTGAACTGGAGGGGCTGGATGAACTTTACCTCTTCTTTACTAAGGCTCATCACTAATAAAATCGTCTGGTAGCAGCAAGAATATGAAAAAAATATATGTATATGTATGTCATCGGTGTGAGGTGGTTTGGTTGTGTGAAATATTCGACGTGGATGGGATAGATAGAGCCTTAACTAATCTCTATCGTACTTGGACTGAGAGTAATCGCTGCATGTAATCGTATGGTTGGGTAGATGTAACTGCTTTATTGCTAGACTTCTTCCCATACTACGCGAGGTCGACATTGAGCTGAATAATATCGTCGGTCATTTGCAAGGTAGAGATTATTTTGCCATTAGTTGACAGAGAGAGAGAGAGAGAGAGAGAGAGAGAGAGACTAGACAGGAAGTGAAGCCGTGGGGGGTAGGGTTAGGCTAGGTGTGGTGGGGTGGGGTGAGGTGGGATTTCGGGGGTGGGGCAGGGTTGGATGGGGTTTGAGGGTGGAGCTGCGGGGTGGGGCGGGGTATGGTGGTGTGGAGGGTTTGATGGGGTGGGGTGGAGTCAGTGAAGTGGGACAGGGATGGGTGGGGTTTGGGGGTAGAGCCGTGAGGTGGGGTGGGGCGGGGTGGGGCCAGACGGGACAGCCTTTATGTAATAATTCACGGGTTATCTGATGTGTGGCCGTCTGTCCTGTGTAGCCTAGCTCGTCCGGCCTCACCACACACCACACCACACCACACCACACCATACCACGCTTCTGTTCTTCACCTTAGACCCCGATTCTATACCACATCACTACCACACCACACCACAGAAAAAAACGTCACCACGTCACACCATTGTACAACTCACATCACCACCACCGTCACAGTCACATTTTCACATCACTTTGCTTCCCAGATTCACCACACTACCCTGTTTGCGTTTTGCCTTCTACTCCTCACGTCACCACATTACTACTCATCACCGCCACCACCACACTGCCTCGCTACCACGCCACACACCGCCATCGCCACGCCACACACCGCCATCGCCACGCCACACACCGCCATCGCCACGCCACACACCGCCATCGCCACGCCACACACCGCCATCGCCACGCCACACACCGCCATCGCCACGCCACACACCACCATCGCCACGCCACACACCGCCATCGCCACGCCACACACCGCCATCGCCACGCCACACACCGCCATCGCCACGCCACACACCGCCATCGCCACGCCACACACCGCCATCGCCACGCCACACACCGCCATCGCCACGCCACACACCGCCACACCACACCACACACCACCACCGCCAGTCCAAACATCTCCACCACCACCAACCACCACCACACCACACACCGTCACCGCCCCACTACCACACCACACACCACCACAGTCACAGCACATACCGCCACATATTCTACATGCACCAAACAGCTGCACCTCACAGCTGATTTACCACACTACTCATCCCAGCCCTGACCCAGTTTACCCCGGACACCACATTTTCCGTAACCCCTGACCCTCTGGTTCAGACGTTCCCCCTCCCCCCCCTTCCCTTCACCTCCATCACGCCATCCCTCCCTCCCTCCCTCCCCCTTTCCCCCCCATCACCCCATCCTTCCTCTTTTCCTCCCCAGGTCCCCTCTTTTCCTTCTCTATAGTTATCCCTCCCAGATCCCTGCTTCCCTTCTACTACTCCTCCCCTACTCCTCTTCTTTTCTTGTCTCCTCTTCCTCTTTCCTTTCTCCCCTACTCCTTTTTCCTACTCCCTTCTCCCCAATTTACTTCATTCTCCCCTACTCCCCTCCTCTTCACACCCTTCTCACTCTCAGCTCTCCTCTTCAACCACCCCCTGCCTTCTGTTCTCCCCTACAACCCACTCCCAATTCTCCTCTCCCTACCCACTCCTCTCCCTACCCACTCCTCTCCCTACCCACTCCTCTCCCCAAGAGCGCTAGTGTGGTGACTGGTGGTGTAGTAAAGACAGGTTTTTCATTCATAATTGGTCGTTCATTGATGGCAAGATGCAGGCTGATACGAGAGGGGGAGGGGGGGAGGGAGGAGGATAGCAAGGGGGTTAGTTGCTGGGTGGGGGTAGAGTGGGGGGATGGGGAGGAGAGAGAGAGAGAGATGGGGAAAGCAGAGGGTTGGGTAGGGGGAGAGAGAGGGGGGGGAAGTAGAGGGTCGGGGAGGGGGAGAGTTAGCTAAAGGAAAGGAGAGAGTGCAAGGAAAGGAGAGAGTGCGGAGAGACTAGGGGATGGAGAGCTAGGAGGAAATTTTCGGGGAGGAATCGGGGTGGGAGAGAGTGGGGCAGTTTAGGTTAAGTATATTGGGGAGACGAGGGGGATGGGTAAGGGAAAGAGCAGGGAGGTGAAAAATAAGGGAGATTAGAAATAATTTTGCCGTGAAATGCTTGAATATTATGACATTTAGCTTGGCATATTCAGCTAAATATCTCAGGGCAACATTTCTTGTCCCGCGTCTCCACGGCCTGCCCTCCTTCACGTCTTTTAATATGCTTGTTAACCTTTATCATATTTACCGAGAAACGAAAGAAAATTAACCTTTTATCATTTTGACATTATGAAATAGTATCTAGCGAAATCCCTAAAGGTTTATACGTCTTCTCCCTACTCATTAACGACGCACATCCCACAACACAACCACTCTGCATTGTGTGGGCACGACTTCCCGTTCTCGGTAACTCGTATTAATTTTGCAGCGAAGTGTTTGAATATTATCACTCTAATTTATCTAGAACGTTAAGGTAATGTTTGGGTACTCATTATGACCCCATCTGCCCCATGGCACACCCACCTTTTCTCATGTTTCCCATACTTTGCGGTCTGTATTAATTTTGCTGTGAGATGGTTGCATAAGCGTTATCTTAATATTTTTAGTTTGATATTTGGTCCCTAATCAGTAACGATCCCTCCTCCCATCTTGTAGACTTCAGTACTCACCAACCCAAATCGTAGCCGAAATTTTTGCTGTGAAATGGTTGAATATTAGCCACTTAACCATAATTCAGGCTTAACGTAGCATATTGTTGCTGCCACTAGACGCTTTTATCACAGTTTGGAGGGACTTCAACTATAAAAATTTTGATTAAGGCCATTTTTAACCCCTCCTGCACCAAGTCTCTCCTCCGTAAAAAAAGGAAAAAAAAAAAGAATAAAACTAACAAAGAAAAAGAAAAAATGGAGGTACGGTAGTTAAAATGAAAGATTACCTCCAGTTCCAAAAGTCTTATCCCACTTTAAATGCATTTGTCTGGAGGTTAACAAGAATGAAGCAGAAGAGTACGTGGTCTTGTTAAAGGGGCGCATGAAATTTATGTTGACGCATCGGGGTTAACGTGGTGTGGCCGTCGTGTGTAAAAGATGGATATAGACTGGATTAGTACCTTGCCGGGTGGAAGATATATGGTAACTCTTATGTATGTTACTGAGTGCGGTAAGTTGGCCCTAGTTCTCTCTTCCCTTCCTCCCATTCACTCTGCTCTCTCACGTCTTCTGTTGTTCTCACCTTTTCTTTCTTTACTCCTTCACTCGTTTCTTCCCTCTTCTCCTCTCATGGCAATTTCTCTTCTCATGTCTCTTCTCTCTGGTAGTCTATTTTTTCGTCTCTCTTCTTATCTCACGTCTTCTTTCTTACACTTCTTTTCCTGGTAAGTTCTCACTCTTCTCATTCCCCTTTAATTCTCTTTTCTTTAGTCTCTGCTTGTAAGTTCTCTTTTTTTATATTCTTTCACCCTTCTCTTGTTTCTTCTACTTTCCCTGTCTTCTCGCGTCTTCACTTGCCGTCTTTACTTTCGTCTTGGCTTGTAACTACGCTCCCATTTATCCTTTCACTCGCTTCTTTCTCCTCTCTTCAAATCTTCCTGTCTTCGCCCTGGTCTGGCCGACGTCTGTAAGAGATGGATATAAATAGCTGTAGAATGGATTAGTACCCAGCCCAGTTAAGACATATGTTACTTTTAGGGCGGTGAGTTGTGTGTCTTCTCCCCTCTTCTTATCCTTTTCTTGATGCTCTTCTCCCTTGCATTTCTTTCACCCTTTTCTCTGTCATCATCTGTTTCTCTTATGTAGTCTGTTCTTCGTTCTCCCCCTCTTCCCTGTTCCTTGTTCCTTCCCCCATCTTCCCTGTTCCTTCCCCCATCTTCCCTGTTCCTTCTCTCTCTCTCTCTCTCTCTCTCTCTCTCTCTCTCTCTCTCTCTCTCTCTCTCTCTCTCTCTCCTCTCCTCTCCTCTCCTCTCTCTTCTCAGGATAGCAGGAATGAGGTGAGACAGCCTCCCAGTAGCCAAGGCACTTTATTAATAACTCCCCGTGACTTACCTGAGACTACACACACACACACACACACACACACACACACACACACACACACACACACACACACACACACACACACACACACACACACACACACACACACACACACACACACACACACACACACACACACACACACACACACACACACACACACACACACACGTCCGTCCGTCCGTCCGTCCGTCCTATTTCACATTCTTTTGGTGTTACTTTCGTTTATCTTAACCCCTTCAGACCAAGGACGTTATTTATTCTAGCTACTGAATATACGATGGGAATTGGGTAGAAAATTAAGGATGGCTCTCTCCCACCCACCAGTCCCTCAGGGATGAATGCCACCAGGAAAAAAAGACTCTGATTATTGGAAAGAAGGGACGTTTATCTCTGTTCCTGAGACGAAGTACTGAAAGAGAAATTCTGAAATACTGAAAAAGAAGTCGATGGGAAAATGGAGAGGAGAGGAGTTGGAAGGGAGAGAAGTTAGGAGTGAGGAGGAGGAGGGGAAGAACGAGGGTCAGGGGGTGGTAGGAAGAGGGTAGGGGATAGAGATGGAAGAGAGGGAAGGAGATGGCAGAGAAGGAAGGGATGGAGAAGGAAGACGAAGTGGATTGGGAAGTAAGATAGGGAAGGGGATGGGGAAGGAAGCGAAGGGGTGGGTGAGGTGTGGGTTTGGGGAGAGGGGTTGAGGGAGGTGCAAGGAGTGAGCACAGGGGAATAGCAGAGGGGTGGGAGACGAGCAGAGGACTGAAGGGAAGAGAAGCAAGAGGGAGAGGGGGGGGAAGAGAAGTGGGTGAGGGAAAGGATCGGAGTAATAGGAGAGTGGAGGGGAATGAAAAGTGGGGAAGAGAAACAAGCGGGAGGGAGGAAGGTGAGGAAAGAGGGGAAAGAGGAGGGAAGATGAACAGGGGTAAGGGAGAGGAATAAAGGGTGGGGGAAGAAGGAGGGGGGAGAAACAACGAGTAAGGGTGAAGAAGAGCAACGGATGGGGAAAGAGGGGCCAGAAGCGGGAAGAGGAGCGACGGATGGAGGGGGGTGAAGAGTAGCAACGGCTAAGAGGGAGGGGACAAGGGTTGGGGAATACGGGGAGGGGGAGAAAGGGAGGGGGAGGGGGTGGTAAGGCAGGTAATGACCCCCTACACAATGGCAGGACATAATGGCAACTTTTATTGGTTTAGTCTGGCCCTTCCTGCCGGTTGGTCGTTGTTGCTGACGCTCCATGCCCCTTGCCTTTCCCCCTCCCCTTCCAGTTCTTCTCCATCCCCTTCCAATTCTCCTCTCCTTCGCCCTCCAATTCTTCTTCCCCATCCAATTCTCCTCTCTCCCTTTCCAATTCTCCTCTCTCCCTTTCCAATTCTCCTCTCTCCCTTTCCAATTCTCCTCTCTCCCCTTCCAATTCTTCTTCCCCATTTCCCTCCCCTTCTTTCCCTACCCTCTCCCCTTCTTTCCCTACCCTCTCCCCTTCTTTCCCTACCCTCTCCCCAACCCTCTCCTCTTCTTCCCAGCCCTCTCCCCTTCTTCCCCTATCCCTTCTCTTCTCTTTCCCGTACCCCATCCCATCCTCCCATATCCCCTCCCCTTCTTCCATTTCCCCGTCCTCTTTTACCTTTCTCTCCTTTTCCTCTCTCGTCTCCCCTTCTCATTCCCTCCCTGTCTTCTGCCAATACCTTTCCCTGCCTTACCCCTTTCCCCTTGTCAGCCTTCCCTCATACCTTCCCCTCCCACTTCACCTCTTCTCTTCCCCTCCCACTTCACCTCTTCTCTTCCCCGTCTTCCTGCTGTACCTCTCTCTCTCTCTCTCTCTCTCTCTCTCTCTCTCTCTCTCTCTCTCTCAGCACCAAGCCACCTTCGGGCCTTTTTTTCATAGTGTTAGGAGGCTCCCCGACACCAATCTCTTATATATATCATTAATTTTTTACGTACTGGCACTTTCATTTTTTTTTTTTTTTTTTTTTTTTCCGAGGGGAGGGATGCTGCTTACTAAAACTAGGGCTGAGTCACGATCAAGCTTAATTTTCAGCATCGTCTCCTAGTTCAGTTTTGCTTTTGCAGGTACGACAAGGGACGTGAGTAGTTTACTTTTTCCTTCTTCTTGCTCCTCCTGCAGGAAATAAATCAACACGTAAATAAATAAAATAAATGGAAATTGATAAAAATAGCTATCTATCTCTTCCACCGTTGTAACAAAGAGAGGAAAGTGTCACTTGTTTTAACGCTTTTGTCTTAACCTGACGACGATTCCTAACCCCAAGCACAGTTGATGGCCGCGTGTAGTCCTAATGGAGGGTCGAGTTGATTATTCCGGTATATACCTTTTTTTTACCTTAGCCTGGCTCAGTTTTACGTCCATGGGCAGCTTATGTCGCGTAGGTCAGTTGAGGAAAAGGGTAATATCACGGCTTCACATCGTTTTCCATTGCACTCCTCCGTGACTAGCATAATATCCTCTTCTAGCACGGCATTCATGATGGAGAGATGGCATTTGTAGGCCAGGTTAGAGTAAACGGGGTATAGTTATTGACTCCTTCGTGTCTCATAGCTATGGCTCGTCGAATTTCGTGCAACCACAAATTTATGTTAACGTTGTGGGAGTGGCCCAGTTCCTTCGGGTGAAAATAGACTAAAATGAATCCATCCTTAGGTACGTATTAACTCTTAGCCAGTCTGATTAACTTTACTCGTGCTGCCTCCAGACGATATTTTATCCAGTGCAGCTTATTTCATTTAGCTCAGTGGCAGAAAAGGACATTGCTGCTGCTCTGTATTTTTTATAGTATTTATTTTTTTTCTGGCTAGCATGATATCCGTGTTGGTTGTGTGTTGGGATTTGGTGTATATTTAAGATGGAGAAAGTACTTTTAGATAAAGTTAAATTGAAGTGCGTATAATGGCATAGTAAATACCAAACGAAAATATTACCTCTTGTGTTGCAGGCGGTGTTCCTTTTGTCGGCGTAGGTCGTCTGGTTTGTTGGTAGTAAGGATGAAATAAAGAGAAAGAAGGGGGTTAACCTCTAATAAGCAAGAGGTCATGGGGTCCCTTCCTCTTCTCCCCTTTGGTATATCCCTGCCTTCTCTCTCCCTCCCTTCCCTTTCTTACCACGATCTTCCTCCCTCCTGTCATTCATGGTTTCCTTCGTTGTTTCTTCGGTCGGCGTCTTTGTTGTCTTTCCCCCTCCTCACCTTTTTTTTTTTTCTTTGGTTCCCGCTTCTTATCTTCCCTTTCTACCCCTCTCCCTCTTCCCCCCTCCCTCTCTCCCTCTTCACCCCTCCCTCTCTCCCTCTTCCTCTCTCCCTCTCTCCCTCTTCCTCCCTCCCTCTCTCCCTCTTCCCCTTCCCTCTCCCTTTCCCTCTCCTCCTTCTCCCTCTCCTCCTCCTCCCTCTCTACCTCTCTCCTCCTCGTCCTGGGTCTACCCCTCCCGCCTGCCCCCGTCCCTCTGACTGTGCCTGGACGGACATGTGGCAATTTTCCCGTCCAAGCAGCGTCAGGGGGCCATCACGCTCTCTTTCTCTTTATCTCTCTCTCTTTCTCTCTTAATTTCTGTTTCTGTATCTCTGGACGTCTTTCTACAAACCTGTTTCTATTTATCTGTTTATATCCCACTGCCTGTATCGTTGGCTTTTATACGTACAGTACTTGCCAGCCTCCTTCCTTTTCGTTCCCCCTATCCTTTCATCCTTTCTTCATTCCATCCTTCCCTCCCTCCTTCCTTCCTTCTTTTTTTTCTTCCTTCCTTCTTGACTGTCTGTTCTTCTTACTGTCTGTTCTTCTTTACTGTCTGTTCTTCTTTACTGTCTGTTCTTCTTTACCTTCCTTCCCTCCTCATTCCCCCCCGCCTGTCCATTCCTTGCTTCATTTTTCTTTTCATGGCCTTTTCCTTTGTCCCTTTTCTTCCATCACTTCTCTCATCTCCCCACGTTTCACTTTCCTTCTCGTCCTCAATTTCTTCCCTTCCTTCATTTCTTCCTTCCATCCTGCATTCCTCTCTTCTGTTTTTCCATTTCTTCCCTTCCTTCAATTGTAAGCACTTTCCGTTCCATCCTTCAACCCTTACTTCTTCCCGCCCCTCCTTTTTTTTTTTTTTTTTTTTTTTTCCTTCCTGCCTTCTTTCTATCCGCCCTCCCTCTCTCAAGGCTCCTCCACTTTTTTCTCGTCTTCTGTCATCTCGCCTTCTCGCATTTTTTTTTGCCCTGTCTGTATCTGTTAGTCTCTCTCTCTCTCTCTCTCTCTCTCTCTCTCTCTCTCTCTCTCTCTCTCTCTCTCTCTCTCTCTCTCTCTCTCTCTCTCTCTCTCGTCACCCCTCCCCCACACCCATGCGGCGCCGTCTTTCATCTGTCCCAGCGGTCAATTCGAGACGGCTTTTAACAGGGGAAATAATTACTAGGACGGGGTGACTGCCTAAGATTACGCCTCTCCTCTCTCTCCTTGGCAGGCACGCAGTCGAAAGGTCGTGCGGTCGGTCGGGGAGGTAGCGATTTGGTTGGTCGAGAAGGTGACGAGTTGATTTGTTGGTTGGTCGGGCAGTTGGTAAGCTGGTTGGTCGGGGAATATCTAAATAGAAGTTGGTTGTATTATTTTTTTTTCCCCGGTGGATTTTGTTGCTTGGTGTTTGGGGATATGCTTGGGTTGGAGTGCGTTGCTAGGTGGTTTGAGATTTGGTTAGGCTTGAGTCTGTTATTACTATTTACGGGGAAAAAATCAGCTACTACGCTACTGGCTCTCGCGATGGAACGTGTTAGCTTGAAAAAAATGTACGTGGGTTGTTTCTGAGTAGGGACAAAATGCCTCAAGGTCCTTTTGTCAAGTCCCCTCTTCACAGGATTTGGTGTCATGCGGTACACATTATTCTCAGGCACCATTTTCGCCCCTAGTACCATTTCCACCACCATCTGACACCATTTCCACCACCACCATCTGACACCATTTCCACCACCACCATCTGACACCATTTCTACCACCACCATCTGACACCATTTCCACCACCACCATCTGACACCATTGCCACCAGGAGTACTAGGCTATTCCCATCACTATTCCCGGCACGACACTCACTGTTAATACCACATCCACCACCATTTGACGCTAGCACCACATCCATCACCACCATCGTGTCTGCTGTCATTTTCACCATCTTCTGATTTTTCCTTCACCACCTACCCACCTCCAGCGCAGCATCATTTCCACTATTACCACCATTTCTGCCACCACCTATAATTCCACCAATATTCTCTCTCCATTTCCACCACCCCTGCCACCATTTCTGACACCATTCCTGGTACTAACACTATTTTCACCATTTCCACCCCCACCACCAGTCACCATTTCTGACACCATTCCGGATAGTAGCACCATTTTCACTATTTCCGCCACCTCTGCCACCATTTCCAGCACCGGCATCAGCCTTATCACCACCATCTTTCTTCTTAACAGGGGGACAGAAGCCTCTCCGTATCTCTTGCACACACAGCAGTTCTGGTTAGTCCCCCCCCCCCTCAATCTCTCTCTCTCTCTCTCTCTCTCTCTCTCAGTTTTTAATGCACATATTCCCCTTCTTTTATCCCCCGTCTCCTACTTTAATCTCCATTTACATACACGAATCCAAATGTTTAGATGCAAAACTGTTTATCAAGCGTTTTATATATCATTTATTTTTTATACCACTACGTACAGCTGTTTGGAATGTTGTGGTGTAAGACTTTTGTATTTTTAGTCTTTCTGTGGGTCTGTATTTGTTTGTATTCTGTGTGTGTGTGTGTGTGTGTGTGTGTCTGTCTGTCTGTCTGTCTCTGTATCTCTCTCTCTTTCTGTGTGTGTCTGTGTGTGTGTCTGTCTGAATGTGTGTGTACCCCCTAACCTCGTATATACGGTACGCATCTGAATGTGTGTGTACCCTCTAACCTCGTAATACGCAGGGAGCCATGTGTTTCGTTGACAGGAGTGTATTGATCGTAAGCCCTATGTGGCATTCACTGTGCTACAGGTCGTGCCATGCATTCCACTCTCTCACGCCCTGCATTCCACCACCCTCTCCTTGCATTCTACACGCTTATGTGCATTCTACGAACCCATCAACGCATTCCACCAGCCTCCCCTTGCATTATATTGGCGTCTGTGCATTTCAGTATCATCTCACATTTCATTCGCGTCTGTGCTTCATATTAACTCATCAGTGCATTCCACCACCCCATCCTTGCATTCTATGGATTTCTGTGCATTTTTCGGACTAGTCGGTGCATTCTACCTCCCTAGCCTTGTATTCCACTGCCCACTCCATGCGTTTTGCTGATTTTATGCATTTTCCTGACATTTCATTCCATTATTTCTTCAGCTGACATATTTAACTAGTGCATTCCACCTCCCTCTGCGCATTATACTACTATGCATTTTACTGGCCCATGCATTCAACCGGCCTCTCATGCGCTTCCCTACTCTACCCTTCCCATGCTGATAGTGATGCCGAAGACGTCACAGTTATGGTAGTTAGTTTCCCTGTATGCATTGGTATTTTTTATCTGTTAACAAAATGTATCATGAACGCCTGATGTTATTTCGATCAAACTTGGCACATATATACTGCCTGTAGTGACGACGTGGTGACGCGATTTTGGCGTAGATTGATGAAAAAGGTAATGTCCCGGATTAAATGAAAGTTTGAGATTGGCGTTATTGAGCTCCTTGAACTTTTTTATTTATTTTCACCTTTCCTTTTTCTTCACGCCATACACTCCATGCATTCCACAGACGTCCAGCCTCATACCGACTGGCTACTCACTGCACCGTGGTATGTATTCCCCTCCTTCCCACGCCTCCTCGTCTCCCACCCTCTTTCCATCTCACTTCTCCTTCCGTCCTTTCCCCCTTCTTATCTCCCCATCCCTCCTTCCCTTCATCTGTCCACGATCCCTCCTTCCCTTCATGTCTCCTCCTTCCCTTCATGTCTCCTCCATCCCTCCCTCCCTTCATCTCTCCTCTTTCCCACCTTCCATTCATCTTTCCTCCAACCTTCCATCCATCCTTCCTCCAACCTTCCATCCATCCATCCCTCCTTCCTTCCATGTCTCCTGCATGGCCTTACCACTTTCCCGGTGTCCAGGATCTATAAACAATCTGAACCAGTTTACGATGCCCCCTTAACGATTTAAACCCTGTATAAATCATTTTGTTTTACCTCATTCTTTGTTATGTTAATTTGAGTTTTTTGCGAGGACCTAGTACGCGTAGTTTTTTTTTTTTTTTCCACATTGGTTTGGTGTGAAGTACGTGAGTTAAAATATAGACAAACGATATTAGGTTGTATTCTCGATAGCATAGAAGGCTCCGGTGCTTCTCTCTCTTAGCGATTTATTTTGCGTACTTCCACTCCCCCCCCTTTTTTTTTTTTTTTTTTTTTTTCGTGTATTGAGGCAGAATGTCGATACGAGAGAAATTAGTAACGAGACGAGGTGTGAAATAAACAATAAATCGTCAAGGAAAAGGTGCTAAGAATTTTCCTGTTCCACTTAGAATTGTTCCTTATTAAGACTTGAAGCTTAAGTAGGTTTATAAGTATGGTTAGGTCGTACCCGCTCACCTCTCACTTCCTCCTCCTCCTCCTTCTCCTCCTCCTCCTATCTACATCTCTCTCCCTCTCAGTCTTTCTTCTTTCTCTTTCCAATCTGTCCATCCTCTGTCCCAATCTCTTCACCTCCTTTTTAATACTCCCTGCCTCCCCTGCACCATACCTCCGTTTACAGTTTCTCTGAAGTTGATATATACGAGTCGACCTGCGGGTACAGTTTTACATATAGCATTTACCTGTAGTTTTAAATACAGTGTTTGGATACATTTCTCACTTAATATTTTTCACTTTTTCTTTAATTTGTCCACATTCATTTTTTACATCTATTTTTCACATAATTTTTTCACTTTTCACATACATGTTCCCATACATTTTTTCCTCATTTTTCCACATTAATTCTTCCATACATTTTTTTTCCTAATTTTTCTACATACATATTTCCATGTTTTCCTCATATTTCCACACATTTTTTCACATCAGTTTTTCCATTCATTTATTTCACTATTCCACATTGTTTCACATATCGGTACTGTTTTTCGCATACACATTTCTATACATTTTTCCCTCATTTTTCCACATACATTTTCCATACATTTTTTCACATTTTTCCACGTACATTTTTTCACATTTTCAAGTACGTTTTCAAATATTTCACATACATTTTTCCATACACTTTTTCACCCTACAGTTCACTCATCTCCACAGTCGTCAGTTTCGGCTTCGGGGTTTGCATATCACAATTCTTACATTAATTCCAGATAGTTCATACTGTACATAATTTCTGCGTAAACAGTGCCCACGTACAGTTCTCATGTTTTTCCTTTACGATTTTTACATACAGCTATTTTCATGCTTTTACTACTTTGTATCTGCGGTATACAGTTTTTTGGGCAAATTCTGCAGATTGGATCTTACGGAGTGTGCATACTGTTTTTAGGTGCTGTATCGTGTAACTCTCTCTCTCTCTCTCTCTCTCTCTCTCACACACACACACACACACACACACACACACACACACACACACACACACACACACACACACACACACACACACACACGTATCCTTCCCTCATCCCCCATCTTACTTTCCCCCCCTTATCCTCTGCCTTATTCCTCCCCCCGTCTTTATCAGCCTCTCTTCTACCCCTTCACTCTGATGACTCACTTTTTATTCTTGCTCTCTCCAGACGATTTCATTCATCCATAGAGTAGGATTTAAGAAGAGGGGGTTAGATGCAGCATTTTTTAATTCCTTCAGTACAGCCTGAGTAAAGGAAGAACGTTTTCGCAGTTATTTTTCTCGCCTTTACCCACGTTTCTCTCATGCTCTGTCCACGTGCATGCTCTCCAGTTTAGTATTGGCAGCCACAGCGTTAACTATAATAATTTTTTTACCAGTTTTATATCCTTGGTGTATGTAGAACATCTTAAAATCGTCTGACAGCAAAAAAAAAACAAGTCGTAGAGGGTTATAAATTAGGGTGATTTAATTGCTTTACCGTTTTATTTTTTATTCCTTTTGCCTCCGGACGATTTTCCTCAGCTCCTCGTGGTGCAGGGGTTAATGAAGGCTGTGTGACTTCAAAAGCCTCTTATATACAGAGTAAAACTGAGTAGAGGTAGCAAGAATCAAATATGAAGCATCGAACTGAAGAGGTTAGTGAAGGTTATATATGACATCCTATTCGAGTCATCCGGCCAAAGCTCGACGAAATTATCAAGAATACCAATAATAAAAGGCAAGTTATAGCTTTTTTTTTTTTTCCCTTGATATTTTGTTGAGCAATCGTTTGACGTCACGCGAAACATGATACGAGGGAAGCATGTCGCAACTACAGGGTGTAAAACTGCGGTGGAGGATTATTCTGGGACCTTGATTTTGTATAGACCGTATATTTTTTTATCCTTCATCTTGTAATTGTATCGTGATGGCTTTTTCTTTGTACGTTGTTTTGCCGTACTTGTATATGATTATTTCAGTCTTCGAGAGAGAGACCCAGCTGATTTGATGGAGTTTCACTAGATGTATACCTCTCCCATTCATTTTTAATTTTTGGTCTTCCTATCTCCAGACGAGTGTATTCAACTTGAAGAGCAAATTAAGGGGAAAAAATCAGACTTAAGAGGCTGGTGATGGCGTTCAAATCCCCAAGGCTGAATAAACCGTGTGCAAATGGTAAGAGTTTGGTAGAAAATTCGTTATCGCATTGAAGAGTTATCCTTTTCGTTGTTTGGCATCTCCTCAGTACTAACAACATACTCTGGTGATAGCAGTAAGAAGACGAATGACACGGCGACGACGACGTGCTGAAGACCTCTGAAGGTTTTCCAGTGACTAGTAAAACTGGCATAGTAAAAAAAAAAACGAAAAAGATGTGTAAAATACGGTAAATAATTAGTAGTCAAGATACCGGTATATAATAAATTAGATAATGGTAAAACAGTGCATTCAAGGTAGTGTCGATACAATGTAGAATACAAGTAAAACATAAAATAGGGTAAAATACAAATGTAGATACAGAGTAAAATACAAAATAGAATAAATCAGACAAAATGACGTACGTAGATAAAGAAAACAGTAAAGCAGATAAAAATAGAAGACAGTATAATAGATAAGAGTAAAAATAGCAGCCATGGTCCCAGGTCTCGAGGTTAGAGGGTTTGGATCATATCAAAACTTTGGGCAACGCTTAGGAACAGCGGAGATTTCCCTGATTTGCAAATCAATGGCCGCGACGTGACTCTCGGAGGGTTGAGAGGTAGCGGGAGGGGGACCACCCAGACCACCACTCTCCCAGGCCGCCCTGACCAGTCCACTCAATGCACCCTATACCCCCAGATTCCCCCCCCTCCCCCCAGCATCAACAATAGCAACAGCAGCAGCAGCAATAACAACAGCAGTATCAACAGCAAGAACAGCAGTAATGATGATGATAACAATAATAATATAATAATAATAATAATATAATAATAATAATAATAATAATAATCAGCCATGTTTCACCCTCCGTGCTTTGTGTCTGTACTACCCTGCTCCTAACCTGCACATACCACTATATCTTACCACTGTCTTCTGATTCACCGTATATGCCTTGTGTCTGTCCCATCATTCTAACCTCACAATGCCTTTACTCTTTTCCCATTAAACTGACCGAACAAGGAGACCCACAAGCCGCCAACAGGGCCACATAAGTTTACCCCTAGACGCCGATTTGTTATGCATCTATACCAGTGGTCCTCACCCGGGGACCATGGCACCCTGGGGGACCATACTGTACGTCGTGGAGGGCCGTGGGGTAATCTTTTGTGTCTGGAGTCGCAGGATAGAGTTTCGCATTCATATCCGTGAGGCAGAATTTGTGAGATCTTTTTCCTGACAGCTGTCTTGTGCATGACTAGCATTCCCAGTAGCAGTGCAAGATTAAATCCTGGAATCCTAAAGCGAGGTATCGAGCACAGACGTATTATAAGAAACGATCATACCTGATGTTTGGTTGTGATCGCGTTGCTACGTTATTTTCAGCAAATTGGCTGTCGGATGGTCCTGCATTCACGTCAGTTTCTCAGTGAGTTTTTTCAGGATGCTTAGCGTACATCATGTGAACGTAATCGAATTCTTATGAAAAAGTGACCTTGTGTCCTTACTGTGACTCAACCACTGTTCTTCAACCAAGTAGCCAAAATGCAGTTCCAGCCCTACCACTAAGATTTTTATTTTCCATTTTCTGTTCTTGTGCGTTTATGCACTGCGTCCTTAGCCTTAATGGCCTGCTTTGTTAAAATCTCACATCTAAGATGCGCATTCGAGCGAGAGTGCATCTTTTGCTTCTACAATGGAAGAGTTAGATGGAGAGCCATAAAGGTTATATTGTCTGGGAATCACAGAACGAGGGAGGTTTGGAACCACTGAACTCGACTCTTTCACTTTAACATGGCACAGATTTTTGTCCATTTATTTCACGTAACTCATTGGCAGAAAACGACAGTGCGACGACTTAATTCTGTGTTATCTCATGGTATAACTGTGCATTCACGATGGAGATAGGGCAGTTTTAGGCCAAGTTATGGTGAAAAGAGTATAGTCATTGTACGGGAGGGATTATGGCTTGATGCATTGGAGTCTCCCCCCCCCCTCCCCCCACAGGAGATCCTTTGGTCAGCAGTGAAAGAGGAGAGCACGTTAAGGGGGGATGGGGAGGAGGGGAGGGAAGGAACGAGAGAAGAGGTGAAGAGGATAAGGTCGTAGGGGATGAAATGGAAAGGTGAGGGAAGAGGAGAGGGAAGGATGGTGGAGAGGTGAGGAAAAGATGGGGGTGGAGAGGGGAGGGAAAGAGAGTGGGGAATTGGGGAAAGATAATGGTGGGGAAGGGGGGAAAGGAAAGATAATGGTGGGGAGAAGGGAGGGAAATGCAGTGTTGGAGAAGGGAGGGACAGATGATGGGGGATTGGGGGAAGATAATGATGGGGAAAGGGGGAGGGGAAAACGTGGGGTGGGGTGAGGAGAGGGAAAGATGAAAGGGTGGGGACAGAAAATATGAAGTGACCAATCCGTAGCCTGGTAGCAACAGCAAGTCATTCAGAGGAGGCAGTTCGCTTACAACTATTCACATGTATGCTTCCTTTTTAACACAGTGACAATCTATTTTTACTTAAAACGTAAGATAATTTGCTGATGTATAGTGTATATTATATAGTCTCCATATCCGCCCAGCTAATTAATTATGTCCGTTCTACAAATCAGAATTGGAGTTAGGAGTAGCAGTTGATCTTAAATCGGTTCGTTAATTGGGACCCAGACAATTTTTATTCAGAACAGAGAAAGCAAAAGAGAGATTGGTTTGTACTCCACCTAGACGATTTTTGTCCATATGAGAGAAATCCAGGGCATCCAAAGGGTTCCCCATCCCGGTCGCCCTTCCCAGTGGCTGAAGTGTGGGTAATTACAGCGTTGATGTTGCTGTGAGTTACATGCATCATTGGGCAACACACCACACGGCCCCTCGCACCACACCGCGTACCGCACGACCTCGCTACTCAACGCACCCAATGGCCCTGCCCTTCCCATCCACCTTCCTTCACCCACCTTTCCTTTCCCTTTCCTCACCTGCCCTTATCCTCATCTTTGCCTTCCCTCATCTTTCCCTTTCCTCATCTTACTTTCGTTGCCTTGTTTCATCAACACACTTTTCTTTCCCCTGTTCTCAGCTTTCTTCCTGTCCCTCGCTTTCATTTTCCCTTCCCTTCTCTTCCTTTCCCACACTTCAACATACTTTTCTTCCCTCAATCCTACTTCCCTTTCATTTCCCTGATCCTCAACTTTGTCTTCCCAAAATCTCATCCTCACTTCCCTTCTTTCTCTCTTTCTCCTACTTTGATTTCCCTCCCTCACTTCCCTATCCTCGCCTTATTCTCACCTTCCATTCCTCCCCTTACTCTCATCTCCCCTTTCCATCCCTTAATAATAATCCTTTCCTTCCCCAATTCTAGACTTCCCTTCCCATCTCTTCTTTTCCCTCGTTCTTTTCCTCGCGTCCCTTTCCCTTCCATCATCCTCACCTTCCTTTCCCTTCCCCTCACTCACCTTTTCCTTTCTCTTCCCCTCTCTCGCCGTTTCCCTTCTCTTCCCATCTCTCGTCATTTCCTTTTCCTCAACCTGTTTTCCCTTACTGTCCAGTTTCCATCCCCTCTCTTCTATGTGCTTCCCTCACCTTCCTTCATTACTTTCTCTTCCCTTATCTCCCATTTTCTTTCTTCACCCTTCCCTCCCTTTCTCTTCCCTCATCCACACCTTCTTAACCTGACGTTCCTTCCCTCACTTTCCGTTCCTAACTTTCCTTCCCTTAACCTTCCTTCCATTCCCTCCCCGTTCTTCCTTTACGCGAGTCTCTTAGATAAGTGTTCTAGCTTCAAGCCCCCAGCTGAACACGATCATGGCTGAATAATGCAAAAATCTGACTATCCTAATCGTTTTTCTCTCATTCAGATCACGGAGAAAACAGCTGCTGCGCAGAAATGTCGAGAAATTAATGTTATCTTTTCCCTAATACTTAAAGGTAGTTTATTTAGAGGGTATAATGTAGTTTTCCGTTTTAATCATTCCTATATATTCTTGCATGGTGGTGGTCCTTAATTTTTCGTGTCTACTTTGACTCGAGGGATTGGTGGTTGAAGGGGAGCCTTGTTGCTTTACTATCCTGGTGTTTTTATCATAGCTAGTTAGATAAGATAATAGTCATGGCCTTCTAGCAAATTGCCTCAAAAGCACAGATCTGTTGCTGTTTGCTTTCCTTTACTCATTTGTACTGTCTTTCCCTTGCCTTTCTTGCCTTTCCTCGCTTTCCTTGTCTTCCCTCTGCCTTCTTCCTTCACTTTTCCTTCCTCCCGTGCCCTGAGTGTCACTATGGCATACCCTCTCCTACCCTTCTTAATCCCTCTCACAGCCTCTCCCCCAAAGTCCACCCTTGTCGCTTACCCTTATGTTCTTCCCATTGACCTTTTCAACCCGGGGACTTTTTTGACGATTATAACTATGGAAGGATCTGCAGTAGTGAAGGGATTTTTACTAAGGCTGTATCTATACCGTTCTTGATTGAGAAGTTCCCCCTGAGCTGAGTATAATCGTTTGAAAGTGGCTAGAGTAATAAATGTTCCCAGATTTTCAGGAAATTACCGGGTACGCGCTGCGCTGTTTGCCTGCTTGTTTTCATTCTCGCCTTATATCCTCTTATCTCATCTCTCCCTTACTCGTACCCTCGTCTGCTTATACCCTCATCTCTCCCTTACTCGTACCCTCATCACCCTCATCTACTCGTACCCTCATCACCCTCATCTACTCGTGACCTCATCTCTTCCTTACTCATTCGCTCATCTCTTCCTTACTCATTCGCTCATCTCTACCTTACTCATACCCACATCGTTTCCTTACTCATACGTACACCTCTCCCTTACTCATGCCCACATCGCTCCCCGACCCATACCCACATCTCTCCTTTACTCATACCTACGTCTCTTCTTTATTCACGTTCCGTTCCCGTTTTACTCACGTCTTCATTATTCTCTTATTCTTCTCTTTCTTGACTCCATACTCGTCACATCACCTCCTCACGCATGCTCATCACCCCCTCACGCATGCTCATCACCCCCTCACGCATGCTCATCACCCCCTCACCCATGCTCATCTCCCCCTTTACCCATGCCCATCTCCCTCTAACCCATGACCTTCCTTCCCCCAGCCGGCGCCCTGTCCCCTTCCTGAGCTAGTGTCTGGCGTAAAATACAACTGGGTCGTATTCAGAAAGTATCTTAGCAATTTTCAGTCATATTCATAAAAGAATCTTGAGAAATTTAAAAGATACACGTCGGCAGCAAAATTTTGTCGGTATTTTGATCGGTCGTCTTCACTCAATTTTTTTTTTTTTTTTTTTTTCCATGAGTGGAAAAAGCGTAAAAACAGGCTTTCTTATACGCCCTTTAAGCTTACTGTTTATGAATATGGACCTTGGCTGTATATATACACCCTCATAAGCTTAAGTTTTGGATGATATTGTTTTTTATACATACGTTTGTGCGCACTCATAATTACACTTAACACCTTAGTCAAATTAGAGAAAATATTAAAATTGAAAACCAAACGATCTATGATGATAATTTACTGTTATAGCGACTACCACATTGTAAAAGTTGGAAATGTTTATCCTGTGAGTTATGATCTTTAATAAACATTCCTTCCCGTTTGTGGTGCGCTATCTGTTGGTGTTGCAGATACCGTTCCCCTCCTCCATCCTTTATCTCTTATCTCCATTTTGTTTATTCCTGCTATCTCTAGACTGTTTTATGTAGTTATTGTAGTGATGATGTGGGGTGTTTTTATCACCTGATGCACAGACAACCCCCCTTTTTTCCCGTCCTTCCTTCCTTCCCCTCCTACCCCAGTCCTCCTTCCCCTCCTACCCCAGTCCTCCTTCCCCTCCTACCCCAGTCCTCCTTCCCCCCCTACCCCAGTCCTCCTTCCCCCTTCCCAAGTCCTCCCTTTCCCCCCCAGTCCTCCCTTTTCCCTCCAGTCCTCCATTTTTCCCCTCCAATCCTCCCTGCCCCCCCACCCCTGTCCTCCCTTCCCGCCACCCGTCCTCCCTTTCCCCCACCCCTGTCCTCCCTTTCCCCCACCCCTGTCCTCCCTTTCCCCCACCCCTGTCCTCCCTTTCCCCCACCCCTGTCCTCCCTTTCCCCCATCCGTCCTCCCTTTCCCCCACCCCTGTCCTCCCTTTCCCCCACCCCTGTCCTCCCTTTCCCCCACCCCTGTCCTCCCTTTCCCCCACCCCTGTCCTCCCTTTCCCCCACCCCTGTCCTCCCTTTCCCCCATCCCTGTCCTCCCTTTCCCCCACCCCTGTCCTCCTTTTCCCCCACCCCTGTCCTCCCTTTCCCCCATCCCTGTCCTCCTTTTCCCCCATCTCTGTCCTCCCTTTCCCCCACCCCTGTCCTCCCTTTCCCCCACCCCTGTCCTCCCTTTCCCCCACCCCTGTCCTCCCTTTCCCCCACCCGTCCTCCCTTTCCCCCATCCCTGTCCTCCCTTTTCTCCAACAGTACTCCATTTTACCCTCTCGCCCTCCTTTTTCCCCTCAGTCCTCCATTTTTCCCTCCAGTCCTCCGTTTTTCCCCTCCAGTCCTCCCTTTTTCCCCCTCCAGTCCTCCCTTTCCCCTCCAGTCCTCCCTTTTTCCTCCTGCAGTCCTCCCTTTTTCCCCTCCAGTCCTCCATTTTGGCCCATCGAATCTGACTGACGCCCTTTACAAAATTCTTCCTGCTATCAATCTCTTTTATTCACCCTTGGGACAGGCAGATGAGGTGAATTTCAGGAGAACTTTTGTCCCTAACTGTACCATAATTCTAGTGAGGGTGCGCCGTGACGTGTAGCGCGGACAGCTGGTCGTATTTCTAGTTGGCGTCGGGGATTTCGTAACTCCTCGTCCTTAGCGATTTATTTGTACACCTTACGAGGAGTTCTCGTATGTTTTATTTCTTGCTGCCCTCAGGTATCCCGTAACTCCTCTTCCACAGCGATTTATATTAGCACAGTGTTATTAATGCTAAGTGTGGCGATCTTAAATAGGCTAAGTATTTATAACCTACGGGAAAAGTACGGTCTAAGATGGGATAATAAATCGTCAAGGAACAGGCTCTGTGAAGTCTCCTTTGCCATCCAGGTTACAACCATAAGACAAGGTGGTATATTAAGTGGCATTGAATATTTCGTAACATCTCTTCCATAGCGATTTATTCTTTAAGGTATTGGCACGATTGCAAACTTTGTCCATGTTAAAAGGATGTAATTAACGTACGAGAAAATGTCAGAGGCTGAAAAAATCTCCAAAAAAGAGGTGCAGCGAAGTATCTCCTGTCGATATTAAAACTATAGCCAACTAAGGAATATTGCAGGTGTAGTAGGGTAAATAAATCACTGAGGAGGAGGTGCTACGAGGCCCGCTATGCCGCCCAATCAGACAGGAGGCGACGGTCGAGGAGACAGTGGCGTCTGGCGTTAGGCCCAAGAGGCGGATGTCTGGCGGGGCGTCGCCTGGTGGAGGGTTATCTGGAGATGTACGGTTGCGACCCGGAGTTTTTATCCCAAGATAGACGGCCGATCACAAGAGTAGCTCGAGGTTTTTAGTTTATATTTTGAAACGATGGACGAAACGTGTGAAAATAATCTTGTAACTTCCATGGATGTATACGAGTTTACTTCCATGTGAATTTTTTTTTCTTTAATGGACTAATGTTATATCAACTTTCCGTAACTGTTTCGAAATTGTAGACGAAACGTTTCAGAATCTCCACTCGCTTTCATGAATGTTTGGACTCTCTGTTTTTATTAATACGGAGTCGATAAAAAAAAAAAAAACTATTATCAACTTTTTCTTTGTATAATCTATATGTTTTGAGACGGTGGACGAAGCATTTGATAGTGTGCCGACATGCTGTGTTTCAGTTATCAGGGAGAAAGAACATTATATAACCTAATTGTGAAATACACCATCCGTTTAAAATATCAGACATAGGAGAAGAAAAAAACGCAAACACTCATTGTGAATCCATCGAATACTTGGTTGAAGAATAAGCTATATCCTTTATTTTTTAATTTTTTTTATAGATCGTCTGAAAGTTGTGCCATAACCATTATGTCAAACCTATGCTCTTTTTACTTCAACATGTCCTAAAAAATATCATCGTAATATTGACCACTGAAATATAACAAGAGAACAAAAAAATATGATGCTAGTAACCAAGAAGTGCTATGGAAATAGATGTAGAGCCGTCTTGTGATTTCCTGCCATTTGATTTTCGGAAATAAGCTGAAAAGCATTGAAAATCTAGACCAAGTTAAGGTGGACAGGGTATAGTGGAATCTTGCCCATTAAAACCAGGAGGGTCCGGAGTCTCGTTTTCAGTAATTCGAAACCCCTGAGACAAGTAACGAAACTTCTGACCGCGACTGTACAAACAAGGTATCAACGGGACCATCTCCACAAGGCCACTATTATCGGCCGTGTTGGAGTACTTTATAAAGGTGTTGTAGCCCCTGTTGGAGTACTTTATGAAGGTGTTGTAGCCCCTGTTGGAGTACTTTATAAAGGTGTTGTAGCCCCTGTTGGAGTACTTTATAAAGGTGTTGTAGCCCCTGTTGGAGTACTTTATAAAGGTGTTGTAGCCCCTGTTGGTGTACTTTATAAAGGTGTTGTAGTCCCTGTTGGAGTACTTTATAAAGGTGTTGTAACCCCTGTTGGAGTACTTTATGAAGGTGTTGTAACCCCTGTTGGAGTACTTTATAAAGGTGTTGTAGCCCCTGTTGGTGTGCTTTATAAAGGTGTTGTAGTGCCTGTTGGAGTACTTTATAAAGGTGGTGTAACCCCTGTTGGTGTACTTTATAAAGGTGTTTAGCCCCTGTTGGTGTACTTTATGAAGGTGTTGCAGCCCCCGTTAGTGTACTTTATAGAGGTGTTGTAGCGCCTGTTGGAGTACTTTTTAAAGGTGTTGTAGCCCGTGTTGGTGTACTTTATAAAGGTGATGTAGCCCCTGTTAGTGTACTTTATAAAGGTGTCGCCGCCCCTGTTGGTATACTTTATAAAGGCGTTGTAACTCCTGTTGGTATACTTTATAAAGGCGTTGTAGCCCCTGTTGGTATACTTTATAAAGGTGTGAAAGACTAAGCGGCAGTTTGTTGACGTCGACTTTTTGGTAAGAAGTCTGAAGTCGTATTTATCAAGATTCTTATTACTTAGATCCCCGACTTTATTTTTAGCCTTTACCATTTCCCGACGATTTTTTTTTAATCCTAGGATACGCTCTGGGAACTGGAGGGGTTTGGTATAGCTTCGTTAAACCCCTTCGTACGAGAGACCTTTCCCAAGCTGAAGGAAATCGTCTGGTACCAGCAAGAATAAGCTAAAAAGGATGTCACCTGCATTTATTTTGTATTTTTTATTTGTAACTATTTAGCAAGATAAGTCGCAGTTCCAGTTATTGTCGGGAATCTTCTTGCATCATCGTATTATTCATGTTATTCACTAGTTTGGGTGTATAGTGTATGGAAGGTGTATGAGTGGAAAGTATAAAAAGGGATTCATATACACGACTTTAGCCCCAGAAGCTTTGTAAATAGAGCCCCACTAGGATGACACAATAGCCCCTACCATGTTTTTGCTGGCCACCTCAACGGCCCACTGTGTGTGTGTGTGTGTGTGTGTGTGTGTGTGTGTGTGTGTGTGTGTGTGTCTGTCTGTCTGTCTGTCTGTCTTTGTCTGTGTGTGCGTGTGTGCCTCAGTGGTCCCCCTGCCTCCCAGATAGGACCAGGGGACGATAGAGATGAGATGAGGGGAGAGAGGGATGAGAGGCTGTGAGGAGTGTGGAAGAGAGGGAAGATAGCGAGGAGTCGGGGGGGAACGAAGAAAAATAAAGATGGGTATGTTTAGAGGTGGTAGGGAATGAGGAAGAGGGTATTGGGGGAGTGGAGAGTAAGATAGGGAGGAATGAGTGGGGGACAAGAATGGTAGTGAGTGGATAAGGGGGGAGGTAGAGATAGGCAATGGGATGTGGAGGGGCAAGGAGAGCAGCGAGGGGTGGGGGGAACGAAGAAAGGTAGAGATGGAGGAAGGAGGGAAGAGAAGGGGATAGTGAGAGGGTGAAGGGGGGTAGTGAGTGGAGGTAAAGGGAGACACTGAGGGATGTGGTGTTGGGGGCAGGGGGGAAGGAGGGTAGTGAGGGGTGAAGGGGAACGATGAAAGGCAGAGACGGGGGAAAGGAGGGAAGAGGAGGGTAGTAAAGAGGGTGAAAGGGGGTAGTGAGGAGAGTAAAGGGGGTGCCGAGGAATGCATTGGTGGTGGGGTAAGAAGGTACAAGAAGAAGACAGACGGGTGACTACTACTGACTGGGTATAGAGCTTTGTCCCGAGTCTGTTACTGGCAAGCCTACCGCCAGAAGGATTATCCCCGTGTCAGGACAGACGGATGGACCCACACCCGCATGTCACCCTTAACGTGTTTATGGACAAGCGTACGGGTTCTTATCTTCCTTTTCCTCCCGCTGTTTTGAGTGTGTTTTGGTGTGTGTATGGCAGTAGGTGTGTGTGTGTGTGTGTGTGTGTGTGTGTGTGTTTCCTTTTGTTTTGTGCGTAGTAGCTAGAACAAGACTGGTTAGGTTTAGCACGTGAAAGGCTGTAGCTGAACTCGCCAGGTATTGAGTTTACGATAAGTGTGTAGTTAGTATGACAGACGCAGTATTTTGTGGGCTGGTTAATAGGGAATTTATAGTAACCTGTTCTAAGCCCAGTGTATACTTGAGCTTGCTTTTATTTTGCTGCTCTTTTTAGGCACAGTGTTTTGCTTCAGCGTGTGTTAAACTAGTGCCCTCCCTAGTTTTCTATATAAGTTTTTATTAAGCTTAGTGTTTATTTTTTATTTTATTATTTTTGTTGTTGTAATACTTGAGGCTGCGCGTATAATACTCACGCATACTTAATTTATGTTTTAAAGGACCGTACTTCAACCTACATACATTTTTAAAGGGCCAGTTGAATACTGAGATCTGCACTAGAATATGGTGCTAGTCACGAAGAAGTATTACACAGAGGATGTTGAACGAACGACAGTATCGTCTTTTTATGCCACTGAGGTACGTGAAATAAGCAGCAGAAGGGCAAAAAATTGGACCAAGTTAATGTTAACGAACTATAGAGCTTTAGTTACTTGGATAAAATCATCTGGTTGAAACAAGAATTAAAAGAGAAATGGGTCCTCAGACAAGAGTTGAGCAGTGAATGGACGAGCTTTTGTGGAAGGTTTGAGGGGTAAGGAGCTGGATGAGGGGGGAGGGAGAGGGGAGAAGAGAGGAGGAGGGGGAGAGAAGTAGAGGAGGATGGAGAGATAAAGAGGAGGGAGGGAGGGAGGAAAAGGAGTAGAGGAGAAGGGGGGAAACAGAGAGAGAGAGAGAGAGAGAGAGAGAGAGGGAGAGAGAGAGAGAGAGAGAGAGAGAGAGAGAGAGAGAGAGAGTTGAAGGATTAAAAGGGACGGAGGAAGATAGGTAGGGGGAAAAAGGGAGGGTTAAGGGGTATAGACTAGATGGGGGGAGGAGCTGGTTGGAGGGGTGTTAATAGGGAGTGTTTAGTGGAGAAGAGGAGAGAGGGGAAAGAGGAGGGTGAGGGGAAGGACTGAGTATGGAAGATGGGTGGGGGGAGAGGGGGCCACGGGAGAGAAGCTGGGTGGGGGGAGAGGGGGAAGGGTTAAGGGGTAAAGAGGCGAGGCAGGGGAAAGGGAAGCGGCAGGAGGGTCTGTGAGAATGAGGATGAGGCGGAAGGACGAGGTAGGGTAGGGTAGGGTCTGGTAGTGGTGGGAAGGGGAGGCGAAGGGAGGGTAATGGGGGGGAGGGAGGAAGGGAGGGTAGGGTAGGGTACGGTAGGGTAGGGTAGGTGAAGCAGGGGAGGGGAGGAGATGAGACGGAAGGACGAGGTAGGGTAGGGTAGGGTAGGGACGAGTGAATCATTGTACAGATAAGGGTTCACATCGGTAACATGACTCAGGTTTCGGTCACTTTCCTGTTGGTTTGGCCCGTATTAGTCTACAGTAGGTGGCATGGCGGCCGTCGTAGCACCTCTTCCTTGCCGATTTAGTTTGCTTATTCCACATTAACTTTCTCTTGTATGCTATTTTTTTCGTTTTTAATATCGATACAGTTTGCTAAAGTACCATGTATAGGGATTACTAAGGTGTGATGTGCAAAATATATCGTTGAGTGAGAGACGGTGCCCAGACTTCCATATATACGTCCTCCTGATTCTTCCACCGGTCAGACTGTAGGACAAATTTGTTTCTCCCATGTCCCTCTTCACCCAGGAGTACAGTTAGGGACCTGGATGTAGAGCTTGCGTGTCGTATTCAAGGAGAAGAATTGAACTCAACAGAAAGTTAACTGTCTTCCATAATTACTCTTGTGTAGTCAGTAAACCTTAATTTCTGCCTTTTGTTCGTGGGCTGTGTAGGTTTCATAGCGCGTCTCTCTCTCTCTCTCTCTCTCTCTCCCCTTCTGTACGTTCATATTTTATTTTGCGTTTTGCGTGTGTTAAAACTGTGAATGCGAAGTTGTTTTCAAGCCGTAATTTGACTCATGAAAAAAAGTCAATAAGGATAGTAAAGAGAGACTGCATTACACTGTACAGAACGCAGTGAGAGAGAGAGAGAGAGAGAGAGAGATTTTCCATCATGTTCCAGTAAGTGAGCAGCGTAATGACGGTAAACTCTTGCCAGGTAGAGTATATCTGGTGACGCAATTTTTATTTCTGTGTCACATTTAGACGATGATATGCTATGGAAGGATCTCCAGTAGGTAATGAAGACGATTATGTAACCAATGTAGCTCCAAAAGACTACCGTAAGCTGAACAAAATCGTCTGGAGGTTGCAGGAAGAACCCGAGAAATGCGTCTTAGGGATGAAGGAGGGTAATGATGCGGTGAATTGTGTGTGGGATTTCAGATGGTGGCTTTGGGGATTTCGTAGCACCTCCCCACCAGCGATTTGTTTTGTCTCTTGCACCTTAATTTTCTCGTATGTCAGTGATGGGAGCAAAACTGATGTGATGGTGGTGGTGGTGGTGGTGGTGTGGCAGCAGGACTGAAGGTGATGTTGGTGTGGGAGCAACATTAGTAATGGTGGTGGTGGTGGTGGTGGTGGTGATTGTGTAGGAGCAAGATTGGTGATGGTGGTGGTAGTGCAAGAGCAAAATTGAAGGTGATGATTGTGTAGGGGGAAAACAGCGTAGTAATGTTGGTGTGGGGACAGGGTATGGCAAGGCAAAGCATTGGTGGTGTGAGAGCAGGGTGGTGGTGGTGTGAGGGCAGGGTAGTGTGGTGTCGGGGCAGGGTAGGATGGGGATTGTGTAGTAGGGCAGGGTGGTGATGTGGGGACAGTGTAGGGCAGGGTAGGGTAGCGGTGTGGGGACTGTGTTAGGCAGGGTAGGGTAGTGGTGTGGGGAGTGAAAGGCAAGTTGGTGGTGGTGTGGGGATAGTGTAGGTCAGGGTAGTGGTGGTGTGGGGGACAGTGTAGTGGTGGTGTGGGGGCTGGGAGTGTGGGCCTGCTCCGGGTGTGACTGTGGGCCTGCAGGGGTGAATAGCCAGGGCGAGTGGCGGCCATTATAGGAAGGCCCCGGTATCGCCACATCTTTCACGCCGTCTATGGCTCCATTCACCACACTACCTCTTTTTTTCTCTCTCAGCCCGGGTTTATACATTATTTTCACGTATTGAGGATGGAAATGGGTGTAAAGGGGAGAGGGTGGGTGGGTGAGGCTGGGATAGGGTGGAGGTGAGAGGACCCAGCAACAGTCCGCACCTCTTGACCTTCAGGAAGGACTGCACCACTATTAAAAACCTGCGTCAAAATGGAGAGTCCCTGCCATGGAGAGTCTCTCCCCAAGTTACATTTCCTTCAGGCTGATTTATCTCCACCAGTACGGTGACGTCCTTGTACAGTTTGTTCATGCTAGCCCCAGACGATTATATTCAGCTTAGAAAATGTCGTACTGAGCAAATTAAGGAAGGCTGTATCTAACCCTCCAGTGTGAAAAATATATACCGGTAGTTAGCTGAATAAAATTATTTGAAGGTAGCAATACTAAAATGAAAAATACTATCACTTTCACTAAAAGAAATATCACCGGAGTGAAGGGGTGAAGGAGCAAAGTGGTGATATAACACTGAGGCAAGGAGGCGAAGGGACACTGTGTTTACCTAACTTTTGACGTGTCACTCAGCCGGCGGTCGGGAGCCCTGATCCTTGAAATGATAAATTAACGTTGTCCAGATGGATGGTCACGAGGCGGCAGAGGAAGCTTCGGTGTATGTGTGTGTGTGTGTGTGTGTGTCGACGAGGGCTGTGACCACAACAAGCAACGTTGTCACCGAGGGGGTAACTCGCAACTTTGTTGAGCTGTCACTCCGCCCGGGTCTCGACGGCCAGCATTGCCAGCCGCAGGAATGTTGTCTCTACTCTGGATCTTTGTGGCAGCGGGAGCTTGACGTGACTCAGACTGGGTTGAATCATGAGAGAGTGACGTTGGTGTCGGGTCCTCGGAGCACACCACAAACTGCAGCCGATGCGTGCAACACTCCTCACCACGTGCAGGTTGGTACCGCCACACCGAGCCGTGGTGACCAATTAGGCTATTATGCCCACGTCTATATAAGAGAGGCGAGGGTGAGCGAGCGGACAGAGGCGGGTGGACCACCGTAGAGCCACAAGGTCATGCCTGGAGCTGGATTCCCCGCCCCTGGTCCAGGCAAGGCTGGAGTCTTGCCTGGTCCGCAGTGTCCTATTCCGTCCCGCCAAGACGTAACCCGGTGTGGACCAGAGTGTGTTGTTACGCAATCCAGTCCGCCTTGGACAAGCAAGTCGAGCCTCCTTGCACAACACAGGCACAAACACAGCTGTGACCAAAGAACAAGTGGACAGTGTTGCACAGGACTTTTGAATCATATAAACAGTGCTTCAGGCGACCTCGGTCATGTGCCTACCACCCCTTGCTGGAATGCCCCGGCCTGTGAGAGGTGCGTAATGCCAAATCTGAAATATATGAAATACCAGTTCTGCAGTATGTGATGATAAACCTGGAATGTGTAATGCCATATCTGCAACTTGTGTAATGCCAACCTGTTGTGCGTATAGTGGCAGGCATACCCACTGCATGCCGTGAGAGGTCTGGGGCTCCTTAGAAAATTGCATATTTTGGTGTCTGGAATTTCTCGTAAATACAACTAACGGATTTTTTTTTTTTTTAGAGCACATCAAGTAGGGACTGAAGTATTGCTGCACTTGTGGTTCTGGCCAATAGAAAAGTGGTAAAAATATATCGTTAACACAACGATTTTATTCCTAGACATATAAAACTCGAAAGTGAAGTAATTTCGTACTTGTGTTAATTAGCCATGCAATGATATCCTAGTGCACAGTGCTAGTTCATCGTACGAGCGATTGTAAATTTTCATGTGATACAGCAATGATCTCACCCTACGCACATCTAAACTTCGGTAATACTGATGATATCGTCCTCGGCGGGGCTATAGATTTTTGTATAATGCTGTTGATCTCTTCCTACGCGCCGCAGTCAGTTTTTGTGTAATACTGTTAAGGTTCTACACGCGGCAGTAAATTTTTGTGTGATACTGTTGCTCGCTTCCTACGCCCCGCAGTAAATTTTTGTGTGATACTGTTGCTGTCTTCCTACGCCCCGCAGTAAATTTTTGTGTGATACTGTTATGATCTGGTTCCTTGTATGGCTTGTTGTCCCGGCGATGGTGATAAAAAGTAGTGGTGCAAGAGGGGACTGTAGGAAGCAGTTGGACGATGAGTAAGCAATGTGAACTACCCCCCCTACCCCAACTCCCTCCCCGCCCACCTCCCAGCCCCCCCGCCCACCTCCCAGCCCCCCCCCCCGCCCACCACCCAGCTCCCCTTGCCCCTCCCTGCCCCCAACCCCCCTCCCTGCCACAACCCCCCTCCCTGCCACAACCCCCCTCCCAGTGCCCCCCTGTGTCCACTCCCTGTCTTTCCACCCCTCCATCCCATCATCTCCATTCGCCTTCCCTCCACCTCCCCTCTCATGCCTTCTCTCGTAACTCGTTTTCTCCCTCTATCCTTTCCGTCTGTTCTCCTTCCCCTCTCTCTTCTTCCTCCCCTCTCTCTTCTTCCTCCCCTCTCTCTTCTTCCTCCCTTCCGTGTCTCATTCCTCTACCCTCTCATTCCTCTCTCCCCTCCTTCCTGTCTCCCCTCCTTTCTGTCTCATGCCTCCCCCCCCCTCTCTCTCTCATCCCACAGTTCCCCTCCCACCTAGATCGCGTGTGTAATCTTTTTCTCTCTTCCGCCATCGCGTTGATAAGTTAACCTTTTCACTGCAATGGCGTATAATTTTCCTTTCTTGTGCGTCCTCCACATGATTTTATTCAGTAAAGGAAAGAGCTCTTGTATCGAAGGAGTTACTGAAATCCGCATCTAATCCCTCCAGTCCCCACCCCTCCAAGCTGATTTAAATCGTCTGGTAGCAGCAAGACAAAAACAATTGAGTGAGAGAGATTAATATAGGGATTTAACTTTACTTGGCAACACGGAATGGTTGATAGATGTTTTGATGTTTGGTTTCCCTCGTCCTTTTTTTTTTTTTTTTTTTTTTTTTTTTTTTTTCCGAGGTCAGTACCGGTATCTCGTCCGTTTCATTTTCTATTTATATCCCTCATTTCCTCGTTTTTATGTTGGTTTCATTTCAGTTTCACTCTTAGATCTTATTGCCTTCTTCCAGACTAATACCTCTTCAGTTTCATTTTCTATTCATTTCCTTCATTTCAGGTTTGTTTCATTCTTCGTTTTCTATAGCCTATATCAATTCCGTTTGTGTCTTTTCCCCGTACCAATTCCTTTTATCTTCTTGTTCGGCCTGCCGTTTTTCTTACCAGTATAGGCTAACCAGGACATAAGGAGGGCGGGTCAACTTTGAAAATATCCTTGACCTGTTTAGCGAAAGAGAGAGAGAGAGAGAGAGAGAGAGAGAGAGAGAGTTATGACTGCAATGACCTAAAAAAAAGAAAAAAAAACTGCGGTATCAAACTATTCTCCAGTCTTGCTGCCTCCAGGATTTATTAGTTTTAGGAGAGACGTTTAAACAAAAAAAGGATTGTTTCAGATTTTCCCTAGCGTTCAATGACCCTATCACCACAGAAGGTTTACCCATAGATGAAAAGAGAAGTCCGGAAGTAGCGCGAGTGCATTTGTGATATACGTCGCAAGATACATTAGATTAATATTTAGTATCTGTAAAAAGGAAAAAAAAAATCCACTGGGGAATTAATGTAGTTTTAACAACCTTCCCCGCATAATAATAATAATAATAATAATAATAAGGGTAACAGAATACATGCTTGCTTTCTTTTTCTCTTGCTTAATCATTTTCGGTCCCTTCTGTTCACTTTCTCACTATCCCTATTCCTTTCTCTTTTGGTGTCCTTATCACCACCACACTTCAAGGGCCGTCAGCTGATTAATTCACAGCGGTTAGGTGGAATAAATAGAGTTTCCCCGACCGTGAGAGGGTTAATGGTAACAGTATTACCCTTCAGATTTCCATTTTTAGAGATGATATAAAATTGTTTGGTGTCGCTGGAAGAAAAATTGTCTGGTGTCAACTGGAATAGAGCACTTGAGTTGACCCCATCATGTAAGGGGTAATTTTTTCTTGTCTTTTTCTTCGAGTATTTTTATGGGTTAATTTCTTTGTCATATTGTCTTTATTGTCTCCTTTTTGCTCAACTTCATGGATTAATTTCTCTTGTCCTTGTCTTGTTCTTTTGCTTTTATTTCTTTGTGTCTTTACCATCCTTTCTCGCTTCTTCGTGTCATTTTCTCCCCTTATTGCTTTCTCTTCCTTTCTGTCCGTCTCAATCGTCATCTCTCATTCTCTTTTGTGTTTATTTATGCTCCTGTATTTCTCTAATTATGTCCCTTTCTTTCCCTGTTTCTTTATCTGTCTTTACTTTCCTTTGTTTCAGTATATTCCTTTCTCTTGTATTGTGTAATCCATTGTTTAGTTATGTTGAGTTTCTTTTAATATTGTTTCGTTATTTTTTTTTTCTATTATGCATTCTCTTTCTCTTTCCCTGATTAATTATATACATCTCTCATTCGTTATTTTTTTATTAGACTTCGTTCTCACAAATCTTTCGTCGGCGTTATTATCTCTCCTTTTTCTGTTATCCTTCATGTACACTTTTTCATTTCTTTTATAGTTATCCTCTTATTCCCTTGGCTCGTTATTTAATCCTGGAAACCTTGCTTCTTCTGTTTCCTTCTTTCGGTATCTGTTTTCTTGCTTTAGCCCTTTTTTTTTTTTTTTGTTCCTTTATTCTTTTATTCGTTATCCTATTTTTTATTTGTTCATTTATTTCCTTCGCTATTCATTTCCTCTCATATATTCCTGTTTTGGTTTATTGATTTTATAACACCTTGCTTATCGATCTTAATTTTTTCCTGTTTCTTGTTTCTGTATTGTGTATCTTTCCCTTTATTTGGTGTCAGTTTCTCATTTTCTCTCTGTTTCACCATCTTTTACCTCTGTCAGTCTCTTGTTCCTCTTTCCTTTATCTTATTCTTTTCATTATTTGATTTTTTCACTCATTTCGTTCTTATCAAAGCTCTTCCGTCCTTATCAATTTCCACTCTTATTTTCCTCTATCTCCACTCTCTAGCCCCTTCAGTACGATACTAGTTTACTTCTTGCCGTTACCAGTCGGCTTAGAGAGAGAGGGAGGGGGGGGCGGAGAGGAAAGAGAGGAGGGAGGATGAAGAAGGAGAAGAGAGGAAGGGGAAGAGAGGGAGGGAGGGAGAGGAAGGGGAAGAGAGGGAGGGAGGGAGAGGAAGGGGAAGAGAGGGAGGGAGGGAGAGGAAGGGGAAGAGAGAGAGGGAGGGTGAGGAAGGGGAAGAGAGGGAGGGTGAGGAAGGGGAAGAGAGGGAATAGAGGGAGGGTGAGGAAGGGGAAGAGAGGGAGGGAATGGGAAGGGGAGGAAGGAGGGGAGAGGGAGGGAGGGAGGGAGAGACTTTTCAGACTGGAGGAAATATGCCCATCATTAATCTCTGTGCCACTAAAGGTCAGTCCTAAGGTGAAAAATAAAAATTGTTTTGGTGAATACGAGAATAAAACTTAACAAACGTCGTCGGGTGGAAAGGCTTGAGTTCCGTTCAGGTTCCGTCGCTAAAGTTCCATTAAAGTTCCGTTGCTACTCATAAAGCTAACAGTTCTTTGTTTTAAGGGATAAAAAATAATTAACATACGGTTAGAGAATGGTGTTGGCTGTCCTAATTCCTCTTCCGTTGTTATTATTATTATTATTATTATTAGTAGTAGTAGTAGTAGTAGTAGTAGTAGTAGTATTTTATTACGGAGAGAAACAGATTGGACGGCGAAGATCAGGTGCAAAAAATGGAAGATAGTGTTAGAAGTAGAGATATACGGTGGAAAATTCTCCCTCCCTCAATGCCACGTAATTCACCCCTTCCCCCCTCCAATCCCCCCTGCCCTCTCCAATTCCCCCCTCCCCCCCGATGAAGCAAAAGTGTTACGGTAAGCTAGCCACCACTTTGTCTGTCTGGCCCTGAGTCATCACATCCTTCCTCCCTTCTTCACAGCTGCACACACACACACACACACACACACACACACACACACACACACACACACACACACACACACACACACACACCTTTACGTACAGTTGCGGCCAGTATATATTTCTTTTAGTGCCTCGACGTTCGCAGTGATGACATAATGCAACATAAACACCATACAAATCAGAGGTTAGCTGTAATATGCAAAACCAAATCGCTACGGAAGAGGTGTTACGAAGCTTCCCATGTCGCTCAGAATATGGGGGCCCCTCACTATTAAACACAGCCACTAAGATTTTCCCCATGTACTTCTCAAACCACACCTTAAAAAAAGAAAAAGAAAAGAAAGTGACAAAAAGTTTCAACCCTGCTATACTCTTTTCACCTTAACTTGTCCCAGATTTTCGTCCTTTTGCTGGATTTTTGTAGCTTATTGAAAAAAAAAAAAAATGCAGTGCGAGGGTTCTACATGATTTCCACTGCACTTCTTCGTGACCAGCGCCGTATTGTAGTGTTAATATCTTGTTACATCTCAGCACTCAGTTTGGAAATGTAGCAATTTTAGGACGTGTGAGTAAAGAGAGTATATGATAATGATTTTTTCCAATGAGCCACGTAAAATAAGCCAGAACAGGACGAGTATCAGAGCCAAGTTTTTTTAGCACCATGGTAGAGGGCCATTAGTGGTTTGTTAAAGGGATAGTTTTAATCTCGTAATATATATACAAACCACCGGTACCTCAGAACAGGGTCACAGTATGCTAAATCTTGGTAGACTTTATTCACAGCTGCGTCCACCAGTCCATGTACGCTGCCTGGAATTTGTGTCAAAGCATAATGAGTGGTAAATACCCAGTGATAGGCGGGGTGGAGGGCTTGATTCTCTCTCTCTCTCTCTCTCTCTGTTAATTCAGAACGTAAGTGTTGAGGAATTATAGTTAACCCCGCATTGATACTTACATGCAAACAGACACGTACACACTCACATGGTCCCAGACATATACTGTACACGCACACACGTCAGCTCGTACATACACACTCAGCCCTTAGACGCGCTCACACATCATCATTCCCAGCTGCCCAGACGTATACAAACATGCTGGCACACACACACACACACACACACACACACACACACACACACACACACACACACACACACACACACACACACACACACACAAAACCACTCAGAGCTCTGTCATCTAGTCTGACACGCACACCCACCCAGACACTTAAGCATTCAACCTTCAGCTCAGACATGCACCAAGACAGAGAGACAGACACACACACACACACACACACACACACACACACACACACACACACACACACACACACACACACACACACACACACACACACACACACACAATTGCATGCATTTAAATATCCACACACAAATACTCACATAGTCAGTTGCACACACACACACACACACACACACACACACACACACACACACACACACACACACACACACACAGCAGCCTCCACCCCATGCCCCGCTTCTAACCCAATTTTAACCTGCATGACTGACGGTGGTAGGAGGGGGAGTCGGCGGAGGCGGCGAGTTTGTAGGACGAGGTCGCCCTTCAAATAGCACGTGTCTACCTGTCTACCTGAGAGCCATTTATATATACACGTGGATTACACGTCCTTGTCTTAGTGGCTGTCGTCATGATCACCTTTTTTATATTCGCCTTCATACCATTTATATGAAAAGATGGTTGTCAGTCTGCCACCTTAACCCTTTATTTGTATACCTGGATTACTTACCTTCGTAATTGTCTTCGTTCATGGTCATCATATTGTCCACTACCATGAAAATTACCTGTCTGTCTGCAAGTTTAACCATTATTTAGTACATTTGGATAGACCCCCCTCCCTTCCTCTTCGTCGTCATCATCATATGTTTACATCTTTTCCACCAGTCATTCTCGTTATCAGTTTTCCCACATGGTAAAGCAAACTCTCTGCTTGCAAGCTTTTCGTTATATATCGGTAATTTAATTACACCATCTTTTCCCCTCATCACATCGTTGGCGTCGTCGTTGCCTCAATCATGTTTTTTATTCGTCAGTTCCTTTGCCGCTTATCAAACGTTGCCAGGCTGCCTGCGAGTCGTAAGTGTTACATTATGTCGGTGTAGAGACTATCATCATCATCATAATACTCATCATAATCATCGTATATCATATCGTCATCATTCCAACTACCTGCAGGCCTTACCTACTGCATCTAAACATGAATTAGACCCCCTTGTCATCGTCGTTGTTATCATATCCATCATCGTCATCATCCCCTTTGTGTTCGTCACCGTCATCGTCGTCATAGGACGGTGTCAAATGGAGAGGGTGGTGAAGGGAGTGTCAGTGGGAAAGATGTTGGAGGAGGAAGATAGAGGGGGAATAAAGGGGCAGCAGGAAAAGGGAGGTTAGTAGGAGGGAGAAGGAGCGTAGGAGCCGAAAGACCAGATAACGGTAGGGAGAGAGCATGGGAAGTATAGGGAGAGGGGTAGATGGCGCCAAAGAGAAAGTGAAAGGATTTTCTTTTTTTGGTTTAGCTTAATTTTATCTTGAGGTTGTATCACAAGGCCATTCATTGACGTCGTAATTTCCCATTACCACAAAGAGTTGCGGCCTCTGGTGAGATGTAATAGGCAGAGATGATAAAAAGATAGAGATAGGAAACATGTAGCGTTCTCTCTCTCTCTCTCTTTCTCTCTAATATACATATATTTGTGTGTGTGTGTGTGTGTGTGTGTGTGTGTGTGTGTGTGTGTGTGTGTGTGTGTAAAAGTATCATTGTTGTGATGTGAAAGTCAAGAGCTAATACAGGTGACGTCGTGAAGGGCAACTGGGACAGTAGGATTTTATTTTGGCTACACGCAGACATGCCAATCAAGCTGAGCGAAGCATCATGTCCTTGCCACAGCGGCCTGGGGAGGTCTCTCTGAATCTGAATAAAATGATCTGTAGCTGTGTAAACGCTTGGAGTTGTGGGTTAAAGGGTAAAACTACACTTTAGCAAGGACTGAGGTAAATCAGAGGGAAACAAAGAACCATAAAGAGGTAAGGGGAGCTATAGGGAAGAGGGGAGGGGGGAGAGAGGAGCTGAGAGGGACGGGCAGAGGGAGGAGGTGGAGGTGGACGGGGAGCACAGGTAAACTCAGCACCCCCCTCCTCCCACCCACCACGGTAGAGCCAGGGCGGGCATGACGTCACGAGCGCGGGCGCGGGCGCGACATCTGACTTAACTTGGTTCTTGGAAATCCTCCGTCTCACCGTCTGTGTTTGTCTTCCTTGTCCGTCCGGCTGCCTCGTGCTTTTATCCTGGGCTTGAATGTGTGTGTGTGTGAGGGGGATATTCCGTTTGTGTGTGTGTGTGTGTGTGTGTGTGTGTGTGAATCGACATGCTCAGTCGTATGGATGAAATTGGCTCGGAATTTTGTGCGTTCCTTTGTGTATAGGTTTTCGGTTTGTGTGTGTGCGCGCGCGCGCATGCGTGTATGTGTGCGCGTGCGTGCGCGTGCGTGCGTGCGTGCCCGCGGGGGGGTGCTTGTGTGCGTGAGTCGTATGTACAGTACTTAAATGTGTCTATACACGTGTTTCTTGCTTCGGTCTAATGGATAGATCCGGGTGTATACATAGCCTCTGTGTATGATCCGTACATGTAAGGGTATGACAACGCAAGTATTTCCACAATATATTACGATAACCTGACACACATGACAGTATTCTTACCTTGAGATTTACCCACATGAGATTCTTTTATTGACGAGGTAACACTTTTTTTTTTATTTTCCAAAATGATTATTCGTGTCCACGGATCGTATTTCATGTGGCGTTGAAGATTTCGTAACACTCTACCTAAGCTATTTATTTCGCACGCCAAGCTTCAGTTTTCTCTTCCGTGCAGCATTGAACCCTTCGTAACACCTCTTCCTTAGCGACTTATTCCGCACATTACACTGCAGTTATATGTTATTGAAGGAATCTGTTTCGATTTTGCTACTGCCTGATTTGTTTATCTTTACCGCGAGACGATGTTACTTTGCTCGGCCCGTCGTAGTGAAGGGGTGAAAACCGAGATAGGGAATATATATAAAAGTCTGAAGTTAGTCAGTTATTGGGCAGTTATTGGCATTATGTAAAATCAGGCATCCAGTACTACAGGCCGCATCCAGCAGAGGGAGAGAGGGGAAAAAAAGGAAAAAAAAAACATGAAATATTCTTGTATTAGATGTGGTTTTCTTTCATACCTTGCTACAGGAAAGTCAGTACATAAAGAAAATCATCTGAAGGTAATGAAAATAAATACGTGATGGCAGTGAAAAGGTGAAAAATACGGCCGTGAGTTAGAGGTGTGTATTTGTACCTGTAGAGTTTTTGTTTGAGGGCGCTTTGTGTGTGTGTGTGTGTGTGTGTGTGTGTGTGTGTGTGTGTGTGTGTGTGTGTGTGTGTGTGTGTGTGTGTGTTTGGCTGTTTGTTTTAAGAATAAGGTCGTCAGTCGTAATCGTCCACATTTGGTCCAGTTTCTAGTGTGGTTTAACTGTTTTTTTGCATGTTATTAAAAAAGTTTTCATGGCTGGGTCGACTGAGGAACAAGACTCCATAGTGAAAAAATAATTCTGAACTAATAATAATAATAATAATAATAATAATAATCTTTCAAGGGTGGCTAGAGTAAAACTTGAAAACCCTTATTGTAGTGAAGGGGGTTGATGAGGATGGTGGTGGTCTGGTATGTAGTCAGTATGGACGATGGGTATTAGCGCCGAAATGGTGACAGATGAAGGTGTGTGTCACGTATGAGAATTTCCGGGCTTCAGCATTAAGCAAAAATTGATTAGTATGATGGTTTGGCGGCAGCAGAAACATATAATAAAAAAAAAAAGAGACATGCGTAGAAGATTGTGGTAAGTGCATGGCGCGTTAGTCACCGTCTGCACGCACGGGAAGGGGGGAGAGGGGAGGGGGAGAAAGAGGGGGGGGAGAGGAGATATGGGGGTGGGGAGGGGAGAGAGCGAGAAAGGGGGAGGTAGAGACGAGGGGAGGGGGGAGATATAGGGGAGGGGAGGGGAAGAGAGTGTGAGAGAGTGAGGAAAACCCGTGCGTTAGGCCAGACGATATGTTCTCAGCTGTCTGTGTCTGTCTGTCTGTCTGCCTGGCTGTCGAGTTGCGGTGGGATTGATGATGGTGTAACGTGGTGTAACATGGCTCACACCTTTTTTTTTCCTGCAATCAGCCACCCCCCGCCTCTCTCTCTCTCTCTCTCTCTCTCTCTCTCTCTCTCTCTCTCTCTCTCTCTCTCTCTCTCGTTTTGTGCGTGCGCCCGTGCGTCCACCGTAAAGGGAAAGTGGAAAAAGAGTTTAAGTCGGATAAAAATAAGCGCATAAAACTTCTTAGACTGAGATTATGGAAGACTATCATACGCCTATATTCCCCTTGACATCCCCTAACTCTTTGCTTTTCGGTTTGCCCCAACTCCTGGTCCTGAGAGAGGTGGTGGTGTCATGAGTGTAGGGGAAAGATGGAGTGTTGAGTGATAGATGCAGTGGTGGGGGGGAAGTGCAAGGGGGGAGTGAGAAAGACCAGAGGTTGGAGATCAAAGAAGAATGGAGAGTCGAAGGCAAGACAAGAATCACCTTAAAAGTACACAAGAGCTGGAGATGGATTGCTGAATGATAGATAGAATGGGGGGAGGGCAGTGTGATGCTCCAGTGAGGTCAGGGCTATGGTGGTGAGGGGAGGGGCTAGAGCAGAGGATGGAGATAAAAGAATAATCATAATCCAGATAAGAATGTTGCAGGAGGAGATGGAGAGTTGAATGATAAGATGAAGTGGTGGGAAGAACGGAATGGAGATGGAAAGTCAGAGGTGAATGGAGAGTCACAGGCAAGCTAAGCATATGTGGAAATGTTGGGTGGGAGAGAGAGAGAGAGTGAGAGTGTACATCTTGAATTCTTTTCTTCTCTACTTGCTGCAATGGATCATCTACATATAAGTTAGTAGGAGCAGAGATGGAGTGCTGAATGATGTAGAATGGTGAGAAGGAAAAGTGATCTTGGAGAATGAGGTGAAGGATGTGATGGAGGGAAGGATGGGGATAGGGCTTGAGCAGAGATTAGAGTGATTAAAGAGTGAGAGTCGAAGGCAAGAAAAGAATGAGCCCAAGAACACGAGAGAGAGAGAGAGAGAGAGAGAGAGAGAGAGAGAGAGAGAGGAGAGAGAGAGATCGGGTGTTGCATGATAGATTGAGCGGTGGGGAGTGTGTGTGATGCTGAAGACCGCGGTAAAGGATGTGGAAAGAGTGGGGCTTAGAGCAGTGGCCGGAGATCAGAGAAGAATAGTGAGTCAAAGGCATGAAAATGAAGAACTGGGGAAAGCAAGAGGAGGAAAAGTAATAGTGTGTTGCATAGTAAATGGAGTGGTGGGGAGGGAGTGTAATGCTGAAGTGAAGTGGTGTGTGCATGTGTGCGCACGTTTGTGTGTGAGTGTGTTCCCGCTTGCGTGTGTGCGTGCGCGTGGAGGGGAAAGGGGGAGAAGGTGAGACAGGTCGGAGATCGAAGACGAATGGAGAGTTGTGGCCAAAAGAGAGCTCACGAGATTATGGAAGAGTAAGAGAAATGGAGTTGTGAATGACAGATGGGGTGGTGGGAGGGCAGTGTGAGTGGGAAGAATGGAAATGAGGAGGGAGATAAAACAAGAATGGAGGCGAGGGCAGGCAAAGAAAAAAAAAAAAACGAAAATATGAAAGAACGGTATAGATGGAGTGGTGGAGGCCAGCGTGATGTTTGTGAGTGGGTGTGAAAGGGAGTGGGGCGGGGACAGGAGATAATGGAGGTTGGAGGTCAAAGAAGAATTAAGAGTGAGAGAAAAGAGTGAGCGCGAGAAAATTGTAGCGACATTTAAACAGAAAGAATTCGAGGAAAGATCAAAAGTTTTAACCTTGACCGATGAAGGATTGGAAGCGATCTGTGTAAGAAATGGAGAGAGAGAGAGAGAGAGAGAGAGAGAGAGAGAGAGGAGAATTGTAATGGTGCTGTGACCTTCTCTGGTAAATATAAATTGTTTGGCACTGGCTGGAAGAGAATAAGTTTTAATGGTGATTGTACTGGCTCCTAAGCTGAATAAAATCGTCTGGTGTCAGCTGGAATAGAGTTGTCCCGACCATGCGAGGAGTAACCGAGCTGGCTAACTTTACTGAGCTCTTTCAGTTAAAATCGTTTGTCGGCGTAAAGAATAAAATCAACCAGGTCGTCGTAGTGAAAGGATTAAGTTTGCCTGTAATCCTTGTAATATGTAAAATCGTTTGTTTTTTATGGTGTCATAGTAGTGAAGGGGAAAGGATGAGGAAAATTGGACTTACTGTAGTGTCTAAATAAAACTACAAAGGCCAGTTATTAACACACTAAAACAGGGAACTGAGTGGAACCTATCAGCTCCTCTCCTTCTGCTTCCCCCCTCCGTTAACCCCCTCTCTCCCTCCATTAACCCCCCCCCTCTCCCTTACCCCTCCCATCACCCCTCCACTTCCCTCCCAGCCTCCCTCCACTTCCCTCCCAGCCTCCCTCCTTCCATCCCCCATTCCCTCCCACTCTTCCTTCCCACCCCTAGGACCCCCCCCTCCTACCTCTATATAGATCCAGACAGCTGTCCTTATCGGTCCTGTGACGTCACGCCCACAGCCCCAATGACGTCACCAGGCCCCCATGACGTCACCCCAACCTTGGGCCAGTCAGCGCCCAGATGCGCGCGCACCACACACACACACACACACACACACACACACACACACACACACACACACACACACACACACACACACACACACACACACACACACACACACACACACACACACACACACACACACACACTCTCTCTCTCTCTCTCTCTCTCTCTCTCTCATCGAATTAAGAGAACCTAAAATCCCTCTTGCGAAAAAAAAAAGAAAACGCTGGGGGTGAGGGTCCGTATTCTCGTCGGTTAAGGAATCTTCCTAACACCTCTTCCTTAGCGACTTGTTTCCCAAACTACCCATTAATATCCACTTTTTTTTTTTTTTCATCTTTATATTATCGAACATAGATTGTATGGATAACACACAAGAAGATAGCGAAGTAGCATCAGAAATAAATCGATAAGGATGAGGTGTTAGTAGGCTTCAGTAGAGCTCCTGTGACGCACCTGAATATAATCGTCTGGCGTTAGCTGTACTGGACCACGAGAAAGACGAGCATGGGAGGGTTAATAAAATCGTCTCTGCTGAATAAACAAAGCGTAATTTGAGGTAGATAAAAAAAAAAATGACTATGAATTGAGCCTAAATATTTACAGTAGATAGGACGCCGATAATGGATAAATCGTAAATTGTACCGTAAATGCCACGTAAATGAGTAAATACCTGTAAATCCTGAAGGAAATAACACTAATTAGGCGTGAATGGTCCAATAGATCCAAGGGAAATTGAGTAGATAGAACGTTAGTGATGTCGTGAGGTAAATCATGTAAAGCGTAAATAGTGCAAGAGATACACGGTATTTCATTGAGTAGATATAACGTGAATAATACAATAGATAGTCAGTCATGGAGTAGACATAACGTGAATGGTACAATATATACAGGGTAAATTATTGAGTCACTGGAGCTGGAATAGTGCATTATATGGCCTTAATAATTGGGAGTAAGGGTGTGAATGTTGCAATAGATACAGTAATAGAGTAGTTAGGGCGTGAATAGTGCAGTAGGTACAAGGTAAATCATTGAGCAGGTAGAGCGTGGATGTTGCAATAGATGTGAGGTAATAAATAATAAATACAAGGTGACTCCCGCTTTGTCTAGTGGTGGAACTTTAACCACAACATCCCCCCGTCTGGGAGCTGTACCGGTGGGGAGGAGAGGGGATGAATGGAGAGGGAGTGAATGGTAGGTAGGCAAGAGGAGGGAAGGAGGGGAAGGGGTAGGAAGGTAAAGGAGGGAGGAGACGGGACAAGGAGGGAAGAGCAGGGGAAGGGGTTGGTAGGAAGGGGAAGGGGCAGGGAAGGCAAGGAAGGTGTAGGGAGAGGAGGGTTGGGGTGGAAAGTGAGACGGGATAGGAAGGTAGGAGTAGGGATGGAGAGTGGGTGGGGAAAGAAGAGGCAGGAAGGGGAGGGGTGGGAAGAGGTAGGGAAGGGGGAAGTGTACGATGGGGCCACATAGGAAAGCAAACAGCAACGGATCTTTATACAGTATTGGTCTTTTCGAGGGCGTTTTAGTATTATAACGAACGTGACTATTCTGCGGTTTAAAGAGACAGAAAAGCAGGAAGGGATAGGAGTTGGTTGGGAAGGAAGTGGAGGAAAAAGTAAGTAGACAGAGGAGTGGGAGAGGAGGAGGGAGAGTAGGGGCGGGATGGGGGAAGACATGGGCGAGGGATGGGGGAGGGGTAGGGGCGGTGGGAAGGGGCGGAATGGGGGAAGGGGGAGGGGCTCTGTCTGGCTTCCAGGCCTAGACTGTCTTTTGTTCTCAGGTGATTTAGAAGGTGACCCCATAGGTTTGCCCTCTTCCACCAGACAAATCGTAACGCCGCTCAGATTCCACGGTCTTCTTGCATGACTGGAGTTACATGGAGACAGGCCAAGTCATACCGGTATATTTTTTCCCTGATATCATTTAAAAGTAAATTTGTTGTCCTGTATATCAAGACGATTCGTAACGTCGTTCAGATTTCAGTGTCTTTTTGCGCGAGTGGACTTGATAGAATACAGACCTACACATATTTTTCCCTGCTGTGATTTATAAGAACCTTAGTATTGCCTTTTATTTCCCCAAACTAATCGTAACACCGTTCATGTCTCAAGTGTCTCCCTGCATGAGTGGAATTGCGTGAATACACCCTATGGTTTTGTTTTTTTTTTACACATTTTTTTTCCTGACAGAGAAGAGCCATAGTATTGTCGTATCGTGTTTCTCTAGACCTTATCATAACACCGTTCCTACGTCAGTGTCTTGTCTCCTTGCATGAGTGGAGCTTCGTGGACAGACTATTATACGGCTGTCCTTTTGTTCGTATGTGATTCAGAAGAGCCATGATTTTGCCGTCGTCCTCCAGACAGATCATAACGCGATGTCTAGATGTCGGTGTCTCTGTGCATGACTGGAGATACGATACGGAGCTAAACGTTGACTTATTCTCCTTCTTTTGTTGTTCGGATCTGATTTAGTCATTTTAGATGGCGTCGGGGCTTTGTATTACTACTTAGCGATTTATTATGCATGTTACCCTATGTTGCGTATTATTTATATTTCAGTATCGACATAGTTGCATCGCTAACATTCAAGAGGATATTATGTGTACTTTGCATAATAAATCGCTGAGGAGGCGGTGTTACGAAATCTCCAAAGCCACCAAGAACTCGATCCTAGGAGATCCATTTCATCCTATCCAAACCCCCCATACAGACAGCAACATTCTTACTAGATATCTGTTACGTAGACACTTATTGTAGGCTGTTTATTTTTTCTTATGATTTAAGAATACAACCATAAATTGCTGCCGGTCCTTCTCGGCAATATCACAAAACTCTCGGTAGATTTCAGTCTCTCATTGCATTGCTGGATGTTGAGGAAATTTAGCGTGAGAGTGAATACCGACTGGGTAAGGGATGTGTAGCTGTTGTGTGGGGTGGGGGAGGTGGAGGGGAGGGATGGAGTGGTGATGGTGGTGGTGGTTGTGGTGTTGAAGGGATGTCGTGTGGATTGGAGAGTGGATTAGTGTGGGTTGGGGAAGGTAGTGGTGGTGGTGGTGGTGCTGTGGGCCTTATTCCAGTAGGTACCGGTATAAGGGTTTCTCCAGGGGGTTTTTCTAGGTAAGCATCCTCAGCCCACAGTGTTGAGAGGGGAAGGAGGAGAGGAGAAGGGGAAAAAAACAAGTCTTATTCTTCAGGTCCTTTTTGGATGCTGTTTTTAGTCAGTGAAATAATCTGCGAGAAGAAGACTAGGATTAGGGTTGGATAAATTGTTAGGTTAGGCAAGGTTAGGTTTTAGATCAGAGTTTAAGTTAGATATCCCTAGAAATCGAGGCAAGAGTCTGAGGAAGAGGAAGAGGAGAGTCAGGAAGTGGAAGAAGGCAGTCCAGGCAACAAGTATATAAAAAAAAAATAAAAAAAAGGCTCCTCAGTATCTCTTCTTTTATTCTCTTTCTCTGACATCTTACTATTCTGTTGTTGTGATAATATTTAAAAATCTGTAAACAACATTGACAATATTAATGTGCACTTTGTAATATTAGTTTTTTGTCGATGGTTTGAAGTGTGTGTGTGTGTGTGTGTGTGTGTGTGTGTGTGTGTGTGTGTGTGTGTGTGTGTGTGTGTGTCTTTGTCTGGCTCCCGGGTCTGGTCTGTCTGTCTTCTTGTCCCTTTCTCTTTGTGTCATTGTCTGTCTCGTGTGTGTGTGTGTGTGTGTGTGTGTGTGTGTGTGTGTGAGTGAGAGAGAGAGATGCATCCTTTTGTCCTTTTGTTTATGGTTGTGCAACTGTCCTCGTTGTATGGTCGGGGGATTTTACCGTATGTCAGTCTGGTCTGTCTCTTTTATCAGTCCCAGCCTCTGCCTCTCTTGTCTGTCTGGTAGTGTGTGTGGGAGGGATGTAGGGGGGAGGTATGGAAGTTGTGATAGGATGGCGTGGCGCGAGGAGGGTGGGGGGCGGGGACTGAAGGCTTGATGGAGGGGTCTGTTGATCTAGGGGTGGGGGGGGTTTCTGTAGGTGTAGGAGTGGGGGGCGTGATGGTGGTTGAGGGTGTAGGTGTAGGGGTGGTGGAAGTGGATAGGGTTGAGCGTCCTTTCCTGTGTAGTATGATGGTGCAAGATTACAGGGAGGAGGAAACGTAGACAGGGGGGAGACAATGTAAAGGAGGGGAAGAGACGGGATGGTGGGGAATGGAAGAGGGAAGTGGTGGAGATGGAGATGGCGATAGTACAAAGGTACAAAGTAAAGCAAAAGCAACAGACCCAATGGTCCTTTCGAGGCTGCTTGTTACCGGGTAGACTATCACAAGTTGAAGGTAAGGATAGTTAAGCAAGAAGGGAAAGGGGAGGAAGGAGAAAAAATAGGCAGAGGATGATGATGTAAGGGAGGGGAAGAGGAAAGATGGAGGAAGGGGAATACGTGGAAGATAGGAGGAGATGGAGAGGAGGAATAGAAGGGGAGGTGAGATGAAAGGAGAGGTGGAGGGAAGAGGAAACGTAGGAACAGGGAAGGAGGGGAGATGGAGGAAGGGGAACGATGGAGGATAGAAGGAAGTGGATGGAGGAAAGAGGGGAATAGAGAGGGAGATGAAATGTATTGTAGGGGAAGAAAAAGAAGGGGGACATATGTGATGAAAGTAGAGGAAAAGGTGGAGGAAAGCTAAAAGGGGGGGAGAGGGGGAGGGGATGGGAGGAGGGAAAATATAAGGAGGTGGAGACATGATACAGGGGCAGAAGGGAAAGGTGAAAGTGTGATGTATGGGGAGGAGTTTAGAGGAGTGAGGGGGGGATAGGTGGAGGGAGTTGAGGTAGGGGGAGTGAAACAAGGGCGTCGCTAGTGTTGGGGAGGGAAGTAGGGTAGGGGAAGTGTCACGGGGGAGTTGCTAGGAGTGGGGAGGAAGGCAGGGAGTCTTGAAGGATAGGGGGATATGAGTTGCGATGGAAGGGGAAGGCGGGAGCCTAAGAAAGGGAGTAGGGGAGTCACGACAGAGAGAGGGGGGGTAGTAAGAGTCACGAGAGAGAGGGGGGTAGTAGGGGAGTCACGAGAGGGAGGGGAAGGGAGTAGGGGAGTCACGAGAGGGGGGGAGGGGAGTAGGGGACTCGCGGAGGAGGGAAGGGGAGTATTTCCTCAAGTGTAGGGAAGGGAAGAGAGTCGCAGACAGGGGAGGGAGGAGTAAAGGAAGTCGCGAGGAGAGTGGGAAGGGGGAAGAGAGAAAGAGAACAAAAGAAAAATCGAGAGAGAGAGAGAGAGAGATCCATGGCCGTCTCGTTGCCCTACCGTCTGTGCGTGTGTCTGGTGGTGACGTCATGCTGTTGGCCAGACGGGGAGTTACGTTATCACCAGCGCCATTGTTTACGGTTTTCAGATTGGCCTCAGACGCCCTTCACACCCATGATGTTATTTTTTATCTCATTGCACCCGTGATGTCAGTTTAATCTCCACATTCATGACGTCATTTTGATCACATTCATGACGTCATTTTAATCTCCACATTCATGACGTCATTTTAATCTCCACATTCATGACGTCATATTAATCTCCACATTCATGACGTCATTTTAATCTCCACATTCATGACGTCATTTTGATCTCCACATTCAGGATCCATTTCAATCTCCACATTCATGACGTCATATTAATCTCCACATTCATGACGTCATTTTGATCTCCACATTCAGGATGCATTTCAATCTCTTCTCATTCATGACGTAATTTTTCTTTTTACTTTCATGTAATTTTTATCCTCATTTTGATGTCATGTTTTTCGGCACCAGCGACATCATTTTTTCTCCGCATCATGCCGTCATTTTTCTCTTCACCGATGACGTCCTAATACCACACCAGTGACGTCATTCTCTTCACACCGATGACGTCTTGACATCCATCACACCAGTGGCTTAATTTTTCTACACATCGATGACGTCCGAACAACTCCCATGACGTCATTTTAATCACCGATGACGTCATCTTCAGACCGATAATGTCATCTTCAGACCGATGATGTCATTAATTCGTATCGTAACTTCATTAATCTTAACACTTCATTACTTTATCACCAGACGATTTTTACTCAGCTAAGAATGTGTCTACTGATTCTGATTGACCACTGACCACACAGATGACGTCATTATTTTATCACTGATTTTGCTCTCCAGACGATTTTGTTCTGTTTTCGAATTACACAATAAACTCATCAGCCGAGTTGTCATTTTGTTACTTCCAGTCTCATAACCTCATTCATGCTACCTCCAGACGATTTTATTTGCTTAGGTTGGCGCTTGTGTTGGCTGCCGTCTGTGTTAATCCTTATAGTTGCTTCTTCGTATCAGATGCTGCCAGACGCTTTTGTTCCAGATTGAGTTATGGGAGTCCTGTGTGCCAGGTTTACTGTAATTGGGCTTACAATTTCCATCTATCTTGAATGTCGAATTGTAGCAATAGATTAACACCAGAACGTGGTGTTAGTCACGAAGAAGTGCTATGGAAAGGATGTGGGGCCATAGTGCGGCGTCTTTTTCCCGTCAGTGAGCTACGTGAAATAAGCAACAAAAGGACGAAAATATGGGTCAAGTTAAGATGAAAGAACTGTAGTACAATTAGCGCTCTCATGGCCCAAATAAGTCTCGAAGCTACCTATTACACCCTTTGCCAATCTCAGTTGTTCAGCCGAGTCATCATAGCCTGATTGTTGATATTATTACCAATAATTTGTCATTGAGTACTCTAACGTATTCAGGTTGGGTTGTTGGATTCGGTTTTGGGGTTTTGTTTTGTTTGGGTTGGGGTTGTAGGGTTTGGTTGAGTTGGATTGGGTTGGGTTCGGTTCTAGTACCATTACTTTTGTGGGTCAGTACTATGACATTTTTTTAATTCTTTCAACTTGCAGACAATTAATTCACTACGGAGACTTCGAACGATAACTTTCATTAACTCCACTACAAAGGTCTACTAGTAATAAAATCGTCTGGAATTGGTAAGAATATAATTTAGGCAAACGTCGTGTGTGTTAACTTCTGATCCGATGACATTTTTATATTTCCTTTTTCCAGGTGATCTTATTCACATGAGCAATTTTTTTTTTTTCGAACTGAGAGCTAGGTAAATCCTGCATTATGCCATTCACCAGGAAGCGGCTCCCCTAAGCTGAATGAAGTGATCAGTAAATAGCGGTAATATAGTGGGAAAATACGGCATCTGATTTTGTGGGTTAATATGGGTCAGGAATTGAAGGTGTTAATCTGCCACTGGTTTTGTTCCCCCCATAGGCTACTCCATCTTAGCGATTTGTCTTGCTTCGTATGTTTTTTACTCATTATTTGTAGATTTTTAACCTTTTTTGTCCAAAGTTGTATTTTTCGTCTTGTACTTGCTACCCTCAATCGATTTTATTCTCAGGAGGGACCTCGTATGTTGTATGTATTGTAGCGGACGGTTTCCATACGCCTCGTAATGTATTATTTGTAGATTTTTAACCTTTTTTGTCCAGGGGTGTATTTTTCGTCTTATACTTGCTACCTTTAGACGATTTTATTCTTAGGAAGGACCTTGTATGTTTCATGTATTGTAGCGGACGGTTTGCACACGCTTTGTGCAGTGGAGCTGAATGAATCTAACCCCACCGTAGTCTCTCCAAACCTGAATGAATGAAATAACTGAAAATATACGTCCCGATTGACAGGGCGGCATAACATAGGGGAGGGCAGAACAGGGCAGGGAGAGCAAGACAGGGCACCGAGGAGCAGATCAGGTAAGATAGTACAGTGCAAGGCAGGGCAGAACAGGGTAGGGCAAGGAAGAGCAAAGCAATACAGTATAGGGCAGGGCAGGGCAGAGTGGAGTAGGGAAGGTAAGAGCAGAGCAGGGGAGGGCAGAGTACGGTAAGGAAGAGCGAGCAAGGCAGAACAGCATAGAGCGGGGCACGGTCGGGCGCAGTAGGGTAGGGCAGGGAAGAGCAGATCACGACAGCATAGGACAGAGTAGGACAGGACAGGGTAGAGTAGGAGTATTCTGAGGCATGGAAGTTCAGAGCAGAGGAGAGCATGGTAGGGCAGGGTGCGCCAGCTAGCCAATTACAAGTTTGGGTGGGGCGGCACAGACATAGGGACGGCGAGGTTGTACAATTTCCTGTTCACGTGTTGTGACGGCCAGCGGTGGTCTGGCCGCTCCGGAATACCTTTTCCAGGACGAACGTCACAGACGTCCTTGGCTGGCCAGCCAGTCCAGCGGGCGGGCTTTTTCGGTGTGGCAATTATATAGCTTAGTTTACGTATAAATTTTGTGTTGCCATATATGATGATGATGATAAATTATGTATATACTGTCATGACGCAATTATGTCTGCCGTTTTTTGTCAGTTTGGCCGTCGGTTTTTTGGTAATATTTTCCATGGCAACATTTTGCACCATCCTTTACCAAGTAACATCAGAACGGAAATTTTTGGCCGTGTCCTACTGCACCCCAGCCCCGTCCATCCTTGAGTAAGAAAAAGCGGTTCAGACAGGGGGAAGGATGACTTTTCAGTTGTGGGTGAAGTAGAGAGTCGTCTGGAGGTCATGAGTTAGTGGCGGGGGGTCGATTGGAGGTCGCACAAGGTATGGGGGTCCTGTTTAGTCTACCCTCTTACTACGTAGCACCTTAACCTCTTCAACACGCACCTTTTTTTTTTTTTTTTTTTTTTCCTGACAGAGAGAGAGAAAGAGAGAGAGAGAGAGAGAGAGGCCTTGCACTAATGATTCAGCTAAAGGGAAACTTCTTATAGTTACCGTTTAGAATAATGAATTTTTATTGTCGTCATCTCCAGAAGATTTTGCTCATGAAGGGGGAACTTCTCGTAGTGAAGAGCATGTTAGATGTAGAGGCAAGACCACTTTTGTCGTGGAAATTATGTAGTGGACGTTATGATTGCGGTGTTGGTGGCGGTGGAGGTGATGAGTGATAGTGGGAGCGGAGGTGGTGAGAGGTAGTGATAGTGGTGGTGTTTGTTTGGTGGTGGTGGTGGTTGCGGTGGTGGTGAGTAGTTGGTGGATGTCGTAGTGGCAATGGTTGTGGATTTTACGGTTATAGTGATAGTAGTAAATGGTAGAGGATTTACCGTTATTGATGGTGGTGGGTGGTGGTGGTGGTGGTGGAGGTAGTGGTGATGGTGAGGACGGTGTAGTTGCAGAGGCTGGTGGATGGTTTTACTAGTGGTGGTGGATGAAAGGTGGATGGTTTCTTAGTGGTGGTGGTTGGCAGGTGGATGATTTATGAGCGGTGGTGGATGGAAGGTGTGAGGGGAGAGGAAAGCAGGAATTTATCATGGACAAAAGGTGTGGCTGAAGGTTGGGAGACACGACGCCATAACCTTTGCACCGCCAGAGGTCATTACTGAGTTATGGCTGTCGAGTGAGAGCAAGAATAAACTAGGAAAAAATAATCGAACTGAAGTGGTTGATGGGGATTGCATTTAAGGTCATATTCTGTGCCTTTGGAGACCTCGTAACACCTTTTGGAGACCTCGTAACACCTTTTGTAACTGCTTATTACACCTCGGTATTATCTTGTATTTTATTGATACAAAATGTGGATATTAAAGCGATATTAATAACATACAAGTCTTAGGATGTAATATAAAAATAAATCGCCAAGGAAGAGGGACTACGAAGCCTCTTATAGTCGCTTCATTGATGGCGGTCATTCTTGATCATAACGCCTTTGCGTCATTCTTACGTAGTTCATTCACATTAACATGGACCAGGTTTTCACATACTTGTAGCTTTTTTCACGTACCTCAGTAGCAAAAAAAAAGATTATGCTGTGGCTCTACATCTTTCTGTAGTACTTCTTCGTGACTATCATCATATTGTAGTAGTAATTATTGCTGTAACAACAATATTAGACCAAGCTACTCGTAAAGTGAACAGAGTATTCCACCAGGTAACTTTACATGGCTTCCAGGACAAAAATAGTCTAGGACTACGTATATCTCCCCTTCAGTTAAAAATGTCTCATAAACTGTAAAATTTACATACTGAAAGCGTGAACTGTGTATAAAAGTTTCCGTACTGAAGGGGTAACAGACAGCCAGATGTAACCAAGAAACGGTTTGCGGGGAGATCAGAACCTTCCTTTACGCCTTGGTGGATGGTTGTGTGGAGGCGTGGTGGTAAATGGAAGGTTGCTTAGGAGAGAGTGAATGTGATGGGAGAGCCAGTGGAAGGTTGTCTGGGTTTGAGAGAGCGAATGAAGGTTGCATGGAAGAGATTGAATGTGTGGTGGTTGTCTGAGGTTGATTGAATGGATATGATGGAAGGGTGCTTTGAAAATAGTGGATGTGAATTCGTGAGTGGAAGAGACTGGATAAAAAGGAAGGTTGTGTGGATGTGATCATGGACGGCCGTGTGGAGGTTGTCGTCTGAGGTTGGGAGAATGGATCATGTAGTGGAAGGTTGAGAGGTTTTGTCTGGAAGGTTAGGGGGTTTAGCCGTAGGGAACTGAGGGAGACTTAATGTTTCTTTGTGTTTTGATTGTTGTATAAAAGAGGAGTTAGGGAAATGGAGAAGGGGAGAGAGAAGAGGAGAGGAAGATAGAGAAATATAAGGTGGGAGGGGAGAAAGGGAGGGGGGGGGAAGAAAAGGAATAGAAAGGAAGGGAAATAGAGAAAATGGAAGTAAAGAATAAAGGAAGAAAATTGGAGAGACGTGAGAAAAGAGGAACGGGACAAACAGGTAGATAGAGATAGATTACTGTAGATACAGGTAGATACACAGAGAGTCGGGGGTGTGGAGGGAGGGAGGGATCGGAGGGGAGAGATGGGGAGGGAAGGAGGGATAATAAAAGGAAGACGACAGGAGAGAGAGGAAAAAAAAAAAAAAGTCCGGAAATACCCCTGCCTTGGAAAAAACTGCAGTAGCAGCTTGAAGATGATGATATTCGCCTGTGGGGTGGGAAAGGAGGGGGGTATATCAAGGTGGGGGGAAATGTGGGGAGGGGAGGGGGTGGGGGGATGCGGAAATGGTTGGGAGATCAGCTGCAGGTGGTTGGAATTGGGATGGTGGTGATAGTTGCGGTGGTGGTGGTGGTGGCGAGTTTTTATTGAAGCTTTATGATGATGATGATGATGATCTTTTCGTTGAGGTAGGGTTACTGCGTAGTTGTACAGTGACAGCAGTTGTGGGAAGCTAGTATCTGACTTCTCTCGTGGCGGAAATGCTCGTGGGTAACAGTCGTCTCCAAATCCACGTGAGGAGGGGCAATTGGCGGAAGGTATAATGGAAGATGATTGGATGATGGCGTTTTGTCTGCCTCTGTGATACCTGACGAGGACACTGTGAGTCATCTGTGTCGCCAGTTGTCAGACAGAAAAAAAAAAAATGCGGAGGAGGGGGTAGCTCTCACGCCCGCTTCCTGCTTGACAAAGGGGAAAGAAATGTAGTTGTGTAAATATTGATAGAAAGCGTTTTGGTGTGTGTGGGGTGGTGGTGGTTGTGTGTGTGTGTGTGTGTGTGTGTGTGTGTGTGTGTGTGTGTGTGTGTGTGTGTGTGTGTGTGTGTGTGTGTGTGTGTGTGTGTGTGTGTGTGTGTGTGTGTGTGTGTGTTTGTGTGTGTGTGATGCGTCATCCTTATCACATGACCTGATTACTGATGCGACGACCCCCCACCCTGCTACAGCCCCCTCCATACCCCGCTCAGTCCCCCACCCCCAAACCCCCTCCCTACCCCCTCCATACCCCCACTCAACCTCCTCTTCACAACCAGTCACCTCATTCTCTCGTGTCCCCTACCTTCATCAATTTCGTAGACAGCATTCCCCCCTCCCCCCCCTCTCTCTCTCTCTCTCTCTCTCTCTCTCGCAACCCAGCATCTCCCCTTTTGTTCTCTTCCTTCCCCCACTTTAACCTTCTCCCTTCCTCTCTCCCTTTTCCCCTTTCGCAGCTTTTCACTCCCTTTATCCACCTTCTTCCTTTTTTTTTTTTTCTTCCTTCCTCTCCCTCTTCCTCCCACCCACCTCTTCCCTGCCTCTCCTCGGTTTGTTCTTTTTTAGTCTTCCTCTCCTCCCACTCCTTTCTCCCTCCGACTCCACCTTTCTCCCTCCCACTCCACCTTTCTCCCTCCCACTCCACCTTTCTCCCTCCCACTCCACCATTCTCCCTCCCACTCCTCCTTTCTCCCTCCCACTCCTCCTTTCTCCCTCCCACTCGACCATTCTCCCTCCCACTCCACCTTTCTCCCTCCCACTCCACCTTTCTCCCTCCCACTCCACCTTTCTCCCTCCCACTCCACCTTTCTCCCTCCCACTCCACCTTTCTCCCTCCCACTCCACCTTTCTCCCTCCCACTCCACCTTTCTCCCTCCCACTCCACCTTTCTCCCTCCCACTCCACCTTTCTCCCTCCCACTCCACCTTTCTCCCTCCCACTCCACCTTTCTCCCTCCCACTCCACCTTTCTCCCTCCCACTCCACCATTCTCCCTCCCACTCCACCTTTCTCCCTCCCACTCCACCTTTCTCCCTCCCACTCCACTTTTCTCCCTCCCACCCCACCTTGCTCCCTCCCGCACCAACATTCTCCCTCCCGCACCACCATTCTCCCTCCCACACCACCATTCTCCCTCCCACTCCACCTTTCTCCCTCCCGCACCACCATTCTCCCTCCCACTCCACCTTTCTCCCTCCCACTCCACGTTTCTCCCTCCCACTCCACCTTCCTCCCACTCCATCTTTCTCCCTCCCAGACCTTTCTCCCTCTCTCTCTACCTAGCTTCTCCCTTTTTACTCTCCCTTCTCTCCCTCCCTTCGTCCTTTCCTCCCTTCGCTCCTGTCCCCAGCACGTGCATCTCAGGCAGGTTCCGGGAAATGGGCTGCTTCGATTCCAGGAACCTCTGTCTGCAGCGCGGGCTTTGTCTCACGCTGGTTGTGTGGATTGTGATTGAACCTGTAATTGCGATAGTGGTTGTAGTTGTGATTGTGGTAGCGGTGATTGTGTAATAGCAGCGGTGATGGTTGTGGTTGTAGTAGCGGTGAGAGTTGTGATTGTAGTAGCGGTGGTGTAATTGTGGGGGTAGGTATGGTAGCAGTGGTGGATTTTAGGATTGTGGGTGTAATTGTGGTGATGGTTGTTGGTTGGAAGGGGTAGTTGTTAGGATTGTGGCTGCTGTGGTGGTGGTGGTGGTGTAACGGTGAGTCTGGTGGTGGTGACAGAGGTAAAGATGGTTATTTATTAGTGGTGATGGTGGTGGTAGTGATTATGGTGGTGATAGTGGTGGCGGTGGTGACGGGAACGGGGGAGGCCTCGTCACTCGTATTGATTTTAGCAGCATATGACTAGGGCGTTGATGGTGGTGGTGCCTTTACAAACATTAAAATTTAATCCAGTAGTATTTTAAACAACCCCCTCCTATAGCAAAACACGAAAAATACTTCCTCAAATAAGAAAAAGTAGTAGTAGTAGTAGTTGTAATAGTAGTAGTAGTAGCAGTGAAAAAATAACCCATAGCAAAAAATTTAATGTAGCTGCACATCAAAGTACTAACCTAATATTATACAATCATACTTTAAAATAATCTGTTGTAATAAGAAAATTAATATCGTTGTTGCGAAGTGTTTTTCTGTCATTGTTTTTAGGCTGCTGGAAGAGGAAGTGTTTAACTGTCTTTCTTAGTTGTTCCACGTGATTGATTTTCGTTGTTCCATTTGTTTTACCATACTTTCCAGTGTGTGTGCGCATGTATGTTTGGATCCAGCGTGTGTGTGTGTGTGTGTGTGTGTGTGTGTGTGTGTGTGTGTGTGTCGCGCGTGTGTATATGTGTCGCGTATGTGTGTATGTGTGTGTGTGCATGTGTGCCGCTATCAACAATACGAACGGTGCAACAAGGGCGGGCTGGTGTTGCTGGCGGCTGCAGACTCTATTGCAATTTCCTTCTTCTGTCCGCCAGATAAATCGTTCCCGTTAGTGTGGGGCCGAGGTGGTGGCTCGGTTATTTGGGTTGTGGGGTTGGGTTGTGGTGGTGGCGATTGTGGTGTAAAAAAAATGATACTGGTTATGACAGAAAGGAATGTTGTCGAAAAGGTGGTGTCTTATTTTGGTTGGTTGTGATGATTGGTGAGGAGTGGTCCAGAGGGATATTGGTTGTGATAGGGAAGGATTGTGATTGAGCAAAGCCAGTGAAGTGGTGATGTAGTTATTCTGGGGGTTGGATGGGCTTGTGGGGTCTCTTTGTGATTGTTATGATAATGCTGAGGAATAGTAGAAATCCCCTTCACTTTGATGACTTACCACTATTTTATATTAACCTTGGACTTACAAATTATTATATTTATGTTGAGTGGAGGTCATGTACTGAAGGGGTAAAAAGAAAGCTGTCATGTGCCTGAGATGCCGTGGTCCAGGTGATGTGTGTGTGTGTGTGTGTGTGTGTGTGTGTGTGTGTGTGTGTGTTTTGTGGTGATTGGTTGTAATGAAGGATGGACGAGGTGGTATTAGTTACGGTGTTGGTGGTTGTAATGAGGGTTATGCAAATGACAGTGAGTTATAGTGATGGTGGTTGTGATGTGGTATTGTATTGGTGGTGGCGGTGATAGTGGTTGTGAGGAGGGATGATGATGGTGGTGGTGGTGGTTGTGGTGGTGGTGGTAATGCGTAGTTCTGCATTGCTAGATTGGTGGTGGTGGTGACTGGTTATGACTGGATATAATACAGTAATGGTGGTGGTGGTGACTGGTTATAGCGAGGTCAAACAATGATGGTGGTGGTGGTGGTGGTGATGGTGTTGTGACAGGGTGTAATGATGGTGGTGGTTGTGAAGCGTAGATCTGTAGGAAGGTGGGTGGCGGCGGCGGATGTGTAAGGGTGTGTCGACATGAAGCTTGTAATGCAGCGCTTACACAATCCTTCCCACCTTCCTTTTCCAACCTCACCCCCTCTCTTCCACACTCAGTTGTATTTCCCGTCTGTTGTATTTCCCCGTCTGTGTGTATTTCCCCGTCTATGTGTATTTCCCCGTCTCTTGCACTTCCACATCTGTTGTATTTCCACGTCTGTTGTATTTCCACTTCTGTTGTAGTTCCACGTCTGTTTGTATTTCCGCATCTGTTTGTATTTCCACGTCTGTTGTACTTGTACGTCTGTTTGTATTTCCACGTCTGTTTGCATTTCCATGCCTGTTTGTATTTCCATGCCTGTTTGTATTTCCACGTCTGTTGTATTTCCTGTTCCTTCTTTTCGTCCTTTCTCCCTTTTTTTTTTTTAAACAATCTGCCACCTCTTCTTCCATCTCCTTCCCTCCCACAACAGTCCATCATTTTTGCCTGTCGATTATATACACTTCTATCCCTTCACCTCCTCCATCCTTCATTTCTTCTACTTTCCATTTTTTTTTTTTTTACATTCCCTTACCTCACATTACCATACATTACAATATATATATATATACTCGTCTCCCTCCACCCCTTCCATTATACAGTACGTTTAACTTGTATTGAGAGCATCGTATGTTGAAATCTCGCAGCATACTCATCGTATCGTGTATTGGTGATGGTGTGGTGATGATGATGATGATGATGATGATGATGATGATGATGATGATGAGACAGGGGGTGCCCAGGGTTTCTCAGAACGGGAGGGGGAAGAAGGGGGGGAGGGTACGAAAAAGGGAGAGGAAGTGGGGGTAAGGGATGGAAGGACAGATGTGGAGGGGAGGAAGGGAGCGGAGGCGGGGAAGGGGAAAGGGAGGGAAGAAGGAGGGGGGGAAGATCATGGGGAGGGGTTAGATACGAACGAGGAAGAGGGATGGGGAAGGGTTAAAGGATGGATGGAGAAAAGAGGAAAAGAGAGGGAAGGATGAAAGCAAAGGAAGTGGAAAGGGAGAAGAGGAGGGGAAAGGCGATAGGGAGAGAGAGGGAGGGAGGGGACAGACGGTGGGACGGGGTTAGTAGGGAGGGAGGGAGGGAGAGGGGGGAGGGGAAGCAAAGCATGTAGTGAGTATGTAAGCAAGTTCTCGAGGTCAAATAAAAGGAGCCAAATAAAAGTGCTGTGTTGTGTGATGTAATGCTGTGTGTACTGGCCAAGGGGTTTTTAGGGGTGGTGGGGAGGGGGAGAGAAAAATGTAGAAGGGGAGAGGGAAAGAGGGTGTGAGAGGAGGAAGAGGATGGTGAGTGAGGGGGAAGAAGGATTGGATGGAGAGAGAAAGATGGGGAAGGAGAAGTACGAGGGCGGAGAAAGTGAGACGAAATTTGGGAAGAAGGGAGGAAGAGAAAAGGAAAAGGGGAGAGGGAAGGAGGGAAGAGGTGACAGAGCAAGTGGAGAGAGAGAGGAACAAAGCCAAGCCAGTGTATAAGCAAGTGGGTGAGACAAAATAGAAAAGAGGGTCAAATAAAGTGTTGTGTAGTCTGATGTAATGGCATGTGTACTGTCTGCTCACGTTTGCTGTCACGCCGCTAGACTAAACCTTCAGAGGGTGGACACAATACGGCGCGCACACACGCACATGCACACATACACGGACATGCATACACACACACACACACACACACGCAGACATTTACGGACATGCACAGATACGCTTACAAATACATACATGCATAGAGAGAGAGAGAGAGAGAGAGAGAGAGAGAAATATACGGTAATCTTGTGTGCGTAGGAGTCTTCACGTAGCACTTCATCCTTACATAGTTATATTTGAACACGGCTCGTCTGATACGCTACGGAATGTTATGAAAACTTAAGTTATTGTTTCCCCTCTCTCTGGAATCTTGTGCCCTCTTTTATTCTTATCTCCGGACGACTTTATTATCATGGACGATTTCATTCAGCGTGGGAGAGACTTTTGGACGTGGAGGGGTTAGCTGTAGCCTTCATAAACCCCAAGACCTACCCTCAAAATTGTGTGATAGCGAGAATAAAAAGAATGAAAATGATAGATATAGATAGATATTATGGATAGATAGAAGGAAACTACAAAAAATGCGTCACTTGTTAGTAGGGGGTTAAGGATTTGCCTAACATTAATAATCCTGAGGGGGTAAGGGGGGGGTTATTCTCGTGGGCTTAGGAGACTCTAATGACACCTCTCTTCTAACAGGTTTTTGGGGGTACGTTTACTGTTATGTAGTTTTATCCCGTGTGTGTGTGTGTGTGTGTGTGTGTGTGTGTGTGTGTGTGTGTGTGTGTGTGTGTGTGTATCCCCCCATGCAACAACGCCACGTCTACGTCAAACACCGCCCCGCCTGCAGACGTCTGGCTTGCAACACCTTTACCTCCCTCCCTTTTTCCCTCCCGCCTCTCACTTCCCCTCACCTCTCCCCTCCCCTCCCCTCACCGCCCTTCCTCCTCCCCTCCCCTCCCCTCCCCTCCCCTCCCCTCCTCCTCCCCTCCCCTCCCCTCCCCTCCTCTACAGCCTTACACAATCATTCGTCACATTCTCTCTCTCTCTCTCTCTCTCTCTCTCTCTCTCTCATTTTTTCCATGTTTATATAGGTGTTTCCCCTTTTTTTTTTGTTCTGTTCATCTGTTTGTCACTTTTCTTACGGCTGTTTTTCGTCCGAAGTTGAATAAAATCGTCTTAAGGTAGCAAGAAACAAAAACCCCTCCAATTCGAAGTCCCCTGAGCTGAGTAAAATCGTCCGGAGGTAGTAAAATTGATTAAAAAAAACTCTGCAATGTGGTACTTTTCCCTTATAAAGCAGAATGTTTTTTTTTTTTTCGTTTATCCTCCTGATCAAAAAAAAAAAAAAAAAAAAAAATCCCAGTTGCTTGTCTGCATTCCTATCATTTCCTCTCAGCCAAGATCATTTCCTACCTCACTCCTCTCTCTCTGTCTCCCCTCACCCCTTCTCCCTCTCTCTCCTCACCCCTTCTCCCCTCTCCCCTTCCCTCCTCTCCCTTTCCCTCCTCACCCCTTCTGCCTTCACCCCTTCTCTCCCTCTCATTCTCTCATCACCCGTCCCTCTTCACGTTCTCTCTCTCTCTCTCTCCCCCCCCCCACGCCACTCCCCTCACCCTCCTCTCATCCCAGAATCTTTTCCTATATCCTTTCGCAGCGTCACCGCCTCTACCACACATTCATCCTGAAACCCACGCGAAGATCCCCCTTAACCCTCTTCCCCTTCCCCCTTCTCTTTCCCTTAACTTTCCCTTCCCATTTCTTCTACCCCTTTCTGCTTCCCCATTCTTCCTCTTTTCTTCACGTGCTTCTCTCTCTCTCCCCCTTATCCCCCTTGTCGTTTGCTTCTTTTTCTCCATCTTATCCCCTTGTTTCGTACCCTTCACCCCGTCCCCTTATCCTGCATCCTATTGTCATACTCATTCCCATCAGTTTATCATACTTCCATCCCCATCCCTCGTTCCCTTGCGTTCCCCCTTCCTCTTTCCCCTTTCCCATCCCCTCCCCCTTCCCCTCCCCCTTCCCCTTCCCGCTTCATCATCCATTTTATAGTCTTGTGTCATCTCATATTATCTCTCCCACTCACATTTTCCTCATTCGGCTTCTTCCTCATTCAGATTCCTTTCCTCATTTCTTCATTTCTCTCAATTTTCTGCCTCTGCCCACTCTTCTCGTTAGCTACCACCCCTTCGTCTTGTCTCTTAAGATCTCTGTGTCCTTCATATATTCCCTCATTCGTAATCTTCACTGTAATTTCTTTTCCTGTTCTCGTGTCTTTATTCAGCTCTCTTTTCTTTGCCTCACTTTACGCATCCCTTTTTAGTCCTCTCCCCTGCTAAACTTTCTTTTTGACTTCGTCCTGCTTTACTTTCAACCCCCTTCCCTATTTCTTTGCCCACTTCCTGCTCTACTTTCAACTCTCATTCTTGCTGTTTTGCGTCTCCAGCTCTTTAAACCCTCATTCTTAATCATTTGTATCCTTCCTTCTCTACTTTCTACGTCCTTCCCAGCTCTCGTTTCTCCCCCATCTGCTCTTTAATCTCCTCTACACTCATTCTCGCTCGCACACTCTCGCCTCCGCGCTCTCTCTCATTTTGCTCCACTCTCACTCACCCCTCCTTGAATCAGCCCACTCTCACTTTCCTTTCGACGTCTCCCTTTCACTTTTCTAAACCCTCATCACTGCATGACTCTCAGCACCCCATCACCTCCCCTTCCCCAACTCTTCTCCTCCTTCACCCTCCCCTACACACACACTCCCCTCACTTGAACGTCACTCCCCTCACTTCCCCATCACCCCATTCTCCTCTCCACCCCCGCCCCCGTCCCTGACAGCTGAGGCGCGTGTGTTGGGGATGGGAGGGAGAGGGAGGGGGACGGGGTAGGGGGAAGGGGTGTGGGGAGGAGTGGGTGGTTCCTTGCTTCTGTACCCGGTGGCCTTCGTCTCGCCTTGTGCTTGCTTGCGTGCCCCCTCCCCTCCTTAGTTGCTAGTCTGTCTGCTTCTTTTGTTCTTCCCATATACGTAGCAGCCATCCCATCAGCCTCCTGTGTGCGAGTCTGAAATTCGTCCGATAATAGAAGGAGAGCTCTGTCATTCAATCGTTTGCTGGTACTAAGAAATAGAGTACAAAAAAGTCAGTCAGGTTTGTCTGATGGTAAGGGAAAAAAAAATACGAGAGGACTGTCAAATTCCTCTGCTGACAGCCAGAATATCGTGACGCAATACTGGAGGGTTTTTATTTATTTTCATTTTTGACGTGATTCTAACGGCGTCACTACTCAAGGTTATTTAGATAAAATCGTCCGTTAATGATGAGGATAAAATATATCTGTCCAAGAAAAAGATGGTGTCAAGAATCAACCCTTGGAATGCGATGATGTATTATGTTCTCCTTTACTTCAGACGGTTTTATTAGATAACCACTTCACTCAGATGACGTATTATTCTTACCCCAGACGATTTTATTCAGCTGTAGAGTTTTCGAACAGGATGTTAAATAACCTTCCTTGATCGGTTCATTATGTAAGGTCTGTCTAAAAGATGAGTAAAATCGTCAGGAGATAGCAAGAGTGTACTGAAAATTACGTCCTTAGGCTGAAGGGGTTAATGGAAAACGTAGCTAACCCCTCCAGCTCCAAAAGTATAGTAGCGTAATAAAAATCATGTGAATGTGTGTGTGTGTGTGTGTGTGTGTGTGTGTGTGTGTGTGAGCTGTTGTTGTGGGCATTATGACATGGGGGTTGCGCTCTCTTGTGCTTGAGTGTGTGTTTTTATGGTTTGTTGACGAGTGTGTTGTGCTTGCTTTTAGTCGTAGTGTTGTTTTGACTATTTTAAGTATATTTGTCATTGCCTGGGTTTCTTGTCAACGTTGCTTTTATTTTCCTTTGGTTTTTGCGTGGTAGAGAATGGTTTGACCTAGTTTTTGTTTTTGTTTCTTGTTTCTGCTCTAGTCTGGGTTTTGTTTGGTGTTTGTATTTCGAGTTTTTTGTCGTTTTGTTTTAGTAGTTGGATGATATTTTAACCTACCATTCTCACAGTTTTTCATTCTTTCCTTCAACCAGTTCATTTCCTTGACGTGTATTTCATTATTAATACATGCAGACGATTTCCTTCAGTTCTGGAGATAATTTTTGAAGGGGTTTGTAGGCCTCATGAACCCCCTCACTGAATGAAATCGTCTGGAGGCAGCAAGAATCAAAATGTCATTGGATTGAAGTGATCGTCTGCTTTGGTTCTCTCTCTCTCTCTCTCTCTCTCTCTCTCTCTCTCTCTCTCTCTCTCTCAAGGTCACTGGTGGTTGAGGGTAAAGTGAATTGTAAGAGAGAAGAACAAAAGTGAGTTAGAGAGGAAAAGGAAAGCAGAAAATAGAGAGTGAAGAAAGATGATGAAAGAAAGGTAGGGAAAGCGAGATAAAGTTTCCAAGAAGAAAGGTGAAACAGATATATGTGGGAATTTCTGGGGAAGGAAAAAAAAATAGTTAATGTGGGAAGAGGCAGGAGAGAGAGAGAGAGAGAGAGAGAGAGAGAGAAATACGAGTAACTGATATGAGATTAGGAAATAAAGTGAAAATGAAGCGAGGAAAGAGAATCAGGAGAAAGTGAAAGCATGAAGGAGGGTAAAAAAAACTGGATGGGCAGGGGAAATTCCAGAGAGGAAATTCGAAAGCCCGGAGAGAGAAAGAAGAAAGCAAATACGAAGGAGAAAGAGGGAGAGAAAAAAGTGATGATGAGAGGGAGGAAGAGAATAGGAAAAGAAGTAGCATTAGGAAAGCGCGTGCGGAGCATAAAGGATGTTCTGGACAAAGGAGAGAGAGAGAGACACACAGACAGAGACAGGGACAGAGAGAGAGAGAGAGATTAGTTATGTAAGAAGGGTTAATGATTGAAAGGGTAAGGGGAGGATAGTGGGTTAAAAAAGGGTAATAAAAGGGGAATGAGAGATAAAGGAGAGGATGGAGGGTGATGAGATAAGGGGGGAGGGGTGTGGTAGGGTGAGGGAAGTGGGAGAGGGAATGAGGGGAGATAGTAGTTGGAGAGGGCAGGGGTGACGAGAGAAGGGAGAGGATAGATGGCGATGAAAGGAGAATGAAAGGGGGAGAGGGGAGATCGGGAAGGTAGGAGAAGGGGAGAGGGGAGGGGGTGACGAAAGAAAAATGAAAAAGGGAGAGGGGTGATTAAGGGGAAGAATGGACAGGAGAGAAGGGGGATGACGAAAGAAAAAAAAGAGACGGTGTGGTGAGGTAGGGGTGAGAAAGGGGAAAGGGTAGGGGTAAAATAGGGGGAGAGGTGAAATAGGGGCAGAGGGGAAAGGGTAGGACTGCCGAAAGAGAGGGGGTTGGGGTGGGAAGGGGGAAGTATGGGGATGAGTAACTGTGAGGGTGAGAGTTGTGATAGGTAAATGCTGAGTAGCGTCTGGTGGGAGAGTTGTTGTTGTGGCGGTGGGGACGTACAGTGACAGAACTACAATGCTTGGTCCACACATCCAGACACTCACCCCCCCTCAACCCCCTCTCTTCACTCCTCAACCCCCTTCCCTCACCCTCTCCTCCTCCTTCACTATACCCACCCCCTACCCCTCTCGTACTTCTACATTCTCCCATCCTCCCCATCCCCTCCCTATTTCTTCACGGTCTTTTACCCTTCCATTCCCCACTCCTTCCTCTCGCCTCTCCTTTCTCTCCCCTCTCCTTTCTCTGCCCCCGCTCCTTCCCCTGCCCCGCTCCTTACTTCTGCCCCGCTCCCTACTTCTGCCCTATACCATTCCTCCTTCTATCCCCCAGTTTAATTTACATTTCTATTCCATGGTGGACAGACCCATACAGACCACATTCACCCATTGTTTATTCCATTTTCTCCCTCTCTTCCTCCTTCCCCCTTCCCTTTTCTCCCCTTCCCCACTTCCCCTCCCGTCCTTCTTCTCCCCTCTTACCTCTTCTCCCCTTACCCTCTCTACTCCTTTTCCTTTTCTCCCTTCCTCTCTACCCCTTCTCCCTTCCTCTCTACCCCTTCTCCCTTTCCCCATTCCTCTCTACCCCTTTTCTCTTTCCTCTTCCTTTCTACCCCTTCTCGCTTTCCCCTTTCCTCTCTACCCCTTCCCCTTTCCCCATCCTCTCTACCGTTCTCCCTTTCCTCCTCCTCCTTCCCAACGCCCTTTCTCCTTTGTCCTTTCCTTTTTCCTTTTCATCAGTCACATTGCTTCTCCTCCTCCTCCTCTTCTCCCCCTCCTCCTCATCGTTTCTCATTCCCTCTCGACCTTTCTCTCCTTCCCCTTCCCTGCTAGACGGAGAGCCAGACAAACAACGGTTCTCCCCCTCCCCTTCCCTCATTCCCCTCTTTATAGACAGACAGCCCAGTGTACTCTCCCTACCCCCTTTTCCCTATCCCCCTGTCTCCCAGTTTCTCCATTCCGTCTGTCTCCTTTCTCTTTTTTTTCATTCTTTTCCATTTCCTGTTTCCCCCTTTCCCCTCAGCTCTCAGCCCTTTTCCCCCCTTATTCTACTTCCCTTTCCCCCTCATCTTTCCCTTCCTTCCTTCATCATTCCCTTTCCTTCCTCTTCGTGTTTTCCCCTTCCTTCCTTCGCCTTCTCCCTTTCCTCCTTTCACCTTTTCCCCTTCCTTCCTTCATCTTTCCCTTCCTCCCTTCATCTTTCCCCTCCTCCCTTCATCTTTCCCTTCCTCCTTTCACCATCCCCCTTCCTTCCTCTTCGCCATTTCCCCTTCCTTCCTTCGCCTTTTCCCTTTCCTCCCTTCGCCTTTTCCCCTTCCTTCCTTCGCCTTTTCCCTCTCCTCCCTTCTTTTCTCCCTCCCGTCGCCTTTCCCTCCCTTCTTCCATTTCCTAAAACACGTACTTCAGTTTCAGTTCCCCTATTCCCTTCTCATCTCCCATTCCCCTTCCCCTGCCCCCTCCCCCCTCCCCTGCCCCATCCCCCCTCCCCTTTTCCCCCCTCCCCCTCCCCTCTTCCCCCTCCCCCTCCCCTCTTCCCCCTCCCCTCTTCCCCTTCCCCCTCCCCTCTTCCCCCTCCCCCTCCCCTCTTCCCCTTCCCCCTCCCCTCCCCTCTTCCCCCTCCCCTTCCTCTCCCCTCTTCCCCCTCCCCTTCCCCCTCCCCTTCCCCATCCCCTTTTCCCCTTCCCCATCCCCCCTCCCCTTTCCCCCCCTTCCCCCTCCCCTCTTCCCCTTCCCCCTCCCCTCTTCCCCTTCCCCCTCCCCTCTTCCCCTTCCCCCTCCCCTCTTCCCCCTCCCCCCTTCCCCCTCCCCTCCCCTCTTCCCCCTCCCCTCTTCCCCCTCCCCCTCCCCTCTTCCCCTTCCCCCTCCCCTCCCCTCTTCCCCTTCCCCATCCCCATCCCCTTTTCCCCTTCCCCATCCCATTTTCCCCTTCCCCATCCCATTTTCCCCTTCCCCATCCCCTTTTCCCTTTCCCCATCCCCTCTTCCCCTTCCCCTTCCCCTCTTCCCCTTCCCCTCTTCCCCTTCCCCTCTTCCCCTTCCCCTTCCCCTCTTCCCATTCCCCTCTTCCCCTTCCCCGATGGACAGACAGCCAGACAGAACTTCTCCCTCGTCTCCCTTCTCGTGTCTCCCCCTTCCGCTCTCCCCTCCCTTTCCCTCGTCTCCCTCTTTGCCCTCCTTTTACGCGCATTCCTCTCTCTCTCTCTCTCTCTGTTTTTCCTTCTTTATCCGTCTATTTTTGTTCCTTTTGGCCTCGTCAGGGTGTGTGTGTGTGTGTGTGTGTGTGTGTGTGTGTGTGTGTGTGTGTGTGTGTGTGTGTGTGTGTGTGTGTGTGTATGTGTGTGTGTGTGTGTGTATTTTTAGCTCCGACCTTGTGTGTCTGTGTGCACGAATGCATGTCTGAGTGCATATGTGCGCGTCTGTGTACGTGTGTATACTCTACATACGTTGCTTGATAATTGATCGCATGTGAAATTACGAAATTACGAATGAGAGAGAGAGAGAGAGAGTGTGTGTGTGTGTGTGTGTGTGTGTGTGTGTGTGTGTGTAGTGAGTGCGCGCGCCCGGATGCTGGTGTTTACATGTGTGCGTGTCTGGGCTGGGTATGTGTGTGCGTGTGTGCGTCTTTACAGCCCTCGTGTTGTGACGGCGAGGGCGACTGTTTTGTGTGTCGGTGCTTTGCCTTCAGCACCCCCCCTCCCCCCCTTCCCGCTACCCCCTTCCCCCTCCTCCCTTCCCGCTACCCCCTTCCCCCTCCTCCCTTCCCCCTCCTCCCTTCCTCCTCCTCCCTTCCCCCTCCTCCCTTCCCCCTCCTCCCTTCCTTCCTTTCCACTCTTCCCTCTTCCTCTCCCTTTGTCACCCCTTCAGCCTTCCCCTTAATCCTTTCTCCCTCTCCCCTTCCTCATTCCCCCTCGCTATTTCCCCCCTGTGCCACTGCCCCATTCTCCCCCACGCTATTCACCCTCACCCTACCCCCATACCTATTATCTCTCTCTCTCTCTCTCTCTCTCTCTCAGCTGACTCACATTCTCTTGCACTCATTTTTACCCAACTCCCCTTTCCCCACATTCCCCATCTTACTTCCGTCTCTCATTTTACTCACTCCCCAATCCACCCTCATTTTCACATAACCTTCTCAGTCTCCCTTTCCCCGTGGGTTTGCGTTGGGGGGGGGAGGTAGAGTAGGGGGGTCGTTGGAGAGATTGGAGGAGGTGTAAAAGGGGTCATGTTGGAGACGAAGATAATGGGAAGGGGGAGTGAGAGGTGATGAGGGAGAGAGGGGACGTAACATGAGGGGAGGTTGAATGTGATAAGGAAGGGGATAACAGTTCAGGGGAAAGGGTGCGCTAGGGTCGTTGGGGAGAGACTAGAGGGGAGGAGAATACCATGGTGAGGTAAAATAGGTTGGGAGAGGTTGGGAAGGGAGAAGAGAGAGAGAGAAGGGACGGGACTGAGAGCAGATGTGGTGGAAAAGTAAGGAGAGAGAGGGGAAGCAACAAGAGAGGGAGAGAACAGAAGAGGGGAGGGAAATGGAGAAAGGAAAGGAGAGGGAAGGGAAGGGAGGGGTGGGGAGGGAAGAGGGGAATTGTTGGGGGCTTTGTGGAGCGGAAGTCGACTGGAATGCAGAAGGTGATGTGGTGGCTGGAGGTGTGGGTGGGAGATGGGGTGTAGAGGGATGGTGAAACGAGAAGAGGGGAGGAGAGACAAAACGGCTGCTGGTTTGGGATGGGGAATGATGGTGTGGGGGAGGAATATCGTGTAGGGAATTATTTGTGGAGGGAAGAAGGCAGTAGTAGTTGGGGATGGGGGTGGGGGGATGATATTGTGGTGGGGATAGTGGTGAAATGTGGGAAGGAAGAATCTCTTGGTGGTTAGGGGTGGAGGTCATGGGTGGGTGATGGTGTGGTGGGGGTGATGTTATAGAGGTGAGGGAGATGTTATGATCTGGGGAGATTGTTTGATTACAAGTGGGGGGAGGGGGATTCTTTGGTAGTTAGGGATGTAAGATGCTGTGATGTGATGTGGGGTGTGGGGAGAAGAGAAGGCTTTAGTGGTTAATGGTGTGATGTTGTGTGGTACGGTGTGAAGTGTGGTGTGACGATATACTGTGAGGCTTAGCAGTATGGCTATGGGAAGGGGTGATGTGGCCGTGTAAGGGTGTGAGGGGGACTGATGTGATTATGTGATCTGGTGTGGGGAGTTAGAGGTGCGGAGAGAGTGGGAGAGTCCTTGCCTGCATGTTGTCATTATTCCCCATGTGGAAGTAGAGGACACGTGTGGCTGGGTGCAAATAGCGTCCTTCACTGCATTGTTATTGGCACGTGGGGGACGTTCTCGTGGTCTTGGGAGGCCCACTATCTTCTCGTGGCCTCAATCCCTTCAAGCTGATGACGCTATTTTTTTCTTGCTGTCTCCAGACGAGTTTTATTTTGCTTGAAAACTGGAGCAACAGTATTTGAGATCCATCCCAGTCTTAGTAAAATCGTCGGGAGGCAGCAGAGAATAAGCAAAGGAAAAAGTCCTCAGGTTGAAGGGGTTGAAATTCTCGCCGGCTCTCCTTAGCTATAAAATCGTCTGTTGGTAGAAAGTATGGAATATATATATATATCGTCATTGCGGTGAAAGGGTTGGACCATTGCAGGTGCTACCATTTGCAAGTGGAAAAGTTTGTGTGTGTGTGTGTGTGTGTGTGTGTGTGTGATTATAAAAATGTTTTATTGGGCACCATGGTGATAGTTCTCTGTTTTGTGCTTTCCTTATTGTTGGGTCGCTCACCCTTTTTATTAGTGGTAGAATTGAGATGACGATGATGGTTGTGATGGTGATTGTGGTGGTGGTGGTGGTGACGACAGTGATGATGATGGGAATGTTGATAATGATGATAATGTTGATGATAAGTTGTGGATGCTGCTGCTGGTGACGACGATGACGATGTTGATAAAAATGCAGCTGAACGATTGTAATAAAAATGATGACGATGTCCGGAGCGCCTCAGTTTCACAACCCTCGTCGTAATACTTTCACCAGAACATCGAACCAGAAAATAATAAGGAAATAAAACGATGATCGGTCCAGTGCGTTGCCATTAAGTTACATAAATATCATTGCAGTACTTCTCACCATATAAAGATAATGTATATGAATAAAATGTATAATGATTTCGGCGAGGTCCATTGCGTTTCGAGTTAACGTAATTCACAAATATCGCTGCAATACTTTTCACCAAAACATCTCACCGTACACTAGCAAAAAATAAAATAAAAATAAAAATCGTTGGTCACAGTAGATATGGATAGATAAATACATAAATAAATTTCTCGCCTATTGACGTCTTTTACGTTTTATTCTCGCACTATCCAGATGATTTTATGCAGCTCAGGAAAGATCTCTCGTAATTTGGAGGTTTATCAAGACTATCTCTAGCTCCTTCACCCTTGTCTCTCCAAAGCTGAATAAAATCGTCTGATGGTAGCAAGATTGAAATTGTCATCGAATGGAAGAGGTTGACGTGCATCCTATAAACCCCTTCAGGTACATCAACCCTATCACTACGATGACTCACTCTTCTTCGTTCTGCCAACGGATGATTTTATTCAGCAGACGCCAAACTGGAGGGGTTATTAGCAGTGTTTAAACCCTCCATATCGTATGAGTTCTCCCTTGAGCTAAATAAAATCGTCTGGAGATAAGAATATAGTAAAAATTTGTTATGGAATTAAAAAGGAACAATTGATAGAAGTCACCAACAGAATAACAATAGAAAGAAAAATGTCCCTGCGCCGCCCCAGACCTCCTCGTTTTTGGTTATTGCAGTGAGTATACCACACCTTATTTTGTGGTATACTGTGTGGATGGTATATTGGTATATTTGGCTCGTATTCTCGTCTGATTGGGAGGCTCCCTTGCGTGTCTTGCTTTCCATTTTTTTTTTTTTTTGTCTGCATAGGCGTACTTCCAGGCATCCCTTCCTTTTCCATTTTTTTCTTTACTTTTTTTTTTTATGGCGACTCGCTTGCATCTCTTCCTTTCCATTTTCTTTCATTTTTTTTCCTATGGTGGTAGGTGGGGGCGTTCACCATCCACTCACTTGATGTAGTGCTGCTCTCGGGTGACTGCCCTTTTCTCTCTTCCTTCCTTCTTTCCCTCCCTCCTGTTCTGTCTTTCTTTTCTTCTTTCCTCTTCCTTCTGTCAACGGGTGACTACACTGAGTGACAAGCCAAAATGGATTCCTGTACACTAGGAAACCATTTATTACAATGGGTGGTAACCATATAACCATATTATGGCGCCTGATGGTTTAGTGGGTAATTAAGGCACTCCAATCGGATTGAGCCTGTGCAGGTTTATATCCAAGGGTGTTTGGGGTGTATTGCTCACATAATGTCACTCAGAGATGAGTGAGGCTGCTCACTAATTTTAAATGTCAGGACCAACTTGCCTAGCCCCGGGCTCTTACGCTTTTCGTGGCACAACACAAGATTTGTTGATGATGACGACGTTAATATATCTTTGTTATTTATGCAAACTGTATGTACAGTAATATTAAATAGGCCTGGATAACATACAAGAGACATTTAAACCTTTCAATATGGGGTCTTGTTGTACTTTGCTCTTTGCAACCAGACGATTTTATTCAGCTTAAGAAGGATCTAGATAAGCCGAGGGGTTGGTATATCTAACCCCTCCAGTCAGCGGTTTCTAACCTTAGCTGAATAAAATCGTCTGGAGATGGGAGGAATGTAAAACTTCGTCCTCGTTGTGGAAGGGTTAATATTCTTTTATTTACACCACTCTGACAGACATTTGTTGCTTAAGTGACCCATGTATCTGTTTCTGCCCATGTCAGTCTATATATATTTCTCTTTCAACTTTTGTCTACCTACCCCTGTGTGTCAGTCTGTGTATCGGTCTGCGTCTTTGCCACTCTGTGCGTCTCACGTCTGTCTGATTATATGCCATATGCAGAAATTAACTTCACCATTCAGCCTGAGTACATCGTTTCTATTATTCTTGCTGCCTCATGAGTATTTTGTTCAGCTTAGAAGAGGAGGGGTTAACTACTCCATCAACCTCCTCACAGCAAGAGCTCTCCCCTTAACTGCATCAAAATCGTCTGGTAGCAGCAAGATAAAATAAATTCTTGGTGTACCTCTTCAATCTGATGGCTATTTTTTTTTTTTTTACCCACTTCCACGACGATTTTATTTTGCCAAGGAGAGAGGGTTCGAACTGGATGGGTTAGATATAGCCTTCATCAGCCAGGGTCTCTTCTACACTGAGTAAAATCGTCCGGAGGTAACATGTATGAAAAAAAAAAATTAAGATTGAAAGTTGAGAGCCCCTCCCAAAACTGACGAGAATGCGAGCCTCATCAGATAACAAACCATCACACAACCCTTGACCCAACCCTACCCACCTTGCCTCACCCCCACCAGCAGCACCAGCACCACCACCAGCACCGGTCCCAGCACAAAAACCTGCCCCTGCTCCTGCCCCTTCTGCGGGGAAAAAAGGCGTGGGTGGGTGTCTAGGCTGGCGATGCTGTGGCGAGGGGGGCGGAGCGCGTGGAAGAGGGTTTTGTACATGTTTTTCCGGTTGCGTCAAGTGGGTTACAAGGTGTGTGGGAAAATGTGCCACCTCCAGGACCTGCGGCGCCATCCCCCACACCACCACCACCACAATAACCACCACCACCATAACCACCACCACCATCACCACCACCGGCATCGGCACCACAGGAAGGCAAGTGTGTTGCAGTTCACCCATTGTATTTGCCGTTAAACTATGCTTTTTTTTTTTTCAATGCATAAACTGTTATTCCTACCAACTACATTGACGCCCCATGAAGGCATGTTTTTCCCCTTTATATTTGGCATTATTTTTTTTTCAAATTTTCACGCCCACGAGGGACACCGAGACCACAGAAAGGCGTTTTTTTTTTTTCCACACACATTAAACACTGAAGTACGGTGACATTCTTATATTAAGACTGCATCCGGATGACAGTATTCTGCTCAGGTGAGGAGTTTGGTAGTGAAGGGGCTTGAACTCCATTAATCATCACACCACCTGCCTCGACACCTAAGGACGGCAGGCATGTCCGAGTTCATGTGTTACACTGACTTGAGAGTTCTTTCAATAGGATTTCTCTCAATGAAGCAAAATTTTCTGGTGGTAGCATACGTAATTAACTACTTATGCCAGCCGCTGCGAAAGAGTTGACCCCTTGAAACTAGGAACATTTTTGCTAGTTTATTTTGGTTATCTGAAATTTCTTTTTAGCGTAGGACTTAAAAAGGAAGGTTCATATATAGGTCAGATACAGTAGTCAGTAATCCCTTCATTAATTGGATGCCCTCTTAAAGCTGTGTAATGTCTGTACTCTTTTTACACTAACTTGCCAAAAATTTCCACCTCTAAATCTTGAATCAAAGTTATAGGAGTACTTAGCACAAGGAAATGATGCTTGTCACTAAGGGATGCTGTGGAGAGGATGTTGAGCCGTAGCATTACCTTATTCCCCCATTGATCTGCGTGAAATAAGATGCAAAAGGAAGAAAATCTGGGTCTAGTTAGAGTAAAAGGAGTATAGTAACAGTAACCGAGGTTCTAAAAGCATCCCCGCCCCCACCACGTGCAGGTGAAGTGTGTGGATGCGTCATGTGCGAGACAGACACGACAACCGCCACTGACACAGATAACCTTGCATGCACCACACCCCACCTCATGCTGTGTACTCATTCACTCACTCACTCACTCTTGCTCTATTTTACGCCTTTCACCCCCCCTCATCGTATTCTTGCTTTCCCGACTGGCCGCTCCTCCTATTCTTGCTCTCCTCCCCCCCCCCCTCCTATTCTTGCTCTCTCTCCCCCCACTCACCCTCTTCTCCTCTCTCCCATTTCGACACCGTTTTTCCATTTTCTCTTCCTTCTGTTCTTCTTCTCTCTCTTTTTTTTTCGTATTCCCCTTGCCTGCCTCTTTTCTACCCACCTTAGTTTTCCCTTACCCTCATCTCATTACTACCTTTCCTTTCTTAGCCCTTCCTCCGGCTGTTTTGCTCCGTTTTTTTCTCGTTTTCCCTTTCCTCTTCTCTGCCTCTTCCCATCTTCCTTTTTCTCTTCCCCTTCCCCTCATCCCCTTTCTCTTTGCCTCTTCCCCTCATCCCATCTATCTCTGCCTCTTCTCCTCTTCCCTTCTCTCTCTGTCTGCCTCTTCCCACCACACAGTCATCATCCTTTAACTTAATTCTTTGTTTACTTAATTCTTTCCATCTTTTTCTCATTTTGATTTTAGTTCACATTCTCATATCTTCCTTGTTCCCTCTGTCTCAGTCCTTCCCATTTCTTCCACATTCCTGCTCTTCCTTATCTTCTTCCTGTCTTCCCCATTACCATGCTTCCCTCTTACAACTCTTTTCTGTTTGCTTGTTTTCCCATCCTCAGTTATTCCGTATTTCTCCCTAACCCTCTCGTTTTCCTCTACTCTTCCTCGTATCCTTTTCCTTTCCGTTGTTACGCCCCCTCCTTTTCTCTTCGCCTTTCCCACTCTTTCCTTCAACCACTTTTCCCCTTTACCTCTTCGTCTCATCCTCTTCCCGCCTCCCCCCTCTCTCTTCCCCTTTACTTCTATTCCGTTTCCCCTTCTCTCCCTTTCCCCTCACCTCCTCTCTTCACTCTGCTGGCTCCACACAACTTCATTCTCCGTTTACTTACCGGTGATGACCCAGACAATAGTTTTTACCCCCTTACGGCTCGCTTCGGAAGCCAAACCGCAGAGTGCTTTGCCTAGGGGATGGAGAGAGAGAGAGAGAGAGAGAGAGAGAGAGAGAGAGAGAGAGAATGTATGGCTGAATAAAATGAAGAGAAAAACAAATGAAAGGATGCATAACAGGAAGAGAAAGTGGAAGGAAAGAAGAGATGAAAGGATGAGAGAGAGAGAGAGAGAGAGATAATCCTGCAAAGAAAACAACAAACCCATTCACAAAACAGGAAGACCCACAATCTCTTCTAGCCTTACCGTAAATGCGAACCAGATAAGATAAACGTAAAGGAGATAAGAAGGAAAGGGGAAACAAAACTGCAGGCTGTAGAAATGGGCTGGGAAAAGGGTCGTAAATTTGGCGAGGAATGCTGTAAAGATAGCAAGGCCAAGAAATGTATGTTAAAAAAAGGGACGTGAAATAAGAGTAGGCGCAACAAAACCTGACTTTTTTCTTTTTTTCCCCCTTCCCCCGCCCACTATTCTCTTTTCGTTCTCTTTTTCATGGGTTGTATTTAGACTCTCTCTCTCTCTCTCTCTCTCTCTCTCTCTCTCTCTCTCATATCCCTATTCACCGTTCGTACCTTCATCCCTCCTCCTGCTGTCTGCTGTTAGTGTGGTAGCCCCGATGGAGAAAGTGGATAGAACTGACCTTTCATCCACATCCTGCCTCCACATATCAGGGGTGGTGGCGGTGGCGGTGGAGTATTTTTAGCCATCGCCATCCACACCTGAATCTGGGACGGTTTTCAGAATTTCAGCTTACGTATTTTCAAGTGTAACGATGCCCTGTATGGACGAACATTTATTCAGTTCCTCCTTCTCCGTCCACTGTCTCTTTCTCCTCCATCCACTCTCTCCCTTTCTCCTCCATCCACTTTCTCTCTTTCTTCTCCGTCCACTCTCTCCCTTTCTCCTCCGTCCACTCTCTCCCTTTCTCGTCCGTCCACTCTCTCCCTTTCTTCTCTGTCCACTCTCTTTCTCCTCCATCCACTCTCTCCCTTTCTTCTCCATCCACTCTTTCTCCTCCATCCACCTGATCTCTCCATCCACCCTCTTTATCTCCATTATCCACTCAGTGTACAACCACTCCATCTCTCCATCCGCTCTTTTCAGTCCCCCTCCCCATTCTCTCTCTCTCTCTCTCTCCCTCCATTCTTTTATCACCTTCAAGTCTTACAGTATCTTCGTCAGCTCTGTATCCCTGTCCACCCCATCTACCTATGTCCACTTTATCCACATCTCCATCCACTCTCTCTCCACCTGCCACTATCTACCCACCCACTCTATCAGCAATAAACCCCTGTGAAATGGGACCACAGGGTCATCCACTCATCATCTAAGCTATTGAAATCTTGTGAATGGATAAGTAACGACCGCCATTAATTCCCTGACTATGGAATGATTCTCAGTAGTAATAATAATGAAAATAATAATAATAATAATAATAATAATAATAATAATAAATAAGAATAATAAAAACCGTCATGCTGTAGCAAGAGTCTAACCCCTTCAATCCAATGGGGTCTTTATTTCATTGTTGCCACCACCAGACGATTTTCCTCAGATTAGGAAGGACCTCTTGATGGACGTGTTAGTGTAGGCCATCACTAAACCTCCTCTTGTTCTTTCTCATGCTGAACAAAATCGTCCGGAGATAGCAAGAATTGTGCGGAAATGACGTCCTCAGGGTGAAGGGGTTAATGCAACAGACGTCCTCGGGCAGAAAGGGTGTTGCGAGGTCAGCTGAGGAGGAGGGAGGGGGGGTCGATTTTAGGGGAATTCGAAAGGGAATGGGTTTTAAGTCTGTTTTCATTCTGAGGGTTAATGGGTGATAATGGAGAGGAGGAGGAGGGTGGAGAAGAAGTGAAGGAGGAGGGTGAGGAGGAGGAGGAGGGGGAGCAGGAAGAAGAAGGAGAGAGGGAGAGGAGGAGAAGAAGAAGAAAAGGAAGAGAGTGGGAGGAGGTTGAGGAGGAGGAGAAGTAGAAAGGGAAGAGAGTGGGAGGAGGTTGTGGAGGAGGAGGAGAAGAAAGGGGAGAAAGTGGGAGGAGGTTGAGGAGGAGGAGGAAGGGAAGAGATGATGATGTGGAGGAGGAGGAAGAGAAGAGAGGGAGAGGAGAAGGCGGAAGGAAAGAGAGGGAGGGAGGACGAGGAGGAAGTGAGGAGAGGAGGAGGAGGAAGAGAATGGGAAGAGGGAGAGGAGGAGGAGGAGGACGATTATCATTGGAGAAAGAAAAACTAAGAAGAAGAACTAAAGATGTTGATAGCTTTATATGGAAGAAATTGTTGAAGAAATTTGAGACGGTAAGAAAGAGAAAAATTATAAAGAAATGCACTTGAAAGATCTGAAGAGGCAGGGATGAAGGAAAACAAATGCTTGGGAAAGGAGAGAGGAGGGGAAAATATACAGGTGAGAGAGAGAGAGAGAGAGAGAGAGAGAATGAGAGAATGGAATGTGGAGCAGAGGCTGTTACGTGGAAGTGGAGGGAAAGTGAGAAGGCTGGAGGAAACATGGTAGGGGTACAGGGAACGTGGGAGAGGTGGAAGGAACGTGGGAAGAGTTGGAGAGAACGTGGAGAGGGGTTGAGGGGGACCTGGGAGAAGTGGAGAGAAATTGGAATGGGTGGAAGGAAGTTTGGAGTGGTGCAGTATTAGTTTGGTTGGTAAGGTCTGGTTTCGATCGTCTCTCCGTTAATGCCAGTTATGATGCTCACCCCAGGCCCAAAGAATGCAGACGGGTCGGTCCAAAGGATGGTGGGATTTTCTTGAAATAATATGCTCTTTCTGGATAAAATGTCAGATCATTTTCTCAAAGATTGATAATTTGTCGAGAAAATGTTTATCAGCTTTGAATAGAACACACCAAAATACATAAGAAAAATGCTTTAGTGAAAAATGGGGGGAGGGGGGAGTTGAATATTAGTGCATAGTTTAAGTAAAGTGTCTTATAGTTTTTTTTTTTTTTAACGCAAAACCTAGGGAAGGGATTAATTATTCAGAGATAACCTACTTTAATTTGTTCTTACTATTACCAGAGGGTTTTATTCAGCACAGGAGGACTCCGGTTGGTAAAAAGGTTAGTGTTGTTGAAGGCTGTGTGTAACTTCTCTAGTTCGAAAAGCACACTGTATCCTAAGCTGAATAAAATCGCCTGTGGCAGTGGTATTAAAATAGAAAATCCGTTCTTTGGCTGAAGGGGTTAGAGATCACTCACATGACGTGTTTTTTTCCATTTTATTCTTTACCTTCAGACGATTTTCTTAAGCTGAGATATGTTTCGAACTGGAGAGTTTAAAGAGCCTTTATTAACCACTTCATCTCCACTTCATTACTAATTTTTTCCCCGGTGAAGTTTAATTCTATCGCATCTTGTTACTTTCCTAAGGTGAATAAAATCGCCTGTTAGCAGCAAGAGCAAAGCCAAAAAAAATTGTGCTATGATTCGAGGGACCAGACCCTTACTTCAACGTAGCTGCCGCTGCTGGCTGGCGGAGACGTGCCGGAAAAAAAAAAAAAAAATGAAGACGGGGGAAAAAATGGTCTCTTTTGCTTCGTTAGTGTCATTCATGCCTGTTCTCCCTGTCCACTTGTCATCTCTCAGAAAAAAAAGGAGGAAAAAAATAATCTACACGAGTCTCTGGGGGAGGTATGAGAGAAGTGGGTGTGAGTGGGAGGTTGAAAGGTGAGAGGAAGAACCTTTGAAATGGATGTTAGAGGTGGAGAGATATACTCGTCTGTGTGTGTATATATATATATATATATATATATATATATATATATATATATATATATATATATATATAAATAAACACACACAAAACGACGGAGAGAGGGAAGATTGAAAATTGTAATATGGGGGAAGAGGGGTTTAAAAGGAAGGGAGTGTTTGAGCCTGTTAAAAATGACTGAAGTAAAATAGTTGAAGAAACTGGATAGTACAGCGTAGATTAGAAAGATGTGGACTAGGCTAGAAAAAATAAAATATATAACCGGTACCTTTATCGTCATAGCCCAGGTATGTGAAAGCTAAGGGTGCTTGCTTTTTTGTTATTGTTTTACGTTTTTGTTCTTGTCTTGAAAGTTTTTAGAAATTAACATTCCCATGCTGGAAAACCTACAGCGCCCATTTTCAGCCAGTAGTGTTTTTTTTTTTTTTCCTTCATGTTAATGGATGGTGACATTTTATTGTTCTTTTTATTATGTGGTTATTGGGAAGCAATGACCTTTTGATATTACGCTTCTGTCATGCTTAGTTAGTATGTAGAGTGTAATTCTCTCTCTCTCTCTCTCTCTCTCTCTCTCTCTCTCATTTCTTTCTCCTCTGCCCTTCCCATCTCTCCTCTTAAGCCTTCAGCATTCCGACACTCGAGTCTCACGTGTTTATTTTGGCATTGAACTTCAGGTCGACTCGGTTTCCTGGCCCGCTTGACTCTTAACATTAGAAGGATCCCTATACCGTGTGTGTGTGTGTGTGTGTGTGTGTGTGACAGAGAGAGAGAGAGAGAGAGAGAGAGAGAGAGAGAGAGAGAATAAAAGATGGCAAATTGTCCGTTATTTTTCACTAACTCCCTTTCTCTATTCTCCCACAGGTAAGTACAAGACGAAGTTAAGGTGAGATGAAGGTGAGGAAGATGAGTAATGAGGAAGGTGACTGGTGAGGTATGTGATGGTGAGGAAGCCACTCAGCATATTCCTCTCTTATATTTTAGGGTGTATATTCCTTCCTATATATCTGCTTTCACTGTGTATGATTTATTTTTGGTTCTGTACATAAGTTTTTTTTTATAGTTTTTTATGCATCTATTTCCATTGTCTATTTTTTATTCATATTTTTTTTCTTTACTGCCATCCTTTTACAATTTAATGTCCTTGTGTACATCTATATATTTTTTTTGTTTATTTTTTCATTATTTGTATTTGTAACCATCTGTTTATTTATTTCCTTCTCTCTTTTCATTGTCCCTCACATCTTAACATTCTCCTTTTGCCGCCGCCTACCTAACGTCACACCCCCCCTTACCCCCCATGGTCTCCCTCGCTCATAAATTCCTAGAGAGAGAGAGAGAGAGAGAGAGAGATTCGTAGCCCAGTCATGTCACCCATTCCCCCTGCCTCTTTCACCTCCCTTTTGCCCACTCTTTTTCTACGCAGGGGAGGAGTTTTCGCCTTTTTTTTTTCTGCCGTTTTTTTCGTTTGATTTTTGTCGGTTTCTTGTTTGGGCGAGTTTTCTGTAAGGTTTCCGTTTATGTTTCTGGTTTAGTTAGTTTTTCTTCCCTGTTTTTCTCTACGTCGTGTCTTTTCGTTTCCTCTTCCGTTCTTGTGTGATTCCCTTTTCAGTTGTTGGAGAGGGATGCCTTCACGTGGTGGCGCAATGTAAACGGAAGTACGCTGTCCGGTCATACAAACGTTTAATTCCCTCCCCATCCCCTGAAAGGAAGCTGGTGGCTCGTAAAAAGACAGCTTCATCCTGCAGTCCACTGGGTTCACGTTCAGAGGAGCCTTTAGCCGCAACAGCTTTTTTTCCTGCTATTATTATTTATCCCCTCAGTTTCCCTCCAAAATTAGTAAATAAGTAAATGATGTAAAATAGTGTCATTAAATGGTTAATGACTTTAGCAGTGAATGTTATTGATAAAGAATTTCATAGCCTCATTATCCTCCTCTTCCTCCTCATTATCCTCCTCTTCCTCCTCATTATCCTCCTCCTCCTCCTCATCATCATCATCATCATCATCATCGTTGTTGTAGTCATGAGCCTAACCTCAGCTCATAACTCTAAATATGGAAGGGACAATTTTGTGAATAGATGAAAATTTTTATGACCTAAAGCACTTCCGTATGGTTATTGTATGATGGTTCACCTTGTTTTTTAAAAAATATATATATGGGCAGAAAACGTAACCCTATTTTTAAATACCTGTACCAGAACTATCCGTCCATACCAGTTTAATTATACCAATGTTATTCTGTATCAGTGTGTATTTTAACCATTTTCGTCCCAATCACCCCTTATCCCATTTATTAGTAACGTTTAGCGCGCGCACGCACGCACACACACACACACACACACACACACACACACACACACACACACACACACACACACACACACACACACACACACACACACACACACACACACACACACACACACACACACACTATTGGTCATATTTATATTTGTGTATTTTTATCACTTACCTGTCTAATATTTCATTGCTCAGAAACATTATCGCTGTCTGTTATCAACATTATATACGTGCTCAGTTCCATTCGCAATCTTTCCGTCTCTCCAATCTGTTTTTCATTTACAGGATTAGTTGTTTGTCCAATACTTGTTTTGTTTAGTACCAGTGTCGTTCAGCGTCCATCAGAATGTCAATGTTTATCCCCATCTCCCCAACCTCCTTGAATTAATTACATATAATAGTTTTATGTTCGCCCACAAATCCATCCACTACACATGTCCAGTTCAACCCCGTCTAATATCTCTTCTGGCCTTCCATTCCCTTTCCATTTCCGTCCCACCAACTCATCTACTGCTTTTCCAATCCTATCCCATCCCATCCCATCCCATCCACCCCTTCTTTTTCTATCCAATCCTGTTTTTTTCTTATCTCGTTCTCCCATTTTACCCCTCTGCCGTCCCATTCTATCCCTATCCCATACCATCGCAACCTCTCCCATCCTACCCTACTCTCCCAATATCCTGTCCCACCCTCCCTTACTTACTTCCCATATCCCGTCCCACCCTCCCATACCTGTCCCCCATATCCCGTCCCATTATTTTCCCCCGTTCTCGTCGTCTCATCAGCTTCCGTTCCATTTTCCACTGTGCTTAACTGTCGCTTCTCGTCTGCATATTTTCCCCCCCATCCTGCATACCCCCTCCCCTTCCCCCTCCTTTTCCTGTTGCTCTCTCTTCCCTTCCCCTGCCCTTCCTGTGGTCCCCCTCCCTCTCCCTCCTGTTCCCTTGCTGTTATTCCTCTTCCCTCTCCCGTTGCTCCCTCTCCGTCATCCCACTTCATTCCCCCCATTTGTTTCCGTCATCCCATTGCCCCCTCCCCTTATCTCATTATCCCCCTCTTTCTCCTCCGTACCCCTCCCCCTCCCTTCTTCTGCCATCTTCAACCCTTCCTTTCTCTCCCCCTTTCCCTCCCTCCTCTCCTCAGTCACCTCTCCTTCCCTTCCCCTTTAGACACCCTCTTCCTTCCTTGATCCCCTCTCCCTTCCCCTGCCCGTTTCCACTCCCTCTCTCTTCCTCTTCCCTGTCACCCTCCCTCGTCTTTCACTATTCATTCATTCCCCTTGCCTCCAGCAGGCCTTCCTCCTCACCCCTTCCCATCGTCTTCTCTCTCTCACTTTCCTCCATCCCCCCTCTTTCCTCTCCTTCCATATCATCTGCTTCTCCTCCTTCCCCCCCTCTCTCCTCGCCCCACCCTCTTCTCCCGCTCTCTCCTCCTTCCATCCTTCTACTTTTCTCCCTCCTCTTTTCTCCTGAACTCTTAGCTTCCCAATTTTCACTCCCTCTCTCCGCCTCTCAGTTCTATCTCTCTGCCTCCGCCTTAACCTCTGCCTCTCTCCCACCGCCTCCCTCTCCCTCCAATCACTCTCCCATCTACAGTAGTCTCTCCCACCCTCCCTCCCTCCCTCTATATCCTCCTCCCCCTCCCCATCCTGTCTGCTTGCCTTCCGCCTTGTATGAAGCCGGATGCCCCCCCTCCCCGCTCCATCATTATGTGCTGTGTCGTAACAAGTATCGATTTTTTTCTCTCATTCCACCTCCCCTTCCATACTGGATTCCCTTGCCCGTCATTTTCTACCTCTACTTTCGTCTTTCCTCTTTACCTATCTATTCCTTTTCCACCACTTTCCTTTTCCCTCCCCACTTTCCTTTTCACTTTCCTTTTCACTTTCCTTTTCCCTCCCCACTTTCCTTTTCACTTTCCTTTTCCCTCTTCACTTTCCCTTTCCACTTTCCTTTTCCACCACTCTCTTTCCTTTTCTTTCTTTCCTCACTTTTCCTTTCTGCTCTTTTTCTCCCACCCTCTCCCCTTCTCTTCATCCCATTTTGTCCCCCATCTCTTCCTCCCTCTCCTCTTCCCCCCTTTCTTTTCCCCCCTCATTCTTCCCCCTTCTTCTTCCCCTCACCCTACCTTACCATCTCTTTTCCATTCCCCCATCTCCTCCCAGTCTTTTTTACCCACTTCCTTTCCTTCCTCTCCTCGTCTCTGTTTACATTTTTCTAGGCTTCTTTTTTTTTTCTTCTTTTTTCAGCTTTACACTCCTACCTTTCATTTTCTTCAACCTCTCTCACTTTCACCCTCTCGTCCCTCTTTTTTCCTCCCCTGCTCTTGCTCCGTGTGACTGTTCTCCTCCTCCCTCGTTATTCCTTTTCTGCCGTCTTTTTCCCTACAATTTCCTTTTTCAACCTACTGGTCGTCCTTACTTAATTTTTCCTCACTGTCTCTTCTGCTCATCTTCCTCCTCCCTTCACTCTTCTCATAACCTTCCCTTCTTTCTCTTCTTTCTCCATTCTCTTTCTCACTTCATCCCTCTTCACCCATCTTCTCCCATCTTGCTTCTCTCGCTGCCATCCCTCCGTTTCATTCCTCTCATCTCCCTTCACCCCTCACTCCTCTCTTCCTCCCTTTACTCCTCACTCCAATCCTTCTCCATTCCTTACCTTCCCCTCTTCACATTCTTCTTCTACGCCCTTTTTCGTCCCTTCACATTCCGTCCTTCCTCTTCTCCGTTCAATTTTCTTCCTTCTTCGTCCCGTCACCCCCCATCACTTATTTAATCATTCTCTCTCTCTCTCTCTCTCTCTCTCTCTCTCTCTCTCTCTCTCAAGCAAGCACATTAACCTTTAGAATCCTGTTGCATTTTCACCTTAAATTTATTCTTGTTAATTTTGGACGAGTTTCTTTTACATACGAGAAAAGATTTAAAGCTATATTAAATTCCCATCAATTCTAAACATCTCCCCTAATCTGAATAAAAGCCCCGTGAAGGCAGCAAGAATAAAAGAAGTGGATCCTCGGTTTGAAGGGGTTAAATATCTACTACTTTCTTTTATGTTTTAATTGCCAGTGTCCCAACTCTGTCATTCGTCTCTACTATTTCTTATCCATCCGAATCCCTTAGTTATTATCTTCCCTTTTTGTCCCATATTCTACCTTATTTCCTATCCCTTATCCTTCATATCCCCTTTTATCCCCTATCCTTTATCGTTTTTCATTTTATCCCCTGTCTTCCTATCTCCCCCTATCCCTTTTCTCTCAGCTACACGTACGCCTTCTGTCCCACATCCCTGATCCACCTTTTATTCATCCACAATTCTTATCCCGTCTTCCTTTCTTCACTCTTCATCTCGTCTCTGGCCTCCCTGCTGTCATCATCACTTACCCTCATTCCCCCTCTAGCTGACCCTCTCATTATTCGTTTACCCTCCTTTTCCCTCATCCTTCATTATCCTGTACTTGTGTGTGTGTGTGTGTGTGTGTGTGTGTGTGTGTGTGTGTTTTATTGTATTAATGTATATATATGTATGTATATATGTATGTATGTATGTATGTGTGTGTGTGTGTGTCTGCGTGGCTTCCGCCCTTGGGTCACGCCATGGCTGTTGCGTCACTGGCGATAACGGCACCTCGAGCTGCTGTCTACCGCGCTGTCTAGTGAAGGGGAGGGGGGAGAGAAAGGGGGATTGGGGAGGGAGGGGTGTGGGTGATAAGCATGGGAGAAGGCTGGGGTGTGGGGGAGAGGCAGGGGGGAGGCGGTGTGTCGGGGATGGGGTGGGGGGTAGGTGGTGTGGAATGGGGAGGGGTGTGGAGATTGGAAAGGGGGTTACGCAAGTAATGTGGGGTGGGGGAGAAGGGGGTTATGGAAGGGATGTGAGGTGGGGGAGAAGGGGGTTATGGAAGGGATGTGGGCTGGGGGAGGAATGGATTAGGGTCGGATGTGTGGTGGGGGTGAAGGAGGCTGGGAAAAGTTGTGTAGTCGGGGGAAGGGGGTTAGAGGAGGTGAATGGTATGGAGGGGGGTGTTTTGTTGTGTATGTGTGTGGAAGGTGTTTTGAAATATTGTGTGGACAAGGGTGTATGTGTGCATGTGTGGATGTTTCATTATACGTTGTTTATTGTTCTGCGTAGCTAATAATAATAATAATAATAATAATAATAATAATAATTTTTGTTTTTATATGTTCGTCTGTGTCTGACTCACTGCTTATGTGTGTGTGAGGCTTTCTTCCATCAGTATTTCCTGTTCTCTGTCCTTTCTTTCTTGTATCCTCTTCACTCCTTTGTTCGCTCCTGTTTATGTTCACTCATCTTACTGTTAGCTTTGGTAGTTACTATGTTTCCCTTTGTGTGTGTGTGTGTGTGTGTGTGTAATATGGATGCTTAGTTATCTGACGATTGTATGTATGTGTGGGTAGTGTATGTTAATGTAAGCAGCAGCTGAATATCATATGAGAAATTTTCATATCAGTATGTATGCATGTATTGTGTTTTGTATGTATATATCGTCGAGAGAAAGTGTATTAGATGCTTTATAAATATGTATGCATGTATGTTCTGAATGCATGAGAGAGAGAGAGAGAGAGAGAGAGAGAGAGAGAGAGAGAGAGAGAGAGAGAGAGAGAATCCGCTGCATCATAGTAAAAAAGAGAACAGGAACTAGTCTCTTGTCTGTCTGCTGTCTGTGTTTGTTTGTGTGTCTGGGGGGGGGGGGATTAATGTATGTGGCATTTCCTAACCTTATCAGCACGAGGATGCAAGTGTTTAAAGCTGATTAAAGTCGTTTGGTGTTCCTGGAATTGAAAACGTTCCCCTGTGTGTGTGTGTGTGTGTGTGTGTGTGTGTGTGTAGCTTGTCAGTCAGCTATGAGACTATCTTAAAAAAAAGTTATATCTGCATTTTTTAACCTAAAGAAATCCGATGCTATCAGTAGTCATTGATCACACTGACCCATCTCAATCCCATGACCTGTTCCCTATTTCATGCTGCCTTCAGACAATTTTATTCAGCTGAGGGAGAGAATCTAGGTTATGGAGAGGTAAATGAAGTCTTTTTAACCCTGACACACAACCAAATAAATAAAAATAAAGTCTTTCAAGCTTAATAAATTCGTCTGGGGATATCACGAGTAAAAAATTAAAAAAAAATGATACTGTAATAAAGAAGTTAATGGAGAGACTGTGTGCTTAGTCAGCGGTTACGTAGCCTTTTTGCGCACTTGATAAACTGCGCATTTGTGGCCCCTCATAACTTCAGCCCGAGTGCTCATCCGCTTTACTTATTCTAGGAACCTCCAGACGTGTTTTGGTCGTGTACTAAGTGGCTTTGAAGGTTTCGTAATGCCTCCCCCTAAGCGGTTTATTCTTGACAGCGCCCCTCAGTAGCGTTTTGTGTGTTATTGATTGCATGCTGTGTTTGTAGAGTTAAGTGGTCTGGGAGTAGGAAGAATACACACACACACACACACACACACACACACACACACACACACACACACACACACACACACACACACACACACACACACACACACACACACACACACACACACACACACACACACGAAATTACAGGTTCTTACTACTGAGGACAAGTGTGTGTGTGTGTGTGTGTGTGTGTGTGTGTGTGTGTGTGTGTGTGTGTTTTATCTCAGTGTTGCGTAGTTGGAGTAATATCATGTTTTTTTTTAGTCCACATCCGTCTCCTGTATCACCCGCCGTCTGAGACCTTTCCTGTCTCCCCCATTCCCCCCACTTATCTCCCCCCTCCCGTCCCCCCTCCCCCGTCCCCCGTCCCCCGTCCCCCCTCCCACTCCTTCCTTTCTCCTCCGTTACTCATTTCCTACTTCTCCCCCTCCCTCTCCTCTCTTCTCCCTTCTGTTCCCCACCCTGTCTACCCCCACCTTCCCCCTCAACATCCTCTTCCCCCTCAACATCCTCTTCCCCCTCAACATCCTCTTCCCCCCACCGTTTCCCCACCCTCATCTTCCAGTCCCTCTTATCTCCCATCCTCTCTCTTTCCCCCTCCTCCTAGTCCCTTCCTCTCTCTCTCTCTCTCTCTCTCTCTCTCTCTCTCTCTCTCTGCCCCCGTCCTGTTTATCTCCTATCCTGTCTCTCCTCCCCCGTCTTTCTTCTCCCCTTTCCCTCTTCTCCCCTTTCCCTCTTCTCCCCTTTCCCTCTTCTCCCCCTTCCATCTTCTTCCCCTCCCCCCCTCGCTATCCTCATGTCCTGGTGGGTTGGGTTGTTTTGTCTGCCTCTTATCTCTTATCAGTCACCACGCCTTCCGCCTCTTTGTTGCCATTCCTTTTTCCTTAACATTTTTCCAAGGGACAGCGTGTAAAAAAATAATAATAATGGTAATAATAGTAATAATAAAAAGGAGAATGATAAAAAAAAAAAAGAACGATTATATGATGTGTTGGTGGACAGGTGGTTAGAAATGTAGTCTGCTGTTCATAAAGACGCGGGTTCGATCTCATATCAGAACAGGAAATAGAATAGGGGTTTGAAATACGTATAAGTGGTTTTCACCCTTCCCCCGCAAGACCCACATCCCCCGCAAATTGCATTATGCCATCCCTGAATGAGACAGCCTTGGCATACATGGACTTGATCTCAAAGTGGTGACATGTGAAGATAGATGAGTCTTCAGGAGGACTGTTGAGCCTCAGGAAGCGAACTGAAGACATAAAAAGCTACATTAATTTCCTTCACTCTTTTTTATATTATTATTATTATTATTATTATTTTTTTTGTGCGAAGATCACTACCAGACTATCAATTTAAGAACCTTTAATAGTGAGGAGCTAATGAAGGCTGCATCTAACCCCTCCAGTTCGAAAATGCTCTCCCAGGCTGAATAAAATCGTGCGAAGGTAAGAGAGACAAAAAAAAGACCAGGTTCGCAGTGAAATGGTTTAAGTTGGAGAGAGCAGTCTTGTTTAGAAGGTCAAATTCCCTTGCTGAGATCCCGTTTCCTCTCTCCTTATTTTTCCTACTGTGATATATATATATATATTTTTTTTTATGTTGTTAGTGGTGGTGGTCTGAAGCTCATCTGAATGTGAACCCGGTGGATTGCAGGCTGACGTTGCCCTTCTGCATTTCACCATTCGCATTTCCGGGGGATAGAGAGGGAGCTGAGGTATGCTAAATGACGGAACTGCCCGTTACTTAGCGGTGTCACTGCACGAAGGGATCCTGCTCCAGCATACAGCATAAGTAACAAAGGTAGAAAGTATATGCACTGTCTTCTCGCTGGCTGCAAGTATATCTTAACGCCTCCTTTATAGCGGTTTATTTTTTATTACACCACAGTATCCCGTCCTGTTACTGATGCACATTTGATTTTTAAAGATAAGCATCCCAGACAAGAGGATATTAAGATGTACCGTAATATAAACAACGAATTAGTAAGGAAGGAATGTTACTGATTGTCTGATTACATTGATGCAAATATAAAAAGAAAGTTTTAAGTTAAAATTAGTAAAATAAATCGCTTAGGAAATGTTACTCAGTGGTGATATTAAAAGGTCATGAATATTTCGCAAGCGATTATTAAGGTATGATGTTCAAAATAAATCGTCGAGGAAAAAGTGCTGCGGAGTCTCCCATGACGGTTCTGAGCTGAGAGAGAGAGAGAAAGGGGGGGGAGGGGGGTCCGGAAACGGGGGGGGGGGAAAAACGCTACTAATTTTTCCTTTTACGAGTAGGCCTATCTCTCCTTTTCGCCAGCATCACGAGTATCATTAATCATCATCATCATCATCATATCATCATCATCATCGAGTCATCCTCACAGCCACCAACGTCGTCATTCATTTCACGATCATCTGTTTATACTTTTCATCTATATCAGTACGTTTTCGTCTTTGCATTCACTTGGCTTTAATTAGATGCAGTGAGAAGTCAAATAGAAGTACGAGATGATGAAAGTTAAGACCTTCCATTCTTCGTTTTCTCTGCAACTCAACAATATCCTTTAGTCTCCCTCGACCTTCCTTAATATTTGCTTGCTAGGGTTCCGCTCACCTGAATCAGATAATGTGGTTTTATCCCCTACTATAATACCTGAGCATAATGGTTTCTTCAGAGCCTCTCCATCCCTTCCCCCTTACTATTTGTCTGGATTCAGCCTTTCGTATTGGATAATCATTCGCCATTTTTATATAGTTTTAATATTTCCTCTCCTTCTTCTGGTGCTCACACACACACACACACACACACACACACACACACACACACACACACACACACACACACACACACACACACACACACACACACACACACACACACACACACACACACACACACACACACACACACACACACACACACACACACACACACACACACTCTCTCTCTCTCTCTCTCTCTCTCTCTCTCTCTCTCTCTCTCTCTCTCTCTCTCTCTCTCTCTCTCTCCAGTATACTGTACCATGTTTTTCTGCCCTTCAACCCACCCATCCACATCATAATCATTCCCCCCCCCTCCCAACCCCCGCCCCATCTAGCCCAAGTGGGAAGGTCGTACTGTGAATAGGTCAAGGGGTTTGTGCCTTCCCCTAGACAGACACCACCACCACCACCACCACCACCACCACGGCTCCATTCTGTCTGTGGGGTTACACTTTCTACACCACCATCTCTCCCTCTTCACCCCTGTTTGCTTCCCTCCTTCCCTCCTTTCTCCTCTCTCCTGTTAATCTCTGTCCTCCTCTCATTCTGTCCCTATTTTTCTTCCCCCCTCTCAATATCTGTCTTCCCCGTATATTCTTATTCTTTTTCCCTTACCTGCCTGTCCCCTCGTTCTATTACTCTCCCTCCCTTGTCTCCCCTCATTCTTTCTCCCCTCTTCATATTGTCTCCCCTCTTATTCTTTCTCTTGCCTCATCTTTCACCATACTCCCATTTTCTCCCCCTCCTCGTATTCTCTCTCTCCCTTCATATTCCCTCTCCCCTCCTCATAGTCCCTCTCCCCTCCTCATATTCCTTCTCTCCCCTCCTCATATTCCTTCTCTCCCCGCTCCTTTTGTTTCGTCTCCCTTGCTTTCCTGTCCCTTCACTGTCTTCCTCTCCCCTTCCCTTGGTCCTTTTCTTTCTTCTCTTAGCCTCTCTCCCCCCCCTTCATTTTCTCTCATCCCCTCAATTTCGCTGCCCAGTTCCTTCATGCGTTACTTTTCCTCTCCCAGCTTTACTCCCTACCTCAGTCTCACTAACTCCATCCATCCTCTTATATCCTCGAACATACTCCCTTCTTCCCTTCCTTCAAGCGTGCCGTCTCTCCCTCCACTCTTCCCGCTTGCTTCTTCCTTCCCCCTCCCTCCGCCCCTGTCTCGTTTCCTCCTTCCCCTTGAATCTCTCTTCCTTCCTTCCCTCCAGTTTCCCTCCCTTTCTACCCACTGTTTTGATCCTCAGCCTCGCTCCCTTTGCCCCATCGTCTCGCTGTCTTACTCTTCCTCCCCCAGTCTCTCTTCATTCTTCCTCCCTTAATCTCTGTCCCTCCCACCCTTTCTCCCTCAGGCTGGTCCATTCTCCCTTCCACTGTCTCATTTAATCTCACCCTTCCTCCTCCTTTCTCTCCTTCGCACCCTTCCTCCCTTAGTCTCTCTCCCTTCCCACCATACTGTCTCACTTCCTCCCATGCGTCGTCCATTAGTCTTTCCCTCTCACTTTTCCTCCCACAGTCTCAATCCCCCTTACCTTATCTCTCCCATAGTCACTCTTCCTACCTCCTCCTCCTTCTCCTCTTCTCCCAAACCTTCCCTCTCCTCTCTTACGCTTGGCTATTTTCCTGACCCCATCCTCCCTCTGTTCATCTTAACGTTCTTCCTTTCCCCACCTTCTTTTCTTCCTTCCCCTCTTCATCCATCCATCCATTCCTTTCCCTTCCCCTTCCCTCTCTCGTTACCTTCATTTTACTCTGATAATTTTCTCATTTTTTTCCCCCCTTTCCTCACCACTGCATCTTTCTGTATTATCACTACAGCACTTGCACCTTCACACATGCACTTCTTCACTTACAATAGAACACTTCTTCCCGATTGTGTATTTCGCCAACATGGGGAAGAGATAAATCTTATTGTAATTTCTCTCTCTCTCTCTCTCTCTCTCTCTCTCAATTTCCGGTTCTGCAGTTGACCTCGCACTGACTGATCCAAATGCAAATACAGTACCTCTTTACCTCGACTCATCCCCCCCCCCTCTTCTCCGCATCTTTCCTCCTCCTCCTCCTCCTCCTCCTCTTCTCCCCCACACCCTGTTTCCCATCACCTCTCCTTCCTGATCCATTGTACTTCTTTGCACTCCCTTTCTCGTCCCATCCCTCTCTTTCCTTTTCTTCTATCCCCACCGCCTCCCTCTCCCCCTGTCCTCCCTGTTTCTTCTTTATTCCTCTCCCTATCTCCTCCCCCTCCCTCTTCCCTCACTCTCCCCACCCTCTCCCTCTTCCCTCACCCTCCCCACCCCCTACCCACCCCTCCGTCTGTCTGTGTGTCCATGTGGCGTATAATCTGTGTCCGTCTGTCTGCCCCGCCCGTCTCTTATCCCCCTTGCACCTTCCCTTCCCGTCTCGTCCCTTCATTCCCTTCTCGTCCCTTCATTCCCTTCTCGTCCCTTCATTCCCTTCTCGTCCCTTCATTCCCTTCTCACCATCTTCACGCATTCTCTTCTCTTCCACTCCTCTCCCCTTCTCTTCCCTTCCAATCCTCCCTCCTTCCCTTCCCTTTCTCTCCCCATTCTCTTCCCATCCTATCCCTTCACATCACTTCGCTTATTCACATCACTTCTCATCCTTTCCCTTCCCTTCCCTAAACTCCATTGCTTGCATCTCCCCTTCCTTCTCACCTCCCATTTTCATTGCTCGCACCTATCCCTCTGTTCTCTTCCATCCCTTCAACTTCACTGCCTCCACTTTTCCTCCCGTTTCTATCCCTCATCTCCTTCCCATCCCTTCCTTTTGTAGCATCTGCCTTCCCTTTCTCCCATTCCAATCTTTCCACTCTCGATTCCATTCCCTCTCTTCTCTTACCCATCCCCACCATGTCTCTCCAGTCCATTCTCCCCCTCTCCCCTCCTTCCCCCTCCCCCTCCTCCCTTCCCCCTCCCCTTGCCTGGCGTATAATGTCTGTCTGTCCGTCCAGCCTTCCCCTTTATCAGCACCGTCTGGGAATTCTCAGTTCTGTCTGCCCTATTATTCCGCGTACCTGCTGACTTCTGTGGGTTTTCCTTTGATTATTCATGGTATTTGTCTCTTTTAGTCCTTTTTTTTTATCGCATCTGTTTTTTCTTACTCTTGTTTTTATCGCTTTTTTGTAGTCGTGTGTTTTATGTCGCATATGTTTTTCTTTCTTTTTTTTTATCGTTTTTGTGTAGTTCTGTGTTTTATTTTGTCGCTTCTGTTTTTTCTTACCCTGGTTTTTGTTGCTTTTGCCGTCCTGTTTTGTTTTATGTCGCTTCTGTTTTTTCATACTCTTGCTTTTGTCATGTTTTGTAGTCCTGTCTTTTGTTTTCACCGCGTTTGGTTTTTTCCTTATTCCTTTTAATTTTTCTATTGGATTTTTTGTTTTTTGTTTTTTTGTCATTTGGTGTTTGTAATTTCTGTGGTTATTAATCATATTTGGTTTTGTTCGGACTTTTATGTATTTTTTTTTTCACTTATCAGTTTGGTATTTCTGGTATAATGTCTTTTTTTTAATTACTTTCTTTATTGCCATGTTTTGTCTCCCATTATCTTTCGGTTTATATTCTGCTTTTATGTCTTATCTCCCTGTTCTGTTTGGTATGTACTTTATTTAATCATTGTTTTATATTCGTGTTTTCTCATTTTTCCACACTTTCTGCTATCGCCTTGACAGTGTTTCTTATATGCCCTTATCTCCATGGTATACTTGGCTGACCTTTTATATTGCAGTCGACGTTTTATATTGCTTAGTTTTATGGCAGAGTTATTTTTTTTATTTCTTCCATTATGTTGTGGTGCCTTTAGATTTTTTTATTCATATATCTCTTACATCAAGGTTTTTGTTGTTTGTCAGTTCTCTGCTTTTTAGTGATGTATTTTTTTTGTAAGTGGAAATCATGCTGTATTTCATGTTTTTTTTTTTTTTTTTTCTACTTCAAAGCATTTCAGTTTGATGCTGTTCCTCAATTTTCTTTAGTTCACTTCCCGGTTGGTTTAGTTAGTCCATGGACAGATATCCCCAGCTTATTTTCCTTTTATTTTTAGGGGTTATAATGGGCCCGGCCACCTCCCCCCCCCCTCCACCATATATAATACTGTATAGTAAAATGTGGCAAAGTGAATTCGTAGAGTATACCAACTTTTGCCAGGAGGGATGGAGACAATCACCAAGTCGAATACTAATTAAAGCTTTTGGGGGGGACCATCTTGCATTCCGTTGAAATGTAGGTAATCTTTAATTTCTCTTACTTCTTCTTTAACGGGAGAGGAGTTGGCGAGCTTTCCTAAACCCCTTGAAAACTTAGACTTGTTTCCTTGTATTTTTGCTACCACGGAGCGATTCTGTCCTGATGTTATCTCGTTGAAGCTTTCATTTTTCTTTTTCTGCCTCATCAGTCTGGTTTTAGTTGTCGGTTTTATTACTTTTCATATTCGTACTTCCCCCTCCCCCCAAGATGGGCGTTGTCGCACGTGTGTGTGTGTGTGTGTGTGTGTGTGTGTGTGTGTGTGTGTGTGTGTGTGTGATAAGGTTAAACATGTGAAAGTGTGTTTGTTTTAGCTTGTCAGTTCATTTTTCCCAAACTGTGACGCTATCCTGTTAATCTAGAATCCTCTGTTTTTTTTTTTTTTTTCTTTTACTCTTGGCATTTGGCAGTCCATGCGAGAAGCGGCATCACTCTGGGAGGAATGTTTTCTTTTTATTAGTGATAAAATATGAGCAGTGTTGTTTTTTCACGTATCAGTCTGAGGCATGTCATCTTGGCTTTTTTTTTTTTTTTTTCCTTCGGTTACTTTTTTATTTCCCCCTCACGGCTGTCAGTTATTTCCTGGTAGTGGTGAGGAAGGGAGAGGGGGAGGTATGTAGGGGAGAGAAAGGTAGGGGTGGTTAGGTAAGGGGAGTAGGGTAGGGGGGAGGGATGGGAAGAGGGGGAGGCGGGAGAAGGAAAGGTAAAGGGAAGTAGGGTAGGGGTAGGGATAGGAAGAGAGGATGGGAGAGGTAAGGGGGAGAAGGAAAGAAAAAGCGAGAGGGAGAGAGGAAAGATAGAATACAGGAAGGCAGGGAGACCAACAGATAGGGTAGGGTCAGGGTGATGGGTTGGCAGAGGAGGGAAAGACAGGTGCAAGAGGTGGCATACTTGGAAAGGCAGGGGAGTTGGTGAAAAGGGAAGACAGTGGAGGGGAAGACAGGTGGAGAGAGTGACAGGGTGGGGAAGGTAAGAGCAAGGGTACCGGTAGGGGAAGAGGCAGGCAGGGTTACTGGCAGGGTGGGGTGTTGATTGGCTGTGAGAGCTGGCTGGCAGGGGAGGGGGATGGGAAAGGAAGGTAAGGAGGTTTGAGGGAGAAGAAGACAGGAGAGGTGACTGGCAGGTAGAGGGGGAGGAGGGGAGGGGAAGTTAGAGATTGGAGCTGGTAGGGTGGGGTTGGGTGTTGGTTGGCTGTGTGGGCTGGCTGGCAGCTTGGGAGAGGTTTTAGCAGGATTTTGTAGCACCAGACTTGGGTGAGGGTGTAGTAGGCTGGGGGTTGGGTGTAGTGTAGTAGGCTGGGTGTAGGGTATAGTAGGCTGGGTGTAGGGTGTAGTAGGCTGGGTGTAGGGTATAGTAGGCTGGGTGTAGGGTGTAGTAGGCTGGGTGTAGGGTGTAGTAGGCTGGGTGTAGGGTATAGTAAGCTGGGTGTAGGGTGTAGTAGGCTGGGTGTAGGGTGTAGGAGGCTGGGTATAGGGTGGTGGGGTGAGGATACTGGTATAGGATGGTGGATGGATGTGTAGGCCAGGTCTGATCAACTGCCTTTACAGAGAATAAGTACTTGAATATTAAACTAAAATTGACAGAAGGGCCGTACGGTACAGTTTCGACTTCCATTTTCCGAGCTAGACATTTTGTATACATCAGCAGAAAGAGCAACATTGAACAGCATATATTTAACTTGTTTCGTGTAATTGTTTAGCAAGAATTTTGGTACTTAATCAGAGAAGCACATTTTGTACAGTAATTTTTTAAAAAGTGTGCTTACGACACTTCATGTAGCCACAGAAAGAGGAGCACATCTGTTCTCTTAATGCTGTCTTTGTATGGTTGAAAAGTACCAGTTTTTTTTCTAGTACACAACGCCTGTGTAATTTTGTGATAGTTTTAATAGGAAAATTTACACACACACACACACACACACACACACACACACACACACACACACACACACACACACACGAGAGAGAGAGAGAGAGAGAGAGAGAGAGAGAGAGAGAGAGAGAGAGAGAGAGAGAGAGATGCATTTCGTGAACACCAGTGAAAGACAGGGTTGAAGCAGGTTGAGGTAGGTCGTTGGTCTACTGGCATGGGGCGGGGCGGGGCTGGTGTACTGACTGGCGCGGGGCCGGGTGGGGTGGGGCTGGTGTACTGGCAGACATGGAGCGGGGTGGGATTGGGTACTGGCTTTTTTGGGGTGAGACGGGGCGGGGGGTGGGCTGGGTACTGGCAGGCATGGGGCGGGGCGGAGGGACAGGCCTGGGGAAGGGGATGTTGGGGTAGAATAGGCAGACGTGGACCAGCAGCCCCAGGCTGCTACGCGATTAATGGACGCTATTTTTAGCTTACCAAGAACTGCACATCTCCTCTTCGCCTAATTGTGCCTCGGCCCGGCTCTACAGTATGATGTCCCTCTGAGCTCTGTGATGCCCCTCTGATGTCCCTCTGCGCTCTGTGATGCCCATCAGATGTCCTTATGGGCTCTGTAATGTCCCTTTGTTCCTGTTGGTTCTCTGATGTCCCTCATCCTGTCGGCTCTGTAATGCCCTTCTGATGTCATTGTTAGCTGTGATGACCCTCTTATGCCCCTGTTGGCTCTGTGATGTCCCTCTGATGTCCTGTTGGCTCTGAGATATCCCTGTGATGTCTGTCGGCTCAGTGATATCTCTCTGACGTCCCTGTGGGCTCAGCGATGTCTCTTTGATGTCCCTGTCGGCTCAGCGATGTTCCTCTGACCTTGTCGGCTGATATTCCTCTGATGTCCGTCAGTTTAGGGATCTCTGAAGTCCCTTTGACGTCCCTGTTAGCTATGTGATATCCCAGTGTGATCTGTGATGTCCCTGTCGGCTCTTTGATGTCCTTGTCAGCTGTGATGTCCTTGTGAGCTCTGTGTTGCCAGTACTACCGCCTGGCCTGCACACAACAAACGCCTCCTCTTTTGATCTTACGTGCTACCTGATTTGTAAACATCCGTGTCACATAAACATTAAACACATTGCTGTATCATTTCTTTTTGATACCGTGTTCTTTGATGCGGTATTGTTCTCTGCTGTGACATGATTCCCTTACGATATTTTTCTTTGCTGCGGTGTTTTTCTCCTAAGATGAAGTTCTGCACCGAATGTTTTGATTTGGTTTTCTTTTTCTTTTTTTTCTTTTTTTTTATGCTACGATTATGTTCTCCCCAGTATTTTCCTGACTGATCTTTATGATAATGCTTTTCTAACGATTTTTCTCTTGTACGATTATCTGTCACATTATTATTTTTTTCTTTGCTACATTATTTTTCTCTACGATATTTCATGTTACAATATTTCCTCTACTACAATATTTCCTCTACTACAATATTTCCTCTACTACGATATTTACTCTACTACGATATTTCCTCTACTACGATATCTTCTCTGCTATATTGTTTCTCTGCCACGGTATTGTTCGCTGCTACGATAGTTTACTCTGCCACGACAGTGTTTTCTCTTGTGCTTTTTCTTTTATACGATAATGTTTTCAGCTATTATTTTTCGTTGCTGTGATATTGTTCTCTGTTTTCAACGTGTTTTAAATGATGTAAAAAGCTTGATTTGTGGAAGCCATAATCAGTGTCGAAGCGAAAGATTAAATTGGGCATAATTGATTGTAAGGAATGTTGGCAATTGATAATGTTAAAAGATTGAACAGCTGCAGATTTGAGGTAACAAGGTAATGAAGGAGGAGGAGGAGGAGGGGGTTGGGGAGAGGAGAGGAGGAAAGCAAGGAGGGGAGGAGAGGAGAGGAGGAAGAGGAGGAAATAAATTGAATACAGGAAGCAAGGATGAGAAGAGAAGAGGAAGGGACGACGGTCAGGAAGGAAAGGAAAAGAAAGAAAATAAGTATAGTGGGTAGTGTGGATAATACGCCCTCGTAATGAAGGGGTAAAGAACGTGTTTTTGGAAGGAGCACTTTCACCCCGCGAGTGGAGTGGTTAAGAGGAAGTAACAAAGTGGATAAATTACTTAATGGATGCTTCAGTTAAGTACATGGGGGAATTAGTTGGTGTGGCAAAGTGCTGGGGGAGGGTTGGTGATTGTGGATAAGAGAGTGGACGATAATAATGACGATGATGATGATGATGATGGTGATGATTTGTGGCTGAGTGTATGGATGGGTGGTGGTGGTGGTGGTGGTGGTGATGATGATGATGATGATGGCTAAACGCACGGATCGATGGTGACACGACGACGACGGTGATGGTGATGATTGAATGTGAAAGTCTGGGCATGTGAAGGTGGTGATAGTGGCTTTGGTGAGTGGCGTCGGTGAGTGGTTTTGATGGATGATTGACTGCCTGATTGATTGATTGCGTTAGAGTGGACCATTAAGTACCGGTATACGAGAATTCCACCTGACTGAGTGGATGATGAAAGAAATATGTGGCTGGGTGGGTGGAGGTGATGAGTGTGACAGTGGGTGGTGGTTGTGGCAAGGAGGGTGGAAGAGTGGATGAATGTTGAGGAATGGATTGGAGGTGTGGATGGATGTGGAGAGTGGATGGGGGTGTAGGTGGGTGTAGAAGAGTGGATGGGTGTGTATGTGGATGTGGATGGATAGCGATGGTTGTAGAAGGGTGTATGAGTGGAGTTTGGCAAGTTTCGTAAATAGGTGGAGTAAGCGAGTAGGCAATGATGGTGGACGGGTGGGTGGAGTAGCTTACATGGTTGTGGGAGGGTTTTAGGTCGTGGGTGGGCGGGCGGGTAGGCAGAGATGGTGGATGATGGCAATAATTGTGACAGAAAGGATGGATGGGGACGCAGAGGGGATGGGGAGAAGTTTAGTGGGTGGGTGGGTGGGTTGGGTGAATGAGTGGAGGTGGCCGGGTAGGTAGGTGAGTTGGTGGGGCTATGATTGTAGCGAAAAGGGTGGATGGAAGTAGTGTTTATGGCAGTGGGTGGAGAGGCAGGCGGGGGGGGGGGGGAAGGCGGAGGCAGGGAAGGCGGTGGCGATGGAGTCGGGAGGCAGCGAATGTGTTTCTCGGGCCAAGCTATTTTCGGTGCGACGACGTTTTTTTTTAGCGGGCTAGGTAGGTAGATAGGTAGGTAGGGCCGGCTGGTGTGTCTGTGCGGCTGGCTAGACGACCCGGCTCGGCCCCCTCCCATGTCACCCCCTATTCCATCTCGGCCCTTTCCTGTCTCGCCTTAACCCCACCCTCCTCTTCATCCTTCCATCCCATCTCGGCCCTCTCCTCTCCTCCCCCCTTTCCATATAGGTCTCCCCTCCCATCCCAGCCCTATCCTATCCTATCTGCCCCCCCTTCCTTTTCCATCGCGGATCCCCCCTTCTCATTTCAGTTCTCTTGTGTCGCACCCCACCCTTCCAGTCTCTGCCATCTTCCATCTCGATTCTTTACGTAGCCCCATTGAGAATATATTTTTTTTCCCTTCCGCCAGGCTATGTAATGTAACTTGGAGACCAGACGATTTTAGTTTGCTAAAGGAAGACATGCATATTGAATAGGTTAAAAAAAATATCTTCATTCATCCCATCATTAATTGCTTGCTTTATAATATGTAGGTAAATGATTGATTGTCCCTTCCTTTTTTTTATTATGTGTCCCTACCCTTGTTTCATTGTTGTTGAATTCCACCTCACCTCATGTCTTTGAAGTTTAGATACTGGGTTGATACGTGGTGGATTCTGCTGGCTTGTATTACTAATATCTGGTCGAATATTATGTTCTTGCCACCTTAAGACTTTCCTTGAAGAGATTAACACCTCGCCTTTCTACTATCTTCATTTCAAACCACCACACATTCCACGTCAGCTAGTAAAAGGTAAAGTTATGGGAAAGTTTTCGAGGGGTTAGGAGGAGGATGGGAGAGATTCAAGATACAGACGGTGAAACAGTAAACAAGTAGACGGTGGTGTAGTGTACATGTATGTTCGGTTATGTAATTATTGCGGAATGGTGTTAATATCTGAGCATCCACCCCACAATCTGTACTGTTCATACTAACTTGGCCGAACATTTCATTCTTTCCCTGCTTATTTTGCGTAACTCGATGTCAGGACGAGACAGTACTGTGGCTCTACATTCTATCCACAGCACTGCTTCATGACATATTCTAGTGTTAATCTCTTGCTACAACTAAGAATTGAAGGTGGATAGATGTCAGTTTCAGGCCAAGCTAGAGTAAAAAGGGTATAGTGCAGCCCTACCCATCACCTCCCCAGCCCCGTCCCCCACAGCAGAGCCTATCCAACGTGGAAAAGGGTAAAATCATAGGTGGGGTTTGGAGGAGGGTAGGACAGAGCCACCCAGACGTCCCCCTCCCCCTCCAGCGTGGCTTCTGTGCTACCCTGTGTCTCTGTAATTAGGATCTGTGGAGATGTGAACGTTTATGCAGGCCTGGGAGAAGAGGCGCCAACAAACTTAAGATGTTATTTTTTTTTTCCTTCAGTACTTGTAGGTTGGTTTTTGGTGGAAGAAGAAGCGACAGGGAAAATTCTGTGCTTTCCTTTTCTCATCATTCCTTTAGAAACAGAGAATAACTTGGTATAATATTCTTCTCGTAGCTAAGGCAACGATAATATTCTTAAGTAAGGTTTATTTATGGAGAAAGATAAGAAGCTTCCACACTTCCTTTGTTTGTCCTGTAAAAACACTTCATACATACGACAGGGACTTGTTTTTAAGACTTTATGTAAATCTCAGGCCAAATCAAGCACCTCCTGTGGGTGTACTGTATTTTTTAATCTCTTTACTCCGAGGACTTTTATTTTATCAGTGCTTCCTCCAGTCTATATTATTCAGCACAGGAGTTAGTTCACGTTGGTTTTTAGCGTATAGTAAGTTCTCTTTCTCTACTCACGTATCTGAAATGTTTGCTCTTGCTGTTATTCCCTTGAGTACAAAAACACGGCCCTCATTTAATTCTTGCTTCTGACATACTATTTGTGCTACCCTCGGATGATGTAATTGGGCCTAGTAATAAAGAAGCAGGCGACTTTATTAGCCTAGTAATAAAGTTCAGCGATATTATTTAGCCTCTTGATAAGGGAGATAATGACCGAGACCCTGACTCTAGATCATCTTTAAAATAATATTAATTCCGGTGTCAGTTGATGTTCCTGCCGCCGTTGGACTATTTTATATGGCCTTGTAAGAATGAGGTTAACGTGGGTGATGTGAAGCTGGCTGACTCATGTAGGAAAAATGTTGTCTGTGTGTGTATAACTCTTGCTTCCATCAGACGGGACTTTTCTACCCTGTAATTTATTCTGCCTTGTAATTTATGTGTGTGTGTGTGTGTGTGTGTGTGTGTGTGTGTGTGTGTGTGTGTGTGTGTGTGTGTGTGTGTGTGTGTGTGTGTGTGTGATGGCCTATTTTTATCCTTTCCTGCTAGACGGTTTTATTTGGCTTCGTCATAATAAGGTTAACGAGAAAGTGAATCAGCATCTGAAACGTGTAAAAAAAGAAAAAAAAAGAAAAAAAATGTACTATGTCATTTTTAACCCTCTGCTGTTACGGAGATTTTTTATTTATTTTTATTTATTTTTTATTTGGCGTTGTAGTAATGAGGTTAACGTGGGCGATGTTAAGCTGATTCTGACGCATGTGGGAAAAATGAAGTCCCCGCGGCGTCTATTTTTAACATTCATCATCGCCAGATCAGTTTATTCCCTGTAAGTCTGAAGTTTATTCAATGTAAGTCTGAAGTTTACTGCATGTAAGTCTGAAGTTTATTCCATGTAAGTCTGAAGTTTATTTCATTTAAGTCTGAAGCTTATTTCATTTAAGTCTGAAGCTTATTTCATTTAAGTCTGAAGTTTATTCCATTTAAGTCTGAAGTTTATTCTATTTAAGGCTGAAGTTTATTTCATTTAAATTTGAAGTTTATTCCATTTAAGTCTGAGGTTTATTTAATTTGTCTGAAGTTTATTCCATTTAAGTCTAAAGTTTTCCATTTAAGTCTACAGTTTATTCCGTTCAAGTCTGAAGTTTATTTCATTAAAGTCTGAAGTTTATTCCATTTGTCTGAACTTGATTCCATTTAAGCCTTTCTTCTCTGGGAAAGATGTTGATCCCCAGGTGTCATTTTCGAATGGGCTGAAGTCGGACGATTTTTGCGTCACAGTAAAGTGGGAGACGATTATTATTTTTTTACCTTTAGAAGAAGGGTAACTAGGGTGATGGAAACCAACTCTGAATCGCTTGAAAAAATGAACTTGGATTTTTTTTTTCCCCTAACTGTTTTCAGATGCTTCTCTATGGCTTCTGTGAACATAGCACTGAATTTTCTGTTAATTTCCCACTATGTCTTTATTATCTCTTGCTACCATCAAACGAGTTTATTGGAACTAGTTATAATGGGATGGTCTCTCGTATTTGGTCTCGCAGTAAAGGTGCCAGCGAAGATGTGAACCGTGTAACTTATCTGGAGGAAAAAAAAAAAAAAATGACCTCTTGCCATCGACAGACGTTTTTATTAGTCATAACACTGACTCCTCAGCGGAAAACGGAACTATCGTCGTGTCTTATTTTTAACCTTTGCTCCCGCCGAACGATGTTATGTGGCCTTGTAATGGTAGGGTGTAAGAAGGATGTGAACCACTGTCTGAATAAAACCTTGTCTGTTTTTACTTTTACGAACTTTAGACGATTTTATGTGACCATGGCTAAGGAGGATAGTGTAAACTGAAGTCTGAATTATCCTTAAAAAAAAAAAAGTCTGGTTTTTACTTCGGCTGACTTCCGACGATTTATTGGTCGATGTAGTTAATAATAAGGTGTGAGGATGGTTATGTGAAGGTCCGTGTGGCTGTTGTGGGAAAATATATTAGGGTGGCGTCTATTTTTAGCCTTTCCCAGCAGCTCAATCAGGCACGAGTAATCATTTCTGTGACAAAAACAGGTGGAACCGGTCCGCCCCAGTATAACCTACACCTACCCACCTACCTACCTGCGTGTCTGCCTGTCTACCTACTTGCCAGATGCCTTACCTGCTTACCTGCCTGCCTGTCAGCTAGCCTACCTACGTGCCAGTTGTCTTGCCGACCTACCTGTCTGTCTATCTGCTAGCTTACCTATATGCTACCTGTCTTACGTACCCACCCTCCTACGTTCTTGCTTGTCTCCTATCCTGCCAACATACTAGCTGCCTTACCTACTTACCTGCCCTCCTGCTTGCCAGTGTGGTAACCTATCCACTTGCTGGCTGTCTTACCTGCATACCTACCTACCTACCTGCCTTCATGCCTTCTAGCCCACAGTACATTCCTGCTTCCCGGTCTGTTAGCCTACCTTCCTGTCAGCCCTCGTACCTACCTACTTAACTGCCTACTTGCCTGTCTGTTTAATTTCTCAGCTGTCGTCCCCACCTAACTTGTCTTGCCCTACCTTTCCTTATCTTGCCCTGCCCAGTCCTACACTGCTCTGTTGTGTCCTTTCCTTCCCTCCTCTGTCCTATTCTTCCTCTAACGTTTCCTTCATTCTTCACTCCTTTCCTCCCACAATCTTTTTTGCCCACCCCTACCCTCAGTACTTTGGCCAACCTGTCTCCAGTCCCCCCCGCCCCCAGCTGTCAGTACTCCCAGGGGATACTCACATAAAAAACTCTGATGTCGATCTTTCTTCTAGGGACAGGCTTCTGTGCTGAACCCTTCCACCTTTTGTGTTTTCATTCATATCACCACCTTCCTTCTCTCATTTTTTTTTCTTCCTTCTTAACTCCTTAACTTCTTCCCTCCATCACTTTCCTTCATTCCCTTTGGTTTGCATCCTTCCTTCTTTCCATGCTTCCTTCCTTCCTCCCTCCCTCCTTTCTTCCTTCCGAGTCTTGCCTTACATATCTCCGGATTAATCAGTACTCCCAGCAGATACATAAAACCCCCTGACCAGATTCTGATCCTTCTTTTAGAAGCTCATGTGCGAAACCCCTCTCTTCCCTTAGTCTGGACCTTTCCCTCCTTCCTACTTTTTCATTTCTTACTTTCATTTCCAGTCATCCTTGTCTCCGTTTTTCTTTCCCTTAGTTTCCTTCCTTTCTTCCCGTCCTCTCTCTCCCTCCTCTGCTTTCCTCTTTTCGTATATACTTTTTTTATCCATTCTTCTCTTTCTCCCTCCATCCTTTTTATCCTTTCTTCTCTTTCTCCCTCCATCCTTCTCTTCCTTCCTTCCCGGAGCTAATGTGGCCGAATCTTGAAGCGATTGACTACTGCAGACTCGCTACCTTCCCTTTCTTTTTCCATTCTCCGTTTTTCCCCGTCATTCTTCGCCATAGTCCTCCCACCCACCCTTCCTTCTCATTTCTTTTCTTCATTCGTCTTCTGTTTCCTTAATTTTTCCCCCTCTTACCGTTCCTCCCTCCTCCCTACCTTTTCCTCCCTCCTCCCTACCTTTTCCTCCCTCCTCCCTACCTTTTCCTCCCTCCTCCCTACCGTTTTCTTCCCTCCTCCCTACCCTTTTCTTCCTCGTCCCCACCATTTCCTCCCTCCTCCCTACCTTTCCCTCCTTCCTATCACTCTTTTCTTCCCTCTTCCACTTCCTTCCCTCCCTCCTCCCTACATTTCCTACATCTTCTCTTCCGTTCCATCCCTCTTCCCTGCCTTTCCTTCTTCCTCCCTCCCTTTACCCCCTCTTCCATACCTTTCCTCCCTATTCTGTATCTTTCATATTCTTCCCTACTTATCCTCCCTCCCTTTACCTCCTATCCTCCCTCCCTTTACCTCCTATCCTCCCTCCCTTTACCTCCTATCCTCCCTCTCTTTACCTCCTATCCTCCCTCCCTTTACCCCCTCTTCTCTACCTTTCCTCCCTGTTCTCTTTCTTATTCCTCTCTTCCATTCCTCCTCGCTGTCCATCCCTCCTTCCTCCCTACCCTTCCCTCCATCTTCCATACCTTTTCCCCCTTGCCCTCTTCTTCCCTACCTCTCCTCCCCTGCTCATATAAACCCCTCCTTGATCCCAGCCCTTCTTAAAAACTCGTGCGCCAAACCCTTCGCCCCTGGCACCCTTAAATAAACCCTCCCGGAATCCAACTTAGCTCAGTGTGTCCTTGCTTTGTTTTATTTTAGGTTTGACAAGATCTTCACTGACGGTACCGTATATTTTTATTTCCGGAGACACCAGACGATTTTATTCAGCTAAGGCGTCTTGGAACTCAACTTTGTAGGGTGTGTGTGTGTGTGTGTGTGTGTGTGTGTGTGTGTGTGTGTGTGTGTGTGTGTGTGTGTGTGTGTGTGTGTGTGTGTGTGTGTGTGCTTCGATTTTTTTTATGAGCTCTACCACCATGGCGTTTATTTTGCTGTATTCTCCTTGCCACCAGACGATTTCATTCAGTTTAAGCGACCTAATTTTTTTTTGTGTGTGTGGGGGGGGGGGACGGGGGTTAGCTGATATTTTAACCTCTTCATTGATGTGGTATAAGTTTCTCTCCACCGCCAGACGAATGTATTTAGCTTACAGATTGTATGGGTATAAAATTATAAAAATGAATAATAAATCGCTACGGAAAAGATACTGCGAAGTGTCCTATGCCGCCTCGAGTACTGCCCAAGGTCTCATGCAACGTGTCTGGTGGAGTAGGTGGGGGGGGGGGCATGTGTTGGCAGCAGGACACCACGTTGGAAGTGTTGGCAGCAGGACACTACGCTGGAAGTGTTGGCAGCAGGACACCTCGTTGGAAGTGTTGGCAGCAGGACAACACGTTGGAAGTGTTGGCAGCAGGACACCACGTTGGAAGTGTTGGCAGCAGGACACCACATTGGAAGTGTTGGCAGCAGGACACCACGTTGGAAGTGTTGGCAGCAGGACACCACGTTGGAAGTGTTGGCAGCAGGACACCACGTTGGAAGTGTTGGCAGCAGGACCCCACGTTTGCTAGGGACACGTTCTTGGCTAGCCGTTCCTCTCCTTCACGTGCATCATGCCTGTCACTGAGAAACGACCTGACGCGACCTGACCGTGACCTTGTGAAACGGGGTGATGTTCTTCCATGTTTTACCCCCCTTCATGCACGAGGGGATATTTTTGAGCGAGGAAAATGAACTGTATTAGTATTAGTAGTAGTAGTAGTATCATCATCATCATTATTATTATTATTATTATTGTAGGTGGCATTGTAGGCATCGTAGCAGTGTAACAACTTTGTATGATTATTATTTCTTGGTGTTATTTATATATACCGGGTATATATATATATTTAGTTGAGAGGATGGGGGATGATAATTGGGTGCAGAAAGTGAGAAGCGTTAACGTTAGGGGTAGGGTTGCGAGATTTAGACCGAAAAAGACGTGGGACGAGGTCATTGAGTGTGACCTCAGGGATAAGGGACTGAATATGGAAGCTGCCAGAGATCGACCAGAATGAAGAGCCGCCATTAGCTGACCAAGGCCAATGCATGTAGGCATGTTGGAGCCTTTAATAACGAAACGACATAGTGTGCCTGAGTAACAAGCAAGGGAATATTGATGGAATATGCAACATAAATCACCGTGGATGAGTTGCTTTGGAGTCTCCTTTGCCATTTAGAATTTGGGCCGGTGGCCGATTCCGGCTTAAGAAGGAGGATGTGTTTCAAATGTGCTGATGGGGAAGTCTCAGAGTTTAAGGGAAGTGACATAGCTGATCGCTAGAATATTTTAGATGGGTATATCTCGTGTTTAGAGGAAGTAACACAGCCTGTCACAGATATTTAGTATGGGTTATCTCATGTTTCGGGGAGTAACACAGCTTATCTCTCATATGTTTAGCCAGGGATGTTTCAGGTGTTTAGGAGAGTAACACAGGTGGTCACTTTAAATGTTTAGTGTGTGTGGTTTAGTGTGTGGGTGTTGTAGCTGCCAGACCGTCCCCGCCCTCCTGGGAGACCACTCTCTTGTCCCTGTCATCACCTACACCGGCTGAGAGAGAGAGAGAGAGAGAGAGAGAGATTATTCAGTCACATTACCTCAAGAATGCTATTTAATTAGTTAATCTGCTGTTGATTTTTTTGAATAATATAAGTATGGTACTTGATAATGTGGTTTACTGTAAAAAAAAAAAAAAAAAAAAAATCCCAGAATGGGTCACGGAACAGTTTGTTTCGTTCAAACGGACTAATTTTTCACTAGATACACCTACTTGTCATAAAACACCATCGTAAATACCATTGTACCAGTCCTGCATGCGGCATCCCTAATATGTATTCAGTATGGTAGGATCGAAGCTCAGGCTGACATACGCACAAAAAAAGTGACAGTTTCGTCTTTTTAAGATGCTGACAGACATCTCAACCTGTTACTGTGTCACTGACTGGAGGGCTTTTATGTAAGCAAGTTGTAGTGTGCTAGTTTTATCAGAACAGTTATGATCCGATTTTAACCAAACTCTGTAAGGTGTTGAGGATCCGCCAGGGGGTTGACCCATGGCATTGTAGAAGAATTCGTCAAAGGCAAAGGTCACATGGCAGGGTGAACTTAGTGTTTCTCTGATTTAGACTAAACTCGAAAGAGTTGAGGAGAGGGCAAGAACTTCTGAGAGCAGCCAGTCAAAGCGGATGGTCACAGGACAAAGTCTGTATTTTGTTAGCACGTATTTTGCTTGAGACAATTCTTTATTTTAAACCGATTAGGAAGAGGAAGCAAGTTGGGTTGGTAATGTGGCTTTCTATTATTGTACTCCAGTCACACGATCAGAATTTCACTTTTTTTTTTTTTTTTCTTTGTCCATTTCATTGTGTTGGCAGCGTCCGACCCCTGCTTGTGTGTAGTAAAGTGTCCTGATGTATGCTGGACCCTATGTTGTTTGACGTGGGCCAGTGTTTTGTTTAGCAGTTCGTCTTTACTGCTGTGCTCGTGCCGTGTTAGCTGCCACTTAGGGTTACCTGGCCTTTGTTCCCCTCGGGTTGGCTGCGTCGTTCATGATTTCCCCCCCATGTGATTGCAGTCTGGGTGTTTGTTTTAGTAACTTTAGTACCATGGACTGTATTGTGTTCTGTTTTATTGTTCTGTTCTGTACTGTTCTATGGTTCTGTTCTGTTCTCTTCTGTTCTGTTCTCTTCTGTTCTGTATTGTTCTCTTCTGTTGTATTGTTCTGTTCAATTCTGTTATTATTCAGTTTTATTCTGGTATATTCTGTACTCTTCTGTTTTTCTATTCTGGTGTTCTGTTCTGTTTTGTTCTGCTTTTCTTTTCTGTTTTGCTGTTTAGTTGATTAGATTATAGATTTTTTTGCTGTTGTGCTTTGGTTACCTGCCTTTTCTATTAATTTGTTCTGTTATATTTGCTCCTGTCTGTTCTTGTTCCTGTCTCTTCTGTTCTGTTTTTGGTGTTCCATAGTTGTGATTGAGTATTGCAGTTTAATATCTTCAGTCCAAAGAAGTATTTTATATCCTTTCTTGTTCGGTTCGGTTCTGTTTTATTTCTTTTTTCTATTCGATTATTTTTTCATTCGTATGTATGTTTGGAGTTCTTTGTTTTAACCCTCATTCAGGTGACTTATTTTCCGGTGTTTTTTTCCTGAGTTTATTCACCCCAGGATAGGATTTTCGAACACTTCAGCCACTTCATTCCGATGGTGTATATTCTTTTCTTATATTTCCAGATTATTTTATTTGCCTTAGGACACAGATAATGACTGGTAACACTTTCACTCCGATGACGAACTGTCTATCCTGTTCTTGCTATTTCCAAAGTATTTAATTTACACCTGGATAGACTTTTTTTGTCAACTAGAGAGGTTAGACAAAGCGTTCATTAACCCCTTCACAACGAGAGGACCCACAGCTGCATGAAATCGTCTTGCGCTAGCCTGATTAGTGGGAAAATACGTCACAGGAATGCGTGGTCTCTTCGAAGCTTAAGAAAATCGTCTGCAGGTATTTTGTCATAGTGCTGGAGGGGTTGATTGTTAACATCATATTGGTAATTTTTTCGGTGTCATTACTTACCGTTTTTTTTTTTTTTTTTTTTTTTTTTTTTTTTTTCGTAGTCCACAGTTTTTTCAGCGTTAAAAATTTAGTATTATTATTTTTTTTTTTCAGATTCCATGGTTTCTGTGGGTTTATTTTTTTGCACACTTCTTGGATTTGTGTGTGGATGTGGGTGTGGGTGTGGGAGTGTGGGTGAGGGGGTGGCTGGCACGTTTCATTGGACACACTGCTGGCTTATCTCGTGTCCTGTGCCTTGTTGTGCCCGTTTTTGGATCCCTCCCACCCCCATTACAAAGGATGATGATGATGATGATGATGATGATAGTATGATAAGGGTGGTAGTGGTGGTGGTGGTAAAGGTGGTGGTGGTGATGATGATGAGCCCATTTATAATCCTTTTTCTTGGTCGTCCCTCGTTTGTTTATTTTTTGGTTATCGGCCACCGCAATCATTGATCACGTGACCCTGGCGGTGGCGTGAAGGGGGTGTGGAGAGAGAGAGAGAGAGAGAGAGAGAACAAAGGGAGAAACCAAAGGGCTGTAGAGAAAGCAAGCAGAACACAGTGGAGAAAGCGAGAAAAAATTTAGTCAGTCCCTTGTGCCTGTCCGGGATGAAAGAGAGAGAGAGAGAGAGAGAGAGAGAGAGAGAGAGAGAGAGAGAGAATCTAACTCCTTCCCTGTGAGAGGTAAAAAAAAAAAAAATCCAGTGACTTAAAAATAATTCTTCTTACCAAAATTAGCTCAGTTTGCGTCATTTTTGTTTCGTGTATTTGTTAGTTTCATGTGTTGATTATAGTGATTTTCGTGTTTGTTAGGTGTGTGTATTTCGTGTTTGTTAGGTGTGTGTATTTCATGTTTGGTGTGTGTATATTGTGTTCGTTAGGTGTATGTATTTCGTGTTAGGTGTGTGTATTTCTTAGGTTCTTGTGTTTGTCGCTGGGTTTTGTCTTTGTTAGGTTCTTGTATTGTTGAGTGAGTTTCGCTTGTCAGTTTAAAGCGTTTGTTGGTTTTGTAGGTTAAGGAGGTTTGTGTTTGTGCTACTGTCGTGCGTCTGCAATTTTCCTTTAAGTTTCGTGTGTTTGTTAGTTTTATGTGATAGCTTTGTGTTTGTCTGTGAGTGGTGTATTTGTGAATTTTTTAAGTCTAGCTTGTTTACCTTTTTGAGAGAGAGAGAGAGAGAGAGAGAGAGAGAGAGAGAGAGAGAGAGAGAGAGAGAGAGAGAGACCTGCTAACGCTGAGGGTGGCGTGGTGCAATCGATAGCTTACTTGGCTCGCAACCCACAGATTCCGGGTTCAGTCCCCTAGCCCACCATGAGACCTTTTGGGCAGGGTCGTAACTAACCCCAGTCTGTTAGTTATCTTAAACTGAAATAAGGATCTGGATATAACAGTGATGGTTTCGTGTTGTATTAGGGAGAAATTTGGGGGTACTAGATTTGTCAGTAACTTTTGTGTGTGTGTGTGTGTGTGTGTGTGTGTGTGTGTGTGTGTGTGTGTGTGTCGTAATCTTGGGGTGTATTTCTGTGTTTTCTCTGTCAGTCACGCTTGCATGTTCTAAATTGTTTCCATGCTTGCTTGAAATTGTAACGAGGGGTGTGAAAAACAAATCTTAAAGGGGTTGTAGCATAAGAATAGAATTGGGAACACGGTGAGAGATATTTACGAGAGTTTTAGTGGTAATATTATTTTTCAGGACCCCAACTTTTCTTTCCCTTCCTATAGTCATTCTCCCATACTTTATCCTGTCCGTCACTTTTTTTACCTTCCATTCCTTGTCCTTTTTTTGTTCTTATTATACTTCATCTCTCTTCATCCTCATGCAAACATTCCTCTCCACTCCATCCAGCTGGCATCCTTATTCCTCCTTTCTTTCCATTCTCTCCTCACTTCTTTCCCCTCCATCCTTCTAGTCTCATCACTTCTTCCCTCCTTCCATCCGCACTCATAACATCCTTGCTTTCCTTCTCTCTCATATCATCCTTCTTCGCAGGCATGCCTCCCTCCGTGTTCCTCTTTTCCTTTTTCATTCCGTCTTCCTTCCTTCCTTCCACCCCCTCTTCCTTTCACCCTTCCTTCTTCCCTCCTTCCCTCCATCCTTCCCTCATTCCACCCATCCTTCTTCAACCCCTTTTTCCTTCCTTCAACCCTTTCTTCTTTCCTTTTACCCTTCCTTCCTTCTTTCCACCCACCCTTCCTTCCTTCCTTCCTTCCTTCCTTCCATCCACCCTTCCTTCCTTCCTTCCATCCACCCTTCCTTCCTTCCATCCACCCTTCCTTCCTTCCTTCCACCCACCCTTCCTTCCTTCCACCCACCCTTCCTTCTTTCCTTCCCCCTCGCTATTTCCAGCCCACCCTCTTGCACAATACATTTCTTGACAACTGCAAAACTTACCGGCTGCAAAAGTTTTTATACGAGTTTCAATTGATTTTAGCGTGATGGAAAAGTTTCAGACATGACTGATTTCATATACTAGAAACTTCTGACTACCCGGTAAATATTTTTGTCTCAAGTCCCAAGTTTGGAAGGTCTGGAGTACTTAGCATTTTTTTTTAATACGTTGTCTAAAGATGTAAATGTTATTTTTACCTTTTTTTTTTTTTTTTTAGTGTAGGTGATGTCTTATAAAATATTCGTAGGGAAAGGTATTAGAAAGTGTCCTTAGCTTTAGTGGGTGTGGGTTTGGGTGTGAGTGGGTGGGTGCAGGTGAGCAGGAGGTGGGTGATAGGTGTGGGCGACAAGTGTTGGGGTGGGGAGTGATAGATATGGGAAGGAAGGTGTCAGGTGTGGGAATGAGGGTAACAGGTGTGGGGATGAGGGTAACAGGTGTGAAGGTGAGGGTAACAGGTGTGGGGTGAGGGTAACAGGTGTGGGGTGAGGGTAACAGGTGTGGAGGTGAGGGTAACAGGTGTGGAATGAGGGTAACAGGTATGGGGGTGAGGGTAACAGGTATGGGGGTGAGGGTAACAGGTGTGGGGGTGAGGGTAACAGGTGTGGAGGTGAGGGTAACAGGTGTGGAGGTGAGGGTAACAGGTGTGGAGGCGCCTCGAAAGGAATGATTCATAGGGGTTGCACTACACACATGTACACGCACGTACACATGTACACTTCATACACACACACACACACACACACACACACACACACACACACACACACACACACACACACACACACACACACACACACACACACAGACACGTATATGACGACAGTAGATGACGACAGGACCTTATGCAAGCAGTCTGGGACGCTTACGTAATAAAACACGAAGGGGAGGGGAGGGGGAAGGGAAGAAACGAGAGAGAGAGAGAGGGGGGGGGAGGGCTGACAGACAGACAGACACAGACAAAGGGGAGAAATAATCTTTAGGGGCTACAAGATAGTTTATATAATTAGTGTGCATCAGTAAGGCAAGGTGTTATATCCTGTTATATGAAAGTTTCTCAATTTTTTTTTTTTTTAGTGGGTAATGGATATGATGTTTTTTTTCTTTCATGTGCCTGTTTAATAATCCTACCTCCCTCTTTTATTAATCCCTCACTATGATGTATTTCCGTATTCTTGCTACATCCAGACAATTTTACTCAGTTATGGAAGAATGTCTATCAGTGAAGGACTTAATGAAGGCTGTATGTAACCCCTTCACGTCGAAGAGTCATCCCTAACCAGAATGAAAATTGTCATGTAAAAAAAAAAAAAAATGCAAGCTAAGAAATCCTGTTAATAAGAAGATGATAATTGATAGTTATCCTACTAGACGCTTATTTCTGAATCCTGCTTATTCTTATATTGCTGAATAGTAGGGTATGGATGATGTGGTGGTGGTGGTGAAGTTGATGATGATGACGCGGTGATGAAAGTGTTGTTGGTGGTGGTAAAGATGATAGTGTTGGTCATGATGGTGATGTAGAACACAGGAACTAGTAGGGGACGATGGTGGGGGGAGGGGGAGATAGGTGGTGGAATGGGGACGAACTGTATGAAAAGTAAAAATGATGACGATGAGAATAATAATAGTATAGAAAGCAAGAACAATGTATAAAAAACAATTGAAAATAAATGGAGGTGGCGGAGTCGCAGGAGGTGGGGGAGGGGGAGCGAAGGTGGTGGTGGGGGAAGAGGATGTGGGAGGTTGGTGGAGGGACGAATTAAGTAGGTGGATGGAGGTGGATAAGGGGACTGATAAGAGGGCGAAGTGGGGTGGTTGGGTGGAGGTGGGGTGTAGAAGCGTGGTGGGGTGTGGGGGGTGAAGAGGGGTGAGGGAGGGGGGACGAGCGTATTGTGTAAAAGCTGTGAGGGTCCAGACAAGAATAGAGGGGAAAGAGGTGGGAGAAAGTGGACATGAAGGATCAAGGTGAAAGCTGCAGTTAGAACAGAAAGGACCTTGTGCTGGTTGGGGAGGTCGCGAGAGAGAGAGAGAGAGAGAGAGAGAGAGAGAGAGAGAGAGAGAGAGAGAGACACACACACACACACACACACACACACACACACACACACAGTATAAGAATGCAAATTGTCGAAGAGTTATTTTCCACTAATGTCTTTTTTTCTTTCCCACAGGTGAGTAGAAGACAAGGCTTGAGAGGTGAGGTGAAGGTGAGATGAAGGTGCGTGGTGAGAGTGGAGGAGGAGAAGGTAAGAAAGAAAACATGGAGAGAAGGAAAGAGTGGGAAGAAATGACAAGCTAGTGAGAGAGAGAGAGAAGGAAAGAAACTAAACTGTGTGTGTGTGTGTGTGTGTGTGTGTGAGAGAGAAAGAGAGAGAGAGAGAGAAGGGGAGAAGTGTGGTTGATTGAATAAGTGGGAGAAAAGGAGAGAGAGAGAGAGAGAGAGAGAGAGAGAGAGAGAGTAGTAAGAAGGGAAGAGAATGAGAGGTGGGGAGGAGGGCTAGGTAGGTAGGTAGGTAGGTGGTGGAAAAGGAGAGAGAGAGAGAGAGAGAGAAAGAGAAAGAGCGATGATTGATGAAGAAAACTGAGGACAGACAGGAGGGGGATTTTGGCCTTCTCAATACGACACCGTTATATATATTTTGGCCTTCCATGAACGATTTTATTTATTTATTCATTTTTTTTTTTAAGTCCCCACGTATGAATTGACTTTTTGGACGGTGTCCGTAACCCCTCCAACTCAAAAAAATTTGAAGCTAAATAAAATCGTCTAAAAATAAGATTATAATGTATTGGAGTTGAAGGGATTAGAACAAGAAGAGTGAGGGAAAGTTGTATGAAATAAACTTAACTATTGCAGAAGGGAAGCCAGAAGGAAGGGAGGAGAGGGGAAGGTGCGAAAGGAGAGAAAGGGAAGAATAGGAGAGGAAAGAAGAGGAGGAGGAAACGATAGGAAGAGGAAAGGTGAGGAGAGAATGGGGGGGGAGGGAAGAGGGAGAGCCGAGTGGAAAAGAGGGGGAAGAGAGCCGCGAGTACAGTAGAGGGGAGAGGATAGATAAGAATGAAAGAAGAAAGGGAGAGCTGGAGGGAAGAAGATAAAAAAGTGGGAAGAAGGGAGAGCCGAAAGGGAGGGGAACAGAAAAGGAGAGAGAGACTAAAAGAATAGGTAATAGAAAAGAAGGGATGGAGGAGAAGGAGAGGTAGGAAGAGCGAAAAGGAGTAGTGGAGAAAGGCAGAGAAGGAGAAAGACGAAAGGGAGGAAGGGAAAGGAATGAAGGGTAGGGAAGGAAGGAGGAGGGAAGAAAAGAAAGAGGAAGGAAGGGAGGGGAAGGAGAGGAAAGTGGAGGCCATACGAGTATATATAGAGAGATATGTAGACAGTCTGAAATCAGCCAACCGGGATAGTTAATTGTAACGAGCACTTGTCAGGGGAAACTAAAGCTGTAGTGCCCATCTGAGAGAGAGAGAGAGAGAGAGAGAGAGAGAGAGAGAGAGACAGACAGACAGACAGACAGACACACACACACACACACACACACACACACACACACACACACACACACACACACACACACACACACACACACACACACACACACACACACACACACACACACACACACACACACACACACACACACACACACACACACACACACACACACACACACACACACACACACACACACACACACACACACACACGCAGGCAGACAGACAGACAGACAGACAGAGACATAGAGACAGACAGAGACAGAGAGTAAAATGTCGCAGATAGGAGACAGAAGATGAGAGAAGATGGTATATGGTAGTGTAGAAGAGGAGGAGAAAAAGGGGGTAAAGGGGAGGAAATAGGAAGCCATGAAGGACGAGATATAATCAGAAAGTATACAAAAGTGGTGACTAGTGTAAGGAAAAAATCAGATAAAATAGACAAAAAAAAAAAAAGTTGACGGGGTAAGAATCGATTTGGGAGGTCGGGGAAACGCTTGTGTATACGTTCGAGTCTGAGCTAACGAGAGGAGCAGTGACGTCATGGGCGCGTAGGGATGGCCGCCAAAGTAAACAAAGATAACGACTATTGCTTTGCTTCACGACACGACCTGGAGAGCAAAAAAGAAAAGATAAAGGGAGAGGGAAAAAAAATACGAGAATAGGTGAAGAGGTAGGGGAAAAAAAGGAAGGAAAAAAAATACGTGAAGAGGTTGGGAATAAAATAAGGGGAGGAATAAATGCGAGAATACGTGAAGGAGCAGGGAAATAATCTTAAAGGGAGAAGAAATTCGAGAATACGTGAAGAGGTAAGGAAAAAAAAAGGGGGGGGGGATGAGAGAATACGTGGAGATAGGGAAAAATTGAGATAAAAGGGGGAAAAATGCCAGACTACGTGAAGAGGTATAGGAAGAAATAAGATGAAAGTCTGTGAGAATTTTTAAGAGGGTAGCAAAAAAGTGGGGGGGAAAAAATGAGAGGGAACGAAAAAGTATGAAAATCAGAGAGAATAAGAAAAAATATATATAATTGGGCATGGCTTAAGAAAAAAGAAAAAGATAGGAATGCTATTGAAGGGGTAAAACAACTATTGCCTAAATAAATAAATAAATAAATAGCGAAGTAAGAGGAAATGGACGCGATGAAGCAAGAGAAATAGGAATCATTGATAGAGTAACAGGACGTCATGAGTGGGGGAAAAAATTAACTAATGACGTTGTAGTAAAAAAAAGTATGAAATAAATTGATAATTGGTGACAGGGTAGGAAAAATAGGCGTGATAAAGCAAGAAAAGAATACCATAATTAGTAACGATAGAGGTAAGACAAAAATAACGAGTAATAACTGGCAAAAATAACGAGGAATAACCGACAAAAATAACCTAGGAATGACTGACAAAAATAACGAGCAATAACTGACAAAAATAGCGAGGAATAATTGACAAAAATAACGAGGACTACAGACAAAAATAACTGAGAATTACTGACAGACAAGGAAAAATAAATGCAAAATAACGAGGAATAGTTGACTGGTTAGGATCGAGGTGGGAGGTCGAGTGAAACGCAGGATATACGTTCGAGTCGGAGCTAACGAGAGGGGCGGTGACGTCATGAGTGATGGCGGCCAAGGTAAATAAAGATAGCGACGATTGCTATACTTCACGGCAGGAGCTTGGGAAGTGACAGTATAGAGACTGAAAAATATTATATATGTTGAGAAGTGGCAGTATACGTGATAGAGAAATATTATATAGCCTGAGAAAGTGACAGTACAGACAGAAATATGTAGGTTGAGAGAGAGGCAGTATAGAGAAGAGGGAAATATGCGTTGAGAAAGTGGCATTATACAGACTTGAAAAATATTATATACCTTAAGACAGTGGCAGTACAGAGGAAAGGGAAACATCATTCGTTGAGAAAGTGACAATATAGAGGCAGAAAAATACATAGGTTGAAAAAGTGGCAGAATGGATAGAGATATATGCGTTGAGAAAGTGACATTATAGCGACTAGAAACTTGTTACTTCTGCAGAGAGAGGAAGGAACAGTATAGATGCTAGGGACATACGTAAAGCCGAGAAAGTGTCAGTATAGAGGATAGAGGAATACAATTAGCCTAAGAAAGTAACAGTATAGATGCAGGAGATTATATACGTTGAGAAAATCATAGAATAGAGGCAACGGAAGTTATGGGCAAGCTGTGTACTGTAGGTTAGAGGATTGTATTGTATGTAGTGAAGGAAAGACTGGATACTGGCTAGAGGAGCACTATGTATGTTGAGAAATTAACAAGTACAGGATGTTCAGGCGGTGTATAAGCTGGACAGTATATTTCTTAGAAGGTATTAGCAAAGAGAAATATTAGACTAGAAAATTATATATAGAGGAGGTAATATATTGACTAGAGCAATATTATGTAGGCTAAAAAGGTGACAGTTGGCTATAGATTATAGAAAAACCATTTTCCTCTAGCTGTCCCGTCCCTAACGTCCCCCTCCCGCATCCACACCCACACAAACACCCACACCCAGCCCAGTCCTGCCACACACTCCTTGAATCATCACCCCATGTAGTAGTCGTCACAAGAAAGCCTATAAATCTTGTTATATTGCCCGTCAGGATAACCCATTAATATTGCTGTCTGATATAATTGCTCTCACCTTCTGTCTGTATGTCTTCTATGTGCAATTCCTAGAGAGAGAAAGGGGGGTGGGGTTCGTTTGTGTGTGTGTGTGTGTGTACATTTTAAGTTTGTGTGTGTACCATCGTGTCTAGTGTTTCATGTGTAGCTTTTGCCAGTGTAGCTTTGTAACTGCATCATGCGCATTTTCCACCCTTTTGTCTTGGCGAAATAAGTTGTTTTTGCTTGTCCCCTTTCATTAATTTCATCAAGTTTTCATCTTCCTGACTCATATTCAAAATAGAGAAGATTTGTCGAAATGAAGAGGTCATATGTGGGATTCATTTACAGCCCCACAACGGCAGGTCTCTCCATGCAGAATATAAAGGTCTGGAGGTAGCAAGAATAAACCAATAAAAGACAGGACTAGGATCAAGATAGCCAGCTTTGTTAGGGTTTGACTTTGTTGTGGCACAGCGTCGTAGATCACCAATTAACATGCCTTCGTTTCAGGTTCACATGTCCTCGTTGTTTATTGTGGTTGCTGTAGCACTGGCGGGATTCATTGTTTTGGTGTCTAGTAGTAGGTAATATATATAGCGGTGTCTAACAAATAGGGAAATACTACTGGTTTGGTTGACGTTGCAGCGAGGGTAATAATGTTTTTGGAGATACAGGAGTGTGGGTGTTTGAGTATTCTGAGTCTGATGCATGCGAGGAGGTTGATTTATCATCGTGGTTGATGTAGATTAGAGGATTTATTAGTTCGACATCTGGTATTTATACTTTTTTTTTTCCCTAGCACATGAAGAGATTTGAATATTTTAGCTGACGGAGCACCAAGGGAATTAATGGTATTGATGTCTGACGTTTTTTTTTCTTAACATGTCGTATTTTGATCATTTTGTCTGACGTACCAATAAGGGATTTTTTTTTTTTTTTTTTTTTTTTTTTTTTATACTGAGATTTGGGGTCGTCAGTCTTGACGTAGGAGCTGGGGATTTTTTTTTTTTTTTTTTTGTGCATGATAGTCATTAGAATCGTCGAATACATAGCAGACATCGACGTTGTGAAAGGAGTCTCCTCTTCTCTCCCTTCTATCCCAACCCCATACCTCTCCCGTCCTTCTCTCTATCCCAACCCCATACCCTCCCCTCCCCTTCCCCTCAATCCCCACCCCATCACACACTGCCTGCCCCCTCCCCTCCATCCCCACCCCATTACACACTCCCTGCCCCCTCCCCTCCAGCCCACCCTATCCTCGTGCATCTCACTCCCACTCCATCCCCCACCCCATCCCCAATCGCATCCCTAACCCTAACGTCAACCCTACCCTAATGCCAAGTGTTGATAAGTGTGCAAGTGAGGCGACGATTTTCAAGTAGTGTTTGGTTGGTTTTCGTGTCCACGGCGAGTAATTGGTGGTATTTTGTGGGGGGTACAAGCAAGATTGATTGTCACCTTGATCTTCCTACTTTTGACTCAGCCTTGTTTTAGGTGTGGGCTTTGTGGTGGCCGTGTGAGCAGCATCGTGGATCACCAATTAGCATACCGTACCTTGGCCTGGGGGTCACGTGTGTCTTATTATTGTGTTGGCTGTAGCACTGAGCCACTTTTGTATTTAGGTTGATCTAGTTCTTGTGGAATTTGTTTTGGTGTCAGTATTATTTTAGTTCTTGTAGCATGTGAGGAACTAATAATTGCACAGTTGTTGGTGTCAGATAATTATACATACAGATATTGATAAATAGATAGATAGGCTATATAATGAGGCAGGTAGATAATAAGTGTTGAAGGAAAGTAGTATTTACAAATTTTGAAGTTGATTTATATTATTAAATCAGGAAGTGTGGGTTTGTGTGTGTGTGTGTGTGTGTGTGTGTGTGTGTGTGTGTGTGTGTGTCCTTTTTTCAAGCTTATTGAAGGGGTTAATGACCGGCGTTAATATTTTTTGAAATGGTAGAAAATGCCTTTTTTTTTTTTTTTTTTTTTTTTTTTTTTTTTTTTCCGTGGAGGTGAATGACCCATACGACGTGTTGATTAATTTTGTCAGTCGGAATGATGGCCGGTGAATTGAACCAAGGCAATTAGAACCGTGTGATCCCTGCTGAGAAATGAGCCCCAGCCAGGGAGGGGAATGAGTCGAAGCCCCTTATAATGAAGGATATTAATGTGCCCCCTTAATTTAGGTGGAGGAGTGACGCAAGAGATCGAGTTGCCGGGGTACATCCATTTCTTTTTTTCAATTTGCTGTCTCCTAGGTAGGTGATTGTCTCGTAATGAATTAATGTCCGCTTTATCTATTTATACTTATTTTTTATTTTCATTTATATATTTATTTATTTTATTTTTTTTTGTGGGAGTGACGCAGGGGATTGAGTTACCTTTGACATGGAATATTACTCAGTCCATTCTATCATGTCTTTTTCATTTCAAATTTCAACCACTTTAGTCTAATTACATATTTGATTTTCTGTTAATGCTGCCGCCAATATAAAAAAAAAATCAAGGATGTATAGGTGATGGTGGTGGTGGTAGTCGCGCTTGTGTCAGGTTGGTGGTGACAGCATTGGTGTTCGTGTTAGTATTAGTGGTAGTCGCGGTGATATCGGCAGTAGTTGTAGTGCTGGTGGTTGTGGTAAGGCGAGTAGTGGTAGCAGTAATTGTGGTAGTGGTTGCGATAGGGTTAACAGTGGTGGCAGTGGCAGTATTAGTGGTGGTGGTAAGGTTAGTAGTGGTGGCAGTAAGAGTGGTAGTGATAAAGGTTATCAGTGGTGGCAGAGGTAGTATTATTAATGGTAGTGATGGTGGCGGTGGTAAGGTAAGTACTGATGGCAGTGATAATGGTGGTGGTGGTGGTGTTGGCAAAGCTCTGGGATCAAGATAACTGTGAAAGTCTCTACTTTTACATAACCCTTGGCTCTTCTTCCGTGCACACCCCTCCCCCGGCCGTAAAGTTTAATGTTGATCATTCTGCGACCGGGAGAAGAGTGAAAAGAGACAGCCCGGGGGAGGAAATAGGTAGGCAAACTCGCTGCTTCACTCACCCAAACTAATCGTCGGGAATCCCCAGTGGTTATAAATGGCGGTGGCAAAAGTACTCCACACAGCTGACTAGGTACATGATTTTTGCAGACTCGATCATTCTGTGAAACGAGGACAAGTGCGAAGAGACAGCTCAGAGGGGGAAATGGGCGCGGAAACTCCCCTCCTGTCTCATTGGTGTAGGAAATGGAAACGTGTATATTCCTCCTGTCTTGTTTTTGTAAACGTTTTCACCCCTCCTGTCTCATTACCCTTACAGTTCTAAACGTTTCCACCCCTCCAGTCTCATCATTCTGCCGATTCTAAATGGTTTCCACCCCTTTTATCCCACTGCCCTACCACTTAAAAATGTGTCCACCCTGCTTGTCTCGTCTCCCTGTGAAGTGTAAACGTTCCCGCCTTTTTTGTCGCTTCACCCTGTCGGTTCTAAACGTTTCCTCACGCCCTACCTCGTCACAGTACGAATTCGGAACGTTTTCACCCTCTCTTTACCCTTTGAAACTTCGCCTTCTTTTTCGCTACCTTACGACAGTTCTGAACGTTTCATCTCCTCATGTCTGAACCAGGAGTAGGGTTAGGATTAGAACTGCACGGGGAACATAAGACGACAGTGATTTTTTGCTCAGCCACAATCGTCCCCTCGAGTACAATCCATCCTGTTACATCATCCTACGAATTCTAAACGTTTTGACCCGTTGAAATGTGTGCCACGACCCAAAACAAATCTGAGCTAGACACTGATTAGATAACGTGTGTTTGTGTACCGGGAGCCCAGATAAGGGTGGTAGTGGTGCTGCTTCCACTCTGTTGTGACGGGTCTTATCGTTTGGGGATAATGAAAGACCTCGATATCAATTTTCTTGCTGAATTAGCATAAAAGATAAGATTTAGATTGAGAAACATGGATGGATACCTTCTCCCTCCCCATCCCTACTACCCCTAGCCACTACCTACCCACCCCAAACCTCTCCCCCGCCACACCCTCCCACCACACCCTCCCACCACATTCCCTCATACCTCCCGCCAACGCTCACCACCCTTAGCCTATCCCCACTACCCGCAGCCCCTCTCCGTTACTGCTAGCCCCCCTCACCCCCGTGCCAGCCCCCACCCACATACTTTCCCCTACCCCGACTTCACATATCTAACCCCCCCCCCCCATATCAACCCCTGTGCCCCTAGCCTCACCTGTGTCGGATGTTGGATGCTTCCCTGAGTCATGACTTTATTTTATCTTTGCCTTTTTCCTTATCCTTATCCGTGTGTTTCTCCTGTCACTGTTATTTAACCTTCATATAACCCTACATTCATGCTCATATCTCTCCGGTCTTGTATTGCTTCATTTGTGTTACTCCATGTATTCTCTCTCTCTCTCTCTCTCTCTCTCTCTTTCTCTTTCATATTCATCCAGTCTTTATTATCTTAATCTTCATCTTCCTTGCCATTTTCTTATTTCATGGTTTTCATGTCATGTCCCGATCTCCCCTTTTCTTCTTTCTTCCACGTCCATCTGTTTTAACTTTTTCCTTAAATTCTTTCGCCTTTTCATCCCTCTCCGCGATATTATTATTTTGCTATTTCTCTCATGCATATTTTCTCACTTTTTGTAAACATGCACAATTTCCTATCCTTGCTTTTCATTCTCGTCCAGTCTTCTCATTGCTTCCCCTTTCATTTTCCTAACTCACTTTCTGTCCCAACATTTTCATTTTCTGGTCCCCTCTTGTCTTTCTCCCCTCAGTCTTAAACTCCTCCGTCTTCTCTTTCTCTCTCGGCCGTGACACCTAATTTTCTCTTTTGTAGGTGTTGTGTTTTAGTCGGCGTGGGTTTGTTTTTGTTCCGTTTGAGTGTTCTACTAAGTTTAATTACCCACGTGTTATGTTTTACGCCTCCAATATGTCGCTGTTTTTTACGACCTTTTCTTTTGCTCAGCCCCTTTCTTCCCCCAATCTCTCCGCGCCTCCCTTTACCCACTGTGTCACCTTCCTCTCTCTTTCCCCTTTCCCTCCCTTTCCTCCTTTTCTCCCTTTCTCCTTTCTTTGTAGCCCTTTGTCCAGCTACTTCCCATCCTCTCTCCGTGTCTCCCTCAGTTTTCACCCTCCTTCCTACCCCATCCCCATTTTTTCTACATCCCCCCATCCCTTCCATTTCTATATGCTCACCCCCCCCAAACTTTCCCTTCTACTTGCTTTCCTTTTTTCCTTCCACGTCCCCCTCCTCGCTCCTTCTCTTCCCCCTTTCTTCCCCCCCCCTCCCTTCTCCCCTCTCCCCCCTCTTCCCAGCTACTTAGACCTTTGTCTCATCTTTGTCTTCTTGCTCTCCCTCCCCCCAACATAGGCCATCCGTCTGCCTCTCCCTCTTTCCTCCATATCCTCCCTCTTTTTCCCTTCCTTCGAACTTTCCTTGTCACCTTCTGTTGCCTGCCTCTCATCTTTGTCTGCATAATTTTATCTTCCCCACACCCTCTTCTCCTTTCCATTGCTTTCCCTTTCGTCCTTCTTTCCCTTGCTTCACCTTTTCTGCTATTTTCCTTTCATCTTTGTCAGCTGATTCTGTCTCCTTTAACTGTCTTCTCATCCTTACCTTCTCCTCCCTCCTTCCCTCCTCTCTCCCGCCATGTCACTCCTCACGTCGCCAACCCACCCACGACCTCTCCACCTCCCACTCTTACAAAATGAATGGCCCTCCGAGAGATAAGTTTTCTGCTGACGAAGGGAAGAAGTGCGGTCCAATGGTGAGTGAGGGGCGCGGCCGTATCACCGTCAGGCGGCCCGGTCTACCAGCCAATCAGGTCCTCCCTTACACCTGAACATGTTTTTATAAAGTCACCTGAGCTTTACCCTCATTTCGAGAACGTATTTTGTGTTTTACATCTTGACGATTTTTTTTTTCAACTTCTTAATGTTTGTCAGTCTGCCTACCTGTCTGTTTATCTGCATATCTGTATCTGTCCATCTCTCCCCATCTGTCCGTGAGTCAGTCTGTCTGTCTGTCCATCTACATATACATGACGATGTTTAATATTCCCAATCTGTCTATTTATACAGAGTATGACTGTATGTATATATGTTTTATAGTTTTCATTAATTTTAGCTTTCTCATTCTGTTTATAAACTACCAAAAACATTGTAATGTATTGTTGTGGCCCCAGGCGCATGTGGACGTGAACGCGATGGACTACTGTCTGATGTTGTCCCTGTGTAGGCCACCATTCTCCTTTCGAGGATAGGGAAGAAGTTGAGGGACGTTTGTATAACTGTGCCACCGCATGAAGGCGTCCCTTCATCGCCAGTGGAATGCATGAAAGCGTAAAATGAAATTAAGTTGAGGCAGTTGGTGAGAGTGAGACGAATTAATGCGGAAAGAAAGGTGAAAGAAATGTTTATAATATTCAAGAGTTTGACCCCTTAGATTTAAATGCTCAGGCTAGCACCGGACGATTTTACTTAATTCAGGAGAGGCTTTTGATGTTGGAGGGGTCAGTGAAGGTTGCTGTCTAACTCCCTCGATTTGAAACGTCTCCCCTAAGCTGAATAAAATCGTCTGTAGATAGCAGGAAGGAAATTAAAAGCTGAGGGGATGAAATGGAGGAGGTGGATATAAGCTGTTAAGGGAAGGAAAAGTGGTGGGGGAGGAAAGATACTGAGAGGTGGGGAAGGGTGATGATGTATTTTTTGTTCTTACTGCCACCAGATAATATTACTTTGCTTTGGAGGGAGAGAGAGAGAGAGAGAAGAGAGAGAGAGAGAGAGAGAGAGGTGCAGCCCCCCTGTGTTTAGTCTGCCTGCCTTACTCCATCAGCTGCTTATAGACGCGGCGTCCTGTGGTCACTGACTGGGGGGAGGGGGGACAGAAAGAGGTAGGAAAGGGGTAGAAAAGGGAGGAGAGGGGTAGGAAAGGGAGGAAGGAAAGAGAGGTGAGATGAGATAGGGAGGGAAATGAGAGACTGGTATATGTAGGAAAGAGAGGTAAGTAGGAATGGGGAGTGGGAAGTCGGAGAAGGTAAGAGGCAGGAGGAGAGGAGGAGGATGGATTGTAAAGGCTGGGAAAGGGAGGGGAAAAGTGAATGGGAAGTGAGAGGTAGGAAAACGAGCGAAGGAGGGTAAGGGATAAGACGCAAAGGGAGGAAAGGGAAGCGGAAGAGTGCGGAACGGCGGAACGTGAGAAACAGAGAGGGATGGTAGGTGGGAGGTGGAGACAGGGAGTGATGGGACAGGAAGGGAAGGGGAGAGAACAGTGTTAGAGGGACTGAGAGAGAGAGAGAGAGAGAGAGAGAGAGAGAGAGAGAGAGAGAGAGAGAGAGAGAGAGAGCAGTGTTAGAGGGACTGAGGAAGATGGAGATGGAGAGGGAGAGAGCAGTGTTAGAGGGACTGAGGGAGATGGAGATGGAGAGGGAGAGAGCACTGTTAGAGGGACTGAGGGAGATGGGGAGGGAGAGAGCAGTGTAAGAGGGACTGGGGGAGATGGGGAGGGAGAGAGCAGTGTAAGAGGGACTGAGGGAGATGGGGAGGGAGGGAGCTGGTTTGGAGAGACTGAGGGAGAGGGGAGAGATGGAGGGAACAGGGTTAGAGAGACTAAGGGGGGATGGGGAGACTGGGGTGGAATAGTGTTGGAAACTGAGGGAGGTTCGGAAAGAGGGAGAGGGAGCAGTAAGCAAGAGATTGAAGCAGCAGTGTTGAAGAGAATGTAGGAGGATGGAGAGGGAGGGAGCAGGGATTGAGAAGGAGGGTATGCAAAGAGTAGATGAAGAGAAAGAACCAGTGTGTGATGATATATTAAAGAAACAAGATGAAACTGAAGGGAATATGCGTAAAAACAGTTGTGTGGAGGGAAAACATGAGAGGCGGGTGATAGAAGGTAAAGAAAGGAAGCTCAGTAAAAGGGAGATAGAAGAAGGTTAGTGTGGAAAGGACTTAATGGAAAGAAACAAGGACTGAAGAGGAGATATATAAACCAATATGAAAAAGGAAGAGTGGAAGAAACAGGAAAGATTAAAGAAAGAAAAGGGGATTGGAAGAATTATGTCTGGCATGAATGATAGAGAAACAAAGAATGAAAGTGTTTGTGGGAGAGAAAGAATTTAAAAAAACATAGGCTGGAAAGAAACATACAATGGAAGATAGAAGAAAAGAGAGAGAGAAAAGTATTGAACAAAGCCTTAAGAAAGGAAAAGGGTTAAAGAAGGAAGAGGGAGGAATGAATGTGGAGGAAGAGGCCAGGACAGGGTGAGAGAGAGAAAGAGAGAGAGAGAGAGAGAGAGAGAGAGAGAGAGAGAGAGAGAGAGAGAGACGAACGAGGCGGAAAGAGAGGTGGCTGAGTAAGATGACTATGGAGGAAGGGAGAGGAGGCCGACGGAAGAGAAAGTGGGAGAGGGAGAGGAGGAGGGGGAGGAGGAGGAGGAAGGCCGAGGGAATAGATTGTGAGGCTAGAGTGGGTGCCAGACAGAGGAAGAAGGAAGGAAAAAAGGGAGGAGAATAGGATCATTGGTTACGCGACTCTAAATAAAAAATAATGGCTTTGTTGTTTGGAGGTGAAGGTGTCAGTTCCCAAGGATCATTAATGTTTTTCCATTCATTATACCTTTAAACATATTCATTCATTCGTGTGAAGGCTTGGGAAGGGTGGTGGGAAGGGGAGGTGGTGAGGGGAGACGACGAGGAGGTGGGGGGGACGCGCACGTGCGGGGAGTGTTGCCAGGGGAAGGGGAGGGGAGGGAGAGGAAGAGGGAGGGAGGTTTTGATTTGTGTGGCTATGGGAGGGAGGGAGTTGGGGAGGGATCAATGGGGCTACGAGAGGTTGGAGACGGGAGTAAGTAAGGGCTATGGCAGGGATAGGGCCGGATTCCTGTAGGTGCTGTAGTTGGAACGAGACAGAGGATGGGGGCTAGACGAAGTGAATCCACGGGGTAGATTAAACAAGGGAGAAGGGAAAGGGGGGGGGGGAAGAAGGTTATGCTAGACAGGGGGGAGGAGGAGGGAGGGAAGGAGGAAGGTTAGGCCAGACACGGAGAGGGAGGGAGGGAGGGGCAGAGAGAGGGAAGTTAGGCCAGGCCAGACAGGGGTAGCTGGGAGGTATGGGTCTACGGGTGGTAGGAGAAGGGTAGGGAGGGAGGAACCGGGCGGGATGTAGGGAGGTGTCTGTCTAGTAGAGTCGGTCGAGGCTATGGGAAGGGAGGGACAAGGAGTTACGCCAGAGGGGGATGCTGTAGACGGGGATGAAGGGGGATAGAGAGAGGTATAGGGGGTGGTAGGGGTATGAACGGGGTGGTAGGGGTGTGAAGGGGGAGGTAGGGGTTTGAAGGGGGAGGTAGAGACGGAAGGGAGAGGTTGGGAGGGGTGCTGTAGACGGGGGTAGAGGGAAAAGTAGAGGTAGGGGGGAGGGGGGATGCTGTAGACGGGGGTGAAGGGAGGTAGAGGGTCTCGGGCACTGAGGACCGTGACACAACAACGCCGACCGTAGGTAGTGTGAGGTGGCTGCGGCGACGGTGGCATAGTTTACGAGTCTCCATGGTGATATTGTTAGGCTTATCTATACGGACGGGGCGCTTGTGAGTGTTTTGCGAGTGACTGCATGCGTTAGAGAGAGGTAATGCGTAGACTTTGCGTGCGTAAGAGAGAAGTTCATCGACTGTGCAAGCTTAAGGGAGGACCTATCCAAATCGACTGTGGTTGCATTAGAGAGGAACTACATCGACTCTGCTTGCATTAAAGGGAGATTCAACGTACGTTAGAGAGAGAAGAGAGAGAAAATCATTGACTGCACGTGCGTTAGAGAGAAATTCATCGATTTACATGCTTTAGAGGGAGGAACTAAATAGTGTGCGTGCGCTAGAAGGGAACTTACGTAATCTCTGTGCCTGGCAGTCCACACACAAGCACACACTGCCTGACGCACACATACGCACACACGGAGAAAGGCGCTGTGCAACTATGTATGAAAAGTGAACAGTTGAAAGCGCAATGGTTGCAACTGTGGTAAGTGCAGTGTGATGGAGCTGTGTATGATGTAGTTGTAGAGAGACTGGTGGTAGTTGTTAAAAGATGCTTGTGGAGATTAAGGATAAGTGAACTGGAAGCGTTGATGGTAGTAATTCTTTGTGATGAAGTTGTAATGGAGTTGTAGATATAGAACGTCATATAGCTGTAGAGGGAGTGGTACCCTAATTGTAAAATGGTGGTTGTGGTGACCAGTAATAATGGTAGGTATGTTGGTGGTATTGATTGCATGTGGTGAGGAAGTTGTGAATGTTCTTCTTATAGACCACATTTCACAACCGTTTCTGCTGAAGGATCGAACTTTACATTCATCAAGACATAGCTTACCGCATTTTATGGGAGACAAGACCTTAAATTTAACTCTCCAGGAGCATTGTAACTCAGCCTTTGTTACAATGCTGGCCCTGTTTTATAGACTGTTTGTATCATGATCTTTGCTTCAGTGACCATAACAAGTGGTATGAGAATCACTAAATATTACTGGCTAGAATTTTGACACCAGACTGTAAAATAAATGGAGTACCGGTATATTCACTTTATACAGATGAATAGAAATGGCTGTGTTAGGACTGTGGGCGTTTGGTTGGGCACTGGATGTTAAGGGATAGGTAGTTGCAGCTGTTGATGCTGTGATAGGTGGTTCAGGTGGTTGCAGTGTGAAAGGATAGTAATATGGGGTGACGACAGAAATTAAAGATGATAGTTGCATGTCTGGTGAGGACGCTGCAAGTGTTGGTGAGGTAAGACAAAGATTGGTAGTTGCAGTCAAAGATTAGTGGTTGTGATGAAAGAAATTAAATAGATGGTTAAGTTGCATGTTGTTTTGAGGGGAGAGTTGTACATGTTGTTGTGGAGGAGCGTTGGTTGTAGCGAATAGGAAGGGGGTTGTGGTGAGGAAAGGAATTTTAAGTTAGAGGTCTTGTCTGAGGGTGTTCTGTCGTGTTGTGAAAGGGATTGTCAGGTGTAGCGAATAAAGGCGTGGTCTTAGTGATTTGGTGACTGTAAGAGTGGTAATTGAACCCTTGACTGCTGGGGTTTCTGTCTATTGCATATGATCGTGTAGTATTAGCCAGATAAAATTACAGGGTGTACCCAGTAAAAAAAAAAAAAAAAAATTACTAAGGGTATTTTTTGAAGTTTTCCACAGAACTTCACTTGGTTGAACAAAGGCTTACGAATCTCAAAGTGAAAGAGGCTAAGGAAGGGAAGACAGCAGGAGTTAGTATATCCTTCTAGTCTTAGTACCACCTGGTGATTTTACTATGCTCAGATCCTGTCTGGTAGGGAAGGGGGTTAGGGAAAGTGAAAGTGACTGTGATAGTGACAGTGGGGAAAGTTAAGTGATGATGAGTAGGGGTGTTGCGATGGCGATAACTGGTGTTGTGATGGTGATGACTGGTTGGTATTAAAGTGGCAGGTGAGATGGTGATATTAGTGGTTGCCGCATGGCTGGTGTTAATGGTGGTAATGACGGGTGATGCTGGTGGTGAGTGAGTTTATGATGATGATGACTGGTTGGGATAAAAGTGGCACCTGTGATGATAGCATTAGTGATGCTTGGTGACTCCATGGTAGGTGGCGATGATATTGTTGGTGTGGTGGTGGTGTTGATGGCATTGGTGGTGGTGGTGGTATGTGATGATGATGGTGATAAGGTGCTTCCGAGATAGTGGCGGTAGAGGTAATGGCTGAAAGTGAGGCAGAGTTATATTTAGGTATAATTATGACTCACATGATTATGTAGATAGGTGGTGGTGGTGGTGGTGGTGATGATGAAGATGATGATGATGATGATGATGATGATCATGATCATGTGGTTGACTAGTCGTGATGGAATTATTAACGGCAACATTATACTGGTAGTGAAAGTGGTAAATCATGCAGGTGCAGTGAGTCTGATGGTGGTGGTTGTGATGGTGGTGGTGGTGGTGGTAGTTGAGGCATTGGCGATGGTGGCGGTTGTAATTTTGATGGTGGTGGTGGTGGTGGTGACAAAAGTAGCTGCAGTTAAGGTTGTGAAAAATACGGAAAAAGACTGCTAAATGGTAGTTGTGGTAGTGAAGGTAGTGACATGTAGTTTTAGTAGTGATTGTGGTAAATGTAGTAGTGAGTGTTAGTTTTGCTGTGGTGACGGTGGTAGCTGCAATTAGTATGTCTGATAGGTTTAGGGATGAGTGGTGAATGTTAGCTTAATGGTGTAAAAGTGGTGGCTAGTGTTAGTATTAGGAGAATATGTTAGGAGAGTTACGTAGGTGTAGAAGAGGATGATGATGATGATGATGATGAAATGATGATGATTCGTCTTCTTTCTTTTTCTTTTTTTGCGTTGTAGTGTAAAAAGCAACAGATTGTGCTGTATTCTGTGGTGAGAGAGAGAGAGAGAGAGAGAGTATGCTATGCTATGCTGTTTTAAGTGTAGGTAGTGTCTAGAAGCAGAGGAAACGGACTTTGCTGTGTTATGTAAGTGGTGGATGGACTAAGCAGGACTGAGTATGCTGAGAGTAGCTGGTATAAGGAAACAGAGGGCAGGAGGGCAGACTGTGCTATCCAGTGTTACGTATGTGGTGTAAAAACTAGACGGAAAGGGCGACTGTGCTTTGTTGCGTTATGTATGTGGTGTGTGGAGGAAACAGAAGGGGCGACAGTGCTGTTATGTGGTGTATCTGTAGACTAACGGAAGGGGCAGTTGTGGTATGTTGTGTATGTTATGTGTACACTAAGCAGAAAGGACGATAATGCTGTGTCAAGTATGTGCTGTATGGAATAAACAGAAGGGGCGAGTGTGCTATGTTGTTAACGTAGAAGAGGCGACTGTGCTGTGTTCCATATAGACTGAACAGAAAGGATAACTGCTGTGTTATGTTACGTACAGACTAGGCAGGAGAGGTGGCTGTGCTATGTTATGTTACGTAGACTAAGCTGAAGGAGCGGCTATGGTATGTTATGTTGCCTTGTGTAGGGAGCAACACTGTATAGTGGTGGCGGAGGAGGGGAGGAGTGGTGGTGGTGGAGCGGGGGTCGATGGAAGGGTGCTGGGGAAGGGAGGGAGGGGGGCGGTGTGGCAGGTGTCCGGGGCCGTCTAGACACCGGGGCCCCGCAGACAGAACACGCCAGACAGCAGCGGCGGCGGCGGCGGGAGGAGGAGAGGGGGGAGAGAGGTGGCGGAGGGAGAGGGGGGGGAAGAGTGGGGGCGTGGGAGCAGGAGGTGGTGTGGGGGGAGAGGGAGGGGGAGGGGAGCAGACACCCAACAAACCACTCAATATTTATCGATGGAGAAAGAGGGCAAGAGCACATCCAGCGTGAAATATCAGCAAGTTACTGAGCGAGCCTAGACACCCACAGCGGCGGGGTATCGATCGAGCCCGCCCCTCCGCTTGCAACTTTATCCATCATGCCCAATCTGTCATCAACTTTGTTTATATGTAGGCTAGGTGTTGGGAAAAGTTTGTTACAAGTATTGGAAAGGCTGCTACAAATATACAGGCAAAGACAAAATCAGGGATGAAAGTGATGTTCCCTGAATCTGGTGACTGCATGATATTCCTAGTAGGCCAGTGTTGTCCCAAATGCATTAGTGTTAGTTGCTAGTACATGTCTGACGTGGCCAGACGAGCCTTGTGAGTGCGTGCATGCGTGCGTGCGAGGGTGAGGCAGTGTGCGTGCGCGAAGTGGCGATGGCGGAGCAGGTTGGGAGGACGGCGGTGGCGGGAGGTGGTGTGAGCACCCCCATGACCCGGCGGCCCCGGCAGCAGGACACAGGAGCGGCAGGAGGTGTGCAGACGGCGGCGGCTGCTGGCACCCGCGGCGGCTATGGCGGTGGCCCGGCCAATAAAAAATGGCGGTGAGTGTGTGTGGGTCCGCCGCCGCGCGGCCGCACCGCTGCCACTCAGTCAGTCGCGCCACAACGCTCATATGGACTGTACGCTTCGCTCCGCCGCGGTCCCACTGCCACTGCCACGATTTCCTGCCTGCCTCAGCCCTGTGTCCCGGTGGTGGTAGGGCAGAGGGGAGCCGGCGCCGCGCCCCTCCACCACCGCCACCACCATCATCATCATCACCTCCACCTTCATCAGTGTACCCCAGGCCAAGACTTGCCAGTGTGTCCAAGTGTGGCTGCCAAATAGCTCGCCACGGTGCCTCGACAACGCCTAGTATCCACCTTCACCACCACCACCGCCACCGCCTTCACCACAACCACCACCACCACTGCTACCACCTTCACCACAACTACAACAGTCGCCTTCACCACCACCACTCCCGCTACCGGCACCTTCACCACCTCCAGCTCCTCCTCCAGTACCTCTCTGAAGAAGCCCGAGGAGCTGTTCGATGTCGCGTCCTTAAAAGCTTCACCACAGTGCCCCTCCACCACAGCTACTCCACCACCACGACGTCACTCCACTGCAGGTGCTTCTTCTCCACCACGGCGTTCCACCACCACCGCCAAGATGTGGAATACCGTCACAGAATGCTGCCTCAGGATCGCCAACCACTTCACCCGCAGGAAAAGTGTACGGATCTGTCGGTTCACCTGTCTTTCACTTTTTACAAGTTCAAAGTGTGTGTGTGTGTATGCGATCGTCTGCCCCACATTATCACGGGGAGTTTGCATGCCCGTCTCCTGCAGTGCTTCTGTTACACCAGTGATGAAATCAGATACCGGAAAAATGTCTTACCACTCGGTGTTTATAAGTGTAGTATATATATTATATATATTATAGGGTGTTAGCGAGAGGACGTAGGGGTGTGTATGGTGCAAGTGTTGTGTCGTGCCCGTGCTGGGAATGTTGTGTTGCACGAGTGAGCAGCCTCTGCCCTCCACTGCGCATGTGAGGCGGCCACGGCGGGCTATTTGCAACCTCTAACTTAGCGCCTCGTGCATTCGCCAGCTGGGCCCCTGCAACAAGAAGGGCATATGTCGCTCGCGCCGCTGGGACCAGAGTTCAGTGATGGTGGCCGTAGGAATCGACCACTTGGTTTGTATGGGATGTTTAATGTTGGCCTCCCGACGAAATAAAAACATTTAATGATTTTTTTTTTTTTCCTGAGCATAACTGGTTACACATTGCTCAGCGGATGTTTTGTTCGAGCGCTTATATAAAGTTGTGATAATGTTAACATGTAGTGGGGAAGTGAAAGGACGTATTCTGGAGTATTTGCAATGAGGAAAATAGTCCAGGTATGTTAGGTAGTGCTCGAAACGTGTTCATAAGAATTAAAAGGTACACACACACACACACACACACACACACACACACACACACACACACACACACACACACACACACACACACACACACACTGATGTGAAGTTGCCTGGTAGGTCTGCTCACGAGAATAACTCAAGGTTATTCACTTCTCACCACTCGCTGCCACCACCACCATCACCACCACCACCTTCCCTCTCCATGCTCGTAACACCACCACCCATTCCTAGTGGAACATCCATACTTCCTCATGCTAGCACCAACGCCACCGTTAGTAATAACACCGGTATTCCTTGTGTTGACACCACTTTAGCTTCCCTCCCCATGCTCTCAACACCACCACCCATTCCTATATGTAACAACCATACATCATGTTAACACACACCACCACTAGTGATAACAGCTGTTCGTTATGTTGGCGCCACCACCATCACCCATCCCTAGGGTAACATTCGTACTTCCTCATATTACCACTAGTAATAACACCAGTATTGTGTTCACACAGTTATCATCACTCATCCTAGTGTTATTAGCCTACCCATTCTTCCTCCTGTTTGCATCAACGACCCTGTATTTTCATTGTGATATCACCACACCACCACCACCACGTTCTCATTACAACCATTACGTCTTGTGTTAGTTCCAGAACCAAATCTTTAACACCATACAGTTAACATCACTACTGTAAGCATCACTACTGCCTTTCGTGTTACGATACCATCACCCTCCTAGTATTAAAGCTACTACATTTACTGACCCTTGTGTTAACACCACCACCACAGTCCCTCTTGTGTTAACACTGCCACCACCACCACTGTCCCTTATGTTATCACCACCAACAATGTGCCTTACGTTATCACCCCCAGCGTTCCATTTGTAAACACCGCTAACGCTTGTGTTACCACAGACATCCTTGTGCTAACGCCCTCATCACTCTCTTTTGTTAACACCAACTTCGTCGTGTGTTAAGACACTTCCTTGTGTTAGCACTACTACTGTCCCTTAACACCACCACCATCCCTTGTCAACCGCACACTGTGTTCTTTTTGTTAACCTCCTACATTGTTCCCTATGTTAACCTCCACCGACACTCTGTTAGCCGCCACCGACACCATTCCTTCTGCTAACTTCCACCGACACTGTGTTAGCCTCCGCCGACACTGTGTTAGCCTCCGCCGACGCTGTGTTAGCCTCCACCGACACTTTGTTAGCCTCCACCGACACCATTCTTTATGTTAACCTCCACCGACAATGTGCTAGCCTCCACTGACACTTTGTTAACCTCCACCGACACTGTTAGCTTCCATTGACACTTCCTTGTGTTAGTCATCACTGACACTGTTCCTTGTGTTAGCCATCACTGACACTGTTCCTTGTGTTAACCTGCACCGACTCTGTTCCCTGTGTTAATCTCGACTCTCCCTTGTGTTCCACATTCATCCACTTTCTGCCAACACCCTACTATCCCCTACTATTGACAGCACCCTTTTTCATTTTTTTTTCCCCCTTTTCCTACCACCACGACACATCTCTTACACCAGAACTAATCAGCTCACCACCACTGCCTTGTTTCTTCTCTCTATCCACGATCACAGTTGTTGGCACCCAACTTCTGCCACCATCGCTATCAGTCCATCTACCTGTCACCAGTACCATTACGTCTTATCACCACTACAGTCAGCATTACAATGACCTCTGCCACAGCTACTATCATAATTACCATTATCTGTGCCACCACTACCATCACCACTACCATCACTGTTACCATTACCACTGCCACCACTACCATCACATTTACCATTACCTCTGCCACCACTACCATCACAATTGCCATTACCTCTGCCACCACTGCCATCACTATTACCATTACCTCTGCCATCACCGTTACCATTACCTGTCACTATTACCCCTGCCACCACCACCATTACATCTGCAACACTACCACCACCATAACCATTGACCATTACTCTAGCCTAGTCCAATAATCGGACCACCACCACAGATTTCCCTTCATAACCATTGCCAGAGTTATTCCTTCTTACAGGCAGACGATTTTATTCAAATTTGTGGATACCTTGTAGCGAAGGACTAAATGAAGGCTATATCTGATCCCTTCATATCGAAAAGTCGCCCCTTGCCCACCCATCACTTCTACATTTATTGAAAATTTCTTGAATGTGGCATGAGTTCCGTGGAGAAACAAGACGAGTGGGGATGTTAAGGAGTGTTTTGTTGGTGTGGATGTGCTGGAAAGTGTTAGCAGTACCTTGATGGTTTGGTCATGTGGAGGGAATGGAGAAAGAGACTATGAGGATGTGAATGAGGTAGAAGGAGAGGAGGAGGGGGGAGCGAGAGTCTGATGAAAAGTTAGGGTGGAGAGGTGTAAGAGGGTTGGTGGTTTGAGTTGGAGGAAGGGCAGTCTTATGGAAGAGGACAAGGTGACATGGAGATGATTTGAATGTGGGCACTGCTTCCGGGATCAGGACTAGATTTTTCTATCAGTATTATAGACATTGTAGCACAGTGACATGTGGTGAAGGGGATTTGATAGTCGTCACTGTTATATGTAGTTAACACCAGACGATTTAATCCACGGCAGGCAAAGACTTCATAATGTCACGTATATTCCAGTTAGTCGGTTTTATTCCAGCTAACAAAAGATTATATTCCACTGACAGACAAAAGGTTGAAGTTGTTACTTTTCTGTTGAGGCCAAACGATCTCAAGGTAGCGAGAATACAGCATAAGAGACGCCCTGGTGGTAAAAGGGGTTAAAGGTGTCGGATAGCGGCGTGTTCTGTCCAGGAAGCAACACTATTGATCATGAACCCCAAAGACCTCTCGTAGTAGTAGTAGTGGCTCGCTCCTTCACTCACCTACCTACAGCCCCGCCCCCTACATTCTGCCTTTAAGTACCCTTCCCCCTCTCCTCCCCGTCTCCCTGTAGACTCTCCTTCCTCTCCCCTTCCTCTTTCCCCGTAGACTACCGTCCCCTCCTCTCCCATATATCCGTAGCCTCCCCTTCCCTCCCTTCCCTTCCGTAGGTACCCCTTCTCATCCCCTGTAGACTCTTCTCCATTCTCCACCTCCAGAGACTCACCCTTCTCCCCCTTCTCTTCCCTCCTTCCTTAAACTTCCCCTCCCCTCCCTTCACCCTGTAAACCCATCCTTCCCCTTCTCCCCTCCCCTCCGTACACTCCTGCCCCACCTCCTCCTCTTCTCCCCATCATCGCACCTCCCCCCCCCTCTCTCTCTCTCTCTCTCTCTCTCTGTCTCTCTCTCTCTCGTCGATCCATCATCTTCCATCACTCACCCACTCAAGCCTCTTCAAGATTTTATTTTAGGCAGAGAAAACAATTTTTCCTCCTGTTAACCCTTCCAGTACAGTGAAGTTATTTTTATTATAATGTTACCTCCGGACGATATATTTTTATTATTAATGATAATAATAATAATGATAATTTATTATTATTATTATCCAACAAGGAGAGTATGTTTTCACACCCGTTTGTTTGTTTGTTTGTTAGCAGGATTACACAAAAACTAAGGGAGAGATTTGGACCAGATTTGGCGGGTAGGTAACCAATGTCCCGGGGAACAATCGATTAAATTTTGGGACCGATGTGGATCATAATACAGATTCTGGAGCCAGAATTACGTTGCCATTGTCGGAGAGATGCGCTCCACTGAGTGCCCCTCTAGTTTTTATTTTATTATTATTATTATTTTATTATTTATTGGTATTGACTTGGAAGATCATATTGTGAAGTGTTTAGTATTGTCATTTAATTATGCTCTTGCTGCTTCAGACGATGTTAAGCTTATAGGGACGTCTTACAAGCTGATTAATATCATCTGGCGGTAGTAAAAATAATAATGATAATCGCAGTGAAGGGAATTTTTATCTTCCGTAGGCTAATTAGAGTTTGTTGCTGGTATCGAACAGAAATAGTGCCTGATAGGATTACTGAACAGGAATTAAAGCATTTACGATATCTTTTATTATTAGGAGAATGTAGTCAAAGAATTAAATTGTGACAAGGTGAGTAAGCTAACTTAACCGTATTGAAAGGTTATTATGAGCCTGCAAAGATATCTCATGCAAATAAATGAGCTGCATCAGATAATACTAACGGATAAGTACACTGGATGGTTCGTGGGGAAAAAAAAATGGTAACTGATATTAGTAAGATTATCATTAAAATAACAGTGAGCATTAAGAAGCAAGAGTCTACTCCATACTTCATTTGGATATGTTAACACTGTATCACATTGTACTTATTTCAATATTTGAGTGTTTAAAATACATAACCCCTTCAGTCCGATGACTTATTTTTCGTTTTACTCTTGCCATCTCCAAACAGTTTTACGCAGCTTTGGAGATATTTGTAATTGGTGAAGGTTAGATTAAGCCCTTGTTTTGCCTCATCACCAAGCAAGGTTTTTCCAGAGCAGAATAAAACCGTGTGGATGTAGAGAATAAATTAATAGAAGTAGCTAATCGGGGTGAAGAGGTGAAGCATCGGCACAATAGTCTTGGCTTTTAATACATGCGTCGATGAGGCAGAGAAAAATGGTGAGCTGAAATTCGAAGATAAGCCAAGATTGAATGGAACAGGCAGACAGGTGATAGGTTGAAGTGGGGAAAGAGGGGAGAATTGCTCATCGTGCCGTGGACTGTCACATGCTGCTGCTGTTGATGATGATGTACGGCACTGCTATCTGAACCCCAGTAGGCTCAGGAAAAATACAAATCCAAACCTGAGCGTCAGCCAATAAGTAGATGAAGATGAACAGAAACCCATGACTCAGAAATGTGTGTTGTTTGTAGTCAGGATTCCTATACCGTGATTTAATGACCTAAATTCTGGATAGCGTCGGAGGCTTCGTAGCAGTTACTCTTAAGCTGTTTATTTTGCGTACTACACCTTAACATTCCTTTGTATGTTGCCTGTTCCTTCTTTTAATATCGGGTTAGTTTACATCGGTTGCATAAAAGATAGTGAGGTTTAAAATGCAGAATAAACCACTAAGGAAGGGGTGTTACGAAATCCCCCATTTAGAATAGGACCCAGTGTGTTACCCAGACCTCCACACGTGCGCCCGCCACAGACTTCACAAGAACCAGACCAACATTTCCACCAAAGCTTATTTTTCTTTGCGCCACACACACACACACACACACACACACACACACACACACACACACACACACACACACACACACACACACACACACACACACACACACACACACACACACACACACACACACACACACACACACACACACACACACACACACACACACACACACACACACACACACACACACACACACACACACACACACACACACACACACACACACACACACACACACACACACACACACACACACACACACACACACACACACACACACACACACACACACACACACACACACACACACACACACACACACACACACACACACACACACACACACACACACACACACACACACACACACACACACACACACACACACACACACACACACACACACACACACACACACACACACACACACACACACACACACACACACACACACACACACACACACACACACACACACACACACACACACACACACACACACACACACACACACACACACACACACAGAGTGATCGCTGGAGTGAGGCTGGACCAGTTAGTTTCCTTTTTATGCATCTCGCCCTCCTTTGCTGGAAATGTCAGTCTGGGCAACAATCACGAATGGCTGGGGTCACGCACGAGGTTAGAGAATAAAAAAAAATAAAAAGGCTTAAATTAGTGCTTATCATTCATTACACGTGGGTTATTCAGACAGGCAGTTAGTGTTCCTGAATATAATTGTGTGGAGAGTGCTAGAAGGAAATGAAAAATGCGTAATAGAACTGAATTGGATAAGGGGAACTAATTGTGAATGAAGAGTGAATGGAAAAAGTAAGTGTGAGAAAGTAAATGTTTTCGTATTGCAACAGACATCAACTTTTTCAATTCGACGACGTGTTTTTGATGACCTATTTTAATATTGCAATGTACAGACTATTTTATCGACCTTAGTTTAGCATTTTGAACTGGAGGGTTGATTATAGTCTTCATTAACTCTTTTCACTGGAAGGCATCCCCCCCCTTAGCAGGATGCAATACCTCTTCTCTGAACAGGAAGATGTAGCTAATGCAAAAATACGTCAACGCACTGAAGGGGTTGGCCAATTGTCCGATGACGTGTGTGTGTAGCAGACGATTTCCTCGGTTTATAAAATCTCATGTTCAGTGGATTAGTGAAGGCTGTTTATAACCCTAAAAATTCGAAAAATCTCAGCTAAAATATAATCATTAGTAAGGCAGCAAGAATAAAAATAATGTAGTTGTAAAGGAAATAAATCGATAAAACAAAAATAAATGAAATGAAGAGAGTAAACTGATCGATGATGATTATTTCCTCAGCCTTTTATATGAATTACGTAATCATATGTGTACAAGTGTTACTCATATTTTGATTTAGAAAACTTAGGCTTATTTAGTTTACAGGGAGAGGTTAGGGAGTACGAGAGAGAGAGAGATTCAGCGAAAAGAAAATCATGATAAGATAGAAAAAGAAATGCCAGTGGAGAGGGGGAGGGGAGGCATAAAATCATGGTAAGATGAATGAAATAAAAGTTTGAGAGAGAGAGAGAGATTCAGCGAAAAGAAAATCATGATAAGATAGAAAAAGAAATGCCAATGGAGAGGGGGAGGGGAGGCATAAAATCATGGTAAGATGAATGAAATAAAAGTTTGAGAGAGAGAGAGAGAGAGAACCCCCGAATTTCCAGCCTCCAAATCTGAAGGCTTAACATCTTCCATTGAACTCTTTGTTAATGGCATGAAGCCCTATGTTCGCCTCTTTGTGTGAAGTGCAATGCAGCCCCGGGGTTTCTTCCTCTCTTCTGACCTGCCATCGATGTTATATGTATGTGTCAGGGAACCCATGTCTTAGCTATAGTCCTTTCGTTTTCACCTGACGGAACTGGGCGACTGTCATAACTTGATTATTAAGGGGAAATCCTTGTATTATTTGGAGTCAGATTTTTTTTGAAACACATGAACAGAGGAAGGAAAAACACAGAAAAAAAAAATCCATCTTCAGTTTTTCATATGGTGGAACTCTGCTACAGTACTACAACAACTTGGAACATATCAGCGAGCCTAATTTACGAGGTAGGCATGAGTCTCCTTGGTTATCAGTCAAATTAAATCTTGAGTCCGACTACACTTGAACATGAACGAAATTGAAGTGGGTTGGGGATTTTTGTGAGGTTAGAGTATGTCCGGTACCGGTATAACGCTCTCAGTAACGTGGTATTATTCTCTAGCTTTGTTCTTGCTACCCCCAGACGATTTTATTCAGCTGAGGCGAGAATTATCCAACTGGTGGGTTTTATATAGCTTTCAACATTTTCGACACTAGATATCCTTAGGTTGAGTAAAATCGTCTGGTGGTAGGCTGAATAAGATAAAAATACATCATGGAATTGAGTGGGCTAACCCCTTGATTCTCGTCATTTGTTGTTGGTTCATATTTACTATTTCCAGACGATTTTACCCATATTAGGAGAAACCTTTTGTCGCTCAAAAAGTCTCTCAAATTGAAGGAACTCGTCTGGAGGTGAGAACAATAGTCATCAGATGAAGGAGGTTAATTCTCACCTCAATTATCAATTTCATGTATTAAGTGTCCACCCCATGTAGCCTATGTATTAATTCCAAGCCCCGTGTATTATTAATTCCCACCGGCATATCTTCGCCATGATTTCGAACTTTAAGGTCAAATTAGGTCTGTTTCTGCCTTAACCCCGTGGTAACTAAAAGATCAAGGTCATTCGTCAAAACTTTAGCACGACATGAAAGTGTTCTATATAAGGAACATTTTGCGTTGATCTCATGTCCCTAATTTGTTTGATTCTATATATATATATATATATATATATATATATATATATATATATATGTATATATATATATATATATATATATATATATATATATATATATATATATATATATATATATATATATATATATATATATATATATGCACATTTTAGTGATTTTTATGCTTCTCACCTTTTGACCTATTTCGGCCAAAAGTCGGTAATTTCTTTCACTAATGGTCATCAATCATTATTTCAGATTTGGTGTATTTCCATCTAAGTTTTATTTTTAAAGACCTTGGCCTTGATCTGTGGCCTTTTTCGCCCAAAATGTAATCACTAGTTCCTCTAATGGTTCATATCATTGTCAGATTTAGTGCAGTTCCATCCCATAATTTTTTCATGGAACTGACAAACTGACAAACAAAGCTGAACTTGCCTACTTCCTTGGTGGATGTAAATAGATACCGGAAGCTGATAAAGATATACAGTAAATAAAAATGGTATTAGTAATTGAACATAGTGCACAAAGGGGGGTTGAGGGTGTGAGCAGGCACTAATGCACATAGAATCGAAGTCAGTAACGTGAATTGGTAGACAACAGACAAGTAAGTAATTGAGTACGAAGGAGGAGTAGGGAGGGTTGGGGGTGTGGTTGGGGAGCTGAATACTGATGAACAGAATAAATTGGTTAAAGGTAAATGGAAGCACATACATGAACGAGTCAGTCAGCGGGTCAGATAAAGAAATAAAATAAATACCTGTGTACATACATATACAAATAATTAAATAAGCAGGTGGAGTAGATAAATAGATAACTACGAAATATATGCATGGAGGTGGGAGGGGGAGGGGTGGTGGTGGCGAGTACTGTTGCACGTAATAAACAGAAGCCGATAAAGTCAATTGATAGAGACCGCAGCTGGCCAGACACCCCCTACCACCCCCATACCCCCCCTGTACCTCATCACCTTACCCTCCCCTCCCTACTACTTTACTCCCCTCCCCTCCCTGTTTGTTGCCATCCCGGTACATAGCCACATGACCCGCCATTGTGTGTGTGTGTGTGTGTGTGTGTGTAGTCGCCATTCCATGTTGCTATTGTACAGTATATAATGTTTAGCAGGTTCTTTTTGTAGGGTTAGTTATTCACACATTCCTAGCTTGATTAGAAAACTCATTCACAGGTATATAACCCTTTCAGTGTAATAACATTTTTCTTGACAGCCCTAGTCGAGTTCTTTCAGCTTGAGAGATTTTTGAATTTGAGAATACATAACCTTCACCAACCACTTTACTACTGTACATTTTTCTTCCCTCATTTCCATCCTTTTACAGCTAATTTCTCTTAGCTCATTGGCAGAAAACAATAATGCTAAGGCTTTATATTCTTTCCTTATTACATCCTAGTGACTGGCATCAAATTCTGGTGGTAATTTATTTTTACAACAGAGCTTTCAAGATGGAGAGGTGTCAGTTTTAGGCCAAGTTAGAGTAAAAAGGGTATAGTGCATTTTCCTAAGCTAGCTAAATTTGTCTGCATCAGTTAAAATAGTCATGGCATTAAAGATGTTAATCAGAATATACGTGATGTGGGTGAAGGGAATATTTTGGTATATGAAAATGATTATAGACATTACATTCTTGGTGTTTTTAAGTGTAGCTGTGGCAGGCAGACCAGCGAGAGAGAGAGAGAGAGAGAGAGAGAGAGAGAGAGAGAGAGTTCTGCTGCCATGATGTAACCGAGCGAATCTTTAACTGTGATGTAAGCCGCCAGCAACACACAATACTGACGTCACTCCCCTCTAATATTACCGAAGAGTTGTGATCTAGACACACACACACACACACACACACACACACACACACACACACACACACACACACACACACACACACACACACACACACACACACACACACACACACACACACACACACACACACACACACACACACACACACACACACACACACACACACACACACACACACACACACACACACACACACACACACACACACACACACACACATTCCTCCTGAGCATTTTATCAGATATATATTGGTGGAAAGAAGGGTTGTTGATGATGACGTAGGTAGGCAGGTAGGTACGAGTAGATCGGCTGTTTCTGTAACTCCTTCAGATCGAGAATTCACCTCTTGAGATTTTTATAAACCCTTTCAATACAGCGACGCCCCTTTTCGTTTTATTTTGTCCCCAGATATTTTAGCCTTTTGAGAGAGAGAGAGAATGATCTTTTAAGTACGAGTGGATATGCAAAGTCAGGTGAAACAGCCCAAAGCGTTGCAGGAATCAAATGAAAAGTACAGGTATTTTCGTTTGTCCTAAGGGGTTAATTGGAAAGTAGGTTGGGACGGTGCACGTGTGTATACGTACGTATATGTGCAATATATATATATATATATATATATATATATATATATATATATATATATATAATACGAGATCATTACTTTTTTAACCTCATTAATACGAGATCATTACTTTCTTTAACCTCATTAATACGAGATCATTACTTTCTTTAACCTCATTAATACGAGATCATTACTTTCTTTAACCTTCAGTACGAGAGATCTTAAATTTCTTCAACCTTATTAGTACGAGATCATTAACCTTATTAATGCGAAAGCATTACTTTCATTAATCTTATTAATTCGAGATCATTACTTTAACCTTATTAATGCAAGATCATTACTTTCTTAAACGTTATTAATACAAGATCATTACTTTCTTTAACGTTATTAATACGAGATCATTACTTTCTTTAACCTTATTAGTACGTGGTCATTACTTTCTTTAACCTTATTAGTACGTGGTCATTACTTTCTTTAACCTTATTAGTACGTGGTCATTACTTTCTTTACCTTTATTAGTACGAAATCCTTCGTTTTCTTTAACGTTCAGTACTAGAGATCTTGAGTACGAAAGATCCTTGAAAGGGTCTCGACTGGTAAAGATTTCGACCAAGACTAAGCCCCCCCTCCCTTTAGTGGAGAGTTACTAGTTTTGTTTTTATTTATTTTTTATTGTTGTTGTGCTTCCCCAGTCTGTCTGATCGTGGAGACGTCGTACGAAGGGTTAATGGCGGCTGTGACTAATTTCTCCTATTCGAAAAAAAAACTGAATTGATTTAAGTTATTTGGAAATGGTAAGAGTAAGGTGAAAGGCCGTCATCTTAATCAGGGGGTCAAAAACCTTGCCAGTTTCCCCCCCGCGTGCGTATAATCTGCATCAAGACAGACAATCAATGTTTTTTCTTCATTTATACTTGCTCTATTTTACTTTTTGGTAATTTAATGTACATTTTTCATGGTTATTTGATTATTGTCTATTTATTTTTATTGTTTTTCTTGATTTTTATTTTGATTTACGTTACTTTCATTAGGCTTTATTACAAAGTAATTTTTCTCGGCATGCCATCTGCATATTTTATAATATTGTTGGTAATTCTACTAACTTTATATCGTGCTTTTGTTATTACTGATACAGGTGCACGATATTTAAATTTTGCGGATTTGCGTGTTCTTGTATAGTTTATGAATTATTTTGTAATATCATGGATTGTTTTGTTTTATATATTTTTTATTTATCGTGCTTTTGGGATGGCTTTTATACAGTATCCTCCAAATTTTCATTTACTCTTTTTTTTTTTTTTTTTTTTTTTTTTTTTTTTTTTTTTGCGTGTCACTTGACAAGGAGCGGGTTTGGAAAATGGTTGGAACAAGTTGCGAGAGAGTGAAATTTCTCTTTTGCTAGACTGTGGCCTTCACTCTTACGTGTAATTTCCCTCCCCCCACCCACCCCACTTCCCCCTGCCACCCCATTCTCACACTTTCCCCTCGCCTCCCTTCCCCTCCCCTCATCTCACCCATCTCTCCACTACTTTTCCTCCCATCCCTCACCCCACCTTTCCCCTCCCCTCGTCCCCACCACCATCCTGCTCTCACATTTTTCCCTCTAATCTTTAGTCTCCCACCTCCCTCTCTCCCCCCCCCCCCGCTCCCACGGTTTTTTTCCTCCTCCTCCTCCTCTGCTTTCGTTAGCACTTTCCTGTCCTCTTGCTTCCCCTAATACCCGTCTCTCTCTCTCTCTCTCTCTCTCTCTCTCTCTCTCTCTCTCTCTCTCTCTCTCTCTCTCTCTCTCTCTCAAGTACCAAGAAAATGGCATATACCGGTATAAAATACAAGCAGCAATTGTAGGCTACTTCTAAGAGGTGTTGAGGTTTTTTTGTTTGGTTGTTTTTGGGTTCGTTTGCGCGCGTGCGTGCGTGCGTGCGTGCGTGCGTGCGTGTGTGTGTGTGTGTGTGTGTGTGTGTGTATGTGTGTGTGTGTGTGTGTGTGTGTGTGTGTGTGTGTGTGTGTGTGTGTGTGTGTGTGTGTTTATCAGGCAGCCTTTGTTTCTGTGTGCCTTTGTCTGTCTGGCTGTCAGTCTTTAGGGGTTTCGATCTGGTTGACCATCTGTCGTGTGCATGCGTGCGCGTGTGTGTGTGTGTGTGCTTGTTCATCCGTGCGTGCGGGCGTCTTGTCTTCCTGTACAGGTATGTACAGTATGTCTTTGAGTCGTCGATCTGTCTCGTTTGGCGTCCGTCTGCATTTTAAAGGTTTTGTGTGTTTGTTACTCAACCTCTATGTTTGTCTTTCTGAGTTCGTCGGTCTTTTTGGTATGGCCCAGTCGTGTGTGTGTGTGTGTGTGTGTGTGTGTGTGTGTGTGTGTGTGTGTGTTTGTGTTTGATAAAAAATTCATAGCGTGAATTTCGACCATTATTTTGAGGAGTAATGGCAAGGCTTAGTTTTTATGATGGTTTAAAAGGGGTTATTTTGTTTGATAAGGTGTTGACAACCGTAATTACCTGGTTTTTAATGAGGGAGTATTAGTAATGTCTGGAAAATGTGTAGGTATTGTGTGTGTGTGTGTGTGTGTGTGTGTGTGTGTGTGTGTGTGTGTGTGTGTGTGTGTGTGAGGGAGGCCGCGGTAGGGAGCCTGATGATAAATGTGTTTGTTTACTTCCCTACCACTGACATCATGGCTTGGCATTAGCCTATGACGCCCCTCCTTCCCTTCCCTTCTCTTCCCTTCCCTCCTCTCTCATTCCCCTCCATTCCCCTCATTCCCCCTCCTTCTCCCCTCATTCCCCTGCCTTCTCTGCCCCTTTATTTACATCCCTCTCGTTCCCTTCCCGTCTGTCATTCCATTTCCTTCTTTCATTCCCTTTCTCTCATTCCATTCCCTTCTTTCCATCCCTTTCCTTTATTCTCATTCCCTTTCCTTGCTTCTCATTCCCTTTCCAGTCTTCTCATTCCCTTTCCATTCTTCTCATTCTCTTTCCATTCTTCTCATTCCCTTTCCATTCTTTTCATTCCCTTCCCTTCCTTTTCTCATTTCTTTCTCTTCTCCCCGGACTGGCTACTGGTGTGTGTGTGTGTGTTTTCTAGTGTTTTTTTTTTTTTTTTGTAAGCAGCGTTTAAAACATTAAAAAGAACACAGCCTTGAACTTTTTTTTTTTTTTCATGGTACAGTAATGAATGAAAGCTTGCCTAAATTCCACTGCGCCTACTTCATACTTTGGGAATGTCAGTCACTTTCCTCTCTGACTCATCCTGTCACAGTCCTATCTAGGCAGAGAAAACATACAGAGCCCCTCTCAGCTTAGGAACATTAGCCAGCAGATTGACGTGAGCAGTTGAACAGGTGAAGTATTAAGCTTACCCATTCCCCTGCAGTATGAGGAGAGATGAGATGGGGTGATGGTGAATTTTTATGGGGAGTGGAAGGTGGGGGGAGGGAGGATGTAGGATGGGGAAGGGGTTAGGTGACTGGGGGGAACGGTATGAGGAAAATAATGAGACACCATAATTAGGGGAAGAAATTTACCTAACATTGACCATACATTATCCTCTAACACTTAACACTTATCCCTCCCGTACTAGCTCTCTCCAGGTTTGTCTCGCTCTCCACAAAACGCTGGGAAAAAATGAAAGTAATGTTTGCTGTGTATGGGATTTAACCCTTTCCTTACGATGGCTAATTTCTTGTTACCACTTGACGATTTTTCTTGCCCCAGGGGACGATTTTACTTAACTCAGGGGACGATTTTACTTGGCTCAGGGACGATTTTACCTGAACTATTTACTACAAGAGGCTTCCCCTAACGTGAGTGAAGTCATGAGGAGTCAGCAGGAACGAACTGGAATAAGACCATCGTAGTGAAATGTAAAAAAAAAAATAATAATAATACTTCACCTCGAGGACGCAGTGTGTGCCTTTCTTGCTACTGCCGGATGATTTTGTTCAGGGGTTAACCACTTCAATCCGATGACATCTTTTTTGTAGCTAGGTGATTTTTTTTTTTTTTTTTTTTTTTTTTTTTTTTTTTTTTTTTGAACTGTCGGGGTTGGATATAGTCTTCACCAACCCCTTCTCTACCACGGTTTCTCAAGTGAGGGATTTATACCAAGAATAAAGTGAAAAAGTCATGGGATTGAAGGGGCTTGAGTCATGTGTAATCCCTCCAGGTCGAAAAAGCCTCCCTTAAGCTGACTAAATCCGTCTGAAGGTAGCAAGAACAAATTAAAATACGCCATCGGAATGAAGTGGTCCACAAAATCGTCTGAAGATAACATAGTGGAAAATAGGTGATCACAGGGAAAAAGTTCATGAAAATCGTCTGAAACAAATTGTGGAAAAAAAATTAGTCATCAGAGCGAAGTAGTTCAGCGAAATTGTCTGAAGATAATAGCAATAAAAATGAAAAAATAGGCCATCGCAATGACATGAAAAATCGTCTGAAGGTAACAAAAAACAAACGAAAAAATGTCATCGCAGTGAAAGTTCAGGGAAATCGTCTGTAGGTAACAAAATGAAAAAAGAAATTAGGTCATTGCAGTGAAATGGTCAACAGATCGTCTGCAGGTCGGAGAAATCTGATTGATAAAGCTGTCGGAGTGAACGGCTTTAGAAAATCATATAAAATTAACGAGGATTAAAGGCGATATAGAGTCCTCGCATGTAATCCCTCCCAGACAAAACTTCTTCCAATTTACCTTGCATACCAATGCCCCGTATTCTCGTACACCGGCAAGATTTTAACACCTCTTCCATAGCGATTTATTCTACCCACTACACCGTCCTGTTATGATGTCCTTCATTGTGGACAGTTTCTACACCTTTATCTTATCGTGTTATTTTCTGTTACAACACCTTACTGTTCTTTTACCATATGTTGTTAATATCGATAAAGTTTACAACAACAACGCAACTTTCTGAACATCTCTTCCTTAGCCATTTATTTTGTCCACAACACCTAACTGTTCTTTTCCATGTTATTTGTATCTGTTTGACAGATTTTACATCACTAACGAACAAGATAGTGGCTCTCTTAAAACGTCATCTTTTGTGGTTTATTTTGCCTACAACACCTTGCTGTTCTCCATGTTTATGTTATATCGTTTAGTTTTGAATGCAGGAGAAATTTCACGTGCCATACACACCTACATATTGTCTTTTATTTCTATTTATATCGTTTTAATAGCGACATAGATTGCATACATAATATACAAGAGGAAAATCACATGCTTAAATAATGAAGTGGGTGCTAGGAAGTCATATTAACCAGCGAATATACGACCGTAAGTGTAAATACAAAAAACAGTTGGGAGGAAAATTTTATATATTTAACAGTGGCATGATATTTATTTAACAATGGCAAATCATATCCTTGGTGGTTAATTTATATTTATACTGTATTTTTTTTTTTGATTAGTTATTGAGGAGCTAGTAAAAGCCCAGTGTTAATTGTGATGGCTCTGCTTAATATGAAGATTTTACATACTCTCTCCAGTGGTATTTTTAGTTGGTGGTTTTTCCTTTTTACTCACTGTGGAAACTGGGAAGACATTTAAGCACCCAGTCGCGCGTGGAAAAAAAAAAAAAAAAAAAAAAAAAGTAACGCCTCTAGAGACAGAAATACAGTATATTGCATCATTTTCTCTTGCGCTTCTCTACAGTTTTCGTTTTGGTTTATTGAAGTATTAAGTGTTCAGATAAGACCCACATATTTCGTAGTTCTCAATAGAGGAAGATGGAAGGAAAGAATGAAGGAAGCAGGTGGAAAAGGGAGTAAGATGAAGGGTGAAAGGGAAGGATGGAGGGGGAAGGGGGGGATCAAGAAGGGAGAAGAATGGAAAAGGGAGGTAGAGAAGGAAAACTAATGAATGTGGATGGTAAAGAAGGGAGAAGGATGAAGGATGGGAGGTAAAGAGTAGGAGAGACTTAATAAGATAGAGACAGAGACATACAGACAGATAGACAGACAGACAGACAAACATCAGAACACCTGCAAGTGAATATTCCAGGACTGTGAAGGAAGTGTATTGATGGTGATGCAAGTGTGACAGTAGGACAGAATGGAATGTGTAAGGGTCGTGGTGATGTGTTGGCAGTGGAATGATTGCAGAGGTAGTTGTGCATGGTGATGTTATGGTGTTAGCTGAGGTATGAGCGTGATGGACTGTGGAGATAGTTGGCAGAGGGATGTATGTGAAGTTAGTTGTGTGTGTGATGATGTTATGGTGTTGGCAGAGGAATGAGTATGCTGGTAATTGTGCATGGTGATACGATGGTATTGGCAGTGGAATGAGCGTGTTGGTAAGTGTGCATGGTGATCTTGTGGTGTTGGCAGAGATATTAACTGTATTATGATGGTACAGTATATGTTGTGGCGATGGTAGAGATGGAGGATGGTGTTGGTAGAGTTACCTTTGAATAAAGCTTGAATTACACATGGCATGTTTGTAATTTGTGATCGGTATTGACTTAATTATTTTTGCCAATTAGTTGTAGCAAGACTTTAAAATGCACTATACAGTATTTTAATTGTACCACGCTTGTAATTTTATTGGAAAACTCGTTACTTAGTGCGAAAAATATAGAAACATATACATGTTTACATTGCAGATATATTTCTTTTTTTGCAGCAGACTTTTAAATTATTGTTTAATAAATATTTTGCATGTTTTATACGTGTTGAGTTTCAGTTCAGTGGTCGGCAAGAGCCACTCTGCGTTTCTCAGTGCAGGACCGGACAGATTTTATGAAGCTTCAGCAGAAGTAGATTCTTATTTGAGTAGAAAGTAAGATGGTAACAGCCAATCCATAATTCCATTTTCGAGTTGTAGGTGCCCGAGACCAGGCTACAGTAATCTAAAACAGTGAAGGACAGGAGATCGGCCTTCGCCTCTGGTATGATAGCTATACAAGATCGAAAAACTCCAGTCACTTCTACTGGATTCGAACCCTTCCTTGCCAGGATATGTAATCGTAATTAATTGGTTTAAGCAGCTGTAACCACTTCAGCGACAACATTTAACTACCAGAGTTTTTTTCTCGTACTTGGTCCGAGTTTGGTACCAGTATCCATGCAGTGCTATGGAGGATTTTTATTTTATTATGCAAAAATATTGGTTCTTGCCAGTGCCACCTTCCAGAAAGATAAGTCTTCGCTCTGGCTTTCAGTGTCTAACCCTAAGAATGTATTAGTGCCTACTAAATTGGAGAAGGTTTTAATTGCGTCCAGGCAGTAGTTATTACTCACTGACTTTCTGTATGTGGCTGCAGGCGTTGATTGAGGCCTGACTAGAACGTTTGTTGATTATGTTACTGACATTCGATATGTCGGTGAATAATGAAGAACCTAGAACACGGACGACAGTTGGAAGTGCTTCCCCCCCCCCCCCCAGAGCGCGTGAATTTCTTACGTGATTAACTCTCAGAATCCTGAAGTTCTCTCGGTTGGTGGCACTTTCTGGTGTTAGCCAGAATAATAATATGAAAGACTCACGGATTTTAAATTGGTGTGCAGCGTTATTTAGCGTGAATGAAAAAGGTATAGGCGTGTCAAAATTATATTTATGTGGTGCTGTATCTTTGCCACCACACACTTTAGCACGTTCATGAATTGAGTTCTGAAGTTGGACTGTGAGTCAGAGTTACCGTGGGGTATCATTTGGCAATTTTACTATTATAAACCATAACTATGTTGATGCAGTTATCGTAGCGTAATCGCAGGAGGCACTCCCAGATGTTTTCGAGGCACCTCACAAGAAGGTGAAGCCACTGGGACTAAGGTCATTTGGGCCATAACCAAGGTCAGGCATGTTATTTGCTTGATGGATGCAGCAGTAAGGTCTGTTCAGAGACGTAACGGAGTCATCATGGTCTTGAGAGAATCTCTGATCTTGGTAGTGTGATCCATAACATTGGTGGGTCAGATTACCCATCGCGTCGGTCTGACCATGGTATTATGGACTCGTTTAGTTAAAGTATTTGGCGATATCGATATTTATGGAGAAGGGCGAAGATTCTTTTATTCAAAAGAATGGTGCACCCAGTCCTAACGTGTTGGGTGTGAGACTTGGGCAATTCCTTTTGTATTAATTGCCCTTGGAGGGTCATAGGATATCGTTAGTACTCGTACATCAGTGCAAAACGAACGATTACCCCATGAGTCTGACTCAAGGCCAATTACCCGGACCGTGAACGCCAACTCCGGCAATATAAGCATGTGGCAGGTCTCCCTGGACAACTGTGCTCACAGTGTGGTATCTGAAAGAGACAACCCAGAGTGGAAGAGACCAAGGAGGACACCACATTCCTTCTGGCTGGAGCAAGTCGACAATTCATGGCGGTAAGAGTAGCTGCATGGAGGCTTGCATGGTGCAGTCGGAGGGTGAGTGAGGCCACACGATGTCCTTCGTGATTGTGCAAATGATTTTTCTTGGGTACAAGGATGTATAGAGTTCCTACGTGTAATTTATTGTATAACATTTTTTTTTTTAAAGTAATGTGATGTATTGAGTAAATATTATGTGGTTAGCGTGAAGTACATCTTAATACTATGAGGTGTATGATAAGTGAATAGAGTAATTAAATACGGTTTGTGGTAAAATTTATTTATGATTTATGTTGTAGGTATTGGTAGATATATGGTTTGTGGCTTAGAAATGGTGGAGAGGAAATTTATGGTAGCCTGTGTGATTTATGCAGGAGTAGCTTGTAATTGACTATCTTTGTGGCACAGGTGTTGATGATAGGCATGGAGGCTGCGAGCACCAGGGATCCGACAGCCCTCCAGCGCAGCATGAAGCCGGACCCGACGCTCAACCTCCCCTATCAGGTCCCCAGGCTAGACGGCGAGGAGAGACACCCGCCCAAGAAATACCATATGGGGCCCGAGCATGTGAGTTTTAACACTTGGGGATTTTTTCTCGACAGCACAGAAGCGTCTGGTGTTCTCTCGACTGAACAAAATCGTCTGTTGTTTTGCACGTGAGTTTTTAATATTGCTAGGATTTTTCTCGCTTGGACAAGATAGTCTGATGGTGAACGTGAGTTTCAACACTGACTTAATTTCCCTGAACTAAGAAATATTGGATGTTGAGCACTTGATTTTTAGTCCTTTGATAAGATTTTTTCGCAGCTGAACAAAATCATCTGGAGTTAACACTTGACTTTTAATCCTCAGTTACTTGGATTTCGACTGAACAAAATCGTCTGGCGTATCCAAATTTTATAGTTGTCCAGTCCAAGAATCATCTATCGTACCAAGTTTTGTCAGAATATTTTAAAATATAACGAACCATTAGGCCTTTTAAGTAGGGATTTTCGCTTGAAAGAATGTTGTTGCCTACGGGTATCATTTTGGGGAGATGCTTGAAGTCGGAGCGAATCTTCTTGCAGGAGAAAAACTTTTACTGATAATGCGTATAACCAGAGTCAGAACGTGTCTTGGAAGGTTGGACTTTTCCCCAGTATATACACCGAACCACAGGAAGATAAACTATTTTCTGACTGTTCCAGTAATTGAGAGAGGGTTGTCAGAGATAGTAATTAAAACCCTCGACTGCTTCGATTACTTTCACTTGTACAAAAATCTTTCATAGTTAATCGGATAGTAATGCCCAAGTGTACTAACTACAACTAAAGGGTTAAGCACATCAGAGGGTATGGTGTTGATAGTTCTCCCAGCTTACATTTTTTTCCCCTAGTTACTGGATCCATCTTAACCTGTCTTCAGGTGGGGCAGAGATGGTGATGAATGATAATGATGCACCCAGACGATTTTATTCAGTGTACGAGAGCACCCAAGTAGTAAGGGGGATTAACGATGGCTGTTTCTGACCCTTCCAGTTCTTGGAAAAAAATATTTATATATCTACCTGAATAAATCGCATGGATTTTGCTAAAAAAGGATGAAAAAGTCGTTGTGAAGGTTTTAATTTGATCACATCGCTAGTTTATTCCTGCATAATTGAGACTTTTATTCAGCTTGAGGAAAGGACCCTGGTAGTGAAGAGGCTAGTTCGAAATATATCACAAGATAAATAAAAGTGTCTGGACATTGTAAGAAAAAAATTGTCACCTTCCTAAAGGATTCAACCATCATTCCTATCACATTTATTTATTTATTTATTTACATATTTTTATTTATGTGTGTATTTATTTATTTTAGTTTATTAGAGTTATGTACGAAGGAGAGGTGAGGTTTCGATGGGGGATGAGGTTCAATACCACCTTCATTGGTCTTCTCTCTACAAGAGATCCGAGTTTCTCTCACTTGAACAATAGCGCCTGCAATGAGCCTGAATAACATCCTTTTAATTTTTTTTTTCTCTCTACTGAGGGCTTCACTCAGCTGAACAAAATAGCCTAGTATTGACATGAATCAATGCAATAGGCTCACCACAACGATGACGTCATATAAACCCCTTTCACCCGATGACGTATTGTATAAGTGTCTGTCACCGCATGATACATGTTAGGCCCCGTCCACACGAGCGGGCAGTGCCCGACGGGCACAGCCCGCTGAGTGGATATCCTTCGCCTTTTTAGCAGTGTTTCCAGATCGAGCAGTCCCCGGCGGTCATTGGCTACAACCAGGCACACCTGTGTTCTTGTCCACACGACAGACCGAGCTGTGGTGAGGTGGTGATTGTCCAGTCGACGTTGGGCAGGGGCATTTCGATGGTCTGCCCATGGTTTCCCTGCTTATGACGTCATCTACACTCGTGCCTGCCACCTACCTTCTAAACGTGTGAATTGGAACGTGATTTGTAACAATGTTTGCCCGTCGGGCACTGCCCGCTCGTGTGGACGGGGACTTAGCCTCGGAGAAACGGCTTGTAATGAATGGATTGGAAACGAAACTCCAGTTATCTATATAGCCGTTACACCTTGTCAACCTTGCAGTTTGAAAAGTTTCTCCGAAATTGAATAAAATCATCTGGGGGTAGCGATAGGTATATACGTCCCGAAGCTGAAGGGGTTTTTCTGTTAACCTCTTCAACCCTACTATGTCTTATTTGCTCTTGCCGCCCTCAGATGATTTTCTCCAGCTATGGAGAGACTTTGATGTGTGGAGGTTGGGTAAAGCCCTCACCCTATCCTTAGGCCTATGTGGGAAAAGGTCTGAATGATAATGATGATGGATAAAACCATCATTAATCCCTTCATTACGAGATGTTTTGAGAGATGTGAACAAGAGCTTGCAAGTGTGTTGTCACCTTACTTTTGTTGTCACATTTGTCTTGTTTGCTCAGTGCTCACGTTGTTGTCAGCTCATATAATGTTGTCAGTTCACCTTTGTTATAATCTTACTTGTGTTTAAACTTATTGTTAGCTTACTGGTTTTGTTGTCAACTTAATTATTTTGGCAGATGATATTTGTTTTCTATACTTTTTTGTCAACTTGTCATTTTGCATGTTTCTGTCAGCTTATTTGTAGTTGTCAGCTCGTATGTTCATGTAAGCTCATTATTACCCTTCCCCGCACCGAAAGGACTTCGAGACGAGTATTGATTTCACATCGTTTGTGTGTGTATCTGTCTGTCTGTTAACTTTACGCGAAAACTACTGGTGCGATTTTGACTAAAATTACAGGGATGGTGCCTATGACTTTCTGATCACATGATTAGATTTTGAGCCACATTGGGCTAAGGCCCAGACTGTAGGACCCAAAAAGAAAAGAAAAGAAAAAAAAAAACGGGGGTGGGTAAAAATCGTTTCTTTGCCACAACGCCTTTCATTTTTGTCATATCGACATGAAACCTAAACCTCAAGGTTCATCTTTCAGTCTGCATCCTATAGCATGCCTCATTACATCAGGGGGATCACTCCCCAGTTAGCATTGGGGAGTCAGTGTCAGGTGGGTCGGGCCTATAATTTCAAATGTGCGTAAACTCATAGTTTTCACCCGATTTACTCCAAATTTGATATGTGACATCTTTGTCTAGATGTCCTGTTGTGTTTATACGTCAGCACTAAAATGACTGCCAGGAACGGGTTTGCTGTGTCTTGGCATCGCTTCTTCTTTTGCAAGTGTTGTCATGTTATGTGTTGTCGTCAGTTCGTGTGTTGTCAACTCATTATTAGCTCATCTGTATTGTTCCTTTATTTAATTAACCCCTTGAGGATGATGAAATCTTACAAAATATTAAGTGATGACAGGGGACAGAGCGAGATGGAGGCGATTTGTTTGTGGCCACCCCATACGGAATTGAGGCCTTTGGCTATAGATAGAATAGGTAGATATCCTCTCACAGCTGACAAATTTTTATTCGTGTCTCGGGGGAGATATCTCAGGGGAGGGAGTATTGAAGGCTATATTCAACCCTTCCAGTTCCAGACGTCTCCCAGTGCTGGGAAGATCGTCGACATATGACCCTGGCAGTTGCTTTGCCAGTTTTTTATTATGCAGTATTAAACAAGTGATGGGAAGAAGAGAATGGAAGACATTATAGTTAAGGGGTTACTGGCCCTTTTTTTTTTTTTTTTTTTTTTCGCAGATGACTTCCACCTTCTGTTAATAACTGAACCTGGTTGCTTATAACTTTTTTACCTTCTATTTTGCTAATAAATTTGTAAAAACATTATTGCTGGATGACAGGTGTGTTATAATTTGAGAATTTTTACATTTTAAAAGTGTCAGGTTAGTACAAAACATTCATTATTTAACCATTATTGATGATTAATATGCACAATATATTGTAGTAAACTTTTACATGATCATTTTGAATTTTTGAAGGCTATATATTTTTTTAAACTTTAAGTGTACTTTAACATACATAGCTTTTAAATGCATCTTTAGAGAATTCGATAAGTATGTACATTATTGTGTTGTAAATATCAGGTGTGGTAGGTGGTGGCAACCATCATCCACTCACTTGATGTAGTGCTGCCTACTTCTTCCTTAGCCTTTATCAGTCTTTTTCTGTGCCTGTCCTCCTCTCTTCTTATTTCTCCCATCTTCCCTGTCACTTCTTATTGCTCTTCTTTCCTTTACTGGTAGCTTTACATTGAGTGACAAGCCAAATGGTTTCCTGTAAGCCAAGAAACCATTTACAACACTTGGTGGTTACCATATAACCAAACCATATGTGCTCCCTACGTGTCAACAAGTGGGTTGGTGCAGAGTTAGTGCCCCTCCCCGTAAAACAAATAACTCAAAGTCAAGTGGCCACCCCTTACGGGATTGTGGCGTCTGGCAATAGATAGATAGATAGAAATATCAGGTTTTAAATCAGATTTATTCATTATTTTCTTCTCACCTGGTCCCTAAGTTTTGTGTACATCAGAGAACACTTGCAGTTCACTATCTGTGAAGTATATAGATTCATTCATTCATTCATTCATCATCTAATCCAGTATTGCCCCATGAGGAGCATAGGAGCCCAGGGCTAGGCAAGTTGGTCCTGACATTTAAGATGAGAGTGACCAGCCTCACTCATCCCTGAATGGCATTACCTGAGCAATAAACCCCAACCCCGCCTTGGATATAAACCTGCACCGGCTCAGTCCAAGTATAATGTCATAATTGCCCACTAAACCACCAGGCACCATAATTTGGGCATATAGTTACCACTCAGCATAGTAAATGGTTTCCTGGTGTACGGGAAACCATTTGGCTTGTCACTCAGTGTAGAGTCACATGTAGACAGAAAGAAGAGGAATAAATGAAGGAAAGAAAGGCAGAAGAGGAAGGAAGGAAAGAAGGAAGGAAGGGAAGGGCAGGCACCCGAGAGAAGCACTGCATCGAGAGAGTGGTTGGTGAGCGCCCTCACCAACCGCTTCAGTTTTATAAAACACTAATGAAGTATAAATGAAGGAAAGAAAGGCAGAAGAGGTATTTGGAAAGAAGGAAGAAAGGGAAGGGCAGGCACCCGAGAGAAGCACTACGTCGAGTGAGTGGTTGGTGAACACCCTCACCAGCCACTTTACTTTTATAAAACACTAAAGTATAAATGAAGGAAAGAAAGGCAGAAGAGGAAGGATGGAAAGAAGGAAGGAAGGGAAGGGCAGGCACCTGAGAGAAGCACTACATCGAGTGAGTGTTTGGTGAGTGCCCTCACCAACCACTTCACTTCTATAAAACACTAAAGAAGTATTTTATTCAACAACTTAGTTACAAACCTAATAGGAACTAGAGGACCATAATTAATACATCAGCAATAGTAAAAACCATCTTGACTGAAGGAAACTGTTAATAACAATGCTGTACCAGTTCTTATACTAATTTTTTATTTTCAGGATGAGACTACGAGGGAGTTCATCAGGGCACCTGCCAACAAAACAGTTACTGATGTAGGTAATGAAGCAACTCATCGTCCAACTCATTTAGCAATGTATTCCACACCGGGTGAGTGTGGACCTTATTCCCATCTCCATCACCCTCCATCATCGTCATCGTCATCATCTTCACAGCCGGGGTATGGGGACGAGGGTAGAAGTTCTCCGAGAAGGTCACGGCAAATGAGTGAGAATTTAGTCAGTCAGGTACAGCCGCACTACCGGGCTCAGTTCTCTCCAAACAAAAGCTATCAGGAGTCAAGTCGACGGGGAGGGTGGCATGAAGAAGGTCTGGGCATGAGCACCCCTTCCCCATCTCACGACCCCACCTTGTCGTACTCCACGACGTCCAGCACCTTGGCGGACATCACCTCAATGCCAGTGGGGTGTGGGCCCACGGGACTAAGTTCGGGTGACAGACATGTGGGAGTGCTGAGAGACTCACAAGCTATGAGTGTGGGAAGCCTAGGAGTGCAAAGTGTCTCACATAGATATGAACAGCTTTCAGAGTCATCCTGTAGTCCATCTGCAGAACATGACTATCCGCCCTTTCGTAGTGACGTGATAGATGATTCCATCTTAGATACAAGTGTTAGTAGACCCTCAGAACAAAGGACAAAGAGTGGGAAAATATGACCAACAAGTCTTTTACTTAGTCTTTCAAACATACTTTATAATATTACTTAAGATGTACTTGTAATGAAAGTTGTTATATCCCTTGGGATGTGATAGTGTGAATACAGCGCTGAAACCAGCAGGTGTCTTGGTGCTCAGTGATGGTGAGCTGATTTTCAAGCTCACTCCTGTGCATGACCAACTGCCAGCATGCATGTGCACTCAGGTGTGTGAGGGCAACAGGATGTTGCCCTGAAGTGTGCACATCAGAGTGCATATAGGTAGGACAGGGAAGAGTGTTGATGTGCCCACCCCACGTGGGACTGATGCACACATGGACCAGAGCAGTTGGGACCAGCTGCTGTAGCGGTGGATAAGGAATCACCAGTGCCTGGGGTCCCAAGGACCAGTGCTATGGTGTCTGGCAGCAGTGCAGCTCTGCCTCACACTGCCATGCACTGCTTACAGTCACCAGTTATGGCTCACACAGTGTGTAAGAGTGCTGCAGCATTTCCAGGGCCAAGTCCCATATGTGATAGGCCTTCTCTTTGTCACTGAACGGGTGATGGAGTATGTGTGACGGTGGCTGTGGAGTGTGGCTGGGCAACCTGTAAATGTCGAGGTGGGCAGGGAAGAGACCCTTATGTAATGTTTAATCAATATAATTCCACAATGAGTCATGCATGTAACTTTATGTAAATACATTTCAATTATGTCCTGAAGTTTAGGAAAGTGAAAGAAACAAAGATGAAGTGCTGGAACTGTTATTGGTACTAAGGCAGGTTGTACACTAGTGTCTGCTGTACTGCTAAGTTGGAGAATTGGGCTTTTGTGATCAGACAAACCCCTACTTCAACTGCAGCCCAGCCTTTCACTCACATACATTGAAGCTGCTCCAATAATGTTTGCACATTGAAATTCCACGTAGACACTTGTAAAGAT
>NC_137021.1:5857500-6070000 GCF_032717465.1 Coenobita brevimanus
AGTTTATTCTCAGAAATTACTGTTACATGCAAATGAGTGACATGCAACTGATATATGAATAATCATATTAGCTTTTCAGTATCCTAATGTATGGAGGAATTGGGAGTATTAAAATCTTTGATATGGGTAAGATTATTTATTGAATGGCTAAATTGTATTTTTTAATATAAGCCACTTGAAGAAAAAAAGTCCTTTAGTAATGCCTTATGAAGCATATTTTGTTGGGTTAAATTTCACTTTGGGGTGTTGGTTGGTCTCTTGCCATAAAATGTTCTGAACTAAGTAGCATAGCCTCAGACACCTACACCTCAACAGGAGGTAATATGGGATTGTCTGGTGTGTGTGTGTGTGTGTGTGTGTGTGTGTGTGTGTGTGTGTGTGTGTGTGTGCATGTGCGTGTGCGTGTGCGTGCGTGCGTGAAGTTCAGTTACTACTATCCATCATTTATGTTCCTTAATCAAGAGGTAGTCACATTTGCAGAGAAATGCTCTGTAATTAGTTTGGTAGTACAGTGCTTCACATATTTTCATTATTAGTATACTGTACTTTACTGTTGCGTAGTTTAATGGTACAGTATCATTTATGTTGCTCTGAATGCAGTGGGCTCACCTTTCCCATGTGAGAATTATTCACAAATTACCTGAAACTCAGAAATCAGCCTCTATGTAGAGGTCTAGGATACTGAACAGAATTTCATATGCTGTACAGTAATCTGTGCCAAAATGATGTGAATACAGGCAGCAGTATGTTATGTCTGTAAGTTCTCTTATTAGCAGTTTTCAGGTGAATTATCAGTTGTTGATGACCTTGTTTGTAATGTTCATGTCTCCAAGCTATAAAGAGCTGCTGTGCTATGCCAGTTCTGTGATGTTCCCACATTTGTTAACATACTTGATTACAAGTCCTCCACTCCTCCAAGAAAAGTAAAATGAGGCCAGTTTTTGCAGGCAAATGCATGACAGTTCCCGCAGTTTCTCATATGTAATACTTGTACAGTATACTTGTATTTGTAACCTATATGAAAAAAGTGGTAGATGGTGGCAACCATCATCCACTCACTTGATGTAATGCTGCCTACTTCTTCCTTCACCTTTATCATTCTTTTTCTGTGTTAGTCCTATTTCTCCAGTCTTTCCTGTCACATTTTATTACCGGTACTCTTGTTTCCTTCTCAGGTGGCTTTACATTGAGTGACAAGCCTAATGGTTTCCTGTAAGTCAGGAAACCATTTACAATGCTGGGTGGTAACCATATAACCAACTCATATGTGTTCCCCACATCAACAAGTGGGTTGGCGGAGGGTTAGTGCCCCTCCCTGTAAAACAACCGACTTAAGACAAACGGCCACCCCTTACGGGAATATGGCATCTGGTTATAGATACTTATATATGAAAAGCATCACTAACTGGCTAGATGGCAGGTTTGAAATGAACTTGCCCTGTAATGTAACCATGTTCAAAGCTATTTAGACCATGTGTCTTTATTGGGATGGTTGTGTTGACTTAAGATGTTTTGATGCCAACCATTTGAAGGTTCTGTACCTGTCTATTTAAAACTTTTGGGGCTATGAAATTATTTTAAAAGCAATAATTGAGACTCTGAGAAAGCTGTTTTCAGATATTAAGGACAGGGACATGCATAGTAAATTTCAGGGCAATTGCCATAAAATTAAAGGCATGAAGCCATGGCAGTGAGCACAGGCAAGATGAATGAGAATGACACCAAGAAGAAGCCAAGAAAAATCCTTTGGGAGGATGTAAGAAAATGTCAGCGGTTGGTTAGAGTGTGAAAAGAAAGAACATATTTCCAGTTAAAGTAGAAGCAGAGGTAATTGGTTGGGTTGACCAAGATATGGTTGAAATTGATAAACCGTGCAGTCAGTCAGTCAGGCTTGGAGTCAAAATACGAGCGTTACGACAGTGTAATTTGAAATACATAACTGGTGTCTGTAGTGAAGTGTGTAGAAACAAGCTTCTCATTATAACTTACATTTTTAACAGTGTTTTTGCTTCACAACACTGCTTACGTTGCATTGTTCAGGTGGAATATAGGATAAAGCTCGGCAAATACAGTACAATACTGTTTATGAAACTATTGGCTCAAACTTACCAGATCAGTACTTTCTCTTGTTTTAATGCTCCTGCATGTTAGCACCGACTACTTGAGAAACAGACAAAAGCTAAGACAAACCAAAGAGACTGTTTGGGCCAAGCATAATGTAACCAAAGACTTGCAAGACGTTTTTCAAGGGGTCTTGAATTAGTACTGCTTCTGCTGTGAGCGTGTGTTGTACTCTGAGGAAATTGCAGAGTTTTGGAAGAAGGCTTCACCATCTACCTTGTCATCGGGGAAAAAAAAAAAAAAAAAAAAAAAAAAAAAAAAAAAACGGATACAAGTTGCTGGAGAAGCATCTTTCCGTCTTGCATCCAATGCTAGGAGTGATTTTGAGATGAAACCCAATGGCAGCACAGCTAAGGACATTCAGGCATATAAATAATATAGAACGGGGCATGTACATTAATGGGAACATAATAAGAGAACTTCATTTACCTCAGCCATGTCTGCTGAGAGGGTTAATTAAGAATATAAGAGAAACTTTATTGCAAGTGTGTAATGGATTGTCTTTTGAAAATCATTTACTGTACTGCTAGACAGTACTCCAGGGCATTCAAGTTGTACTGATGGGCACTGTCCAGGTGTAAAGCTTAGATATTCCAACCAAACATGATCTTGTTTTGGCACTGACAAGGAGCCTACATGTAGCATTTTGCATCTTGAGGGGAGCAGTGGTGACATCCACCTGGAAAGCCAAACCACCACATATGGTATATCCCTACACCTTGCCATGGGAAGGACTCTGGTCCAACCCTGGGGAGGCAGTGTATACCGCAAGGGGATGCCAGATCCTTACATAGTGTATGTACTGTACTGTACTGTTCGTGTGGGATGGCCCCACAAAAGCAGTTCCTCATCTTTTTGTCAACGGGTCTGCTTGGCTGGGCGGACCAGGACTAAGCTACAACAGCAATAACTACCTCATTCTTTTAACCATTAGATTAGGAAATACCTGAAGGATTTAGGATTATTATCCCTCTTTCACACTGGAGAACATTACTCTTTATGGGACAGTTCTCTAATGCCACAGGGACATCAGAGTTAGGCCCGCATGCGGTGTACCTGTGTAGTACATGCGCTCTGTTGCCAACATACACGTTTTTGGATGACTGATGGTCTAGTGAGTCTAGGCCCTCCAACCAGATGTAGGTCATAAGGGTGTAATTCTAAGGGATGGTCAGGGTTTTTTGCGTATGCAATGTCACAATGGGACAAGGAACTGGTCACTCATGCCTTGTATGGACTGAGCAGTCTTTGACCTATGTACTCCTGATGGACGAATACTGGAGTGGATGAAGAAGATTAAAACTACCATAATTTATCTTGGGTGCATCTGCAACCTGCTGTGGGGATGTTGTGGACACCAGGGAGAAATTGTGCCCCATCATAGAAATGCCGGACAACCCCAATCCCGGTTCATCTCAATACCAGATCCCCACCCAGGCTCCAGCTCTGTGTCAGATCCTCACTAAGGCTCCAGTTCAGTGTTAGATCTCCACCCAGACTTTATCCCAGCTTTTGCCATGTTTGTTCAAGAGTGTTGGTCCGGGTTTGTGTGGAGTGAAACAATTTGTAATAGGCATGGCACGATGTGGACATTGTCACTCAAGTTCCATTTAATCTTACTAGTCCTGCTTAGGAAGGCAAGGGAGAGGGAGATTGCAAGAGATAACTGCAGCATTTTGCACTTGATGGAACCTTGCACCAAAGTTTGCTAATGTTGACATGTCCTTCGTGAGATTGTGTATGTGACATTGTCAGCAGTCAGTGGAAGAAGTGGACTGAGCTGACGAAGAAGATAGACAATGAGAAAAATAAGAAATGAAAATAGCACTTGGTGGGAAAAATGCCATTTTAGTTGGTGAACCTATCACCAAAGCCTTGTGTGACTTCCTGGTAGATGCAAAAAAAAATAAATAAATAAAAAAAATGGTATGCGTATGACCCACAAACAGGCACGACCAGGGTAACATGAGGTGAAGATTTCAATTGCTTCTGAGAGCATTTCATACAAAAAATGAATTCCAGGATATAAGCACTGATTGCAGATTGCTTTGGTTAATGCCATCCTATGCAAGAGCCATAAAAGTAAGGCTTGGAAGTATAAGATTTGTATCCTCACATGAAATATTGGTGTCAACTTTAGATTATGAAGTCTGAGAAAGCTGGACGACTAACCCCCCACCCTTTGCCTTGGTAACACCACCGTCACCTGAAACATCTATCTTAAGGTGAGTTCTGATGTTTTTCCTAATTATAGCACCTGTGGTTTCCCTTCTTGTTTAACTGAAAACATCAAAAACTACAGTCCTTGATAGGGTATGGGGGCCAGGTAGGAAATGACGATATTAAGGTGTCCACAATGTCTTTTTTTTTTTTTTTTTTTTTTTTTTTTTTTTTTTAAATACAACCCACCCTGTTAGAAGTCTTTCTAATCCACAGCAATTAATCGAAAGCAAATGAACACGGCTAAGATGAGCTCACTGTATTTTCACTGCACGTTGTTGAAGTGATATCTGTAATACTGTATTCTGTACATCATACGGTCTGGATATCCTAAAGTATACAATGCTGTATTCATCAGCACAAATTATTTTGTGACCACCACCACAGCTGCCACCACACAGCTTACCACCATAACCTTCCCATAACAATACCATATTCAGTTTACCTTGGCCTGAAATTGTCATCTCGACTGTACATCTTCAGTGCTGAGTTGTAACAGTATATTAACACTCCAACATGGTGCTAGTCATGAACATAGCATTGTCTTTTTGTGCCACTCGGCTCCCAGAAATAAGCTGCAAGAGGACGAGAGTGGGCCAAGTTAAAAAGTGAATTAACTGCATCAACACACTATCCTTCCCACAGTTCAGTACACAGCTTGATATCACAGCTTCCTCGTCCCCACAGCTCATCGTCTCGGAGTCCTTCCCATGGCTTTCCACTGGAGCCCCAGTCATCCGCTCACCATTAGACTTCATCCTCACAGCTCTCCATCATAACATCATTCATCCTCACAGCTATCCATCGTAACCTCGTTCATCCTCCCGACTCACCATCAGAACCTCATTCATACCCACAGCTCACAGTCATAACCTCATTCATCCCACAGCTCTCCATCATTGCCACATTCATCCCTACAGCTTATCATCATAACTCACTCATTCCCACGGCTCAGCACCACAGCGTCATGTCAAGGTTTCCAAATCAGCAGTTTCGTAGCACATGCTTCACGAATAAGTGGGCTACTTGACCCAAATTTCCCCCCCCCCCATTTCCCCCCCTCCCCGTACACTTTAGACGCTTACCAGTGATACTGAAGAATGAATGAAGTGGCACAGGAGTACCGGTATGGTAACTTATTGCGGTATCATAATGGCCCCGTTGTAATACGGACGTCAAAATAAGTTATAGTCATCTTTGACAGTTGTAGGAATGTGGTGGTAGAAGACATGGATGAAGAGAATGGGTGTATTCCCGACTAGTTTTGCCCGTGTTCCTCAGAAAAGGGATGAAACTATACTCCCACCAAGTTTGGCACCATCAGTGATGTCCTCAGCGCCTGTAGTGTTCATGTAAATCACTTGCTCTAGGTGAATCTCTGCTTATTAAGAACCAATATAAAAGGCAATACAAAAAGGTATATCCAGTACTGAGGACCCTTATCAATGCTACATGCGTTGAGGACATCACTGATGGTGCCAGACTCGGTGAAATGGAGTACAGTTGGAAACAAATGCAGCCCGATTTCCTCCTCTCCACAAAATTGATCCAGTTTATGAAAACATCATCCAGTAAGGTATAAAGTTGTTGATCATCCCATCTGTCTGGCAAGGAGACTGACCAACCACAGACAAACAACCACCTTTTCAGGGCTCTCCCGTGCAATGAACCGTTGCTCCTTTGTAGCTGACAACGCCCACCCACAGAGCGGCGCGGGGATGTTAGGGTTTGGTTCCCGGGTGGATGTCGCATTTGCGTCTCCATCCACTTAATAAGGGCATCATAGTAGGCACCACTTCACCCCGTGATTAGGCTATATGATAACCACCCAGCGTTGTAAATGGTTTCTTGGGTTACAGGGCACGATTAGACTTTCCTCGCAGTGTAGAGCCACTTAAAATGGAAAGAGTAATAAACGACGGAAAGGAAAGGGAGAACTAGGAAGAGAGGAGGGCAGACAGAAATAGAATGATAAAGGTGAAACAAGAAGTAGGAACACTGCGTAAAGTTCAGTCAGTCAGTCCAGGGGTTGAGCTATCACTTGCCATCTGTGCCACGAACAAGCAGCTGTAGCACCACTGATGCCGGTATTATTGCGAGTGAGGAGCTACAATTTGCTGAATGTTGTAAAGAAATATTAAGGAGTAAGATTATCAAGTTTGCGTTTCAGGAAATAAGAAGGAAAATTTCGAAACTCTGAGACCTCCAATTGTGAGTAAATCAACTTTATTTTGACCGTAGTTTTCCTCATTTCTGATATTTACGTCATCAGAGTCTGACCCATGTCTTGGGAGATGCAATTAACTCTCCTCACATGCATATATTTTCCTCTGATTCCAGCTTGAACAACTCGCGGCACTAGAAAGAGCTGACTTGCTCCCAGTTGACGTACAGTAATGTATAAGTTTTATTACGAGATTGTCAGTGAAAGAAACCTTTTTTTTTTTTTTTTTTTTTTTTTTTTTTTTTTACACACCAGTTCACAGGTGTCCTTCATTCATAAAAAAATCTAACAGTTGGTCTTGGACAGCTGTAGGTTGAAGTTTTGAGGGAAACAACTCTGGGGAAGCGAGTTCCAAAGAGTTGCAGTTCGGGAAATAAAAGGTTTCTGATAGGCGGAAGCTCTGCAAGACTGCAATATAGCAGTGTGACAGTCCAGTCGTGAGCGCTACCAGATGCCCGTGTAGCCCGTAGGAAGGAATGGAGAGGTGGCTCAATTGATGCAACTTTGAGCATTTGTCATAAAAGTATGTGTAAAATAATGCAAGGGAGGCAACATTCCTTCTTACCTGTAGGGAAAGTAGTTTATTTGTAATACCAGGGTTGTTATTCATTCTAACAGCTTTATTCAGAATTTTATCTAGTTTTAGTGCCACCTCTCCACATCCATTTCCCAAGAGTGAGCAGTATTCCACCTGAGAGCGCGCATGACTTAATAGCTAACTGCTCGTCAGTGAAGAAGCTATGAACTCTACAATAATCCAAGTTTCTTTGAGGCGGTTTTAGCAAGTGATCTGACGTGAGAGGTCCAGCTGAGGGCATTGCTAGTTAAAACACCGAGAATATCAATACTTCTGGAGAATAGAAGGTAATATAGGAATCTGGCAATATCTTTATTAGTAAGTTGCATATATTTGGTTTTACTAGCATTGAGACAATGTTATTTTGTCCCCATTCAGTGATCCTAGATAAGTCTTGAGTTGTGGAGATGGCTGTACTGAGCTGTGAGTTGAGATATTAAACTTTGTGAATGGGCATTTAAGTGTGAATGAACTGTGAAGTGTTGAGTCATCTGCATATGAATGGGTGGGATTATGGGTGACAGATAAGAGATCATTAGTATGAGTTAGAGTTGGAGCAAAAACTGATCCTTGTGGCATGCCGGCATTAATCAAGTGGGAATTGGAATACACATTTATCTTTTTGTCGCCGAGATAGAAGGAAGGCCGATGAACAAAAAACGTAGTCCATAGCAAGGGAGTTTGGATAGCAGGGAATGGTGCCACATTCTGTCAAAAGCTTTAGAAATATCAAGAGCTACTGCATGAGCTTCTCCGTGTTGGTCAATTGATTGAAGGGTGTGAGTCAGGAACAGTATGTGAATGGTGGATCTTTCGTGGTGAAACCATACTGTTTGTCGCTAATTAAGTTGTTGGATTCAAGATGTTTAACTATGTTCTTATTCATTACAATTTCAAATACTTTACCAAGAGAAGACGTGATTGCTATTGTTCTGTAATCAGAAGGGTCAGAGGAACTTCCTTTCTTCGGAAGTGGGTGGATATTGGCCTCTTTCCAAGAATTAGGGAATGAAGGAGTACGTATGCATAGTTTGAATAATTTAGCTAGAACAGAAACAAGTTTTGGGGAGCACTTTTTCAAAACAATTGGAGGAATTCCATCTGCGCCTGGAGCTTTGTTGGTAGGTAAATTGTCAAGAACGGATTTTATGTATGTAGTCTGTTTTAAGTGGAACAGTTTCGAGAGAGTCAAGTTCTAGTACTGGGACGTTCTGGCTGACTTCCTCTAACGTAGAATTTCTGGAAAATGTACTGGCAGGGATATTTGCTTTACCACGCGGGTCATTTGTAATGTTGCCATCCGAAGGTTTTAGTGGGGGAATGGGTGATGACTTAAAATTATTGAAAGAGTTGAGAGTTGACCAGAATCTCAAAAAAATAAGTATTTATTGATAGTATGTTCAATAGTTTTGAATAATATGCAGAACGGTAGTGGGCGAACAGGTGAGACCCAATGTTTAATAGAATTTGAACTACATCCTGGATTATGGGTCAGCTCGCACTGAGGGCGAAATCTGACTTGTTTTAACAGATTGAGCTATTCAGTCGTGTACAGTCGAGATAAATAGGAAAAAACAACACCCAGTTTCACTGGTCAGTGTTCTGTGCTGGCAGTCTCCAGTGCCAGACTTATTGCTTGTGATAGAGGTAAATTGAATCCCTAGAACTTATCTTGATGGAACGGGATGTGCTTCCAACGTTCGTTTAAGCCTACACGATCTGACAGTGCGTCAGAATAATGTCCGATTCAGTCTCCAGTGTAAAATGGCAGTTATCTGAAATAGGTCTGAGGAGTGGAATGCAGTCAGTATTATGGACTCACTATCATAGCTTTGCGCATTGCATGAGACAGGCTAGCCAAACTGGAACGGATAATTCAATTTGTAATCATTTATGTAGCTTTATGTGAAAGATACTGAGCAGGTTTTATATACATTATCAATGTAATATATGCACAAGGTTAGTTTTCTTTATTTTACGATACTTAAGTATATTCCAGATTTTTCATTTACACCAGCAAGAAAATATAGTTTTGTATTAGTGTGGGGTGACTGGTGATGGCGAGCGTTGACAGGTTGAATTTACTTGTGGCCCAGAGATGAGGCAGAGTTTCATTGATGCGTAATGACGTTTTAATCTTTAGCTTATATCAGTCTTGGAGATTCATACAAGGTCGAACTCAAGAATTACTATGTATTATATGTCTTTATGTTGATAAACTTGTTTTACAGCTACGGATGACTATATACCTAATGCTTATTATCTGAATACCAGTACCACGAAACAAATTTTATACTGGCGGCTTATCTGTGATTTCAGTGGTTTAATTTGACGAGTTGCAGGATTTTTTTTTTTTTTTGTACCTAGTACAGACACAAATGCCTACTGTAAGGCTACTGTAACTGAAATTTGAGTATTGTTTGCCTTTCATTCTGATTACATTGTAATTCATTATAATTGCATATAATGTAATATATATATATATATATATATATATATATATATATATATATATATATATATTTCTGCATGCAGTTGTGATGCAAGGAACTGATGATTAATTGAGGAGAACATACGATACGTTTAAATATTTAATAAAATGTCGTCTTTGCCAGAGCTTGTGTAACATGAGCAAAGTTGTTCATGCGCTGATAGCGGCGTGAATGTAAGTATACTCAAGGTTACAGTGAATGGCAGTAGTAATACGCGGATCTTGTGACCATGTAGTGACTTGAGAGCCATGAACACAGGTCACTGTTGTCTCACTTATACCAGACTCGCACTGAGAGAGAGCTGTGCGGATCCCTGAACATTTTACCGGCCTCTGTACAATGTACTTATGTTCAAACACACACACTCACACACACACACACGTAATACCAGTAAATTTGTGACCACCGTATTGCAGAGCGCAGTGTCGTCCTTGTGACCAGTATATGTTATGCCCCGCGATGGTAGGGTGGAGTGGGGGGGGGGGGCTGGCTGCAGTAGTGTGGCTTTCACCTTCTGTCTAGTGATTCCTTTTAAAAAGCCGTGGAATAGCCAGTTAGGGTACGTTTTCATGAATGGTGAGACTGGGCCTTTTAACAAGTATAATATGCATCACCTTTGTGTGATGGCTGAATGTTTTATATACACCTAATAAAGCTGTTAAGTAAGTAATACATTTTGGACATGTGAGAAATATGAGTCCAGGCACATAATCCTATAGCTTTAAAAATAACATATCAATGCAAAGACAAGGGCGAAACACAAGTCTGCATGAAGAACATTGATTGTGCTTTCAGTCTCGTTTCTAAAACATTGTATTGCATAATAACTGTACAGCTGTCTCGTCATTCACCGCTGTTGTATACCTACATTTAAATACTAGTTTTGCTTGCGGTGCAAGTTTATGTGGCCTATACGGATGGTAGCAGCAATATATCCAAGCACATTTCAAAGACGCCTGGAAGAAAGGCCTTTATACGGGCAGCGTGAGTGTAGATCTTTTCGGGAGGGCGAGTGGATTTGATGTGCATCTCATTGTGAAATTTCTCAGGTTTGTGACCCAAGCACTACACAATCTACCAGTTACATGATCAAGCAACAGGAGCCAACTCTGGGATCTCCATAGTGGCGCAGGCATTCAAGACCCGGCTGAACGGCGTTAGGTTAGGAATGAGTCTCCTTGGTTACGAGTCAAAATCATCCTTCCAGTCTAACTGCACCAGGTCATCAACTGAGCTGGAAAAGGGGTTATGGATCTTTGTCAGGTTAGAACAAACGCACCATATTGTGTTATTTCAGAGATATTTAAGTTTTGGCGTGGTGGTTGTTCAGTAGTGGTAGGAGCAGTAGTGGTGGTGCTTGTTAGTGGTAATAGCAGCAGTAGTTGTAGCAATAGTAGTAGTAGTACTAGTAGCAGTAGTAGTAGAGACAATAATAATGGTAGCATTAGTTATAGTAATGTAGTATTAGTAATACGAATAGGAGTAATAGTAATCATAGTAATAATAATAATATTGATAGTAATACTAACAAATAGTGGTAATAGTATTTGTTGTTGCTGTTGATCAACCCCGGTCTGTCTGACTGAGAAGATTCATCAACCACAGGCAAGCAACCTCCCCTGAAGGGTCGTCCTGTGCAGTGAACCAATGTTCTCTTGCGGCTGACAGCATCTTGCCACAGCGAGACGCGGGGAAAAATGTGGAGGCTTGGTTCGTGGATGGACGTCGCATTTGTGTCACCCTCCCAGCCAGCAGGGACACCATAGCCGGCTTCTTATCACTCCGTTATTTGGTTATATGGTTACCACCCAGCGTTTGAATGGTGTCCTGGTTTACAGGAAACCATTAAGACTTGTTACTCAGTGGTGAGCCACTTGAAGTGGGAAGAGATTAATAAAAAGAGACAAGAAGGAAAGGGAGAAGTAGGAAGAAAGGGGTCAGACAGAGATAATAAGGCAAAGATGTGGAAGAAGTAGGCAGCACTACATAAAGTGAGTGAAAGATGATCGCCATCACCTGACGCCAAAGAGTAACAGTAATGATGGTAATGGTAATAGTAATAACAGTAATGGCAACAGTAGTAGTAGGAACAGTAATAGTAGTAGTAGTAGTGTCGCAGCCCCATCCATATCTGAATATAAACCCGGTGGACTGCAGGCTTGACGTTCCCATCTTCAGTTCATCGTCGTCCATTCTGGCGCAAGGAGGTAGTTGAGGGACGTGTGTATAACCCGACAGTTGAGCCGCCTGGTTGTGTGGCTGCCACCACGTGAAGGCGTCCCTCCTCAGCACCGAAGGGGTATGCGAAGACTATATCAAACGTGATGGGGCCCCAAGTCGGGCCATTTTTGTTATATTGCACAAATGTATTACTTACGAATCGATAGTCATTATTATAAAGGTTTTGAGCGATGATGAATTCTTGAACTGGCGCTTTTGAGAGATGTCTTTATTATTAAAAAATAATAATATTATTTGTGGATCTCATTTTTAATATTACCGGTATTGATATTATTATTATTTTTATTATTTTAATGTGTATTTTAAATAATAATAGTAATAATGATAATAACCATAATAATAATAGTAGTAATTATTATTATTATTAGTAGTAGTAGTAGTAGTTGCAGTAGTAATAGTAATAGTAGTAGTGCTAATTATTATTATTATTATTATTATTATTATTTCTAAATTATGATGATGATGATTATTATCATCATCATCATCACTATTATCATCATCATCATCATCATCATCACTATCATCATCATCATCATCATCATCATGCCACCACCGCCATGCAGTTTTTAAAAATGTTCTTAACCAAGTAACGGTGATAAAGATTATGAATTTTAAGTTATGTACTGTATTTAGAGGATAATAAAGAGGTGACAGAAAACGTAAGAATTGTATTTTTAAGTGATGATAACCAATTTACAGGATAAATAATTCTGTGGGTGAAAAATATACGGGATGGTCCAGACATAGCGCCCCTGTTCTTGTGTGTTGCGGGGACGGCTTAAGATTTTGTACTGTAATTATTTCCTCCATCTGCCACACCCACACCAGCAGACTGAGCAGCTTCCGGAATGATTTTATTACTTCATACTCCCACTATCACACCCACGCCCGCACCAGCAGACTGAGCAGCCCCCGCAGTATCAGCGTCTGTCCAGTATCTTTTCCTACTTCCATTGCCACACTTACACCCACACCAGCAGACTGAGCAGCCTCTACATTATTAACATCTATCCAGCATCATATATTTCTTACTCCCACGCCACACCCACGCCCACATCGGTAGACTGAGCAACTCCTGCAGTATCAGCTTCTATCCTGCATCATTTCCTACTTCCTACTCCATCACACCCCTGCCCACACCAGCACACTGAACAACCCTCACGATCAGTGTATCCTGCATCATTTATTTTCTACTCCTTCTGCCACACCCCCTCCCACACCAGCAGACTGATCCATGGGTGAGCTAACGGAGCGCTATTTACGTATCACCCTATTTTAAGCAGTCATACACAAACTATGGGAATTAAAGGGCAGAGTATATTGATATACTTCTTTCACTTTAACTTGGTCTAAATTTAACCCATTTTTCTTTAATCCTATTTTGTAACTTTAACTTGGCATACTGAATACTCCGTTCCCCAAGGCCTACTAGTCTTAAGGCCCGTCCAGACGATCGAGCAATGCCCGCGGGCACAAGCGAGCACTTTGCCTGTTGACGGGCTCACCGCTTGTGCCCGCGGGCAAATGCGTAAATTGCCCGTGGCAATTTACGCATTTGCCCGCGGGCACAAGCGGTGAGCCCGTCAACAGGCAAACTGCTCGCTTGTGCCCGCGGGCATTGCTCGATCGTCTGGACGGGCCTTTATCTGACTTCATTTGTCAACTTTAGCACTACTACCCACTGTCCATACTGAATACACTGAATTAGAACAGGTGTGGTGTGTTAGGTCTTTCACTTGACATAGATTTGTCCTGTTGCGGCTTATTTCACGTAGCTCCATTGGTTGAAAAAGACTATCCATCTCTTCGCACTTTTTCGTGACCAGCATATTTTCGTGTGACTATTGAAATCTGCATTCTAGGTGAAGAGATGGCAATTTTAGTTACAAAAACAGTATAGTTGAGGCAATCCCATGGCTTTGTTAATGCTTTCATTGGCTCTGATTCTGCCTTGAAAGATATTTCGGAAACTTGAAGCTTAACGTATAAACCTTAAGCCCTGTCCACACGAGCGGGCAATGCCCGCGGGCACAAGCGAGCAGTTTGCCTGTTGACGGGCTCACCGCTTGTGCCCGTGGGCAAATGCGTAAATTGCCCGCTCGTGTGGACAGGGCTTTACGATACGACAGGCCTTTCTCAGTGAACAATGGTCAGGTAATAGCAAGAACTAAAATTGTTGCCGGATTTAAGCAGTTTTAATTCGTGGTTCACATTCGTTGAAAGTCAGTCAGGATAAATTGTTTCAGTACAAATTTTATTCCATACTGTATCATGTTTTAACACACTGCATTCACTGCAGCTTGGCATAAAGTTTCATTCTTTCACGCACTTTGTTTCATGGCCTAAGGACTTAAATGGTCCTGTATGCATTCCGCCGCCTCATTCTGTCTCAGCTGGTCTGTTGCTTTAGTCACTCTAAAAGTAGGAGGCTGTGTTTGATACAGTTTAGATTTCAGAGTACAACACCAGGTGTATAAGGTTTAAAGGCTTCAGTTTTAAACCAAGTTACAAAAAATATGCATAGTTTATCCTGTGCTAAACAATGTCAATTCCCCCCGCCCCCTTGCAACAGAATGTTATAATCCTAATCATTTTCCCATATCTGAACCAGTCTTTCATCATCTTTCCGCAAAAACGAATTTTATCACGCCAGTGTCAAATTGTCAGTCATCAGTAAGTCACTTGATGCAGACAATTCGTAACCTAAGTTTTATTAAAAAACAGTATTACCAGTAAACTATCAGTAACTTTGATGGAAGCCCATATCTATAGCAAGACAGCTTAATCCCTTAAGTAGTGGCCACAAACAAATTTCGTTGTCGCCCTCTCCCCTGCTATTTCACTGGCTTCCCAGAACCCAATCCCCTCATTCATAAATCTCCAATAGTATTTATTTAAATTTAGAGGTGGATTGATATAGAATGCCCTAGCTTCATTTTATCAAGTTCGGGAATTCTAACAATCATTAAGCTCTGAGAATGTTTATTATTCCATACATTTGTAAATTATGACGTGTCGGTTTATCAAAATGAACTTAAAGGTTTATCTATACCATAAAATTATATATATTTCGATATGAGGTTTGTTAGTCTGGTTGGTGGTACTCTTAGACTGAAGAAACGCCCGATGATCCATCTCAAGGCAATCCAACTGAATGGTGGTCCACAGAGGTATCTGAAGTCTTAGACGGGAGTTAATCCTTTATGGTGAAGAGAAATCTTCAGTGGCACCATTGTGAGCGATTAGCCGTTCTGCTTCTGTATATATTGCCACTAGCTCGATGCAGATGGAAACCGCCACATCTATTAGAATGTGTAGTCCACCAGGTGTACCAGCACAAGTCAGCTTAAGCCTGTAATAAATCAAAGTCAGTCTTTCAGCTTTATGCATATACACAATTCAAATAAGAATTTAAATCTGTTTTACATGCAATTTTTTTTTTTTTTTTTTTTTTTGTAACTAAAGTACTTTGAACTCTTACTTCTAGGAAGTGTTCAAGAAATGCAGAGAATGTTAACTCCAGGACTAATATTTTAAGTCGTAATAAAACTAGAGTGTCAGGACATTTCAAGATTAAAGAAAAGATGCCTTTAGTAAGTTAAAAATTGGAAAAGTTAATTTGACAATAGCTAGTCACAAGAAGGATTAAAGTAAGCAAATTATCATTGCTTTGAAGTTATGGTGATTAATGGCCGCACTATATTGAATGATCAAATACATGTATTTTAAATTCATTAGCTTTCAAGAATTAGACCCAGAAAATTGTACTATATACTACACGTAATAATTAGTTATTACATAAATTTGTAGCATTAAAAATGGTTTCACCAATTTCAAATTAAGATACTAACTTTAAAAACTATACTATGTTGGGATTTTTTTGTTGTTGTGGCTTAATGGGCATCACCTCAAACATGGGGCATTAGGCCAGCCAGGGTGAATAAACAAAATGTTGCCACTCCCTCACTGTGCACCATGATCTAAGGGGCCAGACGAGGCGGTAGCGTATAAAATGCTCTTGGGTCGGCTAGACGCACCTCCTCCACCCTGACAATCGGCGCAGGTCATTATGTCCTCGCCCCGGTCGGCAGCTCGGAGCAGATCGTAAAGGATGGTATATGTAGATCCGAGCTGGTACGACCGGGTGTGAGCACAGAGAGCCAGGGTGTGTCTATAGGAGGCGACGTCTAGCCGATCTTTTAGGTAAATATGGGAGGATGAGATGGGGTACCCTCCTCTGTCTGAGGAGGGGGGGGACTCACCAACTTCCTCCTCGGTCGAGGAGCTGGTCGACGCTTCCTCGACCATGAAGGCGGTGTCAGTAGAGTCCTGCTCCTCCTCAGACATTGCTGGTGGACTTCCGCCGTGGTCGTAGCGTTGGTCAGGTCCGGGGCCAGGTCGGTAATCCAAGAAACTGTCCCGTCGGTCGAGGGGGGGCCTCCAGCCTAAGCCTCTTCCTCGGTGTCTAACGAGGAGCAGCAGGTAGCGTCTGTTGTTGTTGAACCCGACACTCGCGTCGTCAAGGGACAGTGTATATCGCGGGCAAAGCACTCGGGGATGATAAAGCGAAGCAGGCCATTCTCCTCGAAGATCTTTGGGAGAAGAACACGCAAAGCCCCCTTATCACTCTGACAAAAAGCCTTCGCCGTCGTGATACACATCTCCACTACGAGGTTCATCTGTTCAGAACTACCAGGATCCCTGGCCTGACGCCCCCAGGCCGTGAGGCACCGCCGTGCCTGGGCAGAACCCTACACAACTACACCACCCGGCCCAATAGCATCCCGGGCCTCAGGACTCTTGGGGATTCCAAATAGACAAAACTTCACCGATTCTCCATCATCTAGGGAGCGTTGGAGGTGCTGTGGATTTGGTTTAATGATTGCCAGGCGGTGCACAAAAACATCAACGCCAGTATCCTGGCGTTTGATGAATCCATACCCCGCCAATACGTTAAACCAAACCACGTTCCCCTGGATCTTCTGGGCGGTGGAAAACTGTGGCTGACAGGTTGCCCTCCTCAACGGATCGCAGGCAATGATAGCACGTCCGTCTTGCTTGGCTGCTCTGGTTGCTCTCCTTCTCGAAGTTGGGATGAAACTGATCCTCCGTTGCTCCTTCCACCAGACGTCACTTCTTTGGCGGGAAAATTCGAATCCTGTTGGTTCGTTTCGTTGGTCTGAACTTTTACTTGGTGGTTCAAAGTGTTTTTCTCCCCCCCACCCTCTCTCTCTCTCTCTCTCTCTCTCTCTCTCTCTCTCTCATTATTATTATTATTATTATTATTATTATTATTATTATATTTAACACAAACTCTGGATATTAAAATCAAACAGGAAGAATGTACGAGTGTAAACAATAGGAAAAACCACCAAGAAACAAGTGCTTCGACCTCGGGAATGGGGGCCGTTGAAACAGCATTGTCGCTTCGTTCCAGCCGGCAGCCGTAGGATCCCTGGCTGTCTTCGGCGACTGTTATATGAGTGAGTACTGTCTGGTTTATTTATTTGCCTTTATTTATTTATAATTATTTTAGGGTTTATTTTGATGACTTCGCATTTAGTTCTTTGATTTGCTGCCTTTTTTTTTTTTTTTTTTTTTTTTTCGACCACGAGTACTTAGTGGCGGATTTCAGTTATTTGCGTTTATTTATTTATTGAACGGCGTGGGGTGACTTCATATTTAGTGCCTTAATTTCCTAAGCTTTTCTTTAATTTACTGAAATTGCTTTAAATGAGTTAGTGAGTTTTTTTTTAATATTTGATTGATGATTTCACATTTACTTCCTTGATTTAATAAGCCCCCCTTCCTCATATATATATATATATATATATATATATATATATATATATATATATATATATATATATATATATATATAAACTAATCATGTTAAACTAACATTAAATGAGTTGGTGTTGAGTGACAACGCTTAACTGTTCGGTGACTTCACACCGAGTTACTGATTTATTTATTTATTTATTTATTTATTGGTCGAAAGGAAAATCTGGTTAAATTCATAACTTTAAAGGCGTGAGTTACTGAGCTGAATTACATAAGAGAGAGAGGAGGGAGGGGGAGACCCAAGATGAGATGGAGGGATGCAGTAGAGAGGTATATGAGAGAGAGGTGTGTGTTTAAGGGCAGTCACGCAGTGTTATGGCAGGGAACAGGGTGACATGGAGGCGATTTGTTTGTAGCCACCACTTAAGGGATTAAGGCGTCTGGCTGTAAATAGATATACTGTATTTTTTTTTTTTTTTTTTTTTTTAAGTGTGCTTGTTTGGGTCCGGTCACATTGCTAGTTCGTTTATTTTGTGAACCTAAGTTTTGTCAGGAAAACTAAAATAGTCCGCTAAAAATGTTACTCGTCCTAAGATTATTAGTAGCCTACTATTATTATTTTAAGTGTGTGGCGGAAAGGTTACCCAAGTTAGAGAGGTATTTTCGTCGCGTACTGCAGCTCCCAAACACCTTTTCTAAGTGGTTTGCTTTGTTTATTATACCTTACTGTTGTCTTCTGTGTTACACAAATACTTCCAATATCACTATTCTTTTGCATAAATACCCTAGAAAATTATATCAACCAGCCATACAAAAAGAATGAATCAGTAAGGAAAAGGTGTTAGGGAGCTTCCTTAACCGGCCTTCAGTCTCGAATACCGAAAGAGTTGTTCATACCTTTACTGGGTCGTTTTTATTATTGGATTTTTTTTTTTTCCCGCTTTTGGAATAATAAGTTATTTAAGTTCGTCCCGTGTTGAGTAATATTAAACTTGCGTACCCTGTTGAGTAATATTAAACTGTTGCATACCCTGTTGAGTAATATTAAACTGTTGCATACCCTGTTGAGTAATATTAAACTGTTGCATACCCTGTTGAGTAATATTAAACTGTTGCATACCCTGTTGAGTAATATTAAACTGTTGCATACCTTGTTGAGTAATATTAAACGGTTGCGTACCCTGTTGAGTAATATTAAATGGTTGCATACCCTAATATTAAACTGTTGCATACCCTGTTAAGTAATATTAAACTGTTGCATACCCTGTTAAGTAATATTAAACTGTTGCATACCCTGTTGAGTAATATTAAACTGTTGCATAGCCTAATATTAAACTGTTGCATACCCTGTTGAGTAATATTAAACTGTTGCATACCCTGTTGAGTAATATTAAACTGTTGCATACCGTGTTGAGCAATATTAAACTGTTGCATACCCTGTTAAGTAATATTAAGCTTACTGTACCCACACTAAATGCATGCTGGTGTGTATGGTTGAGCGAACTTGGGTTGTGAGCAAAGTTCGACATCACTTTAAGCTATGTAAGTTTCCATCCACACCTGCCCACATCGTCTGAGGCCATTTTGTTTTTTTAGGTGAAGGAAAACAGATTAATAAAAAAAAAAAAACATACACCAGACTATAGGTGTTCCTCGTGCATTAAAAGATCTTTAATGGTTGAACCCGAACCACGGAATTTGCACACACACACACACACACACACACACACACACACACACACACACACACACACACACACACACCAGCAAGCATTTGGTCTGAATGGTGCATAGTGTTTGTTATATAGTTCTAATAAATTTTAAAAGTTTCAGAATTGGTGGTTGGCACATGAGCGGATGGTGGTGCGTGGAATGGTTGGCCGGGTCCCGAAAGGTGGAGCTTACACGGAGAGGCGCCTGGGACATACGCCATCCACACTGGATGGTCTCAACCTTACTAGGTCTGGATGTGTTAGCTCCTTCAAAAACCCATACACGTATTTAATCCAGTATTCCCGAACCCCATCTTATTTTATTCAGCTTAGGGATACACTCTGATTTGGAGTTAGAAATTTCACTCGACTCCCTGAATACTAGTCTTTTCAAAGTTAAAAATGAGCACATTTCGAGGGAGCAGGAATATGTCCGATATGTCGGATGAGTGAAGATATCATAGTTGTGGTTGTGGACACGTGGATGGGGGTCAGGTGCACCTGCCTTGCCCTGTACATGTCCTCTTCTTTTCAACATACTGTCCTTGATATAAGTCTGTCATGTAATAGTAATTTGTTTTCTCCCTGCAGTCTGTGATTTGTAAGTTTAATACCTTTCCTCAGCATTTGGTGCAGATTTAGTCAGTCTAATACTTTTTCTTATCCACAGTTTTGTTTTATACATTTCCCCCCACACTAGTCTTACTTTTGCTCATAAAGCTTCTAACATGCTTGATTGCATTGCCTTAGACTAGTAATGGTGTCTCTCGGCACTGCTTAATCTCTAGCATCCTCTCAGTTAGGCCCCTTGACTCTAAGGTCACGCGGTATGACCTTATCCGGAGTCTCTTTTGGTCTGCCTCTCAGCCCTACCCTCAACGTTCACACCTCTTGGCCTCTGCACCCAGTTATCCTTCTGCCTCTCAACATGCTTTTCTTCACGTCTGTCTTGTCATCCTCTCAACCATCTGTGCAATTCAGTCTTCTACTCTTCTCCGTGCTTTCTTATCTTATTTTGCCTGTCACTTGTACAACGGTATTTGCAGTTCCTCCCTCCTTGAACTTCACGGAAGTCAGTGTTGTTGGCTACCATGGTGGATGATTGGGCACCACCAGGGACTCCACACGCCCGATTTCCGTGCAAAGCCAAACGGAACTCCACCAGCCTGCCTCACACACCGTCCAACACAAGAACGGATAAGTTATCCCTTCTGTTCTTAAATCGATTTAGGCCTTTAAAAGTAAAGTAATCCATTTTCTGTTCTTAATCTTGAACTTGGTGAATCTCCAGTTAAACTGAAAATTTGACGTAGACTTTCAGGAATGCTTTAAGTACAGAGGATATTTTATTTACAATTTTTATTTACATGGGCACCAACCTATCATCCTCCCCTTGCTGGCAGTTTGGCTGGATAGAACAGGTACTTAAAGATCGACAACATATTTTTAGACTGCTAGGTGGATGGGTGGGCCAGGGAGGGTGTTAGGAACGGGGATGAAGGAATGAAGCAAACTTTAGCAATTTTAACTTTTAGGTAGAAGGAAATCAGGATTTTACCCATCTCATGTTACATGTAAGTTTTCTTCATGGTTGCTTACTGCTTTCTGGTTGTTGAATCATGGTTACTGAGTCTTGACTGATTCGTCACAGCGCTGGAGCACTGATATGTGAGTGTAACGCGGGATTTCGTCTCCCACAGAGGCTGTATTGATATGATTGTTATGCCTGCAAGATTGTTCCCTCCAAGAAAAAAAAAAAAACAAGGTAACAAAGAGTCAAAATCAAAATCTGTAGTAGTATGTAGTCACGATCAAAACCAATACAGACTGATTTAAAGGCAGTTGGCTGGGTGTTCTGCTCACACATGATGATCAGTAACACACCACCCTCAGCTACTAACCTCTTCTAACCTGATTTTTAAGACTCTTGGCGCTGTCCAGAACTTCCTACCATCCAAGATTGGCAAATCCGTTTGGTATGGAGCAGCTGTCATTGTCATCAGAATTAAAGTGTTAGAGCACTTTACCTGTACCACAAATAGATGTTAATAGATAGTCTTTTTCAGGTGCGGTTCATCGGGGCAGGGCTGTTGTTTGCTCTGCCTGTAGCTCTGCTTAACTGGTTACTTGTTAAGTATCTATCACTGTCTATCCATGTATCTATAGCTACACTCCTTAATTTCATAAGGGGTTGCCACAAACAAATCGCCACCATGTCACCGTGTAGATATCGGCTGAGAGAGAGAGCGAGAGAGAGAGAGAGAATGTACTGTGATTTTAGTTATCAGATGAAAAAGGAAGAGAGCTACCCTAACCACTTACTCATTCTTGCCTCAAAGAATTGTTTAATATAATAACGAGCAGGGGTACCCGGCGTTGCAGTGCCAAAAAGGCCAACACTAATCATATTTACTTTGTTCTAGTTCAGTCATTCTTTCTGCTCCAGGAAGATCATGTGCCTCTTACGCCTTTGAAGAGGGATTACAGTATACAGAGGCCCAGGAACTTTATTTCAGCTTTCGCAAACTAACGCACAGTATTTATGCGCATATGTTTACTATTACCGGTGACTCCAAATGACCTCAGAGGTCAGCCTCACATACCTTATGTCCGAACTGGAGGTCATGCGAGTCTCCATGCCAAAAAATTGGCTGCTGGGTCCAGTCGTTCGAGCGTGTATTACTGGTGGCCTTAAATGACCCGACCAGTGACCTCGAAGGCCAACCTCTAACAGCCTGTGTCCGAATTGGTGGTCATGTGTCTCCATGCCAATAATTGGGCTGCAGGGTTACCCGGCATTGCCCGGGCCAAAAAGGCAATCACTCTACCGGCGACTTTGAATAACCCAGATCTTAATTTTGGCCCCCCTAAAACAATCCCTGGGTCACCCTGATCCAGAATATATATGGGTCGGGGTCTTTGGCCCATGGTTTGAGCGTGATTGAAGGACAAACGCGGCTCATGTATATATACTCATTTACCTATACAGCTACCTCCCGTACACTCACCTTCACTACCTTCCTACACCATACCCGATTACATCGTTCCTACACCATATTTCTCTACCTACCTACATCCTTACTAAGTCCTGCCTATTTACTTTCATCATACGTACCTACACCATACCTAATTACACAATACACCATAAATACATACATGCCCTTTTCGTACATACCTACCCTTTGGTTCCTTCTTTGTATTAAAAAGACATCATTGAATTTATTACATACCTACCCATCTCCCACATTTTCTTACCCACAGTATACTTAGTTACCTGCCTGCCTTATACTTTTTGCGCATACATGTAACATCCAGGGGTAAAGATTTTTCACACAACCATCCTTCCACCTAGTTTTCTTTTTTTGACCGTCCCAAAACTTCGATTGAAGGTCAAAACACCTACAAGTTTGTATGATTAGCTATGTGTGGAATCGTTAGTTTTACGTAATAGCTTTAAAAGTAAGCTAGTTGTTATATCAGTAAATTTTTATTTTAAGTAATTTTGTAGCACTTGAGTACTTCATACATGCGATCTTCACATTCCCGTTTTATAACTTGACGCAGGTTGCATTAAAAGAGTACCCAACAATTTATACTGTAATGGATTACTCATTTTATTACAAACCAAGGAGTCTGTATATGACCCAAGCGTTCTTCTATCCGTACTGCACATGAACCAAACATTTAAATTTCATTTATATCAAGACTAATACAATTTAAACTCCACTTTGTATTAGTTTCTCTAATAAGGCTACTTTAGAGTCTTGCGAGTGCAGAGTTAAGGCATTTTGTCTGGTAACCATGGAGACTCTCTGGCTTTCTAATCATTTTCTTGAAGGTGCAGTCTCTCTACCGTTGTTAAACTAAACATATGTCAATAAACGAAGGTTGTATTTTAAAAATTTATTGTATAAGTAAGCCAACAAAATTTCAAAAGTTTACACTTTTTTCAAATATAAGTTAAAAAGTTTAACTTTTTTTTTTTTTTTTTTTCTCTTATGTAGGTCTCCTCATGTGTCGCGTAGACTTCACCGATAATTTAAACTTCTAACCATCAGACCAGCACCATCGTTGTCAGGCACGCATATTCCATCACAGACTTCTCAAGGATCATTGCTCCGTAACCTTCGCACCGTAGATTCACACACTTCACAGCGTAACATTCCCAAACCCTAAATAAAGGACTGCATCAACATCCACAACCCACTGTAAATAAGAAAATTCGATAAAACATGGCATTTTCAATAAATTTTTAAAACACTGCACTGAAGTCTAGTAGTAGAACATTAACAATAAAATGTAAAGGAAAAGGTAATCATTAACAAAAATAAAATTTAAACATCTATAACGAATAACAAATACTCTTAACAACACACTGAATAATTACTACTCCTGATGAAGAGACGTGTTACCCTCTCCGTTGGTGCTTATATTATGATCCAGCATACACCCTCCTCCTTTTATTCCTTCTCTCTTGTATACCACCAGCCAATCAGGTGAAGTTCCATGTAGCAACCACCAATAGGAAAATTAGTGTGTGGTTTCATCTTGCATCTCATGAAGCAGTGAAACAACTAATGAGGGCAAATTCCACTTAACCACCAATACTGAATTTAGTATTTAAGACTGTGGTTTCGATCTTGTATCTCATGAAGCACTGAAACACGAACAGCCTATCATATTAAGTTTCACGTAGCAACCACCAATAGGAAAATAAGTTGTGGTTTCGATCTTGTGTTTCATGAACCACTGAAACACCAGCAGCCTCTCATATTTCATAAAGAAAGTACCAATAAATAATAATAAATAATAAATTGTATATTATTCATCTGATAATTACAATCCGTATTAAGTAGCGGGAATTATGTATTAATTATATTTAGCAGATTTGAGTAGTTCATTTGGTACTTGGAATTTTTGAAACGATATAATATTCTTGTCCTCGTTATTTTTATTTATTTCTCACTGTGACAATGTTTAATTAATCGTTTACTGTTTATCCTATAATTAGAATTAATAGCAGCAGACAATTCGAATTGGGTATATTTAGCAAATTTGAACCGTACGTTTGGCAGATGGAAATTTTGAAACGAGGTAATGTGCTTGTCTTTGTTATTTTTATTTATCTGTAACTGTAGTGATGTCTAATGAATGATATATTATTTTATCTGATAACTAGAATCCAAGATTAATAGAAAATACGAATTAGGCATATTTGGCGGATTTGAATCATACGTTTGACAATTTAAAATTTTCACACGGGATAATAAACAAATCTTCGTTATTTTCATTTATATTCCACTGTGACAATATTTAATAAGTGATATTTAGGCTATCTGATAACTATTGTCGCGGCGCACGACTCTGAAGGTGTCATTATTTTACCCTGGCAACCTACCTGTCGACAGTGCGTACGATTTCGTATCATTATACACGAATCATTATTATACACGAATATAGTATACACGAATATTTTACACGAACATATTATACACGAATCACACGCGTATCATACACGAAATCAGATGCGCTGATGTTATTTATCTCTCACTTTGACGATGTTTAATAATTGATATATTGTTCATCTGGTAACTAGAATCCGTAAAAAGTAACAGAAAAACGAATTAGGTAGCGGATTTTAATTGTACGTTTGGCAGTTGGAAAGTTTCAACTGAAATAATATTCTTGTCCTCGTTATCTTTATTTATATCTGTGACTGTCCTTAATAAATCGTAAATATTTATCTGATAATTGAAATTCATAAATAGTAGCTGAAAAAAAACCAATTAGGTGTACCTAGGGGATTGCAATCGTACGTTTGGCAGACGGTGGTGCCGGAGAGCAACCCGTGCATCCGGCAACGTCATTCCTTTCTCTGCCTCGGTTAAGGTCGGAGGGTGTGTCTTCGTCAGGTAAGGAAGTTCCCCCCCCAAAAAAAACTTAAAGAAATTTATTTTGTGAATAATACCTTAAGTAACCACTTCTGTGTTACATAAATCCTTCTAGTGTCGCCAAATACCATTTCCTAAGCGATTTATTGGGTTTATTACACTTTATTGTACATTTGTTCGTTTTCCAATATCGCCTAACACCTTTTCCTAAGCGATCTATTTTGCATCATCAATTTGTTGTCCTCTTCTGTAATATAAATCCTTCCAGTATCGCCACACTCTGCATAAGTAATGTACAAAAAGATGCTGCCCTGACATATCCAAAAATATAGCTAAAGGTGTTAAGGAGCTTCCTTAACCGACGAGGAAACAAGCCAAAGTGTTCCGTACAGTATGTAATTTCGTATTTCGTATGTTTTAAGTAGTTTTGTATTTTTCGTAACCTATTCTCAAATGATTTAAAACAATTTGAATGAGGCCAAATTGAATGTTAGGGAATTTGGCGGTACCCTTGTAGGCAGTTTGGTTTGTATGGCATTTCTTACGGTATTTGTGGATTTGATTTAGTAACACCTCTTCCTCAGCGATTTATTTCGCCTACCTGGTTGGCTACCCCTTAAGTCACAGTGGAAAATGCAGCACGTGGGGCAGCCCGGAAGTGGAAGGTTACTACAATACCACCTCTGCCTTACCGATTGTTCCTGTTTCAGCTCCGTTACGGGTAGTTTGAAAATATATCGCTGAGGAAGAAGGGCTAGGGAGTAGTTTCGTTACTGTATTCGTGTTATTCACGCAATTTGTCGACACTGAAAAGGTTAGCAAAGAGAGAATGAGTTTAGAAAAATCGCTGAAGAGGTGATAGAGAGCAGGCCACTAGACCTTGCTAGGGAGTTCCAGTGGTAGGGTCCGTATTCACATTTAAGAAGGCTCCCTAACACCTTTTTCTAAGCGATTTGTTTTGCTTATTACTTTCCTGTCCTATTGCTTTATAAATCCTTCCAATATCGCCTATCACCTTTTTCTAAGCAACTTATTTCGCCAGTTACTGTCCATGTTACTAAAATCCCCCCGTTTCGCCATACTGTGCATAATTAACGTACACCCATGCACCAAAGTTTGTCGCCCCCCTTCTCGGTGGAAGGATGTGTAAGTCAGGGTTAGAGAGAGGGCAGGCGAACGGACAACAGAGAGTGGTAGTTTGGTATTGAGCTACGAGGCGAATGGTGAGAAAATTAACGGAATTGAGAAATCGAAACATTTCCACTCTATTCACCTGCAAAACATAATGCGTTCGTAACATACAAAGCAGATAAATTATAATAACACAGATAATGTTATGGAGTCCTGTGAAACTTCTCCAGACACGACCCATCGGTCTCGGATATTCATAAGCCCCGAGTCAGTTGTATTATAAGCTGCGACTGGTCTTTATCACCAGTGTTAATTTTTGTGAATGTTATTACTGGAGTGTCTCTAGCTATAGTATAGGATAAGTGTGGATTTAATGTGGATTCCTACAGTAGCTTTGCGGATGGTTATAAATGTTAAAATTATTTTGTGGACGAATAAACTACAGTGATGGGCAGCGGACAGCATTCACCAATAATTCACTATAACCAGATGAAATTAGAAGCAAACGACACAAAATAATGAGGCAACTGAGATATAGCTGTGGTATCTCGCCCCGCCTCGTTATCCAGGCCTTAACCGTTGCATCACCTCATACGTGCATTATTTTCCTTCAGTCTCTGCCTCGTCTATTCCCGGCATGCTCTTACTGCGAGCTGTCAGATTCCTTAGAGGGTTTCCAGTCGTCCTGTTCTACAACCCCTACTGTAGTACATTGTTCATCACGTCATCACTCACACAAACAATGTTAGCAGAAGACTCCTGAATCTCTTACTACCATTGTTGGCACTGCCACTACTAACCCCCATTTTCCCACTTCCTGTCTAATTTCCCACACAGTACTACTACTGCTACTCCTACTACTAATCCACCATAAATCTGTATAATTATACATATGATTGTCCTCATGTCTGTCTGCTAACCACTGTCCCTGTCCCACCGTCGACAACTCGTCACTTAACCCGCACTACTGGCCTAGTTGCACCATCCTCTCCCAGCCATCATCGACCCTACTCCACTTCGAAACCACACTACCCCTCACCTCATCCCTGGGCCACCAAGCCTGTTGTTCCCACATTAGCAGTGAATATACGTGGTGTGCAGTAATAATGAAAGCAAGGCATTTGGGAGCCGATTGCTTATCTCCCGCCAGAACATGCTGTAGGCAAAGTCCAAAATTTAGGCTATATCTTGACACCCTGAAGGTTTCATGTTGATTGCCCAAGCCGTTCATCAGATATAGTGGTGCTAAAGATGGGCGGTAAAAACTAGTTGACTTTTGGCAGCCATTTTGGCGACCTTGACCACGAGTGCCCATTTTCGAACTTGGCCAAGATTTTGGCTCCATCAAGCCTGAAGGTTTCATGTTGATAGCTCAGGCCGTTCATGAGATGTAATGGGAACACACACACACACACACACACACACACACACACACACACACACACACACACACACACACACACACACACACACACACACACGCAGGCAAAAACATTATCGCTCCGCCTTCTAAAGGCGGCTGATAATAATAATTACAATAACATGTGTAGTGTTCCTAACATTACTCGTACATATAAAAACTGTAGACCCAAACATGCCTTTATTACGGAGTACTGATATGTTAACCACAGAACCGACCACAGACCGCTCTTGTCATTACCAGTGGACCTTCCCTATAGCACTTCACCATGGTACTACAACCCATTGCAGTCATTTGTGGGATGACTACGCTGCTTGGGATAAATAACAGTGCACGACATGCCTAGAACCCACCAAAATACCTGTGACGTTTCGCTGACATCCATCAAGTAGCCTAGGAATTAGTGGACAAACAAACGACTGGACACGAAGGCCCAGTGTCTCGCAGCGGTAAATGACTAGCTGACAAAACTGTTGCCATCCTGCTTTGCAGGTGTTATCACAGTTATAGGAATAATAAATATAATAATAATAATGGTAATAATAGCAGTAATACTGTAGTAGTAGTAGTACGGTAGTAGTAATAATTGCATGTTCATGGACACATACAGAGGAGGACAAAGACCATAATCTCCCTGATAAAACACTTGAACACAGCTTTGACATATGAAAACAGTGGCATATTATATTGTACAGTAAAGGCAGAGTTATAGTTATAGGAACTAAATGTTTGACAGCAACCCAACCTTCTGGTATGGCAAACAGATATACATTGCACTTCGTCAACACGCTGTTTGTCCTCCTCTGTATCGTGCCTAATTATTATTATTATTATTATTATTATTATTGCTGGGGGAGGCGGTGGCTGAATCGGTAGAGTGGCGGCCTGCAGTCCTAACGGACCCAGGATCGAATCCCGACTGGGGCAGGGAACAGTTTAAAGATTTGAATTTCCTAAAAGCAGTCTTTCCTGATCTACCAGATGACCCGCCGACATGTAAAAATACCTCCGCTAATACCAGTACACCAGTCCTGTATGAGACAGCCCTAGCATGTGTTCAGCATGGATGGTGGGTGTTAGCGCCGAAGTGGTGACATGTGGAGATGTAGGAGGACTACTGGGCCTTGGGATAGGTCACTGCCCCCAAACAGTAGGCCCTGAAGCCTTTGTCCAGAGTCGGACACACACACACACACACACACACACACACACACACACAAAATGACACCTGCAAAGCATTATGGTAACAATTTTGTCAGGTCGTCTTATACCGATGCGAGACATTCGGCCTCTGTTTATGTCCAGCCGTTTGTTTGTCCACTAACTACCCCTAGGCTATTTGATGGATGTCAGAGAAACGTCACAGATGTAGTCGTTTGTAAGCATGTCGTGCCCACTGTCGTTATTCCTAAACAGCTGTAGTGATCCCACAAAGGATTACAGTGGGGTGTATTAACTATGATGAAGTGCTATAGGGAAGGTCTATTGGTAATGATAAGAACTATCTGTCGTCGATTCTGTGGTTGATATGCGAGTACCAGTCCTTCGTAAACAGGCACGTTTGGGTCTGCACTTCTTATATGTAATGTTAGGAACACTGCATATCTATGTAGTTATTTTGTAATTACTAATGCATACCACGTATATTCACCGGTAAATAGATTGACAACAGGCATTATGGTCCAGGGATGAGGTGAGGGGGTGTGGTGTCGGAGTGGGGGAGGAGTAGAGTCGATGGTGGGTGGGAGAGAGGGTGGTACAACTAGGCCAGCGTTGGGGGATAACTGACGAGTTGTCGACGTTGTGACAGGGACAATTTGGTTAGCAGACACACACACGTAAGGAGTCATATGAATTATTTTACAAATTTATAGTGGATTAGTAGGAGTAGCAGTAGTAGTACTGAGGGAAATTAGTGAGAAAAGGGGGGTTAGTAGTGGCAGTGCCAATAATGATTGTAACATTCATCAGTCTTGTGCTAACGTTTTGTGTGGGAGTGATGAACAATGTAATACAGTAGGGGTTATAGAACAGGACAACTAGAAACCCTCTAGGGAATATGACGGCTCGCAGGACGAGGATACGGGGAAGTAAGAGTAATAGACGAGGCAGAGACTGAAGGGAAATAATGCAAGTATGAGGTGAAGCAACGGTTAAGGCCTGGATAACGAGGCGGGGCAAGATACCACAGCTACTGTATATCTTCGTTGTCTTAAAATATTTTTTGTTTACTTCCAGTTTCATCTGGTTATAGTGAATTATTGGTGAATGCTGTCCGCTACCCATCACAATATGGTTTACTCATAAAATAATTTTAACATAACCATCCGCAAAGTTACTGTGGGAATCCACATTAAATCTAGTCATTCTGTATTATACCTATAGACAATCCAGGAATAGCATACTCACAAAAATTATCACTGCAGATAATGACCAGTCGCAGCTAATATGCAACCAGCTCGGTGCTTTATTTGTATGATGAGGATCCGAAAGAGATGGGTCGTGTCTGGACCAGTTTCACAGGGCTCCATGATAACATAGTCTTGTATGTTACGAAAGCATAATGTTTTGCAGATGAATAGCGTGACAATGTTTCGAATCCAGTTCCATTAAGTTTTTCACCGTTCGCCTCGTAGCTCAGTACCAAACTACCACTCACGGTTGTCCGTTCGCCTGCCTTCTCTCTAACCCTGAATTCCTCTTCTTGCCACCGAGGGAGGGTACAGAAACCTTGGTGCGCGGGTGTACAAAAGGATATAATTATAACCAACCATATTCAAAATAATCGCTAGTGAGGTGGAGCTTCCATAATTATGGAGCTTCCATAATAGACGAGAATACTTGGTCTTATGGTACAGGTAGAAATTATTACTGTTACTACTACTACTACTACTGTTACTACTACTAGTGTTACTGTTATTACTGTTACTACTACTACTGTTACTACTGCTGCTACTGCTGTTACTACTGCTGCTACTGCTATTACTACTGCTGCTACTACTACTACTACTGCTGCTGCTGCTACTACTACTACTACTACTACTGCTACTGTTACTACTACTACTACGACGACGACTACTGTTATAAAACTGCTGCTTCTACTACTACAACTACTACAGTACTAATTATTATTATTATTATTATTATTATTAAGAATGTATGGAGTAGATGGGAAGTTGTTAAATGCTGTGAAGAGTATGTATGAGGGTGCTAAGGCTGCATTGCGTGTGCACAATGAACTGAGTGAGTTTTCCTGTTTGAAGGTTGGGTTGAAACAGGGATGCGTCATGTCTCCATGGTTGTTCAATCTGTATATGGATGGGGTTATAAAAGAGATAAAGTAGGGCAGTGGATGTTGGAGTGGCCCTAATGAGAGAGGGCAGTGTTTGGAAACTCCATGTACTGTTGTTTGCAGATGATGCTGTGTTAAGACGAAGGGGAGCTGCAAGGCTTGGTGGATGAGTTTGGGTGTGTATGTAAGAAACGGAATCTAAATTTGAATGTAGGGAAGAGTAAAGTTATGGTCTTCGAGAGAGGTGAAGTCAGTGAATGTACAGTGAGGTTGGATGATGAGGAAATAGAAAATGAGTACTTTTAAGTACTTGGATAGTGTGATGAGTAAGGATGGAAGTTTGGAGGGTGAAGTGCTTGAAAGTGTACAACAAGGAAGAAAGGTTGCTGGTTCCTTGTAGGCAGTGATAAGAAAAAGGGAAGTGAGCATGGAAGTGAAAAAGATATTCATGACAGTATTGTGATACCAACTCCAACGTATGGAAGTGAAGCTTAGACGTTGTTGGAGGGACACAAGCGTGAGAGCAATGGAAATGAGTTACTTGAGAGGAGCCTGTGGAGTCACATGGAGAGAGAGACTGACAAATGAGGATGTGAAGGGGAGTTGTGGTGTGGATGTGGATGTGATAGGAAGCGTAAGGAGAAACACATTGAGGTGGTTTGGCCATGAGGAGAGGATGGAGAGTGAGAGACTGACGAGGAGAGTGCATGAGAGTGAGGTAGAGGGGGAGAGAGGGAGGGGAAGGTCAAGGATGCGATGGAGGGATGGAGTGGAGAGGTATATGAGAGATGGGAGTAGGGCAGTGAAATGGTGGGTGACAGGGTGACTTGGAGGCAGTTTGTATGTGGCCACCCCGTATAAAGGATTAAGGCGTCTGGCAATAGATAATAATAATTATTATTATTAATGATATTTTAAGCAGTAACGTGTTAAATTGGAACTATTTTATTTTATTTTTTCCAGGTAAATATTAAACTGGGAAAGAAGCGGAAGAGAAGGGACACGAGAGATGAAGAGGAGGAAAAGAGGAAAAAGGCTTGGTTGTGTGACCAGTAACCATCCACTCACTTCATGTATCACTTTTTTTTAGCTTGTTTTAGACCGGTGCAAAATTTAATTGCTTAATTTTTTTTTACTCGTAACTATCAACTCACTCAATGTATGCTTATGCTTGTTCTAACTGGATAAATATTGAATATATTTTCCTTGACCAGTAACCATCCACTCACTTGATGTATCATTAGTTTGATTGAACCTGTGTTTAATTGATGTAAAATATTGGATTACTTAATTCTTTTAGTACACACACACACACACACACACACACACACACACACACATATATATATATATATATATATATATATATATATATATATATATATATATATATATATATTGTGCTTAACCATCCACTCAATTGATGTATCACTTCAAAGTTGCGTATTAGATTTTGAATTTGTCGATTACTAGTTCATTCGTTTACATATAACTATCCACTCATTTGATGTGTAACAGACTGGTTAAAGTTTTGTATTATTCCAGGCAAATATTAGACTGAGAAGACGATGACGAGGAAGGAGATATGGAGGGACAATGAGGAAGAAAAGGGAAGAGGAAGAGAAACGGGATGGGGAAGAGCAAAAAGAGGAGGAAGAGAAGAGGACGAGAAAAGAGGCAGAGTAAAGGGAAGAGGGGAAAAATGCAGAGGAAGAGAAAAGGGAAGAGAGAAAAAAGAAATGCGGAGAGGAAGAAAAGGGAAGAGGAGGAAGAAAAGGGAAGAGGAGGAAGAAAAAAAAGGACGAAGAGGAGGAACATATCTTGTTGGGTAAGTGTTTGATCAGTAACCATCCACTCACTCGATGTAGTGGTTGGAAAATTAATGGCGGACTTAAAATGGAGAAAAAAAAAATGGCTGAATGTTAGTGACCTGTAACCATCCACTCACCTGAAGTATGGAAATGAAGTATGGCAGACTAAACATTAATTTACTGTATATTTGTGTGTGTGTGTGTGTGTGTGTGTGTGTGTGTGTGTGTGTGTGTGTGTGTGTGTGTGTGTGTGTGTGTGACAACCATCCACTCATTTCATGTAGTGCCTGGAAATGAATGGCAGACTACAGATTATTATAAACAAATCGTGGCTTAGTGACGTGTAACCAGCCACTCGCTTGATGTAGTACATCCTTCAACTGATTGTACGTTGATTTAAGGTTCTGTTGTGTTGCAGAGATGAAACTGACAAGAAAAAGGAAAAAGAGGAAGAATGGAGACACAGAGGAAGAGGCTGAGAAGAGGAAAAGGACAGGGAAGAAACAGGGGGAGGAAGTTGACGGAAAGAGGAAGATGGAGAGAAGAGGAAGAGGGCAAGAATGAGAAAAGTAGAAGAGAAGAGGAGGGAAAGAAATGAGGAGGAGGACGATAAAGAAGGAAGAGAAGTCACTCGGCTGGGTTAGTGTTCATATCTTGTAACCATCCACGCGCATGATGTATCTAATATGCTAGGATGATGTAAGATATTTTGACGCAACCATCCACTCATGTATCACTTGTTAACTTGTTTCGGATTGATGGAGGAGGAGAATGATTATGATGAAGAGGGAGGAGGAGGAAGATAGAGATGATAAACAAGGAAGAAAAGAGACTTGGCTGGGTTAGTGTTAATTCATTGTAACCATGCAATCATTTGATGTAGCAGTATTATTTGGCTAAGGTTGCTGTGTCCTAGATTGATGCAAAATATGACTTTGACTTGTAAACACCCACTCACATGATGTTTTAAATATTTGGTTAAGCTGTTTTGGAGTGATGCAAGATATTTTGACTTGTAACCATCTGCTCATGTATCACCTGTATTAATTTGTGTTTTTGCAGATTGATGAAAGATGATGGAAAAGGAGGAGGAGGAAGAATAAGGAGAGGAGAGGAAGAAGCAAAGGAAGAGGAGGAAGAAAAGGAAGAGGGAGGAGGGAGAAGAGATAGGGGAAGGAGAGAAAGGAAGAGGAGGAAGCGGAAAAAACACCCAAAGAACCATCACATCTCTGCTGGGTAAGCATTGATCTAGCCATCCACTCACTTGATGTAGTGCTGAGAATGTGTGCTTGGAATCTGAATGCCATGCTATAGACAAATGGGAGCCGATCTTAGCTGTGTAGATGTTAAGGACTTGTAACCGTATGCTCATGTAATGAAGTTGACTCCACTGAAGTTTTTAGGCAATGGGTACTCTCTCTCTCTCTCTCTCTCTCTCTCTCTCATAAACCAGATTAGAGATGCCCTCCATGAAAAAGAATAAAGATTTTTTTTTCTTTTACAGGTGGTTGATTGCTCCATAAATCTCTAAATTGAACACTGGACTGCAGGCTGAAGTTCCTATCCTCCTCTATCCCCCACCGTCCTTCTTTCGTGGGATAGGGAGGAGAGAGGGATGTATACTGAGCAAGGTCCCGACAGTGATAAATCAGATGCTGAATGGGGAGGCTGCCAGGGAACAAACAGCGTGAGGAGAGCGTGATCTCAGGGATAAGGGTCTTAATATGGAGGCTGCCAGAGATCAAGCAGTGTGGAGTGTGACGTCACAGATAAGGCACTGAAGAGGGAGGCTGCCAGATACTGAGTAGTGTGGAGAGCCGTCATTAGGACCTCAAGGATAAGGAAGATATGGAGGAGCCCAAAGTTAAGGAGTTCAAGGTCAAGGAGGAGTTCAGAGTCACCGAGGAGTTCAAAGTCAAGGAGGAGTTCAGTCAAGGATTTCAAACAGGTCATTTAGTAAACTGACTTAAAGGAAGACATATACCAACAAGGAAGAACGACGTGTGCCAGGGTTTGAGAGTTAAGGACCACCTCACCCTCCTCCTTGGTGTCAATGCAGAGGACGACCTGAAGCTCAAGTCTCATCTTGTATATCCTGGCACAACCCTTCAGTGCTGACAGGGTTTGTATAGCAGAAACTTAAGTAACCCAAGTGCCTGGCTGATCTCTGCACTCTGCCCATCATTTTTTTTTTTTTTTTAATGCAAAGGAGGAGGAGCCAAAGGCTTGGAGCCCACAGATTGTTCCCTCCAAGAGAAAAACAAAATAACGGAGTCAGATTCAAGATCCATTCATTTCGAGATGCCTGTCCCCCCTCACCTACGTGACTGCCAACTGGAGTAACCTTCCATCCATATCCTCCTGCTGGTTGTCAATGCCCAAGTCATCCTGAGGGCACATAGGAAGCAAGTGGGAAAAAGGCAGCACAACAGACCACCATCTCCTCCTCCTCCTCCTCATCTTCCCCTGCCAGCAGCACCAAGGAAGACCCAAGGCCATCGAGTGGTGTGTAAATTCAGCGTTCTGCATCACCTACCCCCATCATGTCTGTTTTATTTTCGTCACTGCCTGGCACACCCATACACCGCATCACATCGCCACACACTTCCTCAACCTCGTTGCTCATCTTCTTGGTCGTCAGTGCTTCTCTTTCCATCGGCCTTACTGCTTCTCACCTCCATCTCTCCTTACCTCCTGAGGACTTGAGGTGATTGTCCAGACCCTCCAGTTGTCCTCCAGCCTCGAGGGGGACTCGTGGCTACAGACATATACTTCAGGTGGGTGGCATATGTGGTTTTTATTCATTCATTCATTCAGTCATTCATTCATCATCTAACCCAGTGTTGCCCCATGAGAAGCATAGGATCCCAGGGTTCGGCAAGTTGGTCCTGATATTTATGATGAGTGACCAGCTTCACTCATCCCTGAGTGACATTACGTGAGCAATAAACCCCAACCATCCTTCGGATATAAAACTGCACCGGCTCAGTCTGTTTGGAGTGCCTTAATTACCCACTAAACCACCAGGCGCCATAATTTGGCTATATGGTTACCACCCAGTATAGTAAACGATTTCCTGGTGTACAGGAAACCATTTGGCTTGTCAATTGGTGTAGTGTCACCCGTAGACAGAAGGATGAGGAAAGAAAGGAGGAAGGAAGGGGGGAAAGGGCAGGCGCCTGAGAGCAGCACTACAAGTGAGTGGATGGTGAGCACCCCCACCTATTTTTTTGTTATTCATATTATTATTAATATTATTGAGATTTTAGGAATGAGGATGGAGTACAGAGGTATGAGACTAACTAGGAGAGGGAAAGGGAGACAAAGGATGAGATGGAGGGATGGAGTAGAGAGGAGTTGGAAGGAGGGCAGTGAAATGGCAGGGGACAGGGCGACATGGAGGCAATTTGTTTGTGGCCACCCTTTATGGTATTAAGGCGTCTGGCTATAGATACAATTGCAACAGAAGACTTCCTTATGCAATATATCTCATACATTCATTTACATTTTGTAGGACATACTGTAGCTAATATTTAATAAACGGCGTGTGGCAAAGCCCACCACCTTCTTTTATATAAGTACATCTTTACAACATTAAATATTCAATTAATCAGGATATAGTGTTAGTGTCTTTATTGCCGTCTCGCTTGAATGCCGAGATGTAACAATACGAGTAGATTAACACGAGAATATGGTTATAATGGTCACGAAGAAGTGCTATGGAAATGATGTACTGTAGAGCCGTAGTATTTTCTTTGTGCTAGTCACGAAGTGCCGTGGTAAGGAAAGGTTGCATACTCTTTTCACTCTAACTTGGCCAAAAATTGCCATCTCCCCATTTTGAATGCTGAGTTATAACAACAGATTAACACTGGAATGATGCTAGTCACGAAGTGCTATGGAAAGGATGTAGAGCCATAGTAGTGTTTGTGTTAGTCACGAAGTGCTATGGAAACGATGTAGATTCATAGGACTGTATTATCATTCTGTGCTAGTCACGAAGAAATGGCGTGGAAACGATGACTGGTTACATACGGTTTTCACTCAAACTTGGCCTAAAATTGCCATCTCCATCTTGAATGCTGTTGTAAAGATAGGTTAACCCTAGAATATGATGCTAGTCACGAAGAAGTGCGGTGGAAAGGATGTAGAGCTGAATATTGTCTGTACTAGTCACGAAGAAGTACTGTAGAAGGGACAGGTTCTATATTTTTACTCTAACGTGGCCTAAAATTGCCATTCCATCTTGAATGCCAAGTTGAAAAGAGGTTAACACTATAATGCCAGTCACGAAAAAGTGCAGTGGAAAGTCTGCAGTACTGTCTTGTATGCCATTGAACGTTAACTTAGCTGCCAAAGGTGAAGGAAGCTCTTTAACACCTTTTCTCAGTTGATTTGTTTATTACACCTTAGCCTTACTTTCCATCGTTACTTAAATCCTTCCAGTATCGGCCAATACCTTTTCCAAAGTGATTTATTCTGCTAATTGCGCCTTAGTCATGGTCTGTTACATTGTCCTTATAATATTGCCAAACACATTTTCTTAAGCGTCTTATATTGTCTTACTGTCCTGTACTGTATTATTTAGATCTCCAATATTGCCTAACACCTTTTCCTAAGCGATTTATCGCACAGTACTGTCCTGTTTCATAATTCCTTCGAATATTACCATACTCTGCATAAATAATGTACAGAAGGATGTTAATCAGCCATATCCAAAAATACTCTTAAATTGCAAAGGAAGAGGTGCTAGGGAGCTTCCTTGCCTGACGAGATTACTTGTATCTTTTTAGTGCAACATAGAATGAAAGAATAACACATAGGAATATAGTAACGGAACAGAATCCGAAATAAATCTCTAAGGAAGATGTGTTAGTAACCTTCCTAACCGCACGAGATAAACCGCCCAGTTTTACATAAGTACTTTAGATTTATTTTAGTCTCCATCATTTATTTACTTATATCTTTATTTTTGCTGTATCAGAAGTGTAATGGCCTGGTTCCGTTATTTATTTTAGATGAGGGTAATACATTTGTTTCCCCTTTACTTATGCAGAGCCGTTTTCTCTAATATGGTGACATTTCAGAATAATTAATATAAAACGTCATCTTTTCACCCAACAGAGCGTAAATAGTTCAGTAATTTAAATATTATTGTGAAATGATGTAATTTTGATTATGGTTTGAAAGAATTTTCAGAAATTTTCGAAACGTTTGTGTACCCTGAATACGGTTCGTGAAGTAGCTCATGTCAGCAATGCTAAACTTACATAATCGGTTAAATACTTTTAGACGCGTATAGATAAATTATTTTCTGCAACTTCCCAATGGTTTAAACAAATAAGATAATTCCTACAACTTAATAAGAAAAAAATGTAACACGTATTACATGTCCCGTATAGATGACGCCATATTGTCGCGTCAGTTTCTTAACGCAGTGAGTTGGTTGAGTGAGTGGCAGCGAAATTCGCAAATATTGACGATGGTAAGTATGTTTTGGATGTTTTGATTATGAAAGGACAATTTTAGTGATTTGAGGAGTTTGTAGAGGTGGATAGGATAGAGGAGGAATATGAGCGTGAGGAGGGAAGAATGGAGGAAAGGGGTGGGTTGGCGTGACGGAGTGGCTCAGACGTGGATTGGGGTGGTGGTGATGCTGGAATGACGACGGCGAGGCTGTGACCCCCCACCCCACGTTTTATTTACAGGTGTTTTACTTATTTAACGATTTCTAACGTATTTTGATCGATTTTGGCTTTTATCGTAATTGACTCCCATCATCTATAGGGGTGAAAAGCAGGGTTGGCATTAAATCAAATTGTTTTTATCGTGTGATTAAATCAGATTTCTTATATACAAAAAAAAAAAAAAAACTTATGTTAAAGTAAAATAAAATCTGAAGGTTTATAAAAGTTGTGTATAATTTTGTGTTGGCATTCATATATTCAGATGCATAAGCATAAAGTTAGCAGATTTTGGAGAGTGGTGCCATTAGAAATTGCTACATTGTATGACAAAAAATATTTTTACATTTGTGTAACTAAGTATTGAAATTATTTGTACATCTAAAATAATGAGCCATAAGTCAGAAAGCCAAAGCCATAAGACTAGGTAGGCTATGCTTGGTCACTTAAGGCCATGTCATAATATCAGCTTAAGATTTTTCTGTGTGGTAATATAATCAGTTTTTTTGGAATATGCTGTCTTGTTTACCACTGGCAACTCAGCCTTAACCAGTAGTCAACAGACAGGACTTCACAGGTATGTATCTGAATTCTGGGCAGTGACTTTCAGCATGAACCGTCAGTGGATAAACAGGACATGAAGTTAAGAGAATTCATTATATTGCTTTTGAAATATTAGGTATATAATAAACAAAAATTTAAAAGTCAAGTTGAATATTATAAACCATTGATTTTTTTTTTTTTTTTTTTTTTTTTTTTTTTTTTTGAAAAAGGTAAATATTTATTGCAGTTTCCTATTTTTGGTGTTTTATGCTATCTGATAGTTTTCTATTTCATTTGAGTGTTTTGAGGCCTCATTTGTTGTGCAAATGAATAATAACCATAATATGACTATGACGATCTTAGTTACCACCTAACCCTACTGGAGCGCTTGATTGCCACCTAACCTAACCAAACCAAACCAAACCTAACGTAATGTAACCTAACAAAAGCAACCTAACTTACGCTCATGGTCCATTTTGGCTCATCCGACAAGCTAAGCCAAGCTGTCTCAGCCTAAGCTAACCTAACCCAAGTATTGGGGTCAAGATTGTCATGGTAGTCTTGCACAATTTCAAAGGAATTTTTCCCAATTTCTTAGTAATTAAATGAGTATCCTGCACATGGCATCTTGGTGATGGCCGTGGAGTTGAAGCGCAATTTCAAAATAAAATATCGCCCTGTGATTGGCCGGCTGAGTGATGTCGGACAGGTGAGAACTGAAATTAAAAATATTCATAAAAAATAGAAATATGCATTTGCACAAAAAAAAAAAAAAACATTCAGGCATACACTGTATGGTAAGATCCACTGGGTCTGGTAAGATTGCCCGGTAAAGAAACGGCAATAAAGTAAATAAATACCAAAAATTCAACCCTGGTGTAGTCAGTTTCGAAATAATCACGATAAAAGTAGTAATTTGTTGCCCGAAGCCAGATTTTAATTAAAAAGATAGAAAAAAGTTGTCTGAAGTCAGATAGGGAATAAAATCAAGAAAATACACTTAACCCTCGGCTATCACAGGTTCCGCTATAGCGTATCTCGCTATCACGCCTATATAAAAAACTACCCAAATACGTTTATCATGCACTAAATGCCTGCTATTGCGCACCGCAAATGTTCGAAAATTTCAAAAAGGCCAGGCTCCAGTGCTCCGCCCAGCCAACTAAAGCTTCACTCCGTGATTGGTCATGTGACGTCAGCACCAGCCGAGTGCTGATTGGCCGCCTGACCGAGTATCCTGGCCGCCAAACCATTCAAGTGTGCGCCCTCAGACCATGAACAGTGATAGCGAGAACAATAACCTTTTTTATATGACCATGGCCAACATACCCCCTCCCCGTCCCCCTACCATCACCCAACATAATGCTGCGGCACCTGGTAGGGAAATAAAGAAGAGGAAGAACCTAAGTTATGCAGATAAAATGGAAATGTGAAACTTATAGAGAATGGTGAGACCGAGCAAAGTGTTGGGAAGAAACCTAACATCAATGAATCAGCTGTGAAGGGTATTTATAAGAATCGTGATCACATCATAAAACATGCTCATTTTTAGACTATTGTATATTAATATGTGATACAAAAAAAGGTATCTTGGGGATAAATATTGAGGTCATGGCACCAATTAGAATTACTGTTACCATAAGTTCTTCAATTCAGCTATCACGGTTTCGGCTATAGCGCAGCCATAGTGGGACTAATTGGGAGTGATAGCCGAGGGTTGAGTGTAGATTGAAAAATATTACCTTAAGTTACATGGTAGGGAATAAAATAAAAAAATAGACTGAAAAAAATCCTCAAAGTCAGATAGGGAATAAATCCATTATTACAGAACATTATAAACCTACCTGAGTTGAACCTAACAAATCTGTCGTAACCAAAGTAAATCTAACCTTGTCTTGATAACGTTAATCGATTCTGAATCTTCCTAGCACATTGTGACTAGCATAATATTCTAGTGTCAATCTATTCCCACACCAGCATTCAAGATGGAGAGATGGCAGTTTTAGGCGGTGGCTGAATTGGTAGAGAGGCGGCTTGCAGTCCTGATGGACCCAGGTTTGAATCCTGGGTGGGGCAGGGGACAGTTTAAGGATTTGAATTTCATTTAATTTATATATAAAAAAAAAAAAAAAAAAAAAAAAAAATTACTGATCTACCAGATGACCTGCCGACATTGTAAAAATACCCCCGCTAATACCATTACAACAGTCCTGTATGAGACAGCCCTAGCATGTATTCAATATGGACAGTGGATGTTAGCTCCGATGTGGTGACGTGGAGGTGTAGGAGGACTACTGAGCCTTGGGCTAGGCTACTGTCCCCGAGATATAGGCCCTGAAGCCTTTGCCCAGAGTCACACACACACACACACACACACACACACCAAAAAAAAAAAAAAAAAAAGTATGGAACCTTTCATCCTTTCCATAGCACTTTGCCTAGCATTATATTGTAGTTAGTCTTTAGTTGGCACCTCTGTGGCCTTGGCCTGTTTCTCGTTTGTTAAGGAAGCTCCCAAACACCTTTTCCCAAGTGATTCATATTGCTTATTACACTTTAGTGCCCTCTTCTGTGTTATAAAGAACCTTCCAATATCCAACTGACAACACAACCCTTAATGGTGGGTCCCCTATCTGGAACGTGTGTCTTGGGGACGTTGGCCCCGTTCCAGAACGTTAAGTATTGCATGCTATTAATTTAAAGACGAGTGCCATTGTACGAGGAGTCACAGCATCAACTAGGGACTTTGCCGCGTTATTCCCAGCACTCATTGCGTCTGCTACCCAACCCATCCGTCAACAAGTAGATTGGTAGGCAGGTGCCACCAGTGGTAATAAGTGGGTATTGTAAAGAATGGTTGCCACTGATGTCGGTATCATAGATTGCTGCTGCCAATATCAAGTTGCGAGACATTGGATAGCTTGGAGATTGTATCATAAGTGAAGGTGAGGTATAAACACTTTGGAGTTAAGGGTTTTTTATTGTGACAGTAACATTGTTATGCTGCTACTGCCTACCCGGGCACGTGTGATGATGGACAGAGTGACATGACCCCACTGATTGTCAGAGCTAATCACTTCTCATCAGTCTCCATCTGCCTCCTACCGATCTCCTGTCCCTTCTCTAATGCCTCCCAATTTCCTTCTACCTCCTCCTGGTCTCTACTGTACACCAGATTATATTACTGTCTGTCTTCCGGTTACTTGGTGTGAGTGCGTATGTGTGTATAGCGTTTGGCACACTTCTGACACGTGAGCTGACTGACTTTTGTGAGTATGTTTGACATCAAGTGTTTCACATACCGTACATCATAGTTACATTCTTGGTCATCGAGAACCAGGGGATGTTACACCCTAGACATAGCTACCTTCCTATTACATATTGTGCAATGGTGCCCATAACTATTTCATATTGCACTGTGACAATATCAATGCCCATATATTGACCGTGAACAATGGAGGGCGATGTTCCTACCTTGCACCCCACACACGCAGTTCCTAGCAAATCTCGTGTCACTGCTGTACAATCAATAATCATAGGACATTGGAACACTACTCATTTTAAAGCTAAAGAATTGTACTTTGCTGCATGTAAAGGTTTTTATGGTAGCTTTACTAGTTTTCATTGCAGTTTTTAAAAAATTGCCTATTTTTTGCAAGAAATGTCCGCTTATGACAGTCTGTTTTATAAACAGTGCTCGAACCCAAGGGGTTAATGTAATGTAAGCCACTCAAACCTTAAAAAGCAGCTTACTTAAGGAGGAAGTATAGTTTAGGCCTCTTCAGCGTAATCCTTTAAGGGGTGGTCAGAAACAAATCTCCATGTTGCCGTGCCCCCAGTCATTTCACTGCCCTCCCCCTAGCTCACACACCTCTCATATTCCTCCCCACTCCATCCCTTCATCTCATTTTAATGACGTTTTGTTTTTTCATTTGTCCTGTACTTTAGAATTTTGAATGCCATATACCGTTAGATGGGGCTATTTCGGACAGCTGTTTGCATGTGTTTTTTCATTAATTTATGAATAATATTCACTCATGTTCATTTTTTTTTTTTTTTTTTTAATCCTGTATGCTTTGTACTTTAATGCTCTGGATTTTTTTTTTTTGTTCTAATCTTTGTTCTAGTCCCTTTTTCTTTTATGACTTTTCTTATGCCATTGTTTTTCCTGCAGAATTGGTAAGATAATATTAAGGTGCAGATACCAGAAATAAAAGACACCCGACTACAATTTTTTTGGGGGGGGGTTATAGACTATTAAGGTTGTTGTACCCAATATTTTATTAAATATAATAAATAATTACACTTTAAAAAAAAAAAAAAAAAAAAAGCGGAAATTCCGTGGCTGTGTTGGCCAGTGACACAGTTGCTGAAGCATTTTCACTTTATTCAACTTTGCTCCTCCTTGGAACTGACTTTTTTTTTTTTTTTTTTTTTTTTTTTTTTTTTACTGATGGTAAGAAATTACAAAGAAAAGAGTCACAGAGAGGGCTGCCAAGTTTTAGAATTACTCAAGAGAACCTTAATGGAGCTGTTCAAGCTGTTCTGGATGAATAGATGACTGCAAAGCTGCCATCGAGTTTAGTGTGCCCCGCAGCACAGTCTTAGACAGAAAGGCAACAACTGAAGGGTTGCACATTCATCAACCAGGACATCCCACCTCACCAACAAGGAAGAGGAAGAAGCAGATGCCCAAAATATAGCAACTCATGGGTACTGTGGCTTAGCATTTGACTCCAAGGACATAAGGAAATCATCCAAGAACATCTGGACAGAACAGCCAGGATGGTTGTACGTTTCGACAAGAAGCTACCAGGGGAGGACTGGGTTGCTGGGTTTTATAAGAGGAATTGCCATATTCTTACAAGAAGACACTGTCAGAATATCAGTCGGAAATGTGCCTCCGTCACAAAAGCAAATTCAAGACTACTTCTCACACCTAAAAGATTCCTTGTCTGGCATTCCTCCAGCAAACATCATAAATTACTATAAGACAAAACTACAGAATGATCCCAAATAAAAAATACAGTTCTTCAGTAGGGGAATCAAGTATGCAGAGGGGGTTATGAACACAAGGAAGACTAATACATCCATCATGTTTGCCAGCATTACAGGCGGACAAATGCTTGCTCCTTAAATTGTCTATAAAGCTGAGTATCTCATGGGTACATGAACTTCAAGAGGTCCAAGCAACTGTCACTATAACTGCATTCTATAAACTTGCATAAAAAAAAATAAATAAATAAACAGTGGGTTTTCTAGAATATTTTCATAAGAAAAAGTCATAAAAATTTCTAAAAATTTCATCCAAAGTTTTAACAGTACATTTATACTCGTAATAACCCTTTCATGCACAGACTCCAATCGAGTCATTAAATACCATCCTCTGCAATGCACCATGATGCACTTCATGTCAAACAAAGGAGGAGACAAGTTTCCCGCCAGTGTGTGTCATATTTTGATATTTATTTTTTACCTGATTCGTGTCATGGTGTGCTTTACAGGTTGTTAAACAATTTAACGACTCAAACCACCTGTGCCTGAGAGGGTGAAATATATTTTAGCATTAGTGTTTGTAGAAAGTTATTTTTTGGCTGAATGCATTTTAAATGAATAGTGAAGATATTGTCCAAAATAGCCCAAGAACCAAGATTTTCAGAAGTGTTGCTTAAAAATTTGCCAAAATTTTAAATTTCATCATAAAACATTTTTCTTTGCACAGTTTTATTCTTAAAAGATTGTTCTAGATCTATGGAATAAATGAGGAATCTGTGTTAATTACAATATGTTTTCTGCAGCAAAAAGTTTTTTAAAAAGGCGGAAAATGTCAGAAATAGCCCCTTCTGATGTTATACAGTATATTCATCTTAGTATATACTTTTCATTATGGTGGGAATTATGGATAAAGTATATATTTTTTAATTGATTTTCATGATTGATCATCATGGTGATTTGTTTATTATCGATTATTACTGATGTCTTTATTTTACCTGGTTAGAGTTAGATTGTGAGACTTGGATTTTCGTGATTTATTAATTTATTCAATCATTTATTTTCTATCATTATTATTTTTGTGGTAGATTTATATACAGTAATTGATTTTTTATTAATTGTACCAGGTTAGAGTGAAGAGCATAGATTGACTGATTTTTGTGATTGATTATTGATTTTTTTTTTTTTTTTATATAATTAATTTGACCAGGTTAGAGTGGACAGACTATAAATGATGAGTCTGGCCATCCTCGGCACCCAACTAATGTAAAATTTAATCCAGACAGACAAGTCATCCCAGCCACCCCAAGCCAAGCCGTAGTGATGAAGCCCATATGGGGTCGCAAAATAGTGATGGCTTTGTTTACGTCGATGGATGTGGAGGATTATCAAGGTTAGTTCAGTGTTTTGTGTATGTGTGTGTGTGTGTGTGTGTGTGTATGTGTTTTAAAGGAATGAGTCAAGCTCTTGCTGTCCCATGTATTAAACCATTTTTATCATACATGTCCCCAAATTTATGAATAGTTTTGGCACTATTTCATTCGATACTGTATTCCACTGATCAGTTGCCCTATTTTGGAAGCTAAATTTCCTCACGTCTTTATCACCTATTTTTTTTTTAATGCATATATATATATATATATTTTTTTTAGTGTCCTCTTGCTGATGCTTCCCCATAGGTAATACTCATTTATGTCTATGTGCCCTTTGTCCCTGATATATAGCATAATAGCTCCTCCTTTCTTTCTCTCGTAATGTTTGTGGGTTCAGCTTTTGTAGTCTTTCTTCATAGCTTATATCCCTTAAGCTTGGTACCCATCTTGCAGTGGCCCTTTGTACTTTTTCAGTCTTATCTACCGATACCAGGTATGTGTTTTTTGAGATGTGGATTCCAGACCACTGATGCATACTCCAGGGTTGGTCTGATGAATGAGGTTTATATTTTTCCTAGCATGTCTTCCTTTCTATGTGTGAATACAGTTCTCATATCAGCTAGCAGTGTATACATGTTCTGTACTTTTATTTGATGGTCATCTGGAGATAGTCTGCTATTTTTTATCACTCATAGGTCCTTCTCCGTTTCTGATGTGTGTAAGGTTGAACTTACTAGTTTATAATCCCAGTCAGGTCTTTTTCCAATTACCAAATTGTATTACATGGCATTTATCCACATTTAATTCCATTTGCCATCTATTGCCCCATTCATGAAACTTATTAATTCTTGTAGCTCTCTGCATGAGTTTGTAATTCTCCTTTGTATTTTTGCATCATCAGCAAGCATATTTAGATAGCTTCCATTTCCAAAGTTGATGTCAGTGTCATATATATATATATATATATATATACTAAAAACATAATTGGTGCCAGGACTGAGCCCTGTGGGACCCTGCACGGTACTTCTATCCATGATGAATAATTTCCCCTTAGTACTGTTCTCATTTCCTTTTCTCTGAGAAAATCTTTCATCCTACAATACAGATTACTTTGGATTCCTCCTTGACAGTACAATTTCCATAAAAATATTTGGTGCAGTACTGTCAAATGCTTTCTTGAAATCTAAATAGATAGGGTACCATCAACCCTTCTTTCTCTTTTTTTTCTAGTGTTTCTGGAACTCTGTCATAGTAGCTTAATAGATTAGTAACACATGATTTTTGCTATCTAAATCCAAATTGTCTGTTATCATTGTTTTTTTTGCAGATGGTTTACCCTAATTTTTCTAATCAGCTTTTCTAGTACCTTACAACACTGGTCAAAAATGCTGATCGGTAGTTGGGTGGATTCTGTTTCCTTTCTTGAATAGGGAAACAATGTTTGCTTTCTTCCAAATATCAGGTAGTTTACCTTGACTTAAGGATTCCTTGAATGTTGAATATGATGGTCTACTTAACTCATGCACATGTAGCACCCAACCTGAAATTTCGTCAGGACCATTTGCTTTTCCTTTGCCTAATTTGCTCAGCTACTCCTGGACCTCTTGTTCTCATATTAGTATGTCTTAATATGTGTGGGCATGCATGTTCCTTCACTCTCTTTCAAATCAACTTTCTTCTGTAAAAACTGAATGAAATTTTTTGCTAAGTACTTCACAAATCTCTTCCTCTTGAATATAGAATATCCTCTCATCCATGATGGACTGTATTTTATCTTTAACTTTGATTTTGCTTTGGATGTAGCTGTAAAACAGCCTTGCTTGATTACTACTTTTATTTATAATATCTTCCTCAAACTGTCTGAGCTTCTCTCCTTATCCTTGTGTAATCATTTCTTCCCTACTTAGTTATATGCCCTCTCACAGTTGCGTTTTCTGTATCTATTCCACAGCAAATCTCTTTTTTCATTTGATTTTTTACATTATGTATTGAATCATTTCATTATCCTTATTTCTGTTTATGCTGAGGGATACAATTTTGGAATCATCATCATTGTCGTCGTCATCATCATCCAGACCTCCTTTCCCACCCAAGGGCAGAGTGAGGAGTAGCAACGTCCAGACAGCCCAGGTTTGCCCAATCCAATGGGCCACGCTTCCATTTACTCATCATTCGAGCCCCTGGAATCCCGTCTCATTTCAGCATATGCATTTTGTACTTCATCTTTGCAACGTCTGTGCTTGGTGAGGATGCCTATTTTATGGGAGAGGGTACCCTCTATTTTGTGGATGGTCTAACAGACTGCGTGATCGCCTAATTGTGTGTGTATCATTTCAGAACTCCTCCATAATTCTTGCATGGTTGAAAACTGTACTTCCCATTTCGTGAGACTTCTTTCTTATTGAATCATCAGCCAACAGCTCATCTATTGTTCTCTCTTTAATTCCGTTCTTCCATTCCTGATTGTTCATTTTTTCCCCTCTGCATGCATAGTTCCTTCTTGATTTCCTCTATTTCCATTTGATAATTTTTCTCCAGTTTATGTACTTTCTCCACTAATTTATTGTTTCCATTTCATCCAATTCTGGGTAGAAATCATTGACCTGTATTCTACTTTTCTCCCTTCTCCTAGTTCCATCCATAGCCACTTTTTCTCAGTAAATCAACATACAGAAAGATAATTCTTACAAATTTGATATATTTCTCCTCCTTGTCTGCCCACCCTGGTTGTTTTGTCTGGTGGTTTGCTACTTGATCGGATTCCGTAGCATACTGATATTGTTTACTTTATTTAGACCACACTTTTTTATGCTAGTACTTACTCTGCTCTCTTGAAACATCACTTAGCGTAATTAAGCTTAATAACAAGCTTGACTCATTTAAATACAGTGGTTACAATTAGGTATGCCCAGAGCAGAACTAGGCTAAGAGCAGATATGTCCGACCTCTCTGCTTTCTCGTGTGTGTGTGTGTGTGTGTGTGTGTTAAATTTTTAATTTCTTTAAATCTTGAAAATAGGGATTTTTTATATATTTAGTTTTGTAAATATTGATGAAAAAAAACACTGGATATGTATTCTTATAACAAGTAAATATTTTGTTATGTTTTGATTTAGTGTTTATTCTTCCAGTGTTTATTTTCCTTTTTATTGCAATGGAATTATTATTATTACTGTATTTAGTGTTGGTTATTGTTTTTTATTTTCTATATTGATGTGTAATGGTTTATTGCAATATGTTTAGTACAGTTGTGGTAATTGTATCTGTTGTAATTATTATGGAATCCTTATTATTTCTGTGGAATTGTATATATTTTTTTGTTTGGAAGCTTTTTTATTTTTTTAATGGAAATTTTTGGTGTGTTAACCCCCCTTTCAGATTTCATTGTTTAAAATGAAGTTTTAGTGTTGATGTTTACATAACGTGTGTGTGTGTGTGTGTGTATGAGAATTATAAGACTAGTCCACTTTTTTGTGTGTGAACAATATTCGCATTAAAAATGTGTTAAGATAATCAGCACACATTTTGGGGTAATACTAAATTCTTATAGTTTACCAAAATTATAGATTGTTATATATATTAGTAAATATAAATATAGTGTTGTTATTCTGGCTAGTAGAGCAGGAGGTGGAGGAAGGAGAAGGAAGAGGACGAGGGAGGAGGAGGAGGGAGAAGAAGGGAGGAGGATATTTGCAGGCTCAAACATACAGAAATTACAATGATTGGGTGGATGTGTAGTAAGTCCTTGAATGCAAGGCCTGGGGAAGCAAGGTTATCGGAGGCAGGGTTGAGAGGAAGGACTTGTTGGGACTGGAGTGTATTGTTGTTGTGATGAGGAGGGGTAGAAGTACCGGTAGTAGTAGTAGTTTTTCTCTAGGCAGTCTGGCCGAACAGCCAGGAGTCCCTAAGGAAGTCTGTGGCCAAGACCGGGCTTTCCCACAGAGCTCTCAAGGAGTGTATGTTGTGTTGTTGGTGCAGGCGATTGTGTGCAATGCAGTCTTCCATAATGAGCTTAATAGTAGTGGGTGCTGTGTTGCATCCTGGACAGGCATCAGCGACGGAGTCATCCAGCCTCTTCTGATAACTCAGAGGACTGGATAATGGCCACATCTCAGCCTGGCCAGGTGGACCCTGTCCTCATGGGGTAGGATTCAGAAGGGTGGATATCAGGAGGCTGTGCATACGGGTGTGTGTTGTCTTTGAATGAATTGAGCCGTGAATGATTTGAGCATGGATATGCTTCTGGATGCTGGTTTGAGGCAGGCAAGGGGAGGAGAAATGACAGTGCACCTATGCCCCACTATTCGACAGGGATTCGTTCCATGAAAAGTGGTTTAATGACGAATTGGTCAAACAGTGAACCGATTTTTCTCATAAGATTAAGAAATAGGGAGGTTAGGTTCCTGACCACCTTCATCACTCAAAAACTATTAAATAAAAATGGAAAAAATAACGTTATATATGAACGAAAGTGACACAGAGCTTTGAGGCGTTTTCTTATAGACGTACATTCTCAAGGAAAATAATTTTAGTACTACATACATCTCAGATGATTGACATTTGACTTCCGATCAAAAAATTATTGGAGAACAAACGAAATACTGTATACCTAGTTAGCGATATTAAAGAAAGCCACCAGAATGCCTTCGATAGTGTGTTTATAGACAATCCCGCCAACTGGACATGACACTGCCACACCAAACAAGTTCAAATGTATTCATTTTAAACCCATAAATAGTAGTGGAAGCCTAACTGGAAGTGCTGAAACCTTACTGGGGAGCTTTGCCCCCAGGCCACCCACCCCCACCCCCATGATTAAAACTAAGTCCAAACTAAGATGTGCATTCCCTAAAACTGTCATCAAAGTAGTATTGTGTATTAAGAGCGTTCATTAATCATTGGCACAGTCGTCACCATGTTTGCCATTTGGTATTTTTCATTACCAAATGTGGGCCAATTTAATAATGAAAAATTCGTTTGGTGATGAATCAGCATGATCCATTACCAAATGGATTTTTCACAGGTATGAAGATACATAAGATGGAGATGGTGGATTGTCTGCCCTCTGATTAATCTGCTAGCCTACTGTACATAGCATGAAAATAATCAGCATGTTGCCAATACAAGGAGAGTAATTATTTCCATTTGTACATATACTATAATGAATTAGTGAAGAATAAATGCATACTTTAAGCATTTGGTAATGAAAATTGAGGAGTTTGGTAATGTGGCCGAGTTCTGATCTGGCAACTGTGTTCCTCACCTGATCATGGGATGGTGAAACACTCACTCAGGTTGGTGACCTCATGCTTGTGCTTGACAGGGGTGTTAGTAGGGGTCTTGGGTGGAGCCATGGTGGTGCTGTAGTATTGCATGAGGCCAAAAAGAAATGCAGATGGAAGAAGAGGCAAACGATCAGCAGGGCAGAGTGCAGGAGACAGGCAGCTCAGGTGGTCTGTGTGGCGGCGCGCGGTTTTAATTTTCGAAATGGTGGTGATAACTATGTCCAACGAAAAAAAGGTGTAGATTTATGAGTGTCGAAACAATGAATTGTCCAATAACAATCGGTCGAAAAACAAGGGTTTGGTGTGTTTGTGAGTGATAGTGTGCTGGGTGTTGTTTTGATTATCCTCGGTGTTTGTGGATGTGCTGCCATGTTGTATAGTGGATGGTGTGGGTTTGTGGGGACTGTGGCAAGAATTTGTGTGCCTCTCATGTCTAGATGATCCTTGACTTTGAGGATTTTGTTTTTTTTGTTTTGTTAATCTGTAGGTGTAGTAGCTGTTCAGCCTGTGATTTTTATGACCGTGGTCTGTAGGGTGTTGTGTGTTTCAGTAAAGTTAGAAGCACAGGCAGGGCTGGCATAGTTCATCACTGAATGTATATATATATATATATATATATATATATATATATTTTGTTTGTATACTGTGGTGGTGGTGGTTTCTTTGTTGTGTCCAAATGTTGTATGGCAAGTGACCTTAAGGCGTTGAGTCTTTTGTGTTAATTTATTTTCAGTATTTTTGATATTTAAATGATATTGATGTATGTTACACCAAGGATTGTGTGTGTGTGTGTGTGTGTGTGTGTGTGTGTGTGTGGTGTGGTAGGGGGATGTTGTTTATGGTGAGCTGTGGAATGTGACTATGTTCTGCTCTCCAGTTTGTGAGAAGGGATCACTGTAGATTTGGCTGGAGCTATTTTTAAGTCTGTGGTGAACCATTTGTGTAGTGTGTTGAGGTAGGGTTGGAGGCTGTGTTTGCCTTTTGCTGTGTACATGTTAGTTTTGTCACCATAGGAAGCTGTGTATTTGTGGGGTGTGGGTATATCGTGCATGTATAGGTTAAAGATTGTAGGGGACTAAACAGATCCTTGAGGGAGGCTATGTGTGAGTATCTGATGTTCGATGACTGACCGACAAATGTTACTTTGGTGCGTGTGCGCGCGCGACTCTGAGCATAGGCTTCACAGCCGGCTCCCAAGGCCCAGTATTCCTCCTACATGCCGTACACTTCTACATGTGCACATATGCCTGCTAAATAGTTTGCCAGTCATCTGTTTGTGTTATTGTGCATGTTTGTTTTGAATATATGTCTATGAGGTTATGGCAGGGGATAGCATCAATAGCTTTGCTGATGTATAGTGTGATTAGGAGTTTCTGTGTGGCGGCGTAGCTTAATTGATACCATCAAAAACTCTTTTGTGTAAGGTCTGTGAGAAGTGTTTGTGGAGTGTAGCGGCATAAAACCATGTTGTGACGGGGTTAGGAGGATGTGAGGTGTTACTAATTGTAATACCAGTCGTTGATTGACTGGAGGGGCTGCAGAGGAGTGTGATGGGGCGTTGTGAGGAAGGCAACTTGGGGTTCATGCTGGGTTTGGGGATAGTGATGATAGTGTCATGCTTCCAGATGTTGGGTATTATGCTGTGTGAGTAGCTGTAGTTTGATAAGTTGGTGAGTTCTTGAATGTGTTGTGGTCCAAGGTGTTTAAGGTGTATGTTGCTTATGTTGTCTTGGCTACAGGCAGATGAGTGCTTAAGGGTGCTAATGATGTGCTTTGTCTGGTTGTAAGTGAAGGGTGCAAAGTCTAGGTCTGTGGGGAAATGTCTCTTGCGTCGGATGACACATCGTCGTTGCGATGGGGTTTTAGATGACTGACACATGAGAAGTGATTGAAGCGAGTGTTTGCTTGTTTGTTTGGTATGGTGTCTTGTTGTGATGGCTGCATGTGATTGTGTAGCAATGCTGTTGGAGAGTGGTGCTGTTTAGTGTTTTGTAGAGTTTGCAGGTGTTTGTTTTGTGATCAAATGTTTGGAGATAATCACTCCAATTTAGTGTTTGCCGCTCTGATATTTTATTGTTTGAGTGTTTAGTGCTTGTATATGTTGTATGGTGTCTTGTGTATGGGGTGTCGGGGAGTTTCGTGTGTCATGTTGATTGATGAGGCCTTGAAATTCTGGTGTGATTTTGGGAATGTCTTTCCGTTACCTCTAGGGATGTGTCTTTTGTCTGCGTTTAGAATTATTGTATTGAAAGTATGCACAGCAGTGTTAATGTTTCTGATTGGTGTACTGTTTTATGTTTCAAAGTGTTGTTCTGTTTCAGTTGTGAAGGCCTCCCAGTTGTCTCTTATAACTAGTGTATGTGTATCTGTGGCCAGCTGGGTTGATGCTGGTTTTGGTAGTGATGATTATCGGAAGGTGGTCAGAGCCAAGGGTTTTGACCACTCTCCTGGATATTGTGGGGATGAGGTTTGGGGAGCAAAAGGTGATGTTTGGGGATAATGGGAGGAAGAGTGCTTGGTGTGGGCTATGGGTATGTTGGAGATTTTTGAGGATGAAAAGATTATCTGTTTGGGATCGTAGTAACGGTGCTCTGTCTGTGTTAGGATTGTTGACGTGCCATGCTGATGCCTTGGCATTGAAGTCACCACCCAGGGTGATGATGGGTATGTTAGTTATGTGGTGTATTGGAGGAGAATATTGTGTGGTACTCAAGAGATGGGCACCGTTAATCCAATACAGTAGTTAACTTCATTAACCGTTAATCTGTTTACCGAAAAGTTAATCTGTAACCGTAAATCAGCTAATTCCTAAAAAATGTAATGTAAGTTACTGATAAATCGTTAATGTTAATATGTAATGTTAAATTTTATTATTATTATTATTATTTTTTTTACAACATAACCCCCTCTTCACCGTAAGTTTTCTGTAAGTGCGTGTAACAGAGAAAATGCCATGAGAGCAGGCTGGACTCGCGGACAAAGGAAAACATTCCCACATATTTTATTTTTCCCGGAAATAATGGTATAAATTGTATACCATAATCTTCCCTGATGTTTATACTATACAATAAGGTAATAAAAACACTCAAAATTAATGAGTACAAGGACTGTGAAAGTACTGAAATGAGGTGAGAATACTGTTGTTCAAAAATGAAAAAAACTGCCCTACATTGGAGCACAAAATTTTGTCCACATGATGCAAGAGTTAAGCATATGTCTAGATGCAGTATTTCACAAGCTTTCACGTATTTGTGGGATTCCGATATGACCAATAGTTTTCGAGTGAATCGCCAAAAATCGCTTGCACACCCCCTCCCCCCCTGAACTAAAAACTGAGAGAATGCCGACTATTTGAGAGTGTTGGCCTGGAAATAGACACCCTCCCCAATGACGTATCAAATATTGACTCATTTCATGCTAAAACAAGTTTTGGTGAATATTTTTGGCCAGAAATGCCTAATCAGCATCCTTCGGACCGCCACTGTAAGTGCATCATCGATTCCTCTTTAGACTGGAACAGTTTTGACTCGTACTGAGTCACGGTGTGCGAAGGGGTAAAAAAGTGCCAAAAATATAAAGTAAGCCTTTCTTGGTCTTTTTCAACGTTTTTGGAACTCAGACTATATAGTTTTTTTTTTTTTTTTTTTTTTTTTTTTTTTTTTATAGAAAAGGTTGACTTTATAGTTTTGACTTTTAAAAGATCAAAAAAAGATGATTTTTAGAGTTTTGGCCCCTTTTTTGTAGGTTTTCAAAGGCTTTTGGAGCCTTTTCCTGCTGAGGTCCAGTGGCATTGACAGTTTCAACCTTAATGTCAGCATCAACAGATTTAAGTTCTTGAGATGCCATCATGCCATGATGAGTTATAAAAATCAAAATCACATAAGTGGATGTATTGAAAATCTGAAAATAATAGAAGCTTTTATAAGTTAATGAAATATCGAGTGCCACCTTTATAGATATACGTAAGAGAATAAAATATGCTAAACAAACACAGAACATGGAAATGCAATGGAATGTATGTAGTTTAGCAGATAGATTGTGAAGGCGTTGATGTTAGTGGTAGTTAGCAAAGACCAAAGAGGCAAAGAACCTTTGTAATCCGATACAACAGATCCACAATACACACACAAAGACAAAACTCAGTCTCATAAGACGCACAAAATTTGGATATGTCTGCGGCTGTGGCTAGGCCAAAGTAAAATAAGTAGAACAGACATGTAACTGGTTATCTTATGTTTTTGGGTTAATGTACTCGTGTTAACAGAAGTTAATTAGTCTGATAATGATTTTCACAGTAACTTAAAAGTTAAATCGTTAATGAAAAAGTTAACGTCGTTAATTAACGATTAACGGATTAATGGTTTGGTGCCTAACTTTGGTGGTACTGCGTGAGATGATTGGGGGGGAAATGTATGAATTGGCGATTGTTGAGTGTGATTTGTTGCCAGTTTGTATTTTAATTGATCGCATTTCTGTGGTGGTGTGTTCGGGGTGAAAGTGATTTTGTGTTTGAACAAGTATCTGAAAAGTTGATGGATTGGTGTACCCGGATGATGAATCCACCGCCACTGTCGTCAACCTGGTGTTGTATGGTGGTGGTGAAATTGTGAAATGTAGGTGCATTTTGTTTTCTGCATAGTTTTGTTTCTTGTAAGATGGCATTGTGTATGTATTATTGTTTGATGAATTGTGTGTTCTTGTTTTTTGGTGTTTATGCCATTTGTTTATTTGAAGAATGTTAATGTGTATATGATGTGTTGGTTGCTGCAGCAGAGGGAGAAGATGGGGGTGTGGGTGGCGGGGAAGGAGGGGCAGATTGAGATGGTTTGGGAGGAAAGAAGGTACTGGAGTGAATGGATGTCGTGATGAGGATGGGTAGATTGAGATCGTTAGGGATGAAGGATGGAACTGGAGTACTGGTGTTGTGATGAGGAGGGGTAGATTGAGATGGTTTGTGATGAGGAGGGGTAGACTGAAATGGTTTGTGATGAGGAGGGGTAGACAGATGGTTTGGGCATGTGGAGACCCTAGACATATTTCTAAGTTAAAATTCCTTCCTCGACCCATCTTAAATAGCAAGTTTTGTTCATCATGTGTTCGTATCATAAAGGCTCCAACATGCTTGCATGCATCAGCCTTGATCACCTTATGACAGATGCCGACACTGCTCAGTCTTTAACAGCCTTCCTATTCAGTCCCTTATCTCTGAGGTCACACTTTCTCCACGCTGCTTCATCTCTGGCAGCCTCCCAATTCATTGCCTTATCCCTGAGGTCACACTCCACAATGCTTAGTCTGACAGCATCCCTATTCAGTCCCATATCTCAAAGGTTGTATATTGTACATTACAAATAATAACATAATGAGTGAAATAGACACTGAGGTAGGTACCAAGTGTGTGCGTTGTGTATTGTTAGAAATAAAAATGCGTCAGTTTTGATGATAGAAAGTGTTAGGAGAAATACATTTAGGTGGTTTGGCCACGTAGAGAGGATGGAGAGTGAATGACTAACTACGAGAGTGTAGGTGAGTGAGGTGAGGGGTAAGGGACCAAGGATGAGATACGTGGATGGAGTAGAGAGATATATGAGTGAGGGAGGTTGGAAGTTGGGGAGAGGTCAGGAAAATGGCAGGGACTGTGACATCAATTTGTTTGTGGCCACCCATTATGGGATTAAGGCATCTGGCTATAGATATAGTCCTTATCTAGCCCAACCCAAGAAAAATGTTCATAGCGGATTTATATATGATATATTTAGAGGACAGACCAGTCACCAGAAGTAAGTTTTGAGGGAATTGCTTATGTAAGCGTAAGTAAAGAAATGAGTTTAGCATAACATTAAACAGTCCGTTGTAATTCAGAGAAGCCTTATGCCAAATAAGGTAGATTGTTGGATATTTTATAGTACCCCACATTGGCTCAACATATGGCATTGAGGCGACTGTTGTTACTGCCTGCCTCGACCCTGTATCCCAAAACTTTCCCGTGAGTAATAGATTAAAACTGATCACAGAATACATGACAGTAATGATAGTATAGTAATACAGTGCAGGTTGCCTACCACTTAAGAGTCAGTTGGTACTCCTCAATGATGGATAATGCATAGAACCGCTTGTTACTTTCCTTTATGGCTCCGGATATTACTCTAGCCGAGCAAACAGTGCTGGATAAATGAGAGTTTACTGTGTATATGTAAACACTTGCCTGGTCTTGCTGAGTATTTTATGAAAAAAATAAAATGGGTTTTATATTTTGGACGTAATTTAGCTTTATTATCCTACAAGTGTATGAGGGTGAGAAATGAGAGAGAGAAAGAGTGCATCATGGAGGAGAGAGTGCTGTGATAACAATACGCTAACCCACAGAGCCCAACAGAAATTGGTACAAATATCTATCTGTAGCCAGATGCTTTAATCCCATTAGTGGTGGCCACAAACAGATCACCTCCATGTCTCCTTCCATTGACATTTTGTCCTCCTCCCAGCTGATACCCGCTCTATCTCATGTGTATGAATGTAAGTTACTAATGATGACAGTATGACAGAAATTAGAGTAGACACTAATTACATTATTCACATAGAACAAGGTTGGCCAAACGGAGACCAAATTTTATAGCACATGAAAGAGCGGGTGTAATGTGTGGTGGCAACTTTGAGCTTTAATCTAACACTGGGCATGGTGAGAGAGCATGTTTCATGTGTGGGGGGGGGGGAGGTGAGTTGAAGTGAGAAACTGGATAGGAGTGAATGAATGAGGTGAAAGGAATACGAATGAAAGAAAACAGCAACAGACCTTATGGTCCATTCGAGGCTGCTTGTTAGAGTAGACTGTGACTATGAGATCTAGTTCTACATGCTGAAGGATAAGGCTAGTATAGCAAGAAAGTCCCCCTCCCCCAACTCGAAACATTCCATTTGAAACTGGCAGGAAAAAGTGAGAGACCATCATGCAGCTTGGAAAAACTGACATGGAAATTTTATTGGAAAGACTGAAAAGGAAAAGTTACCTTCTATAATACTTTATATAAAAGCTACCTTTAAAAGAAAGTAATAAAGTAAAATGAATAATCAGATAACGAATGAATGACATTATGTACGGGTACAGTGAGTTAATGGAGCGTCTGAAGACAGTGGAAATTGCACAGTGCATAGTGGAGGGAAAGGGGGAGACCAGGGATAAGATGGAGGAATGGGGTGGAGAGGGAGGTGTGAGTTGGAGAGTGAGAGATTGACTAGGAGTGTGTGTGAGTGAGGTGCAAGGAGGGGAGGGAAAAGGGGAGACCAAGGATAAGATGGAGGAATGGGGTGGAGGTACAGTAAAAGTCCTTTTTTCTGGAATGCAGTAGCCCACAGACCTTCCGGATTATAAGATTTTCCGGACTATCAGACAGGTACCTGAAAATGTTCGAAAAACACCAAAAGAAAATAATACATAATAAGTGAAAATTTATGGTTTACTTACCTTTGTAGTGTAGTGCAGATGAAGGTTGAGGTCATATTAGTGGTAATAGTTTTGGGGTAGTACAGAAGTACCATCGATTTTGTTTCTCCAATTTCTCTCTCTCTCTCTCTCTCTCTCTCTCTCTTTTTTTTTTTTTTTTTTTAAACTCCAAAAAGCTAAAAATGACCCTGGGCTCAAAATTCCGAACCATCGGATGCCGGATTATTGGAAGTTCACTGTATATGACAGGTGTGAATGAGGGGGGGGGGGATGAGTTGGAGAGTTACTGGCTGGCTGGCTGTGTGTGTGTGTGTGTGTGTGAGGGAGGGAGGGGTGCAAGGAGGGAGGGAAAGGGGGAGAACAAGAATAAGATGCAGAGAGGTATGTGAGAGAGGAGGGTGTGAGTTGGAGTGAGAGACTAAACTAGGAGACTGAGAAAGGGACCAGAAGAGTGGATGAGGTGGAGGGATAGAGGAGGAATGAGAGAACAAGATGTGATGGAGGGATGGAGTGGAGACAGGGATGTAAGTTGGAGAGAGGGCAGGCAAACAGCAGGAGATGGTGTGATGTAGAGACGGTTTGTTTTTGACCACCTATTGTGGGATAGTGGTGTCTGATAATATAGGTACAGTATTCATTACTTATAGGGAGAATTGCAACGATAAGGTAAACATAATTTCAAAAGATCACAAAGTGAGAATGAGATTGTACAGAAAGGAAATGAAAATAATTATTAACGGTACATTTGTTTTTACTGTTTGAAAGATGCAGAAGAGAAGGATAAACTATTTTTTCCTTATAAAGACAATTACAGGGATAAGATCAATGTAATTCCAAAAGATTAAGTGGGGATGAGACCATACTGAGAGAAATTGAGATATTATTTACATTTATTGTTATAGTTTGGTAAATAGATGGATGGGTGGGTAGATAGATAGATCGATAGATACTCATAAGTAAAGAGAATTGCTTGGGTAAGGTAAAAACGTAATTCCCAAAGAACATATGTTGGGGATGAGATTGTACAGAAAGAAAATAGTGAGAAGAATTATTTCCTTTTACAATAAAAGTCTTGTAATCCGAATTGCAGGGGACTGAGGGTCTCTCGGACTATTGGTATTTTCGAACTATTGGGAGGGCCCTTTGAAAAGATTAGAAGTATGTACTGGGAGGTCCTGAAGATACGAGCAGTTAGGTTCCGTTTGGCTTAGTCATATAATGAATTCTCATAACGAAACATGTAATGTGGTAAAATATTGGTTGGGTTCAAAAACGCTATCAAAGTAAAGTTTTCAAGCTAAAATATATGATACCAAACACCATAAACATACCTATATTACTGAACCGTAGAGAAAGCAACCTGAAAGAGCAAATAGTATATAAAAGACCTGACTGCACATTAATTAAACATATAAAACATGCATAACACTCACTTATAGGTGGTAATGTTGTGTTGGAGGTGGTGGGAAACTGGTGTTCGCCAGGTGAGGAGCATTGCCAGAGTCTCAAATCCATATTATGGTACCAGGCATGTTAAAATTATCGCTTTTTGATCAGAATTATCGTGCTCATAAGCAGAGGCATTGTTTCACCTAAAGCGGTGATTACAAGGTAATTTATATATTTATATGTGGAGTGATTAACATTATTGAATGTAATTGTTAACTACCTACCAGATTATAATACTGGTTATCATAACTTACTAAATCCTACTGTTGTACTAGTCATACAGTAGACTTGTAAATTTTCCAGTGACTGATGTATTTTTCAGAATATGAAATTATGAAAGTTATAACATTATGACATGCATGCTATTGCTTATCGCAAAGTGTGCCAAAATATCGCATTTTTCAATAATTATCGCACGTCTGGGAACGCTGCAACTGAGCAGTCCTGCTATTTCTCTCCGAGGTTGCAAAAAAATGGCGGTGATTGCGTTTGCTGGTATGACGGAGTTAGAATCCTCCCACATCGCCCCAGAACGATTGTCGTATCACTGGATTTTTGAGATCGTATAATGAAAATAATCCCAAATTTACCCACGTTTGTGGTAGGTGGGGGCGCTCACTATCCACTCACTCAATGTAGTACTGCTCTCAAGTGTCTGCCCTGTCCTCTTCTCCATCCTTTTTTCCATCCATCATCATCTATCTTTCTTTCCTTTATTCTTTCCTCATCCTTCTGCCTATGGGTGATTTTACACTCCCTCTTCTGTCTTTCATTCCTTCATTCTTTCCTCTTTCTTCTGCCTATGCGTGAGTCTACACTGAGTGACAAGCCAAATGGTTTCCTATACACCAGGAAACTATTTATGCTGGGTGGTAACCATACAACCAAATTTTGGCGGCTGGTGGTTTAGTGGGTAATTATTGTTCTCCAATCGGATTGAGCTGGTGAAGGTTTATATCCAAGGGTTGGTTGGGGTTTATTGCTCACTTAATGTTACTCAGGGATGAGTGAGGTTGGTCACTCTCATCTTAAATGTCAGGACCAAGTGCCTAGCCCGTACGCTCCTCATGGGGCAACTTAGGATTGGATGATGGATGGATGTACGTATTATCAGTTTCTGGAATATCGAGTGGTTGTATAATGGGACCTACCTGTAATCTCATTACCACATGCATGCCATCGCATATCGTAAAGTGTGCCAAAATATTGCAGTTTGCAATAATTATCGCATGTATGGCAATGCTGCAGCAGAGCATTCCCACTATTTCTCTGAGGTTGAGAGAAAACGGCGATGACTGTGTTTGCCGGGATGACAGAGTTAGAATCCTCCCACCTCACCCAAGACTGAATGTCATATCATTGGATTTTCGAGATCGTATATTGAAAATAGTCCCTAATTTACCCAGGTCGTAACATCGGTTTCTCGTATATCGAGTGGTCATATAATGGGACCTACCTTTCATGATCATTAATCCTTTAACCGCGGGCATTGTTTTGCCCCGACTGGCCTCTCCCGCGGAGGTTCCAACCAAAATGTAAACAAACTTTAAACCTTTATAACTGTGCACAGAATAAATCTAGAGTGAAAAATAAGGTACCATTAGAAAGTACTAACCTTCGGCTTTGCAATGATGTAGGTTTCATGATTTCGTTGACTATCACTGGATGGGCAGTGCCATTAGAAGTGAGCGATCTAAAATCACTATTTTTCGCTCACACACCATTACCAAATGCCAAGCTGATTCTGATAATAATACTATATAAACATACTTGAACACTGCACATATGATAAACACCCACTCTGTGTTCACTGAGGCAGGTAAAAGGCACTGTAATTGCCCGCACTTCACTGCCACATCAGCGGTGTTGTAATCACTATTTTTCGCTCACACACCATTATCAAATGCCAACCTCATTCTGATAATAATACTATAAAAATATATGAACACTGCACATACGATAAACACCCACTCTGTGTTCACTGAGGCAGGTAAAAGGCACTGTAATTGCCCGCACTTCACTGCCACATCAGCAGTGTTGTCACTCACACAGCTGGACAGATACTGATGCATGTTTGGTCAGGGGTGGGGTGGGGTGCCCAGGTGGTTGGAGGTGGGGGCCTGGGGGGGGGAGGGAGGTGGGGGTCGGCTGGAGTGAAAGAACTTAATAGCTACTCTCCCTTGAAACAATTGGCGCACGGAAAAAACGCGCGGTATTCAAAATATTCACCAACATTCGAGAATGACACCCGCGGTTTGGTCCAGTTTTTGCAATGTCATTCTGGGATGACACCTGCGGTTAAAAGGTTAAACAAACACTGAATATGATAAGGGTTATTGTTTTACTCACTGGAAATACCAAGAAGTGTAGATGAGTAGTTGCAGGCAGGTACATCCAAGTCCAAGGAGAAATCCAAACCATATAAATTTTTAGATAAAGCCTAGAAAAAAAATGAAAAAAATCTCTGAAAATTTCGAAACAGGTTCGTAATAATGTGAAAAATTTCGCCTTGATAAATTTGGAGCATTGGGATTTTTGGAATATTGGTGACCAGATTATAGGACTTTTACTATATTTTGTTGTTTGCTAATGACAGATAGATTGGTAGGTAGGTAGGCAGATGTCAATTTGGTACTTATAAAAAGAACTGTTGGGAAGTAAGAAATTTTGTACATAAATCCAAAATCATAATGTAGGGATTAAATTGTACTCAGATACCCCTGTCTGAGAAGAATTATTTCCATATTCTTGAAGCTGATTGATAGGTAGGTAGGTAAATAGATGGATGAATGGATGGATAGATAGACTGTCACTTATAGAATTGCAGAATTGGTATAAGGGAGGCGGTGGCTCAATCGGTAGATAGGTGGACCACAGTCCTACTTGACCCGGGTTCAAAATCCTGATGGGGCAGGGAACAGTTAAAGGATTTGAAATTCATATAATCAGACTTTACTGATTTACCAGACGACCCGCCGACATGTCATAAAAATAACCCCGCTGATACCAATACACCAGTCCTGTATGAGGTAGCCCTAGCATGCATACAATGTGGACAGTGGGTGTTAGTGCTGAAGTGGTGACATTTAGAGGTGTATGATATGGGGGAGGACTGGTGGGTCTTGGGAGCAGGCTGTGAAGCCTATGGCCAGAGTTGGAAAAAATAATAATAATAATAATAATAATAAAATTGTAAAATGGGGATGAAATCCTAGTGAAAGAAAATGGTGGTAAGAATTATGTCCATTTATTTTTATACATTACTTTGATGGATGGGTGGATAGATAGAGAATTGCAAGGGACAAGGTAAAACGATACGGTAAATCCAAAAGTTTGTAAAGTGGGGATGAGGTCGTACCAAAAAGTAACATATTGAGAGAAATTATTTCCATAAATTTGATTTTTGATAGAGATACACAGGTAGATGGACATGCTACTTAAAGAATTGCAAGGATAGTTAATATACAGTAATTTCAAAACTCGTGAAGTGTGGTTCAGATGGTAAAGGGAAATAATCATAAATTGTGGACGAGACCGTAAAGGGGAATAATTGTATAGTGTGGATGAGAACGTAAACGGGAATAATTATATAGTGTGGATGAGACCATAAAGGGGAATAATTGTGAAGTGTGGATGAGACCAGAAAGGGGAATAATTGTGAAGTGTGGATGAGACCAGAAAGGGGAATATATCATAAAATGTGGATGAGACCGAAAGGGGAAGAATCATAAAATGTGGGTGAGACCATAAAGTGGGATTGAATTGTAAAGTGGACATAAAATTGAAGTTAAAAAACACCCTTACTGAGAAGAATTACTAGCATTTTGTTATTAATTGCTTATAGTTTTTATATTTGTCGTTTATAAAATGCATTGGTTACACAGCTTTTTTTTTTTGCGTTAATGTATACAATTTTATATATTTTCTAAGTTGTGTTTTCATGTGCTGTTGCTCTTGTTATGGTTGTAGGCTTATGTGGAAAGTGAATCCAGTGAATTGCATGATGAAGGTACCCTTATCCTGTATTCCATCATTCTCCTTGTTTGGGGATAGGGGGAAAGTTTGTATGACCAGGCAGTGGACCCGCCTAGCCATATCAGTGCTACCACATAAAGGCACCCATCTTCCTCATATATATATATATATATATATATATACACACATACACACAGTACATCTCCACAGTACGCGAGTTTTGAGTATACGATCCCCCTTGTACGCGAGGACCTATTTTTGTTTTTTAACTTCAGCGTATTTTTAATTAGTATGCGAATTGAACTCGTTGTAAGCGAGATGGGCAGTGCAGAACAGCCAAGATCCGGGGTTACCCCCGAGTACGCGACATTGCCCCCCCAAAAAAGTGATAACGGTAGCCTACGCTCCACCCATCATCTGCCATATTCTTGTTGGTTTAGTTAAGCCATATCGTTGTTGATTTACCTAGTAGAGCCATAATCTTGTTGCTTTACTTCATCTTTGGTAATGTCTTAGATAGTTTCTCTGTACAGTACAATACTTGTGTCTGAAAAGTGTCTCAAGGGTTGGCCATGAAGGGGGGTGCCAGCCATATGTAATTGTTCCCATAAGTTTATGTATTCACAGTATGTGTATTGACAGTACGTGAATTCCGAGTATGGGACGTCCTCTGCCGCCCAAATAGGCGTGTACTAGGGAGATGTACTGTATATAATATATATATATATATATATATATTTCTATATATATATTTATATATATATATTATATATAAATATGGAAAGAATGGGATGGTGTATAAAGTCAGTTAATGACAAGCCAAAAACTAAAATTGAAGAAAATAATAAATGAAAGTGTTTAGAAATTCATATCGAAATAGATGATGTTTTGTTAATTAAAAAATTGGGCAGAAAGTTTCAAGTGTATTGATTAAAAAAATATATATACTGTATATTGATTGCATGTACTGTATATACAAATTTTGTTAGAGGAAATATGGTAAAAAAATTCAATATATGAGTAAATGTTGTATAATATATATATATATATATATATATATATATATATATATATATATATATAATGAAAAATGATGATGTTATTTCGTTGCCTAAAAAGTGGGAGTAAAATTAGAAGTGATGTATTAAAAAAAATGTGTAGAGAAATGGAAGAATAATTGAAACAAATAGGAAATGAAAAAATGTGATGTAAATAATCATTAACTTATATATATATATATATATATATATATATATATATATATATATAAGAAATGGAAAATGTTGCTGTTTTGTTGCTTTAAAACATGGGTATAAAATTTGCAAGTGTATTAATTCCAGTAACCCAAAACTGTTAGTGACTAGAATGTTTTGATGCTTTAAAAAATGAAAAATTGTAATTTACCTTTGAAATACAATACACGGAATAATATAATTCATTAACAGTACATAAATATATAAAAGTAAAATACACAAAGTATACCTAAAAATAAAATACATTATAATACAATACCAAAAATATTATAATACAGTAAAAAATAGAGCCAATAACTGCTATAAAGTACAGTATCATTAAAACAATAATAATACTTAAAAATACAAAAACTGTTCCAAAGGTCCGTGACAATAAAAGCAAAATATAACAATAAATACATTATATTAGTCTCAGTACATTAAAAATAGAAAAATACATAGACTTCCAATAAAAATACATTAAAATACAACAATACATGAAAGTACAGTAGCAGTACATGAGAATATAACAACAGTAGAATAAAATGCAATAGCAGTAAAAATAAAACATTAACAATAAATACATGATTCACTATATACATTAGAATACAATAACAATACATACATTAAAATACAATAATAATACATACGTTAAAATAATAACAATACTTACATTAACATACATTAAAATTAAATAAATAAGGATACAAAATCTCGGAAGCACTCAGAGTGCAAATCTCCGACAATGGCATTGTCCTTAAAAAGGATCCAGATCCGAATCGGCCCCCAAATTTAATAAATTATTTCTTGATCATTGTCCCACATTTCCACAAAATTTCATTGAAATTTAGTGATAGCTTTTGGAGATATTGTGCAGGATACTTCAGATCCTGATGTGGATCTGTCCCCAAATTTATTCATTTCTTCCAACTTTTGGAGGTACTTTGCAGGATACTCCAGATTTGTGTTAATTACTTCCTTGGGCCTTGGTCGATCATACGACCAAATTTCATCAAAAACTTTTCGTGGCATTTTGAGTAATCCTGCAAACAAATACGTGGATAAAGGATCTGAATCTTGTCTCAGAATTTGTTAATACATTCTTGGTCCATAACTCACCTTTCTACAATATTTCATTGAAATTCTTAGAACTTTTGAGATATTGTGCGGGATGCTTTGGATCCGGATTCGCCCCCCAATTTTCTTCCTTGGGCCATGGGCCATCCTTCCACAAAATGTCATCAAAATCTGTTCCAAACTTAACCCCTAAAGTCCTAATCACATGAATTTATGCAATTTGAGTTTTATGCCCAAATGCCTAATGACATCAATTGAGCGGGGCCTGTAAAAAACTGCGGAGGGCTTTCTCCGCCCTGACTAGGACGTACATGGCTTCAGGCCAATGAGAATTCACCCCTGAGGTGGTGTGAGGTGGGATGGGACCAACCCAGGGGGTGGGGGGACACCCACTCTCTGGGCTGTTTCCATGCCACCCTCTACCTCAGTCCCTCACTCTCTCCTTGTTTCCCGTCACCCTCCCACCCCTCCAAGCACCTGCATCTCTCCTCCCACAACCACCTGTGTCCCTTCCCATCCACTCTTGCCCCTCCTCCCACTCTGCTGGCCTTGGTTTCCCCCTGAACCCCACCCCATCGCTCCCTCCTTGTCCCTCACTACCCTTCTACTCCCTACAGACCCCTGAGAGGTATCAGGCCGCTAAGATGCTACAGAACACAATGAAGTGCTTTATTTTCATGCAAAAAGATTGTTATTGTTCCCAACCCCCATATCTATAGGCCTACTCCCCCTTGGCTACTTGATCTCCCCACACCTATATATACCTGTGTTCATGGTTGGTGTGAAAAAACACTTTGAAATGATCTGTTTCATTTAGAGAAATAGTTATTTATGAAAATGTTCTCGTTTTAGAGTGTTTTTGACGGGTAACTATTTCAATTTTTTTTTAAATTTTGATGCGTGATTTTGCAATAACCAGTTGGCCTACATGGGTGGGGATTGCATTGTCAGGTAGGCAGAACACAATCAATTTGCCCTTGGTGAAATTCGCCAAAACCCCCCCGAATTGCGGTTGTGGGAGGTACCCTGCCTGAAGTAATTGCAGACTTTAGGGGTTAACGTACTGAGTAATCCTGCTAACAGACAGACAAACAAAGATACCAATCCCGGCAAAAACTTGACCGTTTTGGCAGATTTAACATTACATTTAAATACAACAACAGTAAATACATGCTACAACAACATGACATATTTACAGTAACAGTAAATACGATATAATAACAGGTTGCTGAAAGAGCATAAAGGAGAATTTAACAAGTTGAAAAAAGACCTGAAGGTATTTTTGTATCTTGGAACTGTAAATGTATTTAATGGTCTGCTGTATTTTTTTGTATATATAGGCAAATTCTATAATCAGATTTATTTCCTGTATGGTGTATGAATTTATTAAGCCCTTAAATTTAAAAGTGCTTATTATGTTTGTTTGAAAAATAGGCCTAAGAATTTTAAATAAATAAAAAAAAAATACCGTAGAGAATAACCAAATACAGAAATATAAAAAAAATTTTCGTTATAAATTTTTAAATGTGAGAATTTATGTATTTTTGTATTTTTTTGAATGGTCATGTTTTTTAGGTGTCTGTATTGGGTTTATATATTTGTATATGTATACCGATCTGATATTTTTTAATATATTTACTGTGTGCCTACTTGCCTACCCTGTCTCAGCCCCCTACCTGCCTACCCTGTCTCAGCCCCCTACCTGCCTACCCTGTCTCAGCCCCCTACCTGCCTACCCTGTCTCAGCCCCCTACCTGCCTACCCTGTCTCAGCCCCCTACCTGCCTACCCTGTCTCAGCCCCCTACCTGCCTACCCTGTCTCAGCCCCCTACCTGCCTACCCTGTCTCAGCCCCCTACCTGCCTAACCTGTCTCAGCCCCCTACCTGCCTACCCTGTCTCAGCCCCCTACCTGCCTACCCTGTCTCAGCCCCCTACCTGCCTACCCTGTCTCAGCCCCCTACCTGCCTACCCTGTCTCAGCCCCCTACCTGCCTACCCTGTCTCAGCCCCCTACCTGCCTACCCTGTCTCAGCCCCCTACTTGCCTACCCTGTCTCAGCCCCCTACCTACGTACCCTGTCTCATCCACCTACCTACCTACCCTGCCACACCCCCCTACCTACCTACCCTGCCTCACTACCCTACCTGCCTACCCTGCCTCACTACCCTACCTGCCTACCCTGCCTCTCCACCCCTACCTGCCTACCCTGCCTCTCCACCCCTACCTGCCTACCCTGCCTCTCCACCCCTACCTGCCTACCCTGCCTCTCCACCCCTACCTGCCTACCCTGCCTCTCCACCCCTACCTGCCTACCCTGCCTCTCCACCCCTACCTGCCTACCCTGCCTCTCCACCCCTACCTGCCTACCCTGCCTCTCCACCCCTACCTGCCTACCCTGCCTCTCCACCCCTACCTGCCTACCCTGCCTCACCACCCCTACCTACCTACCCTGCCTCACCTACCTGCCTACCCTGCCTCTCCACCCCTACCTGCCTACCCTGCCTCTCCACCCCTACCTGCCTACCCTGCCTCTCCACCCCCTACCAGCCTACCCTGCCTCTCCACCCCTACCTGCCTACCCTGCCTCTCCACCCCAACCTGCCTACCCTGCCTCACCACCCCTACCTGCCTACCCTGCCTCTCCACCCCTACCTGCCTACCCTGCCTCTCCACCCCTACCTGCCTACCCTGCCTCCACCCCTACCTGCCTACCCTGCCTCTCTCCACCCCTACCTGCCTACCTACCCTGCCTCTCCACCCCTACCTGCCTACCTACCTGCCTCTCCACCCCTACCTGCCTACCCTGCCTCTCCACCCCTACCTGCCTACCCTGCCTCTCCACCCCTACCTGCCTACCCTGCCTCTCCACCCCTACCTGCCTACCCTGCCTCTCCACCCCTACCTGCCTACCTACCCTGTCTCACCTACCTATGGTACCTTGCCACCCCTACCTACCTACATGCCTAGACTGGCTCACCACCCCATCTGCCTACCCTGCCTCAACACTCATACCTACCTACTGTACTTCACCCCTACCTACCTACCCTGCCTCACCACCCCTACCTACCTGCCCTGCCTCACCACCGCTACCTACCTGTCCTGCCTCACCACCGCTACCTACCTACCTACCCTGCCTCACCACCGCTACCTACCTACCTGCCCTGCCTCACCACCGCTACCTACCTGCCCTGCCTCACCACCGCTACCTACCTGCCCTGCCTCACCACCGCTACCTACCTGCCCTGCCTCACCACCGCTACCTACCTACTTTGCCTCGGCACTCCTAGCTACCTACTTTGCCTCACCATTCCTAGCTACCTACTTTGCCTCACCATTCCTACCTACCTACTTTGCCTCACCATCCTTACCTACCTATCCTGCCTCACCACCCCTACTTACCATCCTACTTAATCTGCCTCACCACCCCTACCTACTTACATACTGTATCTTACCACTCCAGCCTACCTGCTTACCTACCCTGCCTTGTACCTCCTACGTACCGTGTCTAACCTTACCTACCTACCTATGTACCCTGCCTCAACATCCCTACTTACGTACCCTACTTCAGCACCCCACTTCAGCACCCCTACCTCACCACTCTTACCTACCTACCCACGTCGCTTTACCACCCCTAGCTACCTACCTACCCACCCACCCTGCCTCCACCCCTACCTACCCACCCACCCACCCACCCTGCCTCCACCCCTACCTACCCACCCACCCTGCATCACCACCCCTACCTACCCACCTGCCCTGCATCACCACCCCTACCTACCCACCTGCCCTGCATCACCACCCCTACCTACCCACCTGCCCTGCATCACCACCCCTACGTACCCACACTCCCTGCATCACCACTCCTACCTACCAACCTGCCCTGCATCACCACCCCTACCTACCCACCTGCCCTGCATCACCACCCCTACGTACCCACCCTACCTGCATCACCACCCCTACCTACCCACCAAGCCTGCCTCCCCCTACCTATATACCAACCCTGCCTCTCCCTACCTATCTACCAACCCTGCCTCCCCCTACCTATCTACCAACCCTACCTCACCCCCTATCTACCTACCAACCCTGCCTCACCGCTGTACTTACGTACGTGTTTATCCTGCTTCGTGCCTACCTACTTGCCCTGCCTTACCACCTGTACTTACCTACCTACTTACCTACCTACCCTGCCTTACCATCACTATCTACATACCAACCCTGCCTGACCACTCCTTTACATGTACTTGCCTACCTTACCTCCACCCCTGCCTGCATGCCTATCTACCCTGTCAGCAGCCTTGGCTGCCTGCCTATCTACCCTGCCTAACCACCCTTACCCACCTACTTACCTACCTTGCCTCCACCCCTATCTGCCTGCCAATATAACCTGTCACCAGCCCTACCTACCTACCTGTCAACCCTGGCTCACCACCCTTCTTTACCTGTTTACCCTGCCTTACCCCCCCAACGTACCTACCCTGCCTCACTATCCCTTACCTACCTACCCTTTTCACCTGACCACCCATCCACCTTCCTGCTCACCCTCTTACCTACCTACCTGCTCATCAGGCCACCCACCGACCTACCTACCTATTCACCTGCCCACCCATCCACCCACCCACCTCCTGACCCATTGACCTCATAGCTCACCTGCCCACCCAGTAACCTACCTGTTTACCCACCCACCTGCTCATCTGCTTAGTCATCAACCTGTGTACTCACCCACCCACTACCTACTTACCTACCTGCCTACCTATTGACCAAGCCATCCACCTATCCACTGACACCCACCCACACCTAACCATCCTCTCACTCAGACACACCCAGAACACACAACTACCTACTCACTCACTAACAGACACAACCGCCAACTCACTGACCCACCTAGCCACCTATGCACTGACACACACACCCACCCATGCACTGACACACCCATTCACCCACCCTCCTATGCACTGACACACCCATCCACCCACCCACCTATGCACTGACACACCCATCCACCCACCCACCTATGCACTGACACACCCATCCACCCACCCACCTATGCACTGACACACCCATCCACTGACACACCCATCCACCCACCCACCTATGCACTGACACACCCATCCACCCACCCACCTATGCACAGACACACCCATCCACCCACCCACCTATGCACTGACACACCCATCCACCCACCCACCTATGCACTGACACACCCATCCACCCACCCACCTATGCACTGACACACCCATCCACCCACCCACCTATGCACTGACACACCCATCCACCCACCCACCTATGCACTGACACACCCACCCACCCACCTATGCACTGACACACCCACCCACCCACCTATGCACTGACACACCCACCCACCCACCTATGCACTGACACACAACCCACCCACCTATGCACTGTGACACACAACCCACCCACCTATGCACTGTGACACACAACTCACCCACCTATGAACTGACACACCCAACCCACACACCTATGCACTGACACACCCAACCCACCCACCTATGCACTGACACACCCAACCCGGCCACCTATGCACTGACACACCCACCCACCCACCCACACAGTGACACACACACACCGACTGAACTACGTACTGTTACACCAGCGCATTGAGACACACACCCAGCTACGCACTGGCACATCCATCCACCTATGCACTGATGCACCGACCCACCCATCTACTGAGACACCTGCCCACCCACCCACGCACTGACACACCTTCTCACCTGCCCACCCACCCACGCACTGACACACCTGCCCACCCACCCACGCACTGACACACCTGCCCACCCACCCACGCACTGACACACCTGCCCACCCACCCACCCACGCACTGACACACCTGCCCACCCACCCACGCACTGACACACCTGCCCACCCACCCACGCACTGACACACCTGCCCACCCACCCACGCACTGACACACCTGCCCACCCACCCACGCACTGACACACCTGCCCACCCACGCACTGACACACCTGCCCACCCACGCACTGACACACCTGCCCACCCACCCACCCACGCACTGACACTCCTACCCACCCACCCACCCACGCACTGACACACCTTCCCACCCACCCACCCACGCACTGACACACCTGCCCACCCACCCACCCACGCACTGACACACCTGCCCACCCACCCACCCACCCACGCACTGACACACCTGCCCACCCACCCACCCACGCACTGACACACCTGCCCACCCACCCACCCACGCACTGACACACCTGCCCACCCACCCACCCACGCACTGACACACCTGCCCACCCACCCACCCACGCACTGACACACCTGCCCACCCACCCACCCACGCACTGACACACCTGCCCACCCACCCACCCACGCACTGACCCTCCTGCCCACCCACCCACCCACGCACTGACACACCTGCCCACCCACCCACCCACGCACTGACACACCTGCCCACCCACCCACCCACGCACTGACACACCTGCCCACCCACCCACCCACGCACTGACACACCTGCCCACCCACCCACCCACGCACTGACACACCTGCCCACCCACCCACCCACGCACTGACACACCTGCCCACCAACCCACCCACGCACTGACACACCTGCCCACCCACCCACCCACGCACTGACACACCTGCCCACCCACCCACCCACGCACTGACACACCTGCCCACCCACCCACCCACGCACTGACACACCTGCCCACCCACCCACCCACGCACTGACACACCTGCCCACCCACCCACCCACGCACCGACACACCTGCCCACCCACCCACCCACGCACCGACACACCTGCCCACCCCCCCACCCCCGCACCGACACACCTGCCCACCCACCCACCCACGCACCGACACACCTGACCACCCACCCACCCACGCACCGACACACCTGCCCACCCACCCACCCACGCACCGACACACCTGCCCACCCATCCACCCATGCACTGACATACCTGCTCACCCACCCACCCACGCACTGACACACCTGCCCACCCACCCACCCACGCACTGACACACCTGCCCACCCACCCACACAGTGATACACCCATCCACCCATGCACCGACACACCCATCCACCCATGCACCGACACACCCATCCACCCATCCACCGACACACCCATCCACCCATCCACCGACACACCCATCCACCGACACACCCATCCACCCACGCACCGTCACACCCATCCACCCACGCACCGTCACACCCATCCACCCACGCACCGTCACACCCATCCACCCACGCACTGACATACATGCCCACCCATCCACCCATGCACTGACATACATGCCCACCCATCCACCCATGCACTGACATACATGCCCACCCATCCATGCACTGACATACATGCCCACCCATCCACCCATGCACTGACATACCTGCTCACCCACTCATGCAATGACACACCCACCCACCCATGCACTGACATACCTGCTCACCCACTCATGCACTGACACACCCACCCACCCATGCACTGACACTCCCATCCACCCACGCACTGACACTCCCATCCACCCACGCACTGACACTCCCATCCACCCACGCACTGACACTCCCATCCACCCACGCACTGACACACCCATCCACCGACACCCATCCACTGACACACCCATCCACCGACACACCCATCCACCGACACCCATCCACTGACACACCCATCCACCGACACCCATCCACTGACACACCCATCCACCGACACCCATCCACTGACACACCCATCCACCGACACCCATCCACTGACACACCCATCCACTGACACACCCATCCACTGACACACCCATCCACTGACACACCCATCCACTGACACACCCATCCACTGACACACCCATCCACTGACACACCCATCCACCGACACCCATCCACTGACACACCCATCCACCGACACCCATCTACTGACACACCCATCCACTGACACACCCATCCACTGACACACCCATCCACTGACACACCCATCAGGCCAAGCACTGACACACCCATCCACCCAAGCACTGACACACCCATCCATCCCCCCATAGACTGACACTGCCAACCCCCCATGGACTGACACTGCCAACCCCCCACCCACCCACCTACCCAATGAGACACCCACCCATCTACTTAATTACACCCATTCAATCACACAACCACCCACCCACTTAAGTACACCCAACCACCCACCCACTTAATACACCCAACCACCCACCCACTTAAGTACACCCAACCACCCACCCACTTAATACACCCAACCACCCACCCACTTAATACACCCAACCACCCAATAATCACACAACCACCCACCCACTTAGTACATCCAACCACCTATTCATTCACATACAACCACACACCCATCGAATCACTTGGCTCACCCAATAATTCACTTGCACACCCACCAATTCACTTATACACCCACCCACTCACTGAAACACCCACCCACTCACTGAAACACCCCATCCACTGATGGACCCACCACCTACCCAGGAACACATCCATGGACACTGATACCAACCTTACATAGACACCTACCCACTCACTGACACACAGGCAACCACCCACCTATTCACTGACAGCCAGCCACCTACCTATTCACTGACAGCCAGCCACCCACGTATTCACTGACAGCCAGCCACCCACCTATTCACTGACAGCCAGCCACCCACCTATTCACTGACAGCCAGCCACCCACCTATTCACTGACAGCCAGCCACTCACCTATTCACTGACAGCCAGCCACCCACTCACCTGCTGACACCCAACCACCCCCACACCCACTGACACCCAACCACCCCCACACCCACTGACACCCAACCACCCCCACACCCACTGACACCCAACCACCCCCACACCCACTGACACCCAACCACCCACCTACCCATTGACACCCAACCACCCACCTACATGCCCACCGACCTGCGTGCACTCTCGTCCGCCTACCTATGTGTCCATCCACTCAGTCACCTGCTCTCCTGCCTACTCACCTACCCATCTGCTCCCACCCTCCCTCTTACCTACCTACCTTATCCCCTGGCCACACACTTATGTACCTATCTACCTGCTCCCATGGCCACCCACTCATGTGCCTACCTACCTACCTGCTCATGCACCCAACCACCCACCTACTTACCCACTCACTCATCCACTCACCTGCCTGCAATGTCATCGACCTACCTAGCTGCCCATTGACCCACCCACCTGCTCCTCTGCCCACCCACTCATCTAGCTACGTACCCAGTCACCCACTCAGTCACCTACCTATATACCTGCTCACCTTGGCCATCCTCCTATGTACCTGCCCATGCACCTATGCACTGACACACCCATGCACCTATGCACTGACACACCCATGCACCGACACACCCATGCACCGACACACCCATGCACCGACACACCCATGCACCTATGCACTGACACACCCATGCACCTATGCACTGACACACCCATCCACCTATGCACTGACACACCCACCCACCTATGCAACCACTCATCGATTTGCCTGGCCGCCTGCCTACCTACCTACCTACTTTCCTACCTACCTACTTTCCTACCTACTTTCCTAGCTACCAACCTTCCTACCTACCTTCCTACCTACCTTCCTACCTACCTATGTACCTACCTACTTACCTTCCTACCTATGTACCTACCTACTTACCTTCCCACCTAGCCACCAACCAACTTACCCACCAACCAACTTACCCACCAACCAACTTACCCACCAACCAACTTACCCACCTATATTACCCATCAACCCTCCTGCCTGCCCACCCACCCACCCACTTGCTTACCTACCTACCTACCTACCAGGCCACTGACCCATGCAGTACCCACCTACCAACCTACCAGCCCACCTACCTACCTACGACCCTACCTACCTACCTACGACCCTACCTACCTACCTACGACCCTACCTACCTACCTACGACCCTACCTACCTACCTACCTTCCTTCCCACCCACTTACCTACCTTCCTTCCCACCCACTTACCTGCCCACTCACCCACCCACCCACCTGCCTGCTCACTCACCCACTCAAGTTACCTACCAGGCTATGTACCTGTCTGCCTGCCTGCCTGCCTCCCTACTTACCAAGCAACCTGGCTGCCTTCGTACCTACCTGCCGGCCCACCTATCATGTGCTTGTCTGTCTGTCCACATGCCTACCTACATGTCTACCTTCCTAACTACCTGCCTGCCTGTCTGTCTTTGTACCTACCTGCCTGCCTGTCTGTCTTTGTACCTACATGCCTGCCTGTCTGTCTTTGTACCTACCTGCCTGCCTGTCTGCCTTTGTACATACCTGCCTGCCTGTCCACCTACCTACCTGCCTGCCTGCCTGTCCACCTTCCCACCCACCCACCTACCCGCCTGGCTGCATACCAACCTACCTGCCTGCCCATCTGTTTGCCTTCCCACCTACCTACCTGCCTGTCCATTTACCTGCCTGCCTGCCCACATACCTACCTAGCTGCCTGCCTGCCCACATACCTACCTACCTACATAGCTGCCTGCCTGCCCACATACCTACCTACCTACCTAGCTGCCTGCCTGCCCACATACCTACCTACCTACCTAGCTGCCTGCCTGCCCACATACCTACCTACCTGCCTGCCTGCCCACATACCTACCTACCTGCCTGCCTGCCCACATACCTACCTACCTGCCTGCCCGCCCACATACCTACCTACCTGCCTGTCTGCCTGCCTACCCACTTACCTACATACCTACTTTGATATTTATATTATGTTATGGGGTTAAAGAAAATGACATTCCCCCCAAAAAAATGTAAATATATCTTTACAAGATAATAAAGGAGGAAAAGAAAGTATTTCCAATGATTTTAATTTATTCCCTTCATTGAAAAGGTTTTTATTACAAATGTGGATAGTAAAGAGTGAATTGGAATTATAATAAGGAATTATTATGTGACTTTTCTGTTCTCCCATCCTCTTTTCTCTCTCTTGTTCTCTCCTCTCCTCTTGTCTCTGTACTCTCCTCTCCTCTCGTCTCCTGTCTCTTCTCTCTCTTTTGTTCCTCCTCTCTCATAGTCCTCCTCTCTTTTCCTCTTCCTCCTATCTCTCCTCATCTCTTCTCCTCCTCTTCTGTTTCCTCTAATGATTGTTGTCCTCTCCTATCTCTTGCTCCTGCTCTCCCTTTGTTTCTTTCACGTCTTGCCTCTCCTCCTCGTCCTTCTCCTCCTCGTCCTCCTCCTCCTCTGTCTCCTCCTTTCTGCTCCTACTCCTCGTCTTGTCTCCTTTCTCCTGCCCCTCCTCTCTCTCTCTCTCTCTCTCTCTCTCCCCCCCTCCTCCCGCTTTGTCTCACATGTGTTGCTCCTCCTCCTCTCTTGTGTCTTTTCCTCTGTCTCCTCCTCCTCCTCCTCCTCTCTTATGCCTCTTCCTGCGTCTCCTCCTCATCCTCTCTTACGCCTCCTCCTGTGTCTCCTTGTCCTCCTCTCTAATGCCTCCTCCTCTGTGTCCTCCTTTCTGCTCCTACTCCTCGTCTTGTCTCCTCTGTCCTGCCCCTCCTCCTCTCTTGTGTCTTTTCCTCTGTGTCATCCTCCTCCTCCTCTCTTATGCCTCTCCCTGCGTCTCCTCCTCTGTCTCCTTGTCCTCCTCTCTAATGCCTCCTCCTTTCTGCTCTTACTCCTCGTCTTGTCTCCCCTCTCCTGCCCCTCCTCCTCTCTCTCCCCCTCCTCCTCTCTCTCCCCCTCCTCCTCTCTCTCCCCCTCCTCCTCTCTCTCCCCCTCCTCCTGCTTTGTCTCACATGTGTTCCTCCTCCTCTCTTGTGTCTTTTCCTCTGTCTCCTCCTCCTCCTCTCTTATGCCTCTTCTTGCGCCTCCTCCTCATCCTCTCTTACGCCTCCTCCTCTGTCTCCTTGTCCTGCTCTCTAATGCCTCCTCCTCTGTCTCCTCCTCTCTCTGCTTCTCCTACGTCTTGCTTCTCCTTCTCTTATCCTCTTTGTCAGTCTCCATCTCATGCTCGTCTGTCTCACAACATCTCGTACTATAACATGGTTTGTGTTGGCATTGATTATATATATGTCTCCTGTTTCTAAGAATCTTATGTTCTATTTGTATATAGATGTGTCCTCTTGTATTTTTATTGTGTGTTATTCGTAACATTTCCTACATCATGTACTCCCTTCCCTCTTCATTTCCTTCCTGCTCTCTCTTGTTGTCTTCCTCTCTTCCTCTCCTGTACTCCTCCTCTTTCTCTTCCTCCCCTTCTATCCTCTTCGTTCTCTTCCTCCAATTCTATCCTCTTCTATTTCTCCCCTCCCCTCCCCTTCTTTTCCTCCCCTCCTCTTCTTTCCCTCCCCTCCTCTTCTTTCCCTCCCCTCCTCTTCCTCCCCTCCTCTTCTTTCCCTCCCCTCCTCTTCTTTCCCTCCCCTCCTCTTCCGTCCCTTTCTTTCTCTTGCTCCCCTGCTAACCTGTTCTCTTCGTCCCTTCCCTTGTCTTCCTCGCCTCCCCTGTGTGTGCTTCTCCTCTTCTCGTCACTACCTTCGTCCTCCTCCTCTTCCTCCATTGTTATCATCAGCATCATATCGTTTGCTTTGTATGTGTTTGTCTTATGTCCAATAATTGTATTGTTACCATACATGTGTATGTGTATATATATATGTAGCATATATATATATATATATATATATATATATATATATATATACACACTATATATGTAATGTATGTATATATATACACTATATATATATATATATATATATATATATATATATATACACACTATATATTTAATGTATGTATATATATACACTATATATATATATATATATATATATTTTATATATACATAAACTATATATGTAGTGTATGTATATATAATATATACATACATACATTATATATAGAATATATAAACTGTATTCTATATATATATATATATATATATATATATATATATATATATATAAACTGTTATTTCTATATATGTATATAAATAGTATGATATACTGTCATACATGGGTTAAAGTATACACAAGGTACAGCCATTGTATTTATTAGGCATAAAACATACAATATATTGTAATAAACCATAAGTATTGTACAGAAAGAACAAAGTCATTGTTGTTCAGTGTGTAGTGTTCATGCAGGTGTAGGCACTGCAGGCAGACAACACAACACCTGTGAAAAGGAAACAAAAAGTATTAAAAGAGTGAATACAGTATGTAACAAACACATATTAATAAATATGAATAAAGACTAAAGTTATAATTATGGTTTTACATCCATAGACTTTAATACCGTGGAAGGTGGTGAAGAGAACCCTAGACTTTCATGGCCATGAGTTGCCACACGGTGCGTTAATCGCATCTTTTTTAAAGATAGGCTACGCGCCGCCGCCCCATACACCAGGCTAGCCCTCTAGGTGCATAACACCTAGAGGGCTGGAGCAGATCCTTGGGGGAAGGGGAGCCGCGCAACTAGTAAAGCCACGCAACTAGGGAGAGCAGAGCAGATTGACAGGGGGAGGAAGCCACTCAATCAAAAAAGCCACGGCAATCCAGGCGCCGGGTAAACATCAACAGGGGTAGGGGAGGCGTGCAAAGACATACCACGTGTCTCGTCAACCATACTCCCCCCCCCCCCCAAAATAAAAATACGAAGCCGTGCGATTTTCTTTAGTTACCCCTCCATTCATCAAAGAAAACGGAACCCCTTCAGTACGAGGACGTGCATTTTCCTTCAGTTACCCCTAATTTCATCAAAGAAAACGGAACCCCTTCAGTACGAGGACGTGCATTTTCCTTCAGTTACCCCTAATTTCATCAAAGAAAACGGAACCCCTTCAGTACGAGGACGTGCATTTTCCTTCAGTTACCCCTAATTTCATCAAAGAAAACGGAACCCCTTCAGTACGAGGACGTGCATTTTCCTTCAGTTACCCCTAATTTCATCAAAGAAAACGGAACCCCTTCAGTACGAGGACGTGCATTTTCCTTCAGTTACCCCTAATTTCATCAAAGAAAACGGAACCCCTTCAGTACGAGGACGTGCATTTTCCTTCAGTTACCCCTAATTTCATCAAAGAAAACGGAACCCCTTCAGTACGAGGACGTGCATTTTCCTTCAGTTACCCCTAATTTCATCAAAGAAAACGGAACCCCTTCAGTACAAGCAATTTTGCATTTTCTTCAGTCACCCCTCAATTCATCATAGAAAGCGGAACCACTTCAATCCAAGGAGCCACACCAGTCCAAGGACTCGGCCACTTCACATCTAGAGCAGTTTGCCCTTCAGTAATCATAGAAAACGGATCCACTTCAGTCCAAGGACTCAGCCACTTCACATCTAGGGCAGTCTGCCCCTCAGTAATCATAGAAAACGGACCCACTTCAGTCCAAGGACTCAGCCACTTCACATCTAGGGCAGTCTGCCCCTCAGTAATTATAGAAAACGGACCCACTTCAGCCCAAGGACTCGGCCACTTCACACCTGGAGCAGTCTGCCCTTCAGTAATCATAGAAAACGGACCCACCGGTCCAAGGAGCCATACTTCAGTCCAGTGAGCCACACTTCAGTCCAAGGACTCGGCCACTTCACATCTAGGGCAGACTGCCCTTCAGTAATCATAGAAAACGGACCCACTTCAGTCCAAGGACTCAGCCACTTCACATCTAGGGCAGTCTGCCCCTCAGTAATCATAGAAAACGGACCCACTTCAGTCCAAGGAGCCACACTTCAGTCCAAGGACTCAGCCACTTCACATCTAGATCAGTCTGCCCTTCAGTAATCATAGAAAACGGACCCACTTCAGCCCAAGGACTCGTCGGCCACTTCACATCTAAGGCAGTCTCTCCTTCAGTAATCATAGAAAACGGACCCACTTCAGTCCAAGGACTCAGCCACTTCACATCTAGGGAAGTCTGTCCTTCAGTAATCATAGAAAACGGACCCACTTCAGTCCAAGGACTCTGCCACTTCACATCTAGGGCAGTCTGCCCTTCAGTAATCATAGAAAACGGATCCACTTCAGTCCAAGGACTCTGCCACTTCACATCTAGGGCAGTCTGCCTTTCAGTAATCATAGAAAACGGACCCACTTCAGTCCAAGGAGCCACACTTCAGTCCAAGGACTCAGCCACTTCACATCTAGGGCAGTCTGCCCTTCAATAATCATAGAAAACGGATCCACTTCAGTCCAAGGACTCGGCCACTTCACATCTAGATCAGTCTGCCCTTCAGTAATCATAGAAAACGGACCCACTTCAGTCCAAGGAGCCATACTTCAGTCCAGTGAGCCACAGTTCAGGAACTCGGCCACTTCACATCTAAGGCAGTCTCTCCTTCAGTAATCATAGAAAACGGACCCACTTCAGTCCAAGGACTCAGCCACTTCACATCTAGGGCAGTCTGTCCTTCAGTAATCATAGAAAACGGACCCACTTCACTCCAAGGAGCCATACTTCAGTCCAAGGACTCTGCCACTTCACATCTAGGGCAGTCTGCCCTTCAGTAATCATAGAAAACGGATCCACTTCAGTCCAAGGACTCTGCCACTTCACATCTAGGGCAGTCTGCCCTTCAGTAATCATAGAAAACGGATCCACTTCAGTCCAAGGACTCAGCCACTTCACATCTAGGGCAGTCTGCCTTTCAGTAATCATAGAAAACGGACCCACTTCAGTCCAAGGACTCTGCCACTTCACATCTAGATCAGTCTGCCCTTCAGTAATCATAGAAAACGGACCCACTTCAGTCCAGTGAGCCACAGTTCAGGAACTCGGCCACTTCACATCTAAGGCAGTCTCTCCTTCAGTAATCATAGAAAACGGAACCACTTCAGTCCAAGGAGCCATACTTCAGTCCACTGAACCACACTTCAGTCCAAGGACTCGGCCACTTCACATCTAGAGCAGTTTGCCCTTCAGTAATCATAGAAAACGGATCCACTTCAGTCCAAGGAGCCATACTTCAGTCCAATGATTTGGCCACTTCACATCTAGGGCAGTCTGCCCTTCAGTAATCATAGAAAACGGACCCACTTCAGTCCAGTGAGCCACAATTCAGGAACTCGGCCACTTCACATCTAAGGCAGTCTCTCCTTCAGTAATCATAGAAAACGGACCCACTTCAGTCCAAGGACTCAGCCACTTCACATCTAGGGAAGTCTGTCCTTCAGTAATCATAGAAAACGGACCCACTTCACTCCAAGGAGCCATACTTCAGTCCAAGGACTCTGCCACTTCACATCTAGGGCAGTCTGCCCTTCAGTAATCATAGAAAACGGATCCACTTCAGTCCAAGGACTCTGCCACTTCACATCTAGGGCAGTCTGCCCTTCAGTAATCATAGAAAACGGATCCACTTCAGTCCAAGGACTCAGCCACTTCACATCTAGGGCAGTCTGCCTTTCAGTAATCATAGAAAACGGACCCACTTCAGTCCAAGGACTCAGCCACTTCACATCTAGGGAAGTCTGTCCTTCAGTAATCATAGAAAACGGACCCACTTCACTCCAAGGAGCCATACTTCAGTCCAAGGATTTGGCCACTTCACATCTAGGGCAGTCTGCCCTTCAGTAATCATAGAAAACGGATCCACTTCAGTCCAAGGACTCTGCCACTTCACATCTAGGGCAGTCTGCCCTTCAGTAATCATAGAAAACGGACCCACTTCAGTCCAAGGACTCTGCCACCTCACATCTAGGGCAGTCTGCCCTTCAGTAATCATAGAAAACGGATCCACTTCAGTCCAAGGATTCGGCCACTTCACATCTAAGACAGTCTGCCCTTCTGTAATCATAGGAAACGGATCCACTTCACTCCTAGGACTTCCTGGTTATCGAGCCGTACCAGCTGTGTCCATAGCCCCACCAGCAAACCACACAGGTACTGTGCAAGTGAGGAAGGGCGAGCCGCCACAGGCAGAGTATTGGGTTGACACTCCAGGTGAGTGGCTTGTGGGTTGGTAATCCCTTCATCAGTGGCTCCATGGGCTGGTAAACCCTTCATCAGTGGCTCCGTGGGCTGGTAAACCCTTCATCGGTGGCTCCGTGGGCTGGTAAACCCTTCATCGGTGGCTCCGTGGGCTGGTAAACCCTTCATCGGTGGCTCCGTGGGCTGGTAAACCCTTCATCGGTGGAATGTGGGCTGGTAAACCCTTCATCGGTGGAATGTGGGCTGGTAAACCCTTCATCGGTGGAATGTGGGTTGGTAAACCCTTCATCGGTGGAATGTGGGTTGGTAAACCCTTCATCGGTGGAATGTGGGTTGGTAAACCCTTCATCGGTGGAATGTGGGTTGGTAAACCCTTCATCGGTGGAATGTGGGTTGGTAAACCCTTCATCGGTGGAATGTGGGTTGGTAAACCCTTCATCGGTGGAATGTGGGTTGGTAAACCCTTCATCGGTGGAATGTGGGTTGGTAAACCCTTCATCGGTGGAATGTGGGTTGGTAAACCCTTCATCGGTGGAATGTGGGTTGGTAAACCCTTCATCGGTGGAATGTGGGTTGGTAAACCCTTCATCGGTGGAATGTGGGTTGGTAAACCCTTCATCGGTGGAATGTGGGTTGGTAAACCCTTCATCGGTGGAATGTGGGTTGGTAAACCCTTCATCGGTGGAATGTGGGTTGGTAAACCCTTCATCGGTGGAATGTGGGTTGGTAAACCCTTCATCGGTGGAATGTGGGTTGGTAAACCCTTCATCGGTGGAATGTGGGTTGGTAAACCCTTCATCGGTGGAATGTGGGTTGGTAAACCCTTCATCGGTGGAATGTGGGTTGGTAAACCCTTCATCGGTGGAATGTGGGTTGGTAAACCCTTCATCGGGGGACTGTGGGTTGGTAAACCCTTCATCGGTGGAGTGGGGGTTGGTAAACCCTTCATCGGGTGGAATGTGGGTTGGTAAACCCTTCATCGGGTGGAATGTGGGTTGGTAAACCCTTCATCGGTGGAATGTGGGTTGGTAAACCCTTCATCGGTGGAATGTGGGTTGGTAAACCCTTCATCGGTGGAATGTGGGTTGGTAAACCCTTCATCGGTGGAATGTGGGTTGGTAAACCCTTCATCGGTGGAATGTGGGTTGGTAAACCCTTCATCGGTGGAATGTGGGTTGGTAAACCCTTCATCGGTGGAATGTGGGTTGGTAAACCCTTCATCGGTGGAATGTGGGTTGGTAAACCCTTCATCGGTGGAATGTGGGTTGGTAAACCCTTCATCGGTGGAATGTGGGTTGGTAAACCCTTCATCGGTGGAATGTGGGTTGGTAAACCCTTCATCAGTGGCGTGGGGGTTGGTAAACCCTTCATCAGTGGCGTGGGGGTTGGTAAACCCTTCATCAGTGGCGTGGGGGTTGGTAAACCCTTCATCAGTGGCGTGTGGGTTGGTAAACCCTTACAAAAATCTAATACAGCGGGGGCATGTTCAGTACAGTGACGCAGTACCGCCGTGTCTGTATTTACGTTAACATTCTATATGTTGTTACGTTTAATTCATTTTTTCCACCATATCTCAAAATCCTTCAGTATTAAATTTCAAATGTAGGTATAAGTATCCATTGCATTTGAAATGCAAAGTGGACAAGAGCTAACTTGAAAAAAAGGGCCATTTGGAAAAAACGGCCAAGTGGGAAAAAACGCCAAATGAAAAACTCACCAAGTGGAACAAAGTCGCCAAGTGCGGAAAAAATCGCCAAGTGGGGAAAAAAATCCCTCAGTAGAGCAACAATCACCAAATGGGGAAAAGTCCTCAAGTGATAAATTATCGTAAATTAGAAAAAATTCTTTTTTAACAAAAAAAAAAGTAGGGAAAATCCGCTAAATGAGAAAAACAAATGAAAAACCAATTTAAAAAAAAAATTTCGTCAGAAAAAATCGTTGTGGAAATTATTCGGAAAGTGTGAAAATTTACGGAAAAAATTAGCTTAGTCAAAACAAGGTTCAGTCATTAAATCACTAAGTGGAAAATTTTTTACTGGAAAATAAATCGTGAACTGGAAAAATTCATTATGAGGAAAAACTTCGTTAAGTGGAATTACTTTCTACAATGAACAAAATCCATAAGGTGAAAAAGATTCTTAGTGGAAGAACGCATAAAGTACGACAGATGGGAAAAAATGTAGCCCTAAAGGTGAGGAAATACATAAAGTGGGAAATTAGGTAAAGTGGGAAAAAAGGTTAGGTTGAAAAAATGTTAAGTGGGAAAAACGTAAACTGCAAAAGAATATACAGTGGGAAAAAAGGTAATGTAGGAAATACGTAAAATTAAAAAAATATAATGGGAAAAATGTGAAAAAAAATGTAGTGAGAAAAAACCTAAAGTAGGAAAACACGTATTGGAAAAAACAAGTACAGTCAAAATGTGAAGTAGGAAAAAATTCTAAAGTGGCACAAACCATACTCGAAAAAAATTTAGTGGGAAAACACTTAATGTGGAAAATATTGTAGTGGGAAAAAACGTTAAGTAGGAAAAGTGTAAGATGGGAAATAAAACCTAAAGTGAGAAAAATGTAAAGTAGCAACAAATGTTAAGTGAGAAAAAACGTAAAGTGGAAAACACGTAACTGGGAAAAATGTTAAGTGGGAACAACGTACTAGCAAAACACCTAAAGTGGACAAAAATAACAGGGAAAAAATTGTGGAAAAAAATTTACTTGAAAAAATTTTAAAGTTGGGAAAAACGTACAGTGGAAAAGCACGTACATGGAAACATGTTGTGGGATAAATACAAAGTGGGAAAAATGTTAACTAGGAAAAAACCTACAGCGAGAAAAAACGTTAAGTATAAACAAAAATGAAGTGTGCATAACGTAGTGGGAAAGAATGGAAAGTGGAACAAATGTACCGTATAGTGGGAACAAACGTAAAGTTGGGAAAAATCGTTATATAGGAAAATTACAAGGAAAAATTGTCAAATGGGAACAAATTTTGGGAAAAAATGTAAAGTGGCAAAAATCGATGGGGAAACAAATGGAATAAATGTCGTGGAGAAACATGTAAGGTAGGAAAAAAAACGTTAAGTGGGAGAAACGTAAATTTTGGAAAAAAAAAAAAAAAAAGTGGGAAAAAATGTAGTGGGAAACATGTAAAGTGGGAAAACACGTAAAGTGGGGAAAACACGTTGTGGGGGAACATTTACAAGGGAAACTTGTAAAATGGGAAAAAATTTACAAGGGAAAATTGTAAAATGGAAAAAAAGTACTGGGAAAAATGTTAAGTGGGAAAAAACCATGGGAAAAATGTAAAGTGGGAAAAAACCATGGGAAAAAAACACCACAACTCGGAACGAATGTAGAGAAAAAAATTTGTGGGACAAAAATTACAATGGGCAAAAATCTTACCGTAACTGGAAAAAGTCCATAAGTGAAATAAATTGCAAAGTGCAATAAATCCATAAGTGGAAACAAAATATCATTAAGTGGAATAAATATCGTAAAGTCTACAAAAAAACCGTAAATTCACAACTATCGTCAAGCGGAATAAATACCGTTAAGTGAAATAATTATCGTAAAGTCGGAAAAATATCGTTAATTGGAAAAATTATCGTAAAATGGGAGAAATATCATTAGCCAGAAACATTTCCGTAAAGTCGGAAAAATATCGTAAAGTGGAAATAATTTCCTAAAGTGGACATATTATCCTAAAGTGGACAAATCATCGTTAGGTGAAACAATTATCGTATACTGGGAATGTAATGCAGCTGAAAATAGGCTCGACTTCTCGTTCCTACTACACCTAACGTGGGGCGGGGTCCTCTTTCGAGACCGGAGCTTAGTGCAATAAAGAGAGGCAGGACACAAAAACTCTTAGGCAATAACCTTTACATGTATATTACCACAATCAGACACAGGACAAATCAGCAGATATTACAACATAATACATAGCAATATAAAACCTTATCTAGGACATGGGTATCTCGCAGGATACTTGCTTATCTGACATTAATGCCAACACAAGCAATCCTAGTGTATTCAGGGTACAGTGAATATAGGCGCGCGGAAGGCGCGGAGGGCGAGTCTCACAAGGGGGAAGAGGGGGGAGGGTGCGGGGAGTGACTTGTGACGGCTAGGAGGGAGTTATGGTAATACTGGAGAGAGGCAAATATTAACAATGAGGACTGCACGTTTTCCACTGACTTTGGTAATTGATTTTATTCTTTATTTACACTTACTCTAGATACTGGGACGACAGAGTGTCGTACAAGATTTACGGGCAGCGTGAGTGGGAGAATATCACTAATACTCTCTCGTAATATTTCTTTAGGGCTCACAGTAGTAGGGGTATGTCACTACGGAGGAATCTCCAGGCGGCACAGCCTTACTAATTGGATATAAGGGACGTCACTCATAAACGTAGTTCATCAGATCTTGTTCCATACACTCGTCCTTTATTCTCTCAGTGATCTTACTTGCCCCGATACTCACTATATTAAGTCACTGCACAATACTATACTAGGGGAAATCACACTTAACCTAAATCACTTGCACTGTAACATCACACGTATTCATCGTGGGGATAGGCGGGAATATGCTGTCGGCAATCCTGCCGGGCTAGGGGCACCGCCAAGGGGAGGCGTACCAAGAGGGCACGGGACAACTCGTAAGGCCGTCCTCTCGCGTCCTGGGCTACCCGTGGCTCCCGGACTGGGCTCACAAGTATGGCCCTCGGGACTGGGGCCGAATAGTTCCAGGAACCTCTGTTGTAAGTCCCGGCCGGAAGTGGGAGCCTTACGTCGTCGTAAGGGCGTATGGAGATCACGCCCGGGTGTCCTGGGGAGAATCGGGAGAGACTGCGGACTGTGGTCTCCAGCGTCTAGGGGCGCCGACAGGGGAGGGCTGCGGCATCGACTTACACTGGGGCCCGTCAGGTGCGTCTGCTCTAGAGCCAAACGTAGGGAGCAGAGGCCAGGGGAGGCTGTGAGGCCTGTCTGGGCCACTCTGGGATGGGAGGCCTGGGCTCTTGTCTCCTGCCGGGGTGACGTCTCGCTCCTTGCCTCCTTCTGTGCACCTTCGGAGCGACAGTGGACCGTCTCACGAGGGCGGGAGCGACAATCGGCCATCTCTACCAGGGCACCCTCGGAGCGACAATAGGCCGTCTCACGAGGGGGGGAGCGACAATAGGCCGTCTCTACCTGGGCACCTTTGGAGCAACAATAGGTCATCTCACGAGGAGAGGAGCGACAATAGGCCGTCTCTACCAGGACACTTTCGCAGTGACAATAGGCCGTCTCACGAGGAGGGGAGCGACAATAGGCCGTCTCACGAGAGCGGGAGCAACAATACGTCGTCTCTACCGGGACACTTTCGGTGCGACAATAGGCCGTCTCACGAGGAGGGGTGCGACAATAGGCCGTCTCACGAGGAGGGGTGCGACAATAGGCCGTCTCACGAGGGCGGGAGTGACAATAGGCCGTCTCTACCAGAACACTTTCGGAGCGACAATAGGCCGTCTTTACCAAAACACTTTCGGAGTGACAATAGGCCGTCTTTACCAAAACACTTTCGGAGCGACAATAGGCCGTCTCTACCAGAGCACTTTCGGAGCGACAATAGGCCATCTCACGAGGAGGGGCGCCGTCTGGAGTGTCTATCACAACTCCACCCCTAGCTGGTTCAACAATCCCACTCCGTGAAGGTAGTGTCCTTCTCCTACGACGGCGATGGCGTGGTGGCTGCGTGACATAGGGGCGCACGGCCCTGGCTGACATATGTCGCTGTTGCCGGGAGTTGTTCCGACTGGTGGCGGCTACCCCGTGGGGTCCGTATGGAGATGTCGGCACATTCCCGGCCATACTGGGCTGTATCTTGCTTGCCCCGTTGTCGGGGGCACTATGGTATATTTCGGGGGCACTGATCTGTAAGTCACGCATTTTTGGGAAAAATATCGTTGTCGAAAAAATATCGTAGTGGATAAAATATCCTAAAGTGGAAAAAATATCGTAACTTGAAAAAATGTAAAGTTGAAAAAATTTCGTAAAGTGAAAAAATTCCGTAAAGTGGAAACATTTCTTACTGGAAATATTTCGTACTGAAATATAAAAAAAAAACATAGTGAAAGAAAATCAGTGTAAATAATTCGTTACTTGGATAAAATCATTAAGTAAAAATATCGGAAAAAATTTTTAAAAAGTCCTAAGTAAAACAATTACTAAATTCTTTCTGTCCATCTGTCTATTGCCAAGGGGTGGCCACAAACTAATCGCCTACATGTCGCCCTGTACCCTGCCATTTCACTGCCCTCCCTCCAGCTCACACCCCCATCTCATATACCTCTACACTCCATCCCTCCATCTCATCCTTAGCCTCCTCCTCCCTCTCCTCCCCCCCACCTCACTCATACACTCTCCTAGTTAGCCTCTCACTCTCCGTCCTCTCCACATAGTCAAACCACCTCAGTTTTAAATATAAATAATTACGTAAAACAAATCAAAGTAAAATAAAGTTAACAACTGTGAAGTGGAAAAAAAACAAACAATATTGTATAATTATTATTATTATTATTATTATGCATAATGTATACTATGTATTATAATCATTATGTAGTTATTATAATTATTAGATATGAATTATGGTGTGTAGTATTATGTATTATGATATGTATAATTATAATCGGATTGACCCTGTGTAGGTTTATATCCAAGGGATGGTTGGGGTTTATTGCTCACGTTATGCCACTCAGGGATGAGTGAGACTGGTCACTCGTCTTAATTGTCAGCACCAACTTGCCTAGCCCCGGCTTCCTACTCTCCACATGGGGCAACAGTGGATTAGAGGATGCATGGATAGATTATTAAGCATCTTTTATTACGTTTATGTATTATTATTATTATTATTATTATTATTATTCGTGGTAGGTGGTGGCGACCATCATATACTCATTGCTGTAGTGCTGCCTACTTCTTCCTTAGCCTTTATCATTCTTTTTCTGGGCCTGCCCTCCTCTATTCCTATTTCTCCCGTCTTTCCTGTCACTTCCTATTGCTTTCCTTTCCTTTACAGGTGGCTTTACATTGAGTGACAAGCCAAATGGTTTCCTGTAAGCCATGAAACCATTTACAACGGTGGGTGGTAACCATATAACCAAACCATACGTGCTCCCTACGTGTCAACAAGTGGGTTGGTGGAGGATTAGTGCCCCTCCCTGTAAATCATAACTCAAAGTCAAATGGCCACCCCTTACGGGATTATGGCGTTTGGCAATAGATATGTAGATAGCTTATTATTATTGTTACGTAGTATTACTGTGCATCATTTATTATGTTTGTATTATTATTATTTATTAATTATCATTCTTATTATCATCATCATCATCATTATTAAACTACCATATTTTGATTTTGTACAGTAGATGGTTTTATATCAATATACACATGCCTGTTTAAACCAGTACCCCATCGCCCATTTACAACATTATCCCGTCGCCTATTTAAAACAGAGGCTTCAGGTTATTTACACGAGAACCTTATTTACACTAGCGGCTGTCACTTTATTCACACCAATGCCTGTTATTTACACACTAGTCAGTTATGAAGGCTGTTATTTTCATGAGTGGCTGTCAGTTATTTACACCCGTGCCTGTCTAATTTACGCAGCATTTACGAAGGCTGTTATTTACACGAGCGGCTGTTACTTTGCACACCAATGCCTGTCATTTACACACTAGTCATTTACGAAGCCGGTCAGTTATTTACACACGTGCTTATCTTATTTACACTAGTCATTTACAAAGGTTTTTATTTACACGAGCGGCTGTTAATTTACGCCAATGCGTTATTTACACACTAGCGATTTACGAAGGCTGTTAGTTTTACACGAGAGGCTTAGAATTTACACCCGTGGCTATCATTTACACAATTAATTACACCCGTGGCTGTCTTGTTTAAATTTCATTTACGAAGGCTGTCAGTTATTTACACGAGTGCCTGTCATTTCACACCAATGCCTGTCATTTACACGTCAGTTACGAAGGCTGTTATTTACACGAGGTTGTTATTTATTTACACCCGTGGTTGTCGTATTTACACTAGTCATTTACGAACCCTGGTATTTACACTCGAGGCTGTCAGTTTTTTACACCCGTGGCTGCCTTATTTACACATTTACTAAGCCTGTCAGTTACTTACACGAGAGGCTGTCACTTTATTCACACCAGTGCCTAGCATTTACACACTAGTCATTTACGAAGGCTGTTATTTACAGGTGGCTGTCTTATTTACACTTCAATTACGACAGCTGTCAGTTATTTACACGACACTCAGCTATTTACACCCGGGGCTGTCTTATTTAAACAGTTCATATACAAAAGCTGTCAGTTATTTACACGAGAGGCTGTCAGTTATATACACCCGTTGCTTTCTTATTTACACTTGTCATTTACGAAGGCTGTTATTTACACGAGAGTGTCAGCTACTTACACAGCACTTCTTCCTGACTAGCATACAAAGACAAATGGTTATAGTATTATAGTATACAAGGACATACCAGGTTATAGTATGGTATTTACACAACACTTCTTTTACTACCATTTAAGGACAAATATAGGCCGAATTTTTATGATATTTCTACAGCACTGCATCGTGACTAGCATTTATGGACAATTATGGGCCTGGTTATAGTGATATTTCCCAAACACTACTTCGTGACTAGCATTTAAAGTTTTTTTTTTTTTTTCGACTCTGGCCATAGGCTTCATGGCCTGCTATCAAGGCCCAGTAGTCCTACATACCATACACCACTACTATTGGCCAGGTTATAGTGAAAATTTCCCCCGAACTTCGTGACAAGCATTTAAGAACAATAATTTTATGCCTCATAATCTCCACAGCACTTCTTCGTGACTAGCGTTAATGACAACACATTATAGTATGTTATTAATACAACTATGCTTCGTGACTAGTATACAGGGACATACCAGGGTTATAGTATGGTATTTCCACAGCACGTCTTCGTGACTAACATTTAAGAGGCAGTATTAAAGTAATATTTCCACAGCACTTCCTCATGACTAGCATTTAACAGGCAAAATTAGTGATATTGCCCCAAAACTTCATCGTGACAAGCATTTCAGAGGTAAAATTAAAGTACGGTAATATTTTCACAGCACTTCTTCGTGACTAACATCAAAGATAACAGGTTATGATATGGTATTTAACAGCACTTCTTCGTGACTAGCATACAACGACAACAGGTTATAGTATGGTATTTGCAGCACTTCTTCGTGACTATCATTAAAGACGGCAAGTTATAGTATCGTATAGAATTAAAGATATTATACCGGTACCAGGTTACAGTATGCTACTTCCTCAGCACTGCTTCATGACCAACATCAAGGACAACTGGTTATAATATGGCATTTACTCAGCACTTCTTCTTGACTACCATTCAAGGACAACAGGTTATAGTATGGTATTTACAGCACTTCGTCGTGACTAGCATTAAGGACAGCAACTTATAGTATGGTACTTACACAGCACTTCTTCGTGACTAGCATTGAGAACAACAGGTTAAAGTATGGTACTTACACAACACTTCTTCGTGACTAGCATTAAAGATATTATACCAGGTTACAGTATGCTATTTGCTCAGCACTGCTTCATGACTAGCATTTAAGAGGCAAGATTAAAGTAATATTTCCCCAGCACTTCTTCGTGACTAGCGTTTAGCTAAGAACAATAATTGTAGGCCGTATAATCTCCACAGCACTTCTTCGTGACAAGCATTAAGAACATTATAGCAAGTTATAAGATCGTATTTACACAGCACTTCTTCGTGACTGACATTTAAAGGACATAACCAGGTTATATTATGGCATTTCGACAGCACTTCTTCATGACCAGCATACAAGAAGCAAGAGTAAAGTGATATTTCCACAGCACTTCCTTGTGACTAGCATACAAGGACATTATACCATGTTATAGGATCGTATTTAAACCAATTCTTCGTGACTAGCATTTAAGATGCAAAATTAAAGTAATTTCCACAGCACTTCATGGTGACTGCCGTTTGAGAACAATTTTAGCCCTTTCAATTTCCACAGCACTTCTTCATGACTAGCATTTGAGGGGCAATTGGTATTTTACACAGCACTTCTTCGTGACTAGCATTAAGTACAACAAGTTATAGTATGGTATTTACACAGCATTTCGTGACTAGCATTTAAGAGGCAAGATTAAAGTGATATTTCCACACCATCTTCGTGATTAAGAGGGATTAAGGCGTCAGCCAATAGATAGACAGACAGATAGATAAAAATTTGAATAAGAAAAATGGAGATTAATTCGCAATAAAAAAGGTTGTGTAGAGATTTTTTTTTCTTTTTACCAATTAATTCCAAGTGACAGAAAAAAAAAACATTTTTATACAAGTACGAACATTTTCTTTTTCAGAGTATGAGTTCGTAGGCGAAGGGCGGTACGCATTAGAGCTAAATTCGAAACACTAGACACTAGGTAATGGAAATAGTGTTAACCCCTTTAGTATGGTGACTCTGAAATTCGATTCTTTAACGGATTTATCATCATCATCATCATCATCATATTTAAGTCATTACCAATCATTATTATTAACAGTCTTTACGATTCTTATTACCGTTATTACCACTGATATTAAATTATTATTATTATTATTAGTGCTACTACAACTACTACTACTATTACTACTACTGCAACTACTATACAGTACAGTACATCATTATTTACAGTAATCTATTATTGTATTATCATTATCATCAATATTAGTAGTAGTAGTTTTAGTATTACAAGTGAAAAATTCAGATATTTCAAACTAACAATAATAAAGTCAGTTACCGCAAAAAAATATATCAATAAAAAGGCAAAGACAAATTTTAAAACATTTCAAACTAGCAGAAAGTTACCGGGAAAAAATTAACGTTTCAGATTTTCAGTATTTTCAAACTATCCAGAATAAAGCCAGTTATTGCAAGACAATAAAAAAAATTTAAAGTAACATTTTTCAAGTATTTCAAACTAGCACGTAAAAGCCAAGAAAATTATGATACATAAGGATAAACGAACGTGTCTGATTTTAAAATAGTTCAAATTAAAGACGTCACCATATTAAAAAGGGTTGACAACAGAAAATAACGAGAAATAAAATCACGAGATAACAAAACGAGATATACCAGAAAATAATATCTATTTATTGCCAGACGTCTCAATCCCCTTCGGGGTAGCCACAAACAAATCACCTCCACGTCGCCATGTCCCTCGCCATTTCACTGCCCTGCTCCCAACTCACACACCCCTCTCTCAAAATAATAAATAGAAAATAATGATAACAGGAAATATTGATAAATACCAGAAAATAACGGTTCAACCTTACGATTCAAATCCACCGGGAGAGCCAGGGTATACAGTAGGTCCATCCGTCACCACTGCCAGGAGCACACTGACCGCAGGCCCTGTATATATAAATCAGATTACCTCGGTTTGCCATAAGAGGGGGAGGGGGGTGGTTGTTACAGGAAGGGGTCGTTAAGGCATGCCGGTTAGTGGTTTATTCTGTTATTACCCATTATTCTTTCATTTATCATCCTTTACCACTTATTCTTTTAAAAATTATGTATTAAATTCAATTAATATTGCTGTCATTTAAATTAATTATTCATATAACTCTGTATTTGATATTTTCCAGTGGCCTCTCATTGGAATGTGAGGAATGCAGGCCCTAACAACTTTCCCTAAACGATTTATTTTGCGTATTACATTTTATTATTATTGTCAGATTTTTACTGTCAATTTTAAGTTATAATTCACATACCTATAATTGTATTTGATATATTCCAATGCTTGTTTCATTGAAATGTGAGGAATGCAGGACCTAACACCTTTTCCTAAGCAATTTATTTATTATTATTATTTTTTTGCATATTATTATTACTAGTTTATTTTACTGTCAATTAAAAGTTATGATTCACACACACACACACACACACACACACACACACATATATATATATATATATATATATATATATATATATATATATATATTCGTATTTGATCATTTCAAGTGGTTGCTTGATTGGAATGTGAGGAATTCGAGCCCAAATACCTTTTCCTAAGCGATTTATTTTTTTATTACACATTATTATTATTATATTACATTAGTTTGTCATTTTAAAATAATTTTGTCCATATAACTTTGTATTTGATAATTTCCAGTGGCTTGTTTCATTGGAATGTGAGGAATGCCACCCTAACACCGTTTCCTAAGTGATTTTTATTTATTTATTACACCTCACTTTTATTCTGTAACATAAATCCTTCCAATATCGCCATACTGTGCATAAATAACATAGAAAAGGATATTAACCAGCCATATCCAAAAATAAATCACTATGGAAGAGGTGTTAGGGAGCTTCCCAACCTAACAACCATACGGTCCCTTAGCAATTTCCATCTAGCTACTTGCTTTGTATATTTGTCAACCATAGGTAATATTATTGTACTATTACCTTCATTACTGTTATTTTTATTTATGTATATTACTGTTATTGCACTGTTACTATTATTTACTTATCTATTATATTTTGGGATAATTGAATTATTACTACTGGGTATAATAAAAATACTAGAGTTCCTCCAATCATGTAAGAGAGAGAGCGTTAGACAGCAAGAGAGAGGGTAATTTTAAGGTACCTATAGTGATTTTGTCCTCAGTTCTTCTCTGTTCTCTCCTTTGTTCTCTTTGTTCTCATCTGTTCTCTTCTCAGCTCTCTCTCTTCTTTGTTCTCTTCTCAGTTCTCTTTCTGTTCTGTCCTCAGTTCTCCTCTTTGTTGTCTTCTCAGTTCTCTCTCTATTCTCCTCTCTGTTGTCTTCTCAGTTCTTTCTCTGTTCTCTTCTCTATTCTCTCCACATTTCTCCTCACTGTTCTTTCCTCAGTTCTCTGTTCTCCTCTCTCTGTACTGTACTATTACTATTATTGCACTATTACTATTATTATTACTGTACTCCGATATTATTATTATTATTATTATTATTATTATTACTGTACTGTTACTGTTATCATTGTACAATTACTACTGTTACTGTCACTGTACTGTTACTATTATTTTTATAATTACTATTACTGTTATTACTATTAGTGTACTATTTTATTACATACTAGAGTTCCCCCAATCATGAATGAGAGAGAAAGAGAGGGTAATATTTAGGGATAACTATAGTGATATTGCTCTCAGTTCTTCTCTGTTCTCCTCTCTGCTCTCCTGTTTTTTGTTCTGTTCTGTTCTCATTTCGAAAGAGAGGGTAATATTTAGGGATAACTATAGTGATATTGCTCTCAGTTCTTCTCTGTTCTCCTCTCTGCTCTCCTGTTTTTTTGTTCTGTTCTGTTCTCATTTCGGTTCTCTGTTCTCTCTAATCTCTTCTCAGTTCTCCTCTCTAAGCTCTTCTCAGTTCTCCTCTCTGTTCTCTTCTCAGGTCTCTGTTCTCTCCCCACTTCTCCTCTCTCTTGTTTCCTCAGTTCTCTCTTCTCTTTGTTCTCTTTTCCATTCTCTGTTCTCTCTCTATCTTCTCTTTTCTGTTCTTTGTTTCTCTCGTCTATTATCTTCTCTCTCCTCTCCTCTGTTCTTTTCTCTCTTCTCTCTCATCTGTTCTCTCTCATCTGTTCATATCTCTCATCTCTGTTCTCTTTAAACTATTCTACCCTTTCCTCTCTCTTCTCTTGTTTATTTTCTCTTCTGTCTGTTCTCTTGTTCTCTATTCACTATTGTTTTCCTCTCTTCTCTGCTCTTCCCTGTTCTCTCCACATGCTAAGTCTTTTAATGGGGAAAATTAAAATCAGGCTTTATTATTATTATTTATTATCAGTTATTATTATTGACTTATTGGTAATAGTATTATTGATAATAGTATTGTTATTATATTATTGTTAGCCTGTCGTTATTAGTTATCATGATTGTTATTATTATTATTATTATTGCACTCGTCAGTATTAGTGATGCTCTACTTTTCCTTTGTAAATAAAATATAATGTATGTTAATAAGGTACTATATACAAGGCAAAATATATATTAAGTAAATCATTGCTTTAAAGGTATGTGAAATGTTACTAGGAAAGGTTAGGGTATACAGGATATGGTACACACATGGTACGCACAGGACAGGGTACACAGAATAGGGTACACACAGTAGGGTACACACAGGACAGGGTACACACAAGATTGGGTACACACAGGGCAGGGTACACACAGGGCAGGGTACACACGCGACAGGGTACACACAAGATGGGGTACACACAGGATAGGGTACACACAGGATAAGGTACACACAGGATAAGGTACACACAGGATGGGGTACACACAGAACAGGGTACACGCAGGACAAGGTACACGCAGGACAGGGTACACACAGGATAGGGTACACACACAACAGGGTACACATGCAAGACATGGTACACAGGACATGGCAGGGTATACTGTACATAGAGTGGTGTACAGGGCAGGGCAGGCTACAGTAATCGCTGGATGGAGGGTTTACCTGGTGCGTTGGGTACTCCTCTGGTGGGCTTGGTTGGAGGGTTTTGCTGGTGCCACCTCCCCCCTAGGGGCTTGACTGGGGGTTTGCTGGTGCCCCCCTAGGGGATCATCAGACGGGGGGGGCCGCTGGTCCCCTCCCATGGTGGGCTTGAGGGGGGGATGCCGATGCCCCTCCCCCAAGGAGGCTCGGGGGTAGCTGTCTTTCCCCCCCCCCCCGACTAGAGCTTGGTGGTGGTAAACTTACCCTGATGGTTTATATATATATATATATATATATATATATATATATATATATATATATACAACAATAACTATATATATATATATATATATATATATATATATATATATATATATATATACAACAATAACTATATATATATATATATATATATATATATATATATATATATATATATCAGAGCTCAATAACTATATATATATATATATATATATATATATATATATATATATATTGCTGGTGCCCCCCTAGGGATCATCAGACGGGGGGGAGGCCGCTGGTCCCCTCCCATTGGGGGCTTTGAGGGGGATGCCGATGCCCCTCCCCCAAGGAAGCTCGGGGGTAGCTGTCTTGCCCCCCCCCCCCCCTCCCTGGTGGATTGGGGTTCATTCATCTCCCCCCCCCCGACTAGAGCTTGGTGGTGGTAAACTTACCCTGATGGTTTTTATATATATATATATATATATATATATATATATATATATATATATATATATATATATTATATATATATATATATACACATATATACATATATATATATATACACATATATATATATATACACACATATATATATACACACATATATATATATATACATATATATATATATATATATATATATATATATATATATATATATATATATATATATATATATATATACATACATATATACATACATACATATATATATATATATATATATATAGACACGCTTGCAAATATGTTTTGTTTTCCTCATTTGTCTTGTCACTGGTTATTTTAGAAATATATATATATATATATATATATATATATATATATATATATATATATATATAGACACGCTTGCAAATATGTTTGGTTTTCCTCATTTGTCTTGTCACTGGTTATTTTAGAAAGGGGAAATTACAGTCAAAGTATTTATTTTTTTTATTTTCTTTTCCAAATTTTAGCCTACACTAAGCTCAGTGCCAACCCCACCTCCACACCAAGTTAATGTGTTAGTTGGGTTAGTAGTATTAATAGTGCTGGGAGGTGGTGAGGGGCTTTCAGGTGACTGGAGTACTTCGTAACTTCTTCCTTGGCAAAGTATTTTGTACATCGCATGGCACTGCTGCTTGTGTACCACCATTAAGCTCTCAGGTTTATAATGTATAAGAGGCCATTTGGATGTCAAATAAATCACCAAGGAACGAGGGGCTACGTAAGTCTCCAGTGCCACCTACGACGGTCCTATACTTCCTAAGCTAAGTATTCTGGCCCAGACTTCAGATATGTCAGACACTGAAGTTTAGGCCATTATGTGGCACTAACTTTTTCCTGTGTGTGTATTCAGCATTTTACATCACCATCCTATTGTATGTCCTATACTGGGTGTCCAAGATACAAAAAGGACACAACTCCAATGATAGGTAAGGAAAATGTAAGTAAACACTGCTGTATTAATATGTCTCCAAATCTCAACCATTGTGAATACAATTACTGATAACCCGGGTAATTATGATGACCACTGACCCAGAGTCACCGGTGATTGTAGGTGTTATGTTTGGACACAAGTTGATACAGCTGTCTTTACCAATTCCCTCATCTATCATTTATCAGTTATGCCCTCCTGCCCAGGTCCATCCTGTATAGTTCAACAAGAGGATGTAAAGCTGCAATATGCTAATACATCTCCATGGAAGAGGTTATGGAAGCGTATGATGCCACATTGTATATGGTCCTTTAACACTGCTGGGACCATCAAGAAGTTCCTGCTTTGTTCCAATTGACTGGTTGACGGCAGATACTATGAAGTCATAACCGTGTATCAAGTATCTACACCGATCCTTACTTTTATATTAATAACAGCCACCTTCGGATTCATGTACTTTGAATTACATTTAGTACTAACTGTATTTCACTCATACGTTGAACTGGTATGGAAATGGTAAAGAACTAAGTATTGGTGGTAAACAACTTGGTGAATTAATCCAAGGGAATCACATCCCTCCAGTGTATGCAGTTATTGGGGAATTATCACAATGTTGGGACTCAAGTGCTTTGTGAAAACAGACGAATTAACTCCTATACCCAAGACATTACTTATAAAAAAAAAAAAAATCAATTTGGTTGATGGAAAAAAAATCTAATCCCTTTCAATTTGGTTGATGGCCAAACTAGCTGGAGGGCTGATATTACTACAAGTTAACTTCTTATACATCATAAACACCAAGTTCAAAAAGTAACTATACAGTTAGTGACTGATGTCCAATTTTTACATGTCAACCAGTCAGAGTCTATGGAACTATCTGCAGGAACTTCAGCAGTTGCTTCCCTACTTAATTCCAGTCTAGGGTTGGTTTCAACTTGAAAATATCTTAAACACAAGTAACTGATTCAGAGAAAACTCTCACTAAGTTTACAACTGCATCAAGAAATATTTATTAATGGTAGGTCATTTAGTCAAGTACTATGCTCAATATTTTGTGACAAAAGATACTAGTTTCAGTAGGGGAGCAACTATTTTTCCAATTACAGCCACCTCACTTAGCTTACAATAAGTGAGCTTTACATCACTTACGTAGGTTGCTTCCCTTCACTACAGATTACTTGTTACCTTTAGATTACATTCACTTTGTCGGAAGATATTTTTCAATTTGTTAGGTTAAACTCCTTTCATACTGGAGTTGATTTAAACGTATTATTTTGCAATACTAAAAGAGTTCAACTAAACTTTAATACCCAACTTCAGTTAATATAATAAGGTCTTAAATTCTCTTGACTGATTAAAATGAAAATGTTGCTGTAGTGAAGGGAAATCAGAAGGTGCAAAGACTAGAAGGCAGACAAGCAGCATCAGCAGAGTACAGGGGGTCTTCATACTTTAGCAGTACGCCATTTTTTCGCTATCACAAGATCACCAGTGCTTATCCCCTTGGATTATTAATTTATGGCATACTGACCTCTGCTTAATTCTGAATATGTATGCTCTTCTACTTAAAGGAGTTTCATGTACATATTTTTGCTCTCTCTGCCTTCAATTTCTAAGCACCCTATTATTTCTATTGCAGGCACGTCCTCTGCAACACTGGGAGGGCAGCCTGGAGCCACCTAGCAGCCAGCAGCTCAGGACAACCATCCCCACTGTGGCCACCCATGTTCTGTTCATAAAAAAACAAAAAGGTCCATTGAAGAAAATTTACTTACAAGTTTTTATATCCCGTTTCTTCTGTTCTGTAAAATACCTAACCTGCTCAAAGTGTATGATTAATACAACTAGTGACCAAGGAGACTCATTCCTGCCTTATGATAACCACAAGAGGAAGGTAGGCTGGGGGGGGAGAGAATGTAGGTAGGGGGGGGAAAGAGGACAGAATGGGAGAAAAAAAGGTAGGTTGGGGAGTGAGAGAAGGTAGGTAGGGGGGGCAGGAGACAGAGGGTAGGTAGTGGGAGAGAGAGAGGGAGGGTAGGTAGGGAGAGAGCGAAAGAAGGTAGGGAGAGAGCGAAAGAAGGTAGGGAAAGAGTGAGAAAGAGAAGGTAGGGAAAGTGAGAAAGAGAAGGTAGGGAAAGAATGAGAAAGAGAAGGTGGGGAAAGTGTGAGAAAGAGAAGGTGGGGAAAGTATGAGAAAGAGAAGGTAGGGGGGGGAAGTGTGAGAAAGAGAAGGTAGGGGGGGGAAGTGTGAGAAAAAGAAGGCAGGGGAAGCGTGAGAAAAAGAAGGCAGGGGAAGCGTGAGAAAAAGAAGGTAGGGGAAGCGTGAGAAAAAGAAGGTAGGGGAAGCGTGAGAAAAAGAAGGTAGGGGGGAAGAGAAGGCAGGGGGAGAGAGAGAGACAGTAGGTGGGGGAAAGACAGTAGGTAGAGGGAAAGACAGCAGGTAGAGGGAAAGACAGCAGGTAGGGGGAGAAAGGGAGAGCGTAGGTAGGGGGGAGAAAGGGAGAGTAGGTAGGGGGGAGAAAGGGAGAGAGTAGGTAATGGGAGAAAGAAAGAGCAGGGGTAAAAAGAGAGTAGGCAGGGGTAGAGAAAGTAGGTAGGGGTAAAAAGAGAGGGTAGGTAGGGGTAAAAAGAGAGTGTAAGTAGTGGTAAAAAGAGAGTAGGTAGTGGTAAAAAGAGAGTAGGTAGGGGTAAAAAAAGTAGGTAGGGGGGAAAGAGACAGTTGGTAGGGGGAAAAAAAGAGACAGTAGGTAGGGGGAGAGAAAATAGGTAGGGCGACGGAGAGTAGGTTGGAAGAGACATGGCTGGGGTCAATTATGAATTAAGTAGGCATGGGGAAAGTAGGAAGGGAGAGAGAGATGGCTGAGGTCTTATGAACTGAACTGGAATTGATTTTTAAAAGCTGAACTGGAACCGAGCTGGAATTGAGGAAAATAAAATAATTAACTGAACTGAATTGGAATTGATATCAATGAACTGATAAATATATTTTATACTGTAATAAGCGAATTCATTATTGTACAATAAGTAACTTAGAGTATACTCAAACAGTAAAATGTATGATTTGCTAACAACAATAGTTAAAAAGATAACGAAGTAACCTACTAATATTCATTTAACTGAGAAACTATTTCCTGCATAATTCATGTGTTTTAAATAAATGTAAGATTTAAAAGTTTAGTTCCTGTCAGTGTGCCAGACTGATGATGCTAATTTGAAACCTCATTTTTATTTCTTTCCTTTAGATTACTGGTGCTGGGTTGATTAAAACTGATTTTGAATTCAAAACACTAACTGAATGAGATATCGACCATAATGAACTGGAATTGAAGATTTTTTTTAACGAATAAATTGGAATTGAAGATTTTTTTTAACGAATAAATTGGAATTAATTCAAATTTTATTCTGAATTGGAGTTGAACTGAAAAATTAATTGACCTAATAAAGGATATGTAGGGAGAGAGAGAGAGAGAGAGAGAGAGAGAGAGGGAGAAAGAAGGAAAATGGGTAGAAACAAAGGTAGGAAGGTGGGGAGGAGGGAGGAAGGAATGTAGGTAAAAGGATGAGGCAAAGACAGGAACGGAGGAAGGAAGAGGGAAAGAAGGAGGGAGTGAAGAACAGAAGGAAATAAATGAAGGAAGAAAGGAACAGAAGAAATGCAGAAAGGCAGGCAGGCATGATATAAGTAGGTAGGAAGGAAGGTCGGTTGATAGGAAGGAAGGAAGGTAGGTTGGAAGGTAGATAGGTAAATAGATGGTACAAGTCACTGGTAAAGCAACAATCAATTGCAACAGATATATGTAACCTCAAACCTCCCCATAAAAAAAATCCATAACAGGCAAATAATAATAATAATTGTATACAGAATATATAAGAAAAAACAAGGCAATTCATACTCAAAATTGAAGATATATTGCATTTATAAATTAAAGTAAATTGGTAAAATCAAGCTAGATGTGTGGATAATCATGCTAGTCATGAAGTGCTATGGCAAGATTGTAGAGATGTGGTATTGAATTTTGTGTATGATAAAAAAAAATTCCATATAAAAGTTTAAGAGGTTTTCTTTACGATAATTTGGTTGCCATCTCTCCATCTTGAATGCCAATAAGTACCTATTAACACTAGAATATGATGCTAGTTACAAAGGAGTACAAAGGAGTACAAAGGAAAGAAGAGTAACAATAAATTAACCCTTTCGATACTGGATGAGCAATGCTGCGTCAAACCTACTCTCACCCACTTGTTACTGTACAATGCAAGCTGCATCCAACACATTACCACTTAATTTTTTTGCTTTAGAACTTTTTTGCATCTCATGTACTGTTCCACGCGCTGCACCTATGCAGACAGAGGCATAAATAAATGCATGGGAAAACAATTTAGCAATAACTTTGGCTGTGCGAAACACTGCTCCCACACCGCAGCACTATTATAAGATAATTTCCTTTTGCGGTATATAAAACCGATCCAAATTGTCCGACAGTAAGTATTTATATACCAAAATGTAGCTAATGAAACCTCCCAACATTCTTTCTCAGTAACAACTACCATGAAACATTTCTGTGAGGAAACAAGGAAAAAAAAATTGCGCATAATTTACACGGAGTCCCCGATAAACAAAAGGGTTAGGTACCTTTAAAATATTTCGTATATCGATTTTTCGTATACTGAAGCATTTTTCCCCAAGGAAACTTCAGATAATGAGATGTGTTCCAGGAGCCCCACATCCCGAGTACTTGCCCGTGGTTGGCCAGCCAGTAACAAGAGGGTTAACACTAGAATATTGATACCAGTCACAAAGACGTGCCATGGAAAGGATTTATGGCCCTATCTGTTAGGTAATAACACACGAAAAGGAGAGCATTCCCCGGTGAGTGGGAGAGGGTTACCACAGTGTAGTACTGGAATCCGATGGTCGAGTCTCATAGCACCCCTTCGCATGCTCATTTACCATATTATAACAGCCTTTATTATCTGAGGCAGAAATATAGTCAAAATCAGTATAACTAGGCAATGCGTATTCGTGGGGTTATTACTGACTGCATGAACCCCTTTGAAGCTGTCTGACACCAAATTTTTCCTACAATACAGGTTCTCCAAAGCCTGTAAGCATTATCTTATGTATTCAAGAACAAATACCAATCTTTAATAATAAAAAGAGGTTAAAACTCCTATCATTATGGGATTATATTGTATGTCAATCTTGGAGACTGTCATAAGCTTTATTTTAAGATTTTCAATGTTAAAATTACTTACTGTTACCAACTGTACATGAAGGAGGGGGGAGTGAGATGGGGGGAAGGCAGTCAAATGGTGGGTGACAGAGCAACTTGGAGGCGTTTTGTCTGCAGCCACCCTTTGCAGGATTAGGGCGTCGGCCTATAGATAGTCAGATACCAACAGTTTGCTGTGCCTCCCCACACAAAGGGGTGTGCTCTTACGGTTTCAAGGTTACCACCTACGTTGAAGGTTTAAGCTTCCACTTCCAATGGGGTGGGGGTTGTATAATAACAATAATAATAATAATGCCCCACCCTCAGTTTCAAGACTATGGGCATAAGCATTCAAGACTGCAATTTTGGGCCAAGTAAGCAATAGTGGATGAACTGATAATCAACCCCTTCGTGCACCGTGACTCAATACAAGTCAAAACGGAGTTAGTCTGAAATGGAACTGATGATGCACTTTGACGCACTTGCAGTGGCGGTTTGAAGGGATGCCAATTAGGCAATTCTCAACCAAAATATTCACCAAAACCTATGTTTTAGCATAAATGTGAGTTTTACGCCAGGTACCCCTTTTTTTGGATAAGGGCTAAGGCGTTGCCCCTGGATAGAGGACTTTGGTTTGGAGCGTGTAGCATTTTATGACCGGATGCCCTTCCTGATGTCTACCAATGACTCTTGGGTGGATTCGATCCTCCGACCCTACGGTCGGAGCGGAGCGCTCTAACCCACTGAGCCACGGCTGCTATAATTTGGTGCATCATAGGGGAGGGTGTCTATTTCCAGACCAACACTCTCAAACAGTTGGCATTCTCTTGGTTTTTGGTGGGGGAGGGGGGCGCTCGATTTTTGGCAATTTACTAAAAAACTATTGTTCGTATCAGAATCCCACCAATACCGCATGAAAGCTCGTGAAATTCTGCATCTAGACATATACTTAGCTCTTGCATCATGCAGGCGAAGTTTTGTGCAACAGTGTATGGCAGTTATTTTCACTGTTGAACAACAGTATTCTCACCACATTTTGGTACTTTCATGGTACTTTTACTCGTCAGTTGTAGGTTTTTATTAGCTTATCGTATAGTATAAACATCAAGGAAGATGATGGTATACAATTTACACCACCGTAACCAATTCTGGGGCAAATAAAATACACGGGAATATTTTCCTTTGTGTGAGAGTCCAGCCTTCTGTCTGATCATGTCACACACTTACAGAACACTTCTGTGCACGAGGGCGTTAATATAAGTTTCATCCTTTTGCAACGTATTTCATGTATCTCAGTTGTAGAAAGGACAATACTGATGCTCCACATCCTTTCCATAGCACTTCCTCGTGACTAGCATTATAGACTACAGTTAATGTATTTTTTATAGCTCGGTATTCAACATGGAGAGATGGCAATATCTGGCCAAGATAAGAGTGTAAATACTATCTTTTTATCTTACATCATGTAGGCTCAATGAGAGAGAGAGAGAGATGGACAATGAATAACAGGAGGCAGTGATATACAGTATTAGAAGGTAGCACTTAAGATACGTCTCCCAATTTGAATGAATGTGTAACATATTACTCGCGTGCAGTGCACAGTATAACCCCATGTTCCTGATCTATCTGCTTCCTAGGATTTCAATACAGATGCTCTAGTTTCAAAGACCAATTAAGGAAAATTCTTATGACTCCAATACACTACAGTAAACTCTCGCCGAACGCGCTCGTAATTATACGCTGTTAGTGCTGGGATACATATAAGACAACGTAAGATTAAAGAACATTACGAAAACTTTAAATTTATGCAAGACAGGCCTTTGAAAAGCCAAATCCTCAAACATCAGCTCAGCACGCATGGTTTGTTTTGATCACGTGATGTGATTCGCTGTACTGCTTTTCCTCAGTGCTGTATTTGTAAGTTAAATATTAACAGTACTGTTCTGGTAAGTTTATGTGCAAGTTAAAGTATTATTAAATAACGTTCAAGCAAGAAATAAAGTCTTTTAACCAGTTTTGTGATAGGCGTCAGAGTATTACCTTTTTTATTTAAATATTTGCTGTACTGCTTTTCCACATTACTGTATTTGTAAGTTAAATATTTACTATTCTGGTATGCACTTATAGGTTAAAGCATTTAAAGAAAGTTAAAGCATTAAATAAAGCCTTGTAACCAGTTAACCTGATTTATTGATTACACACGATCAGTGGATTCCAAGACAATTCGCCATCATGTCAATTCCCGTGATTCTATAAATATATTATTAATTAATCAATACTTTTATAAATACACTTATTATTAATTAATCAGTACTTTAATAACTATATTTCAAAGGGATCCATCAAAGTCTATGTTGTCTTGTTATTGTTGTGACGGTAAACTGGCTTGACAGCGAATAGTCCCGAAACCATTTTGCTCCCTAGACTCCCTAAACGTGGTACTTTGCTGTTACCTGTCATTGGTAATCAATATGAAGCACTTTGACCCTTTAACCGCGGGTGTCATTCCAGAATGACATTGCAAAAACTGGACCAAACCGCGGGTGCCATTCTCGAATGTTTGTGAATATTTTGAATACCCCGCGTTTTTTCCGTGCGCCAATTGTTTCAAGGGAGAGTAGCTATTAAGTTCTTTCACTCCAGCCGACCTCCACCTCCCACCCCCCGGGCCCCCACCTCCCACCCCCCAGGCCCCCCACCCCACCCCTGACCAACACGCATCAGTATCTGTCCAGCTGTGTGAGTGACAACATCGCTGATGTGGCAGTGAAGTGAGGGCAATTACAGTGCCTTTTACCTGCCTCAGTGAACACAGAGTGGGTGTTTATCGTATGTGCAGTGTTCATATATGTTTATAGTATTATTATCAGAATGAGGTTGGCATTTGGTAATGATGAGTGAGCGAAAAATAGTGATTACAACACCGCTGATGTGGCAGTGAAGTGCGGGCAATTACAGTGCCTTTTACCTGCCTCAGTGAACACAGAGTGGGTGTTTATCGTATGTGCAGTGTTCATATATGTTTATAGTATTATTACAGAATGAGGTTGGCATTTGGTAATGGTATGTGAGCGAAAAATGGTGATTACAACACCGCTGATGTGGCAGTGAAGTGCGGGCAATTACAGTGCCTTTTACCTGCCTCAGTGAACACAGTGGGTGTTTATCGTATGTGCAGTGTTCATATATGTTTATAGTATTATTATCAGAATGAGGTTGGCATTTGCTAATAGTGTGTAAGCGAAGGTAATGGTGCATGAGCAAAAAATAGTGATTTTAGATCGCTCACTTCTAACGGCACTGCCCATCCAGTGATAGTCAACGAAATCATGAAACCTACATCAATGCAAAGCCGAAGGTTAGTACTTTCTAATGGTACCTTATTTTTCGCTCTAGATTTATTCTGTGCATTGTTATAAAGGTTTAAAGTTTGTTTACATTTTGGCTGGAACCCCCGCGGGAGAGGCCAGTCGGGGCAAAACAATGCCCGTGGTTAAAGGGTTAAAGGGTTAGAAGGTTTATTTAATGTTATAACTTACAAATACAGTACTGCACAGTAAAACTTCGACATATAAATACATAAACACAAGGCAACATTCCGACACAGATTGGTTTCGGCATCGGAAATGTTGCCTTGTGTTTACGTATTTGTATGTTGAAGTTTTGCAGTGCAGCACTATTTGTAAGTTATAACATTAAATAAACCTTCTAACCACTTAAAGTGCTTCATATTGATTACCAATGGCAGATAACAGCAAAAGACCACGTTTAGGAGATCTAGGGAGCAAAATAAGGAGTAGTTAAAACTTATGCGGTTTTGCATCGAACGCACCACGTTAGGAACGAAACCCACGCGTTGGGGGCGAGCTTGCTGTACTCTATTTTCAAATGCTATGGTGATGATAGGGCAGCGACCCACAAAGAGAAACCAGTACATAGTGTATCGTAGTTATCACGAATATGCTAACAGTGTAATAAGGATAACTACAATTTCAATTAAGTAAATACACTGAAAGCATTAGGCCTACTCTATGTCCCTGTGACCCATCAAAATTCCTCTCGCGACCCATAGTTAAATTCACAAAGCATCAATAAGGATGCCACAACAATGAAATTCTTCTTAGTAATGATATACTACCTTCAACAACAGCAAGACAATTATGCCTTTTATTCCTCGTCTTCCCCTCACTTATAATAATTATAATTAGCTTCTTTATCCCCCGCTGGCGCTAAATTATTTTCAGTTGTAAGGAGGTATGACATTTTACCATTTTCTTTTACACTAGGCAATAGAGAGGTCCAAATCATGAGTTTATAAACTCTTGCAATATAAAAGCAGACACTTTTTGCTTTATCTTTAATGTCAAACCTTTCTTTTAAAATAAACCGCTATGCCCTGCTGAACTGAAAGTTCTGATTTGGAAGTTTTGAGATCAATGATACGTTTATGAACCTTTGCATTTTATTACAAGGCAGTGACAAACCACCATTCTCCAAGTATCAAAACACTGACTTACGCCGCTTTCTGTCATTGTCAGACATGGGGTTATTGGAAATGACTAAATTATTCCTTAATATTAAAAAAAAATAATAATAATAATAATGACTAAGTTTACTGAAGCACTCTTCTATTCAGGCTTACAACAACAAAAAATTATTGCATTACCATACCAGATTTGAAGTCCACAAATTACTCCTGAACAATAGTTGTGAAAGTTCTGTTAGTTCCATTTACATTTTCTATCATAACTAACGAACTGCTTCCTGCAATTTTGAAATATACAGGTACTTTAACACTAACTTATTGTTTTCTGTAAAGATATATGGAAAGATATAAAATATGAGTATGTCCATTATCGCTGACCAAAATCTGGATACTCTGCCGTCACTTCTTAGGTCGACTGTACAAATGAATCTCCTTAGTTTCTAGTCAAATTTTCCTACAAGATGACTATATCACACCTTACACAGTAATTATTAGATACAAATGAATTTCCTTGGTTACTAGTCAAATTTTGCCTAAAACCTGACTATACCTGGCCATCAACTGAGCATTTATGAAGTATATGAATGAGTCTCCTTGGTAACTAGTCAAATTTTCCCTAAAATCTGGGTACATATCTCCCTAACACCTCTTCCTTAGCAATTTATTATGGGATAGGGCTGGTTGCTGTCAAACTTATGCCGATTTGATTGACACATATGAGGATAGTGTTAAAAAGCAAAATAAATCACTTATGAATAGGTGTTAAGGCACCAACCAAAAATTATATTATATGACAAGATGGCAATGTGTAAAATGCAAAATAAATCACTAAGGGAAACGTGCTTGGGAGCTTCTTTATCCAACAATATTTCATAGAAGAGGATGGTAAGGTGTAAAAAGCAAAATAAATAATTTATGAAGAGTGTTAGGGAGCTTCCTTAATGATACAAAAAGATGTGTTTAAGGTTATTTTGTGTGTGTGTGTGTGTGTGTGTGTGTGAGAGAATGGCAATACCCTACATAACTACCTAATTCCAAGGCATACATTTCACCAACTTAATGTGAACAGACTAATGTTATCTTATTAAGTTACAATATATAAAAAAAATACCAAAAATAAAAATATATTTTTATAATAATGGCCAGAAGCATTATTGGTGAAAGGTTTGGGACATCAAAAATCAGAAAATCCACCTCATAAAAACACTTTCCAAAATAATGAAAAAATAACAGAAAACCTGAAAAAAATAACTATTGTGACTATATGTCTGGATAAAATTACGAGAAAGCTAAATTATAGACCATTATAGGCACTAAAATACTTGATAAAACATATACATATCAAAATTACAGTTCATCAACGTCACTAAAATACTCGTTGGTAAAAAGTATCACACTCATGAATGAATACTTTTGACTGACTATTTTCCTTGCATATGTGTACCCCCCATAAAATAATGTATCAGGATCCTCTTAGTGCATGACATGATACACAACCAATGATTTACGGGAAATGACACGATTATTTCGCTCTATTGTTCATTTGTGATATAATTTACAGATACAGGCATACCCCGGTTTAACGATCTAACTGGTTAGGTAAAACCCCATCTTTAGGCAGGGTATCATATCGGGGTACTTTTAACATGTGGAGCGTTCACCAGCATTGGGTTTCCCCCCCAACCAAGTCCTAAACCCACCCAAATGAGCCCTAAAACAAGTTTAAAGCCAGTCTAAATGGCCTAACAGCTGTCTAGGAAGCTAACCTAAACCTAACACCTGTAAATAACTCACTAAAAACAAAGAAATCTGAAAATTGTAAATGTCTGGAAAAAATCAAGCTTAGTAAACTATACCCCAAAATGACAATGTTCACCCCACCTACGGCTAAAACACAAAGGCTAAAAACAGTTTATAAGTCAACCTGAACACAATTTTAGTCTAAAATATCATCAAAGTCGGTAAAAAAATCAAAACCCATCGTTAAACCGGGGTTTGGCCATCGTTAGGCGGGGTATGGTGGTATTTCTACCCCCATCATTATATTGAGGTATTACTGTACTGTACAGTATATAGCTGGACTAGTCAGTAACATTGCACTACATGGCAACTCAACCAATTCTGTCAAACAGGAAAGCCACCACTACAGACTGAAGCAGAAACCAAGAATTTCACATCCTACCCGAGCTGTGTGTGTGTGTGTGTGTGTGTTTTTAACGAGGGTACATTGTGCTTCCACTCAGCAATCCCATCTAGTCATTTCATTATACCACTGGACTGAAAAATTAGGCTTCTTACATACTTTCTCATCCAGAGGCTCAAATTGAGGCTTACTTGATATTCATTTGGTACATGTTTTATTATTTATTTTATTACTGAATTTATTTTTCTATTATTTAACCATCCCTTCCAAAAATTGAAGGAACATAGACCTACATTATATGACATGTCTATATTACACAATGTCTTCTTGTATAGTCACCCCAAGAAGTGATGGCAGAGTTTCAGATCGCTTCGAAAAAAGAAAAAAACAGTATATCACGCTAAGATTTATGAGAAACGAATAACATGAGGCAATGATATATTAGAAGCTATCCTGTAACATACATTTTCCAGATTTGAATGTGTAATGTGCCCATGTTTACACCCAAGGATTTCAAAAACTGATTACATAGTTTCGAAGTCAATACAATATGCTACTTGGTTTTCAAATGCTATGCTGATAATGTAGGAACAATGAGGATGCTGCTAAAATTAAATTCTTAGTAAGGATACGATTCCCGAAGACACAGTAAGACCTTTTCCGCCTCTTATTCCTTGCCTTCAACCAAGCATAATAATAAATACTGTATCTACTTTATTCCCTATTGATGCAAAATGACTAGGTATGACAGTTTACCTTTTTCTCTTACACTAGGGAGTAAGGAGGACTATACAGTAACATGGCCCTGCAAACTCGTGCAATAAAAGAAGCACTTGTTCGATCTCTTAATCTTTAAATAAACCACTATTTCCTGTGCAACTGAAAATGCTGATTTGGAAGTTTTGAACTCACATGTTCATTGCATTTTATTACTCTTGCCAGTCATTCAGGCACAGTGGTTTGCAATCTCCATGGAACTCTGATTAGGCCACTTAAAATAGCCTACTAACTTATGCCGCATTCCTGCTTTGTCACTGTCCATGGAGACAAAATAACTACTCACTAGTAGTCTAAAGGTAAATATCTTATATACAGAAATGACAGATTTTCATTACCTTTTTCTCTTACACCAGGGAGTAAGGAGGACTATACAGTAACATGGCCCTGCAAACTCGTGCAATAAAAGAAGCACTTGTTCGATCTCTTAATCTTTAAATAAACCACTATTTCCTGTGCAACTGAAAATGCTGATTTGGAAGTTTTGAACTCATATGTTTATTGCATTTTATTACTCTTGCCAGTCATTCAGGCACAGTGGTTTGCAATCTCCATGGAACTCTGATTGGGCCACTTAAAGTAGCCTAACTTATGCTGCATTCCTGCTTTGTCACTGTCCATGGAGACAAAATAACTACTCACTAGTAGTCTAAAGGTAAATATCTTATATACAGAAATGACAGATTTTCATTGTTTACTGAAGACCTTTTCTTTTTAGTCTTACGCTACCAAAAATAATTGCTTACTACCACACTAGAATTAAACTTCGCAACTTATTCCTGACTGTCCTTGAGTGATAGTTCTGAAATTTCAGTGAGTTCTATTTAGGATTTCTTATTATCGTAGATAACAGTTTCCTACAACTTTGAAATGTATAAGTACTTTGCCATACAAGAGGAGTGTTATCCATTATCACTGACCAATACCTTCTAGATACCGGTACTCTGCCGTCACTTCTTAGGCCAACTGTACATTAAATGATGCAAACTGTCCATTTTAAAATATATACATTTTTTGTTTTTCATATTCTAAATAAACAATAAGGTGGCAAAATTTAGCCAGGTAATGTAATTTTGTCAAACAAAGTATCCAAGCACTTTTTCTTTCTTTCTTTCTGGCACATCAGTGCAAACCATTCTCATCGTTCATCAAGTGATAGAAACAAGATAAAACTTTATATGTATACTGAGAGAAAGAGAATCAAAACTTACTTGCTTAGGGGCCACAGGAGACGAGCTCAGCCAAGGAGAGTGAGCTGAGAGGAGAGGAATTTGGGCTCATATGCCAGAGAGCTGGAGTTGAGCCCAGTCGAGGAGAGAGAAAGAGGAGCTTGTGGGTTCTGAAAAAAACATAAGTGTTATCAAAAACGAGAGAGAGAGAGAGAGAGAGACAGACAGACAGACAAACAGAGGAGAGAGTGGTTAAATATTATAAGTACCAAACATTTTTAGAACAAACTCTCCTTATCAGTCTCTTGCAAAACAAACTCTCCTAGTCAGTCTCTTCCATAAATTTAAATATACTCCTAGTCAGTCTCTTCCATAAATTTAAACATACTCTCCTAGTCAGTCTTGCATGAAACTCTCCTAGCCAGTCTCTTGCATAACAAACTCTCCTAGTCAGACTCTTGCATAAATTTAATCTCTCCTAGTCAGTCTTTCATGACTATTCTCTCCTAGTCAGTCTCTAGCAATTATCAAATAACTAACACTAGAATATGTTGCTAGTCACGAAGTGCTATGGAAGAAGCTATATCACAGATTAACACTAACTATGATGCTAGTCACAAAGAAGTGCTATGGAAAGAAGCACAACAGATTAACACTAGAATATGATGCTAGTCACGAAGAAATGCTATGGAAATAAGTGTAGCTATAGAATAATAGAACATGATGCTAGTCATGAAGTGCTATACTCTTTTTACTCTAACTTGGCCTAAAATTGCCATCTCTCCATCTTGAATGCTGAGTTGTAACAACAGATTAGCACTAAAATATGATGCTAGTTATGGAGAGGGAGAATATTGTCCGAAATAAACTGGAAAAAGATGATAATTTTGGCCATGTTAATTATAAAAATGCTTACATCTGTTTCCACTAGAATATAATGCTAGTCATGAAGAAGTGCTATTGAATTGAGCTTTTATAATGTGTCTATTGCCAGATGCCTTAATCCCACAAGGGGTGGCCACAACAAATCACCTCCATTTCACCTTGTCCCCCACCATTTCACTGCCCTCCCCCCAGCTCAAACACCTCTCCACTCCAACCTTCCATCTCATCCTTGGTCTCCCCCTCCCTGTTCTTCCACTCCACTTCACATTCTCTCCTATTTAGTTTCATATACAACTCTACTCCATCCTTCCATCTCATCCATGGTCTCCCTTTCCACCTGTCATACTCTCCTGGTTAGTCTCTCACACCTCTCCACTCCATCCCTCCAACTCATACTGTCTCTCCTTCACCTTCCTAGTTAGTCTCACTACTCCATCCCTCCATCTCATCCTCAGTCTCCACCTTACACAAACACTCCTAGTTAGTCTCTCCAAAGGACTAATTCTCTACCTACCACACCACCACCCAAACTCACATTCTTTCATACAAGTAGATAATGTGGGTAGGTATGGGGGTAGATATGTGGGCAGAAGTATGTGGGTAGATAAGTGTAGGTATTTGTGTACTGTATGTTGGTAGATATGTAAGTAATGTATGTGGGTAGATAAGTGTAGGTAGGTGTGGCTAGATATGTGGAAAGATGCAGATGTGGGTGAGTATGTATGCATGTACTGTATGTTGCTAGGTATGTAGGTAGTGTATGTGGATAGATAAGGATGTAGGTAGATAAATGTAGGCAGGTGTGGGTAGATATGTATGTGGAAAGATGTAGATATATGTGGGTAGGTGTGCATGTACTCTATGTTGGTAGGTATGTAGGTAATGTGGGTAGACAAGTATGTAGGTAGGTGTGGGAAGATATGTATGTGAAAAGATGTAGATGTGAGTGGGTATGTATGTGTAGGTATGCATGTACTGTATGTTGGTAGGTAGGTATGTAGTGTATGTGGGTAGATAAGTATGTGGAATGATGTAGATGTGGGTAGGTATGTATGTACTGTACATTGGTAGGTACATATGTACTGTATGTTGGTAGGTATGTAGGTAGTGTATGTAGGTAGATATGTATGTGGGTAGATACTGTATGTATGTAGGTAGGTGTGGGTAGGTATTTGGAAAGATACAGATGTGGGTGGGTTATGTGGGTAGGTATGCATGTACTGTACTGTATGTTGGTAGGTATGTAGCTAGTGTATGTTGGTAGATATGCATGAGTAGATAAGTATGTGGGTAGATATGCATGAGTAGATAAGTATGTGGGTAGATGAATAGATAAGTAGATAAGTGTGGGTAGATACAGAAATATACACGAATACTTACAACCACTATTTCTCCAATTAGCTCCAGGCCGCAAAGCCAGGACTAAGGGCAATTTATTTCTTCATTCTCGGCAACTTTCTTCAAATTCTTGGCAAATCTTGAAAATAATTGAAATATGTCTTGAAAATTCTTGAAATAAAGTTTGAAAATTCTTGCAACTTTAATCATGAAAAATCTTGCAACTTGAACATTCTTGCAACTTTGAAAATCTTTAAACTTTAATCTCAAAAATTCTTGCAACAAATCTTGAAAATTCTTGAAATGTCTTGAAAATTCTTGAAATAAATTTTGAAAATTCTTGCAACTTTAATCATGAAAAATCTTGCATCTTGAAAATTCTTAACTTTAATCTTGAAAATTCTTGGTCAGCATGGGTATAGTTCATTATTGGCCATCACTCTCCTTGTTTTTCTTTGCACTGGATTTTTTTGCACTCTCTCCTTATCGCCCTTCTTGCTATTTATCTGGAATGTGGATAGGAAGATGTTAGGATGTGGTGATTGTGGTAGGATATGGTGGTGGTGGTATGATTAGGAGGGTGGTGGTGGTGGTGGTGGTGGTAGTAATAATACTTTAATAATAATCACAAATATACAATTCTTTACACAAAAAAATACTATCAAACAACTATTTCAATATATTTACTTTTTCAAAAACTGGAAAACCAATAAAAAAAATTATATAGGTAACAATGGAACTATACAATTTGTTTAAAAAATATATATATATATACATACATGATGGCAGATATGTAATTATTTTCTAATTTATTACTGAAAAGAAAAATTAGCAGTGTTGTATGTAGGGCAGCAATAGAAAATACTTTAATATTTACTATGATAATGGTAATAATAATACTGTAATAATGGTAATGTTAATAATTGTAATAAAATTATGGTAATAAAAAATGGTAATATTTATAATAATGCTATTAACACTGGTAATACTAATAACGGTAAAATAATAATACTAAAAAATAATATCCAATAATTGTAATAAAGTTATGGTAATAAAAAATGGTAATATTTATACTAATGCTATTAACACTGGTAATGCTAATAATGGTAAAATAATAATAATAGTAATAAGAATAATATCCAATCCTATGTTCCCCCATGAGCAGCACAGGAGGCCGGGGCTAGGCAAGTTGGTCCTGACATTTAAGACGAGTGACCAGCCTCATTCATCCCTGAGTGGCATTACCTGAGCAATAAACCCCAACCACTCCTTGGATATAAACCTTCACTGGCTCAATCCGATTGGAGTGCCTTAATTACCCACTAAACCACCAGGTGCCATAATTTGGTGTTATGGTTACCACCCAGTGTAGCAAATGTTTCCTGGTGTACAGGAAACCATTTGGCTTGTCACTATGTGTAGAGTCATCCATAGGCAGAAGGAAGAGGAAAGAATGAAGGAAAGAGACAGAAGAGGGAGTGTAAAGTCATCCACAGGCAGAAGGAAGAGGAAAGAATGACGGAAAGAAAGAAGAGGGAAAGTAGTCACCCATAAGCAGAAGGAAGAGGAAAGAATGAAGGAAAGAAAGGCAGAAGAGGGAGTCTAAAGTCACCCATAGGCAAGATGAAGAGGAAAGAATGAAGGAAAGACAGATGAAGTGTAGTCACCCATAGGCAGAAGGAACAGGAAAGAATGAAGGAAAGAGACAGAAGAGGGAGTGTAAAGTCACCCATAGGGAGACGGAAGAGTAAAGTCACCCATAGGCAGAAGGAAGAGGAAAGAATGAAGGAAAGACATAAGAGGTAATGTAAAGTCACCCATAGGCAAGAGGAAGAAGAAAGAATGAAGGAAAGAGAGACAGATGAGGGAGTGTAAAGTCACCCATAGGCAGAAGGAACAGGAAAGAATGAAGGAGACAGAAGAGGGAAGGTAGTCACCCATAGGCAGAAGGAAGAGTAAAGAATGAAGGAAAGACAGAAGTGGGAATGCAAAGTCACCCATAGGCAGAAGGAAGAGAAGAATGAAGGAAAGAAAGAAGAGGAAAGCAGGAAGAGAGGAAAGGGCAGACACCTAAAGCAGAACTACATCAAGTGAGTGGATAACACTAATAATTCACTCACCATACAGTGTTGCAAGTACTGTTCAGGCCGACAATTATCGACCCATTTTTCAGTTGCAAGAGATGTGCTGCTTCCGATATACTTTTATGGGTAGGTTTTTCACCTCCCTGAAAACCAAAATAAAACCAAAATTGTACATACCAATCATTAGACAGTATACAGTATATACCTAAAAAAAAAAAGGCTAGATTTCCATAATTTTTAATTTATACCTTAAGTAGGAAAAAAATAAATAAAAAGTTTGAAGACTGATGAAAAAATTGATGAATAGATGTACAACCAAATTATTATGTATTAATTATTTTCTATCTATTGCCAGACGCCTTAATCCCGTAAGGGGTGGCCACAAACAATTCGCCTCCATGTCGCCCTGTCCCCCACCATTTCACTGACCTGCTCCCAGCTCACACCCCCCTCTCATATACCTCTCTACTCCATCCCTTCATCTCATCCTTTGCCTCCCCCTCTCTCTCCCCTCCAACTCACTCACACTCTCATCAGTCTCTTGCTATGCATCCTCTCCACATGGCCAAACCATCCCTGAATTTTTCAATCTAGCCTCCCCTCCACTAAGGCAGTTGGACAAAATTCAAAATAAAGCCATTAGATTAATCAATAATCCTGTCATTACGCAGGACCTTCCTTCATTATCAGTATGTAAACATGTAGCTTCTTTTGCATTACTTTATCAATATTTTTAACGTAAGTGCTCTGACGAACTAGCTTCAATTGCGCCTCTCCTTCACATTTTCTCTCGAAATACTCCAGCAGCTGGGAGCGCCCATGAACTCACACACTCCCCCGCAATGCAGAACTTCCGCTTATCAAAATTCATTCATCCCCAGAACTACTACTCTATGGAATTCGCTTCCTGGAATTTGCTTTCCACAAACATTTAATCAACTTTTATTTTATTCCAGTTTTAAATATTTTATGAATAGAGGAGGCCTTTAGGCTCATGGACTTTTATTTTTGTTTTACCTTCTAAAGATAAAAAATAAATTAAAAAAAAAGATGAAAGGGGTATAGTGATCTTAAAACCCACCTTCTTTATCCCCCACAGATGCTCCAACGACTGGCGCTGGCTGGCGAAGTGGCGGGCCTCCAGGACTATTGGGAGTGCCCCACGTGGCTCAGTCCTCTAGTCTCCACCACCCGAACTCCGCTACCTGACCGCCGCTGGATTGACTAACCGCACCTACAGCCTCCCTCCTTCTCCACCCTTTAGTCCCAGGTCATACAGTCTTTAGGCAGCCAGCTATGGGGTCGAAATGGAGCAAGGGTGTCTGGCCACGCCCCTCGGATCACGCGAGAGTTGGGCGGCCCCGCACCTGTGGCCACACTGAAAGGAAAAACAGGAAATTATCGCTACAATTAATGCTACATAAAGGGAAAAACAGGAAATTAACACTACAATAAACGCTACACTAGAAGGAAAAACAGGAAATTAACACTACAATAAATGCTATACTAAAAGGAAAAACAGGAAATTAACACTACAATTGATAACACCTATAAAACATTAACATCTATACCACAACTGATACCTATACCACAATTGATAACCTATACCACAATCAATTACATCAATACCACAATTTTTAATACCTATACCACAATTGAAAACCTTTATACCACAATTGATACCTATTCAACTGATATCTATACCACAACTGATAACACCTAAACCACAATCATCGTCTAATTCTACAATAAATATCACCACCATTAACACCACAATCACTGACCACCATTATAATTATATATGGTATTTTTTTTTTTTAGCAACGAATCAAGTATAATTTTCTTAGCTATGAACCAAGTACAAAAATTATCTGCTATGAATCAAGTATATAAATTCTTTTAGCTACAAATCAAGTACAAAATCTTAGCTATGAATCGAGTATAAATTTTCTTAGCAATTAATCAAGTATATAAATTCTCAGCTACAAAAAGTTTATATATTCTTAGCTACGAAGTATAATTTTCTTAGCTATGACGTAAATTTTTTTAGCTAAGAATCCAGCGTACCGTACACCAATCTACCCACCTTCAACAAACCAGCCACAAACAAGGTCCCAGGTCCAGGAACTTCCCCCACAAAACCACAGGGAATTCCTCTAGTTGCAGCCTTGCCCAATCCCAGAGTTCACCATCGACACTCCTAGGCTTCCCGTGCCCCCTTCATGAACCCCACAACTCTTGGGCATTCATAAGACAAAGAAGACTTCCTGTGTCGACACTCTTGGGCTTGACTGATTGATCACTTGTTTGTTTGTTTTTCTTCGGGCGTACTGCAACATCTGGGACCCCTATGCTGTAATTTAAAAAACATATATATTACTATAAATCATCATCTTCACTATCTTAAAAAAAAATGTTAGCTACCATTATTACAGCAAAATCATCATAATCACCACCACCATCACATCATTTTAGTCAATTACCATCATTATCAACAGAATGAGTACCATATTTTTTTTTAAACTTTGCCTCAAACAACTACGAGTGGATGATTACAAACTCAATTTTTTCTTCAAATAAAGGAAATTCCATCAAATGAGTGGGTTACTTCCATGATTTTCCCTACCCAAAGAAATAAAAAACTATCGTACGAGTGGATGGTTGCAAGTATAATTTCCCTCAATTAATAGACAGCTAAAAATTAAGATAATTTTCCCTCAAAAAAAAAAAAATAAATAAGTAGTAAAAAAATAACTACAAGTGAGAGGATGGTTACACTCACCCAGTCTCCACAATCCCCCTGCTTTACCCCTCTCCAGCTTTGTACCCAGGCTATGTCGCCGCCGCCGTCTTCTGTCTGAAAATACAACACAATATACAGCAAACCGTCGAAAATACAGTTGTTCCACCATCACAAAAGCCTCCTTGTGATAGCAGCCCAACTGTACCTCTGATAGTGCCTGTATCCTGACTATCATGGGGCCATCCTGACTATGGGGCTATTCTTTACTACTGACTGACTTGTGTAACTTTACTATCCTCTCTCCTTTCTGTACTATTTCATGACACCACAACTATGTAAGGTGCCTATTGTGATTATCCTTCACTATTCTGACACCACAACTATGTATGGTGTCTATCTTGACTATTGTGACTATTCTTGACTATTCATCCCTATTCTGACACCACAACAATGAAATGGTGTCTATATTGTGACTATCCTTCACTATCCAGACACCACAACTATGTATGGTGTCTATCTAGACTATATTACTATTCTCTGACAATAATACTTAAATCTATACAAATTAAATTGTAAATGAATCCAATTTATAAAGAAATTTAAACTTAAAAGGCAATTTTTCTATATATTTACTGTTAACAGCAATAATAATTTAATTTACAAGCAAATAAGTATTATTAAAAAGAATCTTACATTAATTTGGCTTTATGTTACTTTACGATAACTTGGATTTACGTTACTGACAAAATACTTTGAGTTGCTGATACCAGTACAAATTACAGTACTCAATTTTGTACTTGTGACAGTACTAAAAAATATAGTACTTTTTAACAGTACTCTAAAATTAAGTACTTCTTAACTGTACTCAGAAAATCGGTACTTTTCAACAGTACTCAAAACTATTTTTTCAGTACTCAGGAATTTAGTACTTAAAATGACTGTCCACAAAAATTGTCATTACAATTACTAAAAAAATTTAGTACTTTAAACTTAGTACAGTACTTAAAATGACAAAATATACTTTAAATTACAGTACTCAAAATTTAGTTTGTGACAAATGTACTTAAAATGACAAATTTGGTACATGACTCAAAAATAGTAATTACAGTACTCAAAATACAACTTAAAATTACAGTTCTCAGCTGGTATACTGCAAGATATATATATTTTAGTACAAATATATCTGAAATAATTCACTGTAGTTAGCATACCATGTAGGCTATATAGGTTACACAAGTTTACCATAGATGGGATATACTGTATATATACTCATATAGTGATGAATAAATGGGTTCACTGTAGTGAAAAATATTAGTATACTGTAGTAAAAATATGATTACTTAAGTGAAAATCTGGGTACTTAAGAGAATACGAATTCGTATGTGCAAATACGAGTACTTAGGAGATATGAGTACTGAAGTGAAAACGAGTACTTAAGTGAAAACATGAGTACTTAAGTGAAAACACGGGTACTTAAGTGAAAACACGGGTACTTAAGTGAAATTATGGGTTCTTAATTGAAAATATGGGTACTTATTTGAAAATATGGGTACTTAATTGAAAATATGTACTTAAGTGAAAATACAAGTACTAAAAATATGAGTACTTAAGTGAAATTATGAGTACTGAATTGAAAATACAAGTACTTAAGTGAAAATATGAGTACTGAAGTAATATTATAAGTATCCAATAATAAAAAGAACATACTGTAATGAAAATAATATGGTGTAATAAAAATACAATATACCAACAGTACCAGTATACTTAAAGGATATACTGTACTGGTAAAAGCATACTCACACATACAGATATATCATTTACCAACATGGGATATACCAGTAGATGAAGCAGTAGAAGTAGACTGTAGACTGATGGCTTGAAACCTGGGACCAAAACGACTAAGACCACAAACCCAGAACTCTGACAGACCAATATAAAATCTATCTATCTATCTACCTGAGCCAGTCCTATCCCATTTCCCCATAAGCCTCTTCTAATCACTATACCAACCCCCCTCCCCCCACCCCACCCGTCTATCTAAAACCACCACATGGAGAGAACGGGTTAATTCAGACAGATATAGCAGGGAAAGCGATAGATAGACTGACAGAGCGACAGGGTGACATAGATGAAGGGAAAATTTGTATATAATACAGACCACGAAAAGACTTAGGAAAAAAAAAAAAGGAAGGAGGTTGAAGAAAGAAGCTAAACTCTCCGGCCATAGAATGTCGCTCCGCCCAATCTCCACACCCCCTGTTGATTTTATCGCATGATGTGTACACAATGGTGCACACATCCATGCAACGCATACACATGCACCTACGCGTACATGTGCGGCTATGAGTGAACTCTTGGATTGAATGAGGTGGAGGCAGGCTCTCACACCCCGCTAATTCAAGCACCTCATAGCATAAAATCAGACTGGGGGCACGGAAAAAGGGCGGACTGACAGGCAGAGGAGGGCTTAGGTGGGGCGAGAGGGAACGAGTATACATACCATGCGTCGAGTCGGACGTTGTGTGTCCTCGGGGCCTCTCTGCGGAAACCAGGGACCCCAACTACCGCGTCAACTACGCCCCATACTAGCCGCCGCTGTCTTTGGACTGACCCCTCCTTCTCCCCCTCCGGTCTAGTCCGACAGGTCCTACAGTTTTCTGGAAGCCAGTCGAGGTCGGCCTTGTCGGGGGGATACCCAGCCCCGCCCCAAGGATCAACACAAGGGTGAGAGGCCCCGCACCCACACCCGCCTTGCTGTGCCCCGGGACTACGCTGAAAGGAGAAAAAAAAAAATCATCACCATAACCATCCAAAAATCATCTCTAGTAAAAAATAAAAATATCAAAAATAAATAATATAAAACGAAACATCACCACCACAAGAATCCGATACAGTAATTGTAAACTATCAAATGTGCGATACGATTATTGTAGGCTATAAAATGCGATACGATTATTGTAGGCTATAAAATGCGATACGATTATTGTTGGCTATAAAATGCAATATGATTACTGTAAGCAAAATTCAATACCATTATTGTAGGCTATAAAATGATAACGATTATTGCAAGGTATAAAATGAGATACGATTACTGCAAGCTATAAAACGAGATGCGATTACTGCAAGCTATAAAACGAGATACGATTACTGTAAGCTATAAAATGAGATACGATTACTGTAAGCTATAAAATGAGGTACGATTACTGTACGCTATAAAATCAGATACGATTACTGAAAGCAATAAAATGCTATAGAATTATTGTAAGCTATAAAATGCGATACGATTACTGCGTTACAAAATGCGATACAATAAGCTATAATATGAGATACCATAACTAAGCTACAAGATGCGATATGATTATTTCAAGCTATAATATGAGATACGATTATTGTAAACTATACAAAGCTGTAAGATTGTAAGCTATAACGAGATACTCTGTACTACTTTCTATAGCACTTCGTGACTCATTCTGGTGTTAATCGATTGTTGCAACTGTCTATCCATCTATTTATCTCTTGCCAGACGCCCATATCTCGTAAGGAGTGGCCACAAACAAATCACCTCCATGTCACCCTGTCCAACGTCATTTCACTGTTCTGCTCCCAGCTCAATCCCCCCCTCCTCATACCGGTATGTCCACCCCATCCCATCTCATCCTCAGTCTCCCACTCCCACATGTATAATTTCAATCTACCATCAAATAGATTGGGTTATCTTTGGGGGTACAGTGTTTGACAAATTTAGACAAGTTATTTATTCTCATACAATTGATTTTAAGGGAATTTTGGGTCAGATGAAACTATGTGAATCTACTTTGCTTTTTGAGGAAATAAATCTTTCACATCAACTTTTTTAAAATACGATTATTTTGACCAACAAATTTTTAGGTCATTTATTGCTCTCGTACAACTGACTTTAGGGGAATTCTGGGTAAGAGGAGCTAATGTGAATCTAATTAGCTTGGGCTGTGAGGGAATTATATCTTTCACACAACCACTTATAAATACAATTATTTTGACCTACAAATTCTGGTATTTTACAAGTTGCCGATATGCAGTTCAGGAATTTTTGCACCATTAATGTATAGTATATCCCCAATTGATCATAACGAACCCCCATAACCACTCACTTGATGTAGTGCTGCCTACTCCTTCCTTAGCCTTTATCATTCTTTTTCTGTGCCTGCCCTCCTCTCTTCCTATTTCTCACCATCATCCACTCACTTGATGTAGTGCTGCCTACTTCTTCCTTAGCCTTTGTCATTCTTTTTCTGTGCCTGTCCTCCTCTCTTCCTATTTCTCCCATCTTTCCTGTCACTTCTTATTGCTTTTCTTTCCTTTACAGGTGGCTTTACATTGAGTGACAAGCCAAATGGTTTCCTGTAAGCCAAGAAACCATTTACAACGCTGGGTGGTAACCATATAACCAAACCATACGTGCTCCCTACGTGTCAACAAGTGGGTTGGTGGAGGGTTAGTGCCCCTCCCCGTAAAACAAATAACTCAAAGTCAAATGGCCACCCCTTACGGGATTATGATGTCTGGCAATAGATAGATAGATAGATAGATTTTTGATGATTTTCTGATCGTATTTTTGGGTTTAGGCGAGTTACAAACAGCTTTTAGGGTTAGTTTAGTGTGTTTTAAAGATGTTTGGGGATTTAGGTGAGCTAGACACTTATTTTTGGACAATTTTTGGGTGGGTTTTGGACTTGGTTGGGGCGACATGGAGGCGATATGTTTGTGGCCACCCCTTACGGGATTAAGGCGTCTGGCAATAGATAGATAGAAAAAAAAAATCATACCATAGATCTTCACTCAGCCAGTCCTTGTTAAAAAAGCATGCATTCGTATGTTTCTCTTCCCTTCGACTGCACATGCGTCTCGTAGGTCTATCACCCACAGGCCTACTTTAGGTTACATGATGGTATTCTACCAATGAATCTGAACCCCGATCTTTGATTACTTGCAGATGGAAAATTCAAATCCTTCTCGGTAAAGCCTCTGAAGAAAGATGTGCTGTGTCCCGGGTGGGTTATTGATTATTTACAGGTGATTAAGAGTTTTCACTCAACCTGAGGCTACTGAGTTTCTTAGAAGATACAGTGCATTACCTTCTGAAGTTTATTGCTCAGGCTGTCAGGAACCATGTAAATTTAGAAAAGACATCAGTGGTACAGTGGTCGGTACAAAAAGTACGCAAAAACCAAGAAACGGGTACAGTAGTTTTTGAGTTTCTGACTACAATGGAACTTTTTTGGATAACACACCTTCCTGCTTGGCAAATTATATTGTTCATAAACCACTGGATTCAAAAGTTCTGGAACCACGACGTTATGTGTGGTCAACAAAAACGAGTGTGGACTGGCGAAGCTTTTGCTCAGAAGTGCCCCCTTCGTGGCTACAGAACCAGCCTGGCGTCGAGATTGATGAATTTTTTTTTGAGGGCAAAATATGATTGTGGGAGAAACCTAAGGGACGTGTTGCTTTTCAGAGGGATTGAAAGGGTCGAAAAGAAGTTTTTCTTGGTGTCCTTTGTGAAGGGGGACTTGATAGGAGTGCAGTAACCCTTGGACAGATTATCAAAAAATTAATTCGGCCAGGCAGCATCATTAACAGTGATGGTTGGGCTGCCTATCGACAGCTGGCGGACGAAGGGTACACGCGTTGTGTGATAAACCACAAGGAGGAACTTGTGGACCCAGACAACCCGACCACCAATACGCAGACCACTGAAAGACTGTGGTAAAACAAAGGAGTGGTCAAAGCGTCCTGGACTAAGGACAATATTTTGAACAGTATTTCTCTAGGTATCCGTAACTACACGCCAACGCTGAGCAGACTCTACACCTCGTTGCTGCAGCCGCACTATACCCACCACAGTCAGATCGGCCACGTGAAAGACCTGGTTCTGTGGCCGCTATCCCACTAGGCCTACCCCTGGAGGACAACGACCCAGACGACCCTCTTATCTACAGTAAGGTAAGCATTCCCCTAGGATAGGTTAGGTATGTTGGGTTATGTTTGGTGAGGTTACGTTACATCGTCTGTTCCGTTACATTAACCAGTGGTGCAGTATATTTTTCTTGTGGTTTTTGATGCGATCTGAGTTGTTTTATTACTTCATTTTTTTCGGAAAATGCTTGATTTCACCTTGTCCAAAGTTCATGACTGGAAAATAGGGTAAATGAGGCATTTTCGACAAAAATGAAAGTCAAAAACATTTAAATCGCATCAACAACTACCAGAAAAATATATTGCACTACCTAGGGGGGTGTACCGGCAACTTGTAAAAATCTACCCAAATGTTTAGGTTTAAGTGATTTATTGCTCAGACAATTTATTTTAGGCGAATTTTAGATTAGATGAGCTGATAGGTGAAATTAATTAGCTTTGGTTGTGGGAAAATGTCTCAGCTAAAAAAAAATAATAAGACTTTACATTTCAATTTACGATGGTTCTCTGGCACATTGTAAATTATTCTCCGGTCGTCAGGTTAGATTATCTTAAAAAAAAATATATATATACGTCTTAAAAACATTCATGTTCCAATCACCATTACGACTGTTCTATAGAACTTATACCAGTTATTTTTAAGTCAAAGGTTCGGTTCAGTTATCGAGTAAAAAGAAAATTTGATGAATATGCCATAGGCATAGTTTTCATGGATCAGACTCATTTTGTGTTCCTAACCACTGTTCTGTATGACTACAGTACTTTCGTTGCAAAGTCAAAGGTTAGGTTACGTTATCTTCATGTAAAAAATAATAATAATGAAAATCCCATAGTCAACCTTGTACATTTTTTGGCTGTCCATGTTAAATCAGAAAAACACCCCGTATATTTCTGATCTTAAAAAATTAATTTCCGGACATGACAATAGGTGCAAATATCAAAACATCCATAAAACACATTAAAAGCGCAACTCAAAAATCCATCAGAAAAAGTTAAATGTGCAAATCTCAATACCCATAAATACATGTAAAGTGTAAAACTCATCCCATCAGAAAAAAGAAAATGACGAAAAAAGTACAAATCTTAAAATGTCAAAAACCCATGAAAAAAGTGCAAATCTCAAAGTATCCATGAACAAAGGGGGCATGGCAAGCGTAAATCTCAAAGTATCCCTAAACAAGAAAACCAATAAAAAAATCGATACGAAAAATGCAAATCTCAAAAGATCTATCCTAAAATAATCGAAAGTGCACATCTCAAAATACCCATCCTAAAAAAAAAAAAAAAAATCGACAAATGCAAATCTCAAAATACCCATCCTAAAAAGGCCTTTCCAAAAAAATGCAGTCTCAAAATGTGCAAAAAAAAAAAAAAAATGAAAATAATGAAAATCAAAACATACTATAATCTGAAAAATCCTGACTTCAAAAAGTCATAGCATGGAAATTAAAATCTTGGGCCTCAGGGAGTGAAAATCTTCCCAGCAACTTTATTCTCCACTATATATCCCCTTTGGGGCATAAGCTTCAAACTATGCAAAAATTATTTATTATACTATACAATATGGCAATATATGTAAAATTATATCGCTTCAGACGAAGCTACGGACTCTAAGCAAGCGATTTCACCATATAAGTTTCTTCAAACTTAGAAGTTATTCATTCTAGAGGAATTATATATATCCTAAATTAATCTCTAGATTGCCATGGTGCTTTTCAAATTTCAAAAATAACTTCCAAAGGGGAAGAAAATTCGCAAAAATCGAAGTGAGAATTCAGTGGTATGTATACGCCATATTGGATATCGTAGAGTGCTCCATAATTGGCAAAAAAAAATCAAAATAATCCTCCACTTATTTATTTCTAACCTCAATATCGTTAAAAAGTTCCATATAGAAGTTTTTCGTGTGTATATAATAAAGTAAGGAAAACTTGGAACTTACCTTAAAAAGCGAGCCACGACGCACCTCCCCCCCTCGCCTAGAGTAGAGGAGGGACTGAGCCGGCAGCAGCGTAGTCACAGCCTCCGGCACCACGAAGTGCCAGACGTACGATTAAAATTGGGGGGAAAAAAGCGTCATATTCTTCTTATTTACCAGTTTTTCTGCATTATTATTATCAATTAAATAATTATTGGCTATTTAATCCCACCACCATGACATACAGCTAACAATAACTATAATAAATGTGAGATTCTATCTGCCAGATGTATGATTTCAAATTTGAAAAGAACAACTTCATATCCTTCTTTTATACTACTCTTTCTGCTTTCTAATTGTCAGTTAAATAATTAATAGTCATTTAATCCCACCAACATGACATACAGCTAAATATAACGATAATAAATGAGGGTCTAACTGCCAGACGTACGATTCAAATCTGAAATACCTTCAAAATATTTGCTTTATGCTACTTTTCCCCCTCCTTTTCTGCTTTCTAGTTATCAGTTAAATAAATACCAATCTTTTAATAGCACCAGGATTACGTATAAATCATAATAAACAACAAATTATAACAAATTCCGATGATAAACGAGCTCTCACTCGACAAAAACACACTTTACCATTATTTCCTAAAAATCCTTTATTATTTTTTCATACTACTTTTTCTGCCTTTTAGATAAAGAATAAACCGCTATAAATCATTTAATATCACCATAGGACACCATAACTAAGAAATAACAACGATAAACGACGATATACGAATTTCTTCCCTGCATTATCACGCAATCGTTAGGAAAAATCATTAACTGCTTGAAAAAATATGTTACGCTTATTCTACGCTAATTATTGTCATTTATTTAAACGATAAATTATTTAGTGATTATTAACCCCAAGATGAAATATAAAGAATAACTGATAAAAATGAGGTTTCTATGTAGTATTTTCCAACTGTAATTTCTATCTACATAAATCTCCCAGTATCTATCTAGCTATCTACCAATTAATCTACCTACCTCTCTATCGACCTTAATTAATCTACCTACCTACCTACTACCAATCTACCTACCTATACCTACATCCCGGTCTACCTACCTACCGTACCAACCTACCTACCAATCAACCTACCTACCTCTACTGTATCTACCTTAATCTATCTACCTATCTCTACCTGCTATCAACCTACCTACCTCTATATCTACCTATAATGCCGGTCTTTCTACCCACCTATCTGCCTACCTACCTACCTACTTATCTACCAACCTATCTATCTATCTACCTACCTCCTTACCAACCTACCTACCTACTTATCTATACCAATCTACCTAGTTTTACCTCCCTTATCAATATCTACCTACCTACCTACTAACGAACCTATCAATCTATATACCTATCTATCTACCTACCTACCAACAAAATGCGTAATCCTTTTTTGGCTAGACTGGAGGGCTGATTTGACTTGTAACCAAGGAGACTCTGGCCCTGTGTAGTCAAATTTGAGGGCTGCTTTAACTAGTAACCAAGGAGACTCATACCTCATAACTATCAAATTTCTCCAAAGCTCTTCTTCGTGACTAGCATCATATTTGGTACACTAGGTTATTTGCATATACGAGGCTCCGTAACAATTGTTCTGTAGCGACTCATTCTATATATTAAAGTGATAATAGACTAGAAACCAAGGAGATTCATTCCTAGTTCAAAACTGGTGCTCGTAGGTTGCATGAGGCTTCGTAACAAATGTTCTGTAGCGATTTGTTCCATTACAGTGAAAATCGACTAGAAACAGGGGAGATTCATTCCTATCTCAAAATTCATGCTCGCAAGTTGCTTGAGGCTTCAGAGCAAATGTTCAATAGCGACTCATTCTGTGATTCGAAGTGAAAATAGACTAGAAACCAAGGAGATTCATTCTTCGTTCAAAATTGATGCTTGTAAGTTGCATGAGGCTTTGTAGCAAATGTTCTATGGCGATTTTTTCTGAATATTAAAGTGAAAATCGACTAGAAACCAAGAAGATCCATTCCTATCTCAAAATTCATGTTCATAAATTGCAAGAGGCTTTGTAGAATCTGCTCTGTAGCGACTCATTCTGTATATTAAAGTGGAAATCGACTAGAAATCAAGGAGATTCTTTCCCATCTCAAAACTGATGCTGGTAATTTGCATGAGGCTTCGTAAAACCTGCTCTGTAGTGATTTATTCTGTATACTAAAGTGAAGACCGACTAGAAACCAAGGAGATTCATTCCTGTCTCAAAATTCATGATCGTAAGTCGCATGAAGCTTCGTAACTAATGTTCTGTGGCGATTTATTCTGTGTATTAAAGTGAAAATTGACTAGAAACCAAGGAGATTCATTGCTATCGAAAAATTGATGCTGGTAAATTGCATGAGACTTCGTAACAAATGTTCTGTAGCAACTCATTTTGTGAATCGAAGTGAAAATAGACTAGAAACCAAGGAGATTCAACATTTAAAAACTATAGTTGGGTAGCAATATAAAAGGATACGCAACACCTCTTCTGAACCGATTTATTCTCTACATCACTCTTCATTATCCTCTCTCTCTCTCTCTCTCTCTCTCTCTCTCTCTCTCTCTCTCTGACTACATAAAAATTACTGGAGAAATTCAAGGTGTCAAATTCAAACTAAATCGCAAGAGATCAAGTGTAACGAACCTACGTCTTTTAAAATACGGTCGTTAGGTTCAAAATTCATGCATTATAAGGTTCATATTCTCCCTAACACCTCTTCTTTAGCGATTTATTTTTAGATGTGGCTTGTTAATATCCTTTTGTACGTTTTTAATCCCTAACATCTCTTCCTTAGCGACTTATTTTTTGGATATGGCTGACTAATTTCGTTTTGTACGTTATTTATGCAGAGTACGGCAATATGCTCCTTAGTCCCTATCACCTCTTCTTTAGCGATTTATTTTTGTATACGACTGCCTAATATCGTCAATTATTTACGAGTATGCAGAGAATGGTGATGAGGCCCCTAACACCTCTTCCTTATTTATTTTTGGATATGGCTGGTTAGTATCCTTTTGTATGTTATATATGGAGAGTATGGCGATATTGGAAGGATTTACGCAACAAAAAGAGGACAGTAGGATGTAATAAGCAAAATAAATCGCTTCGGAAAAGGTGTTAGGGAGGCAAAATCCCTGCACCAACGAAAGACCCCCCAAAATATTCCTTTTTTTTTTTTTTTTTTTTTCGGAACGACCCAATATAATTCAAATTTTCCCGCCAAAACCCTGACGCAACGAAACTATCATATGATTTGAAATTTCGCGCCAAAACGTCTGAATGAATGGAACGAGCCAATATGATTCGAATTTTCCAGTTGGCCTGAAGCAATGAAACGAGCCAATATGATTTGAATTTTCCCGCCAACGAGGTGACGTCTGATGGCGAGGTTGGAAGAAGGACAGTGAGAAGGCAACAACTGAAAACTGAGGTTCATGGGAGGTAGGTTATTGATATACAGAATTTATTTTAGTATTTTGATGTCATTATATTTTTGTTAGTAAATAATGTTTTTCGTGTTTTTTTTCTCTTCGTATTATAATTAAAAAATGTTTTTGGGTCGCTTTTCATAATTTGCGGTTTCTTTTATTTTTCGTGTCTTGAAATAATTTCTTTTATTTCAACATGGCTTGGGTTGTCTTTAACTTCAATTTTTAAGAGGTTAGTATTAAGTTTTTATTTTGGTCAAGTACTTTCATTATATGATAATGAATTTTGAATAGGGCATAATGTTTGCATGTAATAAAACTAACTACTGTTTCCTTCTCCAGATTGTGTCGAAGGAACTGCATTATTTATGGCTTGGGAAAGTCGATATCTCGAACCATATCTCCATCTCTCTTTTTTTAATAGCTGATAACATCAGATGGTGGTGTAAGACTGGCCTCGGTAATTACATTATTCTTCGTATGACGGTGAAATGTCTGCCTCTCCGAGACACCCATGGAAAGGTGTCACAACACCCACCCCGGGAAGGACACACGGCCCCACGCCCACCCCAGGAAGACTCCATGGAGGGGCATATGAAGGGAGTGCCGGACCCAAGAGAGACAGGCCTAGGCGGTCCACGGACCTACGCCCATTTTCATTCAAAACGGCCAGCAGCAGGAAATCAGTCCGGGGCAACTATATCATAGCCGGGCCAGCCCTTGTCAGGGATCGGGGTGGGAATTGTCCACAGACACAGCCGAGTGTCACCGTTGTGATGGCCACTGTATGCACCGGGCAGGACATGACTGCCAATGTAGGCACGTAGATTGCAGCCACCCCTGGAACCAGACCTGCGTTGACTGCCACTGCACGCACCGGGGAAGGGAGGGCCACTGTATGCCCTTAAGCTGGTAAACCAGGCAGAGACAGAAACGCGGTAATGGCCACTGTACGCATCTTTGTTTCCCTCCTCCTTGGGGAACAGCACCACAGTGACTGCCGCTGTATGGACTCGACAAGTAACGGCCACTGTACGCCCTTCAACTGTCGTTTCTCGGGTCCGTGAAACCGCAGTGACTGCCACTGTATGCACCGGGGAAAGGAACTGCTACTGTACGCCCTTTGTCCATGGCCCTTGAGACTACCATTTCAGAGCAAGTCCCTTGCTTGGCCCATTACCAATGTGGTGGCCGAGTGGAACGCCTCGCTCCCTCTCCTCACAGGTGCAGTCCTCCAGAGAAGTTGCAGCTGAAAGAGTTGTGGCGAGGGCTTCTTCCGGACCTGGGGATCCACGCCCTGCAGGCTGCCCCTGAACAATGCCCGACTATGACGCCACGAAGGGATGTCGCAGACAGCTCCTGATGGCAGTCTACCCTAATGGAGACTGCAGCCCCTAGCCCTCCAGGGACACCCCCAGGACCCTGGGGCGGGACATTCTGAGCCCCACTTCATGACGACCCTCCACCAGGTGCCGACGCAGACACTGGCGCCTGTTGGCCATGTTTGGTCCCAGTCCCGAGGACCAAACGACAGGTTGAGGCCCCACCAGGAGAGGGCCTCCCTGCACGCCGACCCCCCAGCTCCCCCCCCCCCCAACCCGGACTACCCCTCCTCTGGCAGTCGTTCCGTGCCTCCTGAGGGAGGGCACACCCGACGTCCTGCCTCCTAAGCCCGGCCGCCACTTGTAACCTGCACAGATACGTATATTTATTTTGATAACTGTAAATTAAATATTTGTAAGAGGTCTGTTAAATCTTTGTAGGGGATCTTTTTATAAAACTATAATTTATAAAGTTATTTTTTTAAACCCAAACAAAACTGAACCCTAGTTTTGAACCTTCACCTATATACACACCTGCAAATACTTAAATGTGGGAAATCGAGTTACAAAACCTTAAAGAAGGAACCAAAGCCTGAGCCTAATTTCGAATCACCTGTTATTATAAATTAGATAAATCAAATAACAATATAAATTGTTGCTAAATCATTCTATTTAGCGAGGAAGAAGTAACCAAAGTCTTTCCTCTTCTTACTGCTTGTGGGTGATTTTAAATTCCTTCATTCTTTACTCTTCCTTCTGCCTATGGGTGGATTTACACTATATTTTATTTTCATAATCCTTTCCTCTTCTGCCTAGGGGTGGCTTTACCCTCCCCCTCCTATCTTTCCTTCATTCTTTCTTCTCCCTTATGCCTATGGAAGACCAGACCCCCTCTTGTCTGTCTTTGCTTCATTCTCTTCCCTTCTGCCTTTTGGGTGACTTTACTTTTTTTTTTTCCATTCTTCCATCTTCCTTCTGCCTATGGGTGTCTCTCCCCTGAAAGACAAGCCAAATGGTTTCCTGTACACCAGGAAACCGCTTACCACGCTGGGTGGTAACTATAACGCCAAATTATGGCGCCTGGTGGCTTAGTGGGTAATCAAAGCGCTCCAGTCGGACTGAGCCGGTGAAAGTTTATATCCAAGGGATGGTTGGGGTTTATTGCTCACGTATTCCCACTCTGGAATGAGTGAGGCTGGTCACTCAAATGTCGGCAAAAACTTGCCTAGCCCCGGCCTCCTACGCTCCTCGTGGGACAATACAGAATTGGATGAAGGATGGATGGATTACCATTATTACTATTACCATTACTATTATAAACATGTACACAACAATCAGAAAATGGACCTATAACGTGAAACAGGAACTAGGAAATAGATAAGTAAAAATAATGCAATATGTAGTACTGCGGAAGATGGAGCGAGAGACTAACGAGGGGAGTAAGTGTGAGGTGGGGAGATGGAGAGAGAGAGGATGAGAGTGTTGGAGGGGAGAGGAGACTCTAACGGAAGTGTGAGTTAGGTGGGGAGACAAAGGCCGAGGATGACATGGATGGAGAGGTGAAAGACTAACGAGGAGATTGAGTGTGGGGTGGGGAGAGGGGGCTAGAGGATAAGGAGATAGTTGGAGTGGAGAAGTGAGACTAACGAGTGTGAGTGAGGTGGGGAGAAAGAGAGGGAGGCCGAGGATGAGATGGATGGAGAGGTGAGACTAACTAGGAGAGTGAGTGAGGTGGGGATAGGGAGGCCAAGGATGAGATGGAGGGAGTGGAGAGACATTAGACTAACGATGGAGGGATGGAGTGAAGGTATGCGAGGGACTAACGAGGAGTGTGAGTGAGGTGGAGACAGAGGATGAGATGGAGGGATGGAGTGGAGAGGTGAGATGGAGGGATGGAGTGGAGAGGTGAGACTAACGAGGAGAGTGAACGAGGTTGAGGGGAGGAGGGGGAGGGGGAGGATGTGATGGAGGAATGGAATGGAGAGGTATATGAGACTAACGAGGAGACTGTGAGTGAGATGTAGAGAAGGAGGGGGGCGCCAAGGATGAGATGGAGAGAGTGGAGAGGTGAGACTAACAAGGAGAGTGATGAGTAAGGTGGGGAGAGGGAGGCCGAGGTTGAGGAGTGGAGAGGTATAAAACTAACGAGGAGAGTGTGTGAGTGAGATGGAGGGGGGAAAAAGAGGGAGGCCGAGGATGAGATGGATGGAGTGGAGAGGGTGTGAGACTAACGAGGAGAGTGAGTGTGAGGTGGGAGGGGGGAGGAAGAGGGGGGCTGACGATGAGATGGAGGGATGGAGTGGAAAGGTGTGAGACTAAAGCCCCGTCCACACGAGCGGGCAATGCCCGCGGGCACAAGCGAGCAGTTTGCCTGTTGACGGGCTCACCGCTTGTGCCCGCGGGCAAATGCGTAAATTGCCCGTCCTGTTGACAGGCTCACCGCTTGCGTCAACAGGCAAACTGATCGCTTGTGCCCGCGGGCATTGCCCGCTCGTGTGGACAGGGCTTAACGAAAAGAATGTGAGTGAGGTAGAGGGGAGAAGACGGAGGCCGAGGATGAGATGGAGGGATGGAATGGAGAGTTATATGAAAGAGGGGTGTTAGCTGGGGGAGGGCAGTGAAATGGCAGAGGATAGGGCGACATGGAGGCGATTTGTTTGTGGCCATCCCTTATGGGATTAAGGTGTCTGGCAATAGATAGATAGACAGATAGATTAATAGACATAGACAGAGACAGACACAGATAAAGACTGATAGATAGATGGACAGACAGACATAGATAGATAGACATAGACAGATACTGTTTAATAAGGACAGTACAGTAGGTTTTAGCGCAGAACTGGTGAGAAGTAGACCTAGACATAGGAAATTTGGGAGGTATGAGGAGTCTCCTTGGTTACCAGTCAAAATTATAATCCAGAATGACCATTAGCCATAAAAGGAGGTGAAAGATGTATGAAATAACTATCGATTTTTGAGCAGTAGTAGTAGTTGTTATGGTGGTGGTAGTAGTAGTAGTTGTGGTGGTGGTGGTGGTAGTAGTAGTAGTAGTAGTAGTAGTAGTAGTAGTAGTAGTAGTAATAGTAGTAATAGTTGTGGTAGTTACAGTGATGGTGGTGGTGGTGGTGGTGGTGGAGTAGCAGCAGTAACAGTAATAGTGGTAGTGGTAGTAGTAGTGGTAGCATTTTTTCTTTTTTATTTCATAACAACATAGCATTACACATTACATACAGTACATATTAACAGTACATGTTAACAGAAAACGGTTCTAGCCAGCCGCAAATAATAATAATAAAAATAATAATAATAATAATAATAATAATAATGAAAATCGCTAGGGAAGAGGTGTTAGGGAGATTCTATTGGCGTCTACTGTAGCCTCATCACCATCGCTTTCATCACAGCGTCTCCCGGGATGCAGAATACGTCAACAGTCGTAAAATTCACCGTTGTAAGATCCCATAAAAATTAATCGCTAAGGATGAGGTGTTAGGGAGCTTCTAATGGCGTCTACTGTATCCTCTTCACCATCGCCTTCATCACAGCCTCTCTCGGGATGCAGGATACGTCTACGGTCGTAAAATTGACCGTAATTGTAAGATCCCATAAAAATAAATCGCTAAGGATGAGGTGTTAAGGAGCTTCTAATGGCGTCTACTGTATCCTCTCCACCATCACCTTCATCACAACCTCTCCCGAGATGCAGGATACGTCAACGGTCGTAATATTGACCACTGTAAGATCCACTGAAAGCAGTGATGAGAAATAGGGAGGTGAGTATGGAAGTTAAGAAGTCACTGCATGATAGTATTGTGATCCCTACCCTGACGTATGGAAGCGAGGCATGGACCTTGCAAGAGGGGAACAAGTCAAGAGTGAGAGCAGTGGAAATGAGTTACCTGAGAGGAGCATGTGGAGTGACGTGGAGGGACAGGTTGACGAATGAAGAAGTGAAGGAACGCTGTGGGGTGGATGTGGATGTGGTTGAGAAGATTAGGAGAAATACACTGAGGTGGTTTGGACATGTGAAGAGAATGGAGAATGAAAGACTGACTAAGAGGGTGTATGCAGGTGAGGTGGAGGGAGGGAGAGGGAGAGGTAGACCGAGGATGAGGTGGAGGGATGGAGTTGAGAGGTATATGAGGGAGGGGAGGGGTGAGTTGGGGGGAGGGTAGTCAAATGGTGGGTGACAAAGCGACTTGGAGGCGTTTTGTCTGTGGCCACCCTTTGCGGGATTAGGGCGTCGGGCTATAGATAGATAGATAGATAGTAAGATCTAAAGTATTCAGAATTTCAAATTCCAACCGACTGTATATTTTGCCGGACAAACTGTTCGTTATATCCACGCAGGCAAGACGGCATCCATTTTGTTTTCCCAGTTTCAACGCTTTCTGTGGACAGGGGGTGAATTAATCCCTAACGCCTTCTCTTGTGTGATTTATCCTGATTTGCACCTTACTGAGAGGAGCTGAGTTAATGGCTACAACCACTACTACTATTACAACTACTACCACCACCATTACTACTACCACTACTACTAATGCAAACTTAAAAACCAACATAAGTGCCACACAAGATATTGCTAAGGTCTAATAAGCTAAAATAAATCGCCTACGAGATGTTAACTAACCTCCTGTACCAGTTGGAAATGCAGCCTACAATGACAAACTCGTTTACATGATGGATTTTTGTCTATTATATACTCTCCCTCATTACTTAGTCTATCTATTTATCTATCTGTCTCTATTATCTATTTATCTGTTTTAGGAGTATAATTTTCATACTGGTGTATTTATCTATCTCTTCATCCATCTGTCTATCTATCCATCGTTCCACCTATCCATCTACCTACCTACCTACCTACTTATCTATCTCTATCTATCCATCTATCTATCATCTATCCATCCATCCACTTACCTATCAATCTACTTATCCATCTATCTATCTACATATCCATCCACAGACCTACCCATCTATCTATCTACCTATCTATCAATCCATCAATTTACCTATGTACGTATATATATATATATATATATATATATATATGGTATGTACACATTATCTATCTATCCATCTATCTATCCATCCATCCATCTATCTATCTATCACTATCTATCTCTCACCTTGACCATCGTGCTTGCAATACCACGGCCGGAGTACGCCTTATGCACACACACTGCACACATCTTGCACACCTCCGCGCTTCCGTCTTCAAACAAATTGATATTTTCAAACAACTTCGCCACGACCATGTGTACCTGAGGAAGATGGGACGAAAGGTAAGGAAAAATGTGAATAATTTTGCTGCTACTATCACTACTACTATTGTTCCTACTACTACTACTACCACTGCCTCTGCTACTACAACCACATGAAATAAAATAACTAGAATGTCATCAAAGTGTGCAAGTACAATTTTGCACAATATAACCTTGTCCCAGCAATTGCCAACTAGAAGCCGAGCTATAAAGGGACCTTCAGGTCAAGCTTATTGATCATGTGCATGTCACCTTAGGTCATTACAGTCTAGTCCATGAAGTTTGGTGGCTCTAGCTTTAATCCTTCACCTTGAGGTCAAGGTGACTGATCTTGTGCATGTCACCTTAAGTAATCACAGTCTATAAGTCTACCACACTTGGTGGCTCTAGCTTTAATCCTTCACCTTGAGGTCAAGGTGACTGATCTTGTGCATGTCACCTTAGGTCATCACAGTCAGTAAGTCCACCAAGTTTGGTGGCTCTAGCTTTAAACCTTCACCTTGAGGTCAAGGTGACTGATCTTGTGCATGTCAACTTAGGTCATCACAGTCTGTAAGTCCACCAAGTTTGGTGGCTGTAGCTTTAATCCTTCACCTTGAGGTCAAGGTGACTAATCTTGTGCATGTCACCTCAGGTCATTACAGTACAAATAATTGGAGTGTGTAGCGATTCCTGGGTAACACACATCAGCTTAAGCTAAATTAACCCTTAAAGAAAGATTAACAGAATTGGATGATTAGTAACAATATGACGTAAACCTTTCACAACATCTCTATCTACAGCCAGAACGCCACAATCCCGCAAGGGGTGATACAGGCTGGAAATGCAAATGGATGTGGTTTTGGTATCTTCACTGACTTTCCACATGCAGCAAAATGTTATTTAAGCCCCTTAATTCAAATTTATCCTCAAATTCGTGTTCAACAACTGGCTATATGGAAGGGATATTGGAAGGACTGTGATTAAGGAAAGAAATAAATACAGGAAATGAGGGAAGGAAGATGTACTGAATAAAAATGGGAGGGTAACAAATAACAATGAAAAGGGGAAAGATATGTACACAAGAGCAGATGTTTAACAAAGTAATGAAAAGGAGTATGGTAGGAAGAGAATGTGAAGTCTGTTTATGGATGAAACTGAGAAAGTGGGACTGAAGGAAATTAAGATGTATAAAGGGAGGGAATGTATTAGATGTATTAAAAGGGAAGATTAGAGTACTTGTGAAAAAGCTATAGGGAATGATGGAGAGAAAGTTCACCTGAGAGGTGGGGTGAATATGTGTGTGACTCATTTCACTGGCCATGGTGTTGATTACTTCTCCCTGTACTGTATTTTTTTTAATTTTCCTTGTTTTCTGGACCCTACCTTACCTTATCTGAGGAATAGAAAAGGGGGAAGGGGGCAGGATAACAATGATGATGATGATGACGATGATGATATGGGATGTGGAAACATCACCACCTACCACTTGTACTACAAACAACCAGGCATAGCACTTAGTATACAATGTAAGTGCTTCTCTCTCCTGTATTTAAAGTCTCTAAAGATTGAACTGCCTTGTTCTAGAATTCCCAATTTCATGTGAACATGGCAGTTTGGATCAGATGGTTATGACACTTTGAAGAGAACTACATCCAGTATCTGTCATATATTTCCAGAATGAGTTATTCAGTGTTTGTACCTGTATAGGAAAAGAATTTCCCAAGTCAAATAAGTTTTATTTACTTTTTTTTTTTCATTTCTGAGGATATAAATTCAGTAACCCAAGGTCATATAATTTATTCAAGAGCAAAATTGGGCTCCTAAGAATTGTTATGATAGTTGTTACAAGGTGTTACACATTCATATTCTGCAATGACAAGAATCGATATATGTCATTAATCATGTACCACACTTATACATGGAAACAACTGTCTTTTGCTCATGTTCATTAAATAAACTAACAAGTACCTATATGGTGAACCAATCAATAACATGAGGATAACATTCTAACTAGAATGGAGAAGTATAACAACGTGAGAACTTGAATCATTCTGTACCTGTGCTTGATACTCAACATACTCGTACCTATCACTATTCACAATATCATAGTCATATTACCATTAATATTTTTTGCTTCACTTTTCTGCCTGATAAAGTCATAATAGTACAGGAACGCAATATACTGTATGAAAGAAACAAAAGAGCACACTATCTCCAATAAGCATATTCTGGTAAGTTAAACACACGAGAAAATCTCACTATCATAAACTGGCACAGAACTTATCACCTCTAACACTGCTGTAATACCTGTGGCAAAGTGTAACTAACAATAACTTCCACAGCACACCAATGGTGGACTGCCATTAGATTGATGTAATACATTACAAAATGCATGTAGACTGAACCCATGTTATATGAAGGTAAACCTTTCTGTACACTGCAACTTCATTTGGTACTGGAGGGAAGTATTCAAGACTTGATACTAATAACTCTACTGTACATACAAGAAAGTATTCACTATCGTCTAATGTCTGTTCCAAAGATTAAGAGTCTGTGAACACTGGAGAGAGAAAAAAAAAAACACATCTTCCAACACAAATTTGCTTTTACTGCCAGAAAAATCATCCATCACATAATACAAAATTAATTCACTTGTAATACAGCTTACATTACAGTATGCATACTTGGCTAATCGAAACAAGTTCTGCAAAGCTTAATGTTTTGATGTGGGGGGGGGAAAAAAAAAACAAGTATTTGTGTATGGCATACATTACATGTAGGTTGCTCAATTTTCAGCTAGTAAGTCAATAGTTACTTAATGTGAACATCTAAGACACTGATAATGGAGACTGTCTTGTACATACTATGTTTCAATGATAATTGACCTTTTAAAAAAATCTACAACTACTAACAGCTTTTCTACTTGACTGCAGTTAATATAATGAGCTACTCATGACAAATTGTAAAACAAATTTTTCCTCCTATTAATCATCTTCATACTGTATATGGCAATTTCCTTACTTCTACAGTATACTGTACTCAAAATAAAAAAAGTATAAAATAGTTGTATACAATATATATATGCATACATACAAAAATATTTACCAAACTACTAATACAAAACTCATATATATACATACATTACACTGATATGTAAAAAATTCCTTTTCAGTTCATTCCCACTAAGTTCAATGGGTGGTGACAATTTTCAAAAATGTTCAGCAGAGGTAATTTGTATTTAATGATCTTGCTTTGAACACCATCATTTGGAAACAGCATTTTATATATAAGACAAACATGGTACCTTTCCTTTTGAGTACTGCACAGCAAATATTCTAAATTTTAAATTGCCAGGGAGACTGTTAAACGTGAAACAGAAAAGCACATAAAGCATCCTCAATTTATGTTATATATCACTGATCATGTAAAACTACATCCCTTTATAAATAAAAATTCTGAGTTTTGCTTCTACAATACTTGAATACCAACATCTGATTTACAATATAGACTGCCAAAATACAGTAGCATATTTTCTCATGAACAGACACCATCTGATAGTGTTACAAGTTCCTTCCAAGTTGTTGGAGGGGAAAAAAAATGAAAAGTGAAACTTTCTTTTGACTGTTTGGTGGCTGAGAAAAACTGACAATTAAGACATATGCCTGTACATATCTGAATAAACTGCTGTCACCTCACCCATAATGGAACAAATTTATATCCTATATTGTACAATATTAACATTACAAATATCAAAACATTTACCAATTCTGTACAAATTATTTACATGACTAATCACAGTAGACAATGTAGTATACATCAGCGATAACTTGACAAGAAACTCTTGGTTTCAGTTCTCGATAAATAACAGTAAATATTGTTAGTATTCTGGCATCAGAAATGCCTGTATGTTCTATTTGGGAAAAAAAATAAATAAATTATCACACTTGTATCCAATCCAAATTACCTGATGACATACTACATTATTAAAGATCATTAATAAATCTTAAATATCACAAACAACAGTATCTAAAATTAAAAACAAGGTCTGTATCTGCTCCAAAATTCCCAAACTTAACAGTGAATGGGAAACACATGAACTATTTTAATGAAATGCATAAATAGGTACACAGGACATACTGAAACTGGTTTTTCCATTGATGCCATTCAATAAACTAATATGGAACTGAGAACATATACATTCCCTTATGTATCCACAGTTGGCTATGAGAGAAAATGTGATTTAATAGTAAAGGAAATCAGTGCTGTCAGTGTCAATGGGAGACAAAGCGTGTTTAAGTACAGTACTGAAGTGACTGACGACAGAGAATGACATTATATCAGTGTAATATGACAACACTCGTATCTACCACCAACTAATTTACTTGCTAATTATTTCCTCCACTGTCACTGCTTACATCCAGAATGATGGCAAAAATATTACAGTGTGATAAACATTGCACTACTAGAGCAGAGTGAATAAAGGGTTCAGTATATAAAATGCTACATAATACAGTGTGTATGTTTCGTGTTTACAAAGAACTCTGTCATGATAACTTTTGATGAAATACCTTACTAACTACAGCCTTAATTTTACTCTGCACAAGGATAGACCTGTACATATTAACTAATTTCATACAGCAGGTACTTCTTCATGATTGAAGGAAGTTCCAACTCATCAATTCTTGTTGGGATCTTGTTACCCAAGTCCTGACGCAAAAAGACACGAACCAAGTGCTTCAGTGGTAGTGGAGACTGTCCCACCTGCAGAAAACATTACATATACCCACTTAGCAAGCTCTGGATAGGCTTACTATTATTATGTTAGTTTAAAAATGACATTTATCTTTTATGTTCAGTGAAGCATGAATCAGGCAGGTAATAACCCCCAATGTGTTGATGTTTAAGTCCTACAGCACTGCCATGATACTAGGGACTTCAGTGGCATGTAAAGCCATAATTTCAGAAGCTTGAGTCATTTGTGCATGAGTGTGTGGCTCATTTCACTGGATATACTGCTGATAGTTCTTTCTCCCTCAGGCTTTTTCTTTCTTAGCTTTGTGGACTCTTCCTCACCTTGCTCCTTAGGTGGGTAATAGAGTTCAAATGATGATAATGATGATATGAACCATGGTCACATAAGCCACCTCACTCTCTTCTTACTGCAAAATAGCTTCTTCAATGGCACAGCCTTTGGGTTCCTTTCCCATAAGTTGCAAAAACTGGGTCACAGAATCTAGACATAACTTTATTCTGAAAATTTAAATTTTGATATCCATAATACCTAATAAAGAGTCAAGAATCAATGATCATGGATGGATTAGCTAAATGCTTTACATACAACGGTTATGAAAATGTAGCAAAGAGTCATGCTTTTTTTTACAGAATGGAGTCATGGAATACATAGTGAAGTTGAATGACCAGAAAATGGAGCATGTGAGTGCCTTCAAGTATGTAAGTAGTGTAATGAGCATGGACGGGAGGTTACAAGTTGAAGTGTGGGAATGGGTACAGTATGGGAAAAAGGGCTCCAGATACATTAAAACGGGGTGATATGGAACTGGGAGGTATGCATGGATGCAAAGTCACTGCACATCAGTATTATGATCACAGTAATGTAAGGAAGTGAAGCTTGGATGTTACTGAGATGACAACTGAAAAGTGAGAAGAGAAAATAAATGATATAAGAAGAGCATATTGAGTTACAGGAAAGACGAGCAGAAAGGGAAGTTCAGGAGCATGTTGCAAGGCCTTGCACATGGGGGTAGGTTTAACAGCCCATTTGGAAAGAATGAAAAATTTGAATAAAAATAACACTAAAATGCAACTCATGAAATCAATCAAATCCTGTTAAGAATTTTACAAGATAGAAAAATAATAGAAAAAAGTTTAAAAGTTCTACAAAATATAAGAAAGAATGAATTAAGAAGTTTCACGAAGGTCTTAGAATATTTTGTTACTGAAAAGAGTAAATGGAAAGTCATGGAAGGCTATTGAAAAAATGTAAGTTTGTAGAACATAGTGGAAATTTCTTGAATGTTTCATATGAGTATATAAATAGTACTTCTGTATAACGTGAGTTAGTTTATGGTCAGAAATCAGCAAGCAAAGAAGTGTCTTCTCTTGTTTTTCCTATGTTTTTTGGTGACATGTGGAGGTGTAGGAGGACTACTGGGCCTTGGAATAGGTCACTGCCCCCGAGAAATAGGCCCTGAAGCCTTTGCCCAGAGTCGAACATGTAAAAAAAAAAAAAAAAAAGTAAATAACTGAATTATTTGTTTCACTTCCAGGGTTCTGTTGACTTCATTATGTAAATTACCCTGAGTTTGTACCCTTTCAGTAGTTTGGTCAGTTACAGTACCTAAGTTTACCGTACCACATTACTTAGTGTAGTGGGTAATTAAGGCGCTCCAATTGGATTAAGCCTGTGCAAGTTTACATCCAAGGGATGGTTGGGGTTTATTACTCATCCAATGCCACTCAAGGATGAGTGAGGCTGGTCACTCTCATCTTAAATGTAAGGACCAACTTGCCTAGCTCTGGGCTCCTACGCTCCTCATGAGGCAACACAGGAATTGAATGAATGAATGAATGAAGTGAATAAACTATATTAATTTTTTTTTTTTTTCCAAAACCCCCTTTTAAAAATCCTGTGCACGGCCCTGACATGCTGATATGGCTGCATTGTACAGTATGGTGAGACGAGATGTACCCTCAGATGGCTTAGCCATGGGAAGAGAATGAAGAATGAGATTGACAGGGAAATTGCATATCAGTGAGTTGATGCAGAAGAGAGGGACAGGAGACTAAGGATGGGGGGTGGTGAGGTACATAAATGCAGGTAGTGCATACTGGAGGGAAAGCAGCCTAATGACAGACAATAGGGTGACATGGTCACAGCAGCCTTATAACCAACTGATGCCTGGTAGCTCAGTGGGTTAAGGTGCTCCAGTCAGATGGAACCTTCAAAGGTTTACAATCAAGGGATGGTTTGGGTTTACTGTCCACACAGTGCCACTCTCGCCTGGGTGTAGCCAAAGAGGGGGGCTATGCCTCCCCTCATTTCTAACTGAATAACCTGAATCGGAGGTAGTAAGTTAGTCATTTACTTATATTCTTATTTCCTTATTCAGGTATTAATGATTATTTCGTGGGTTGCTTTCCTTACTATTTAACACTGGATACATTTTTTCTTACAGTAATCTAAATACTATTATAGTCCTTTCCATGCACCTTTATCTCAAGAATAATGACAACCAAAATTTAGGCCCTTTCCCTCCCATAACAAAATCCTGGCTGCACCCCAGAACTCAGGGATAAGTGAGACTGGTCACCCTCACTTTTCGGGACTGAATAACCTCACTCCAGGCCCTATGGTCCTGATGGGGCAGTAATGGATTTGATGATGATGATGATAGTGATATACAGTATAAATAGACAGATAGACAGATAGACAGACAAAGAGAGAGAGAGAGAGAGTGAGAGAGAGAGAGAGAGAGAAACACAAAAGGGCCAAAATGGGCATTTCTAAAGCAGAGTGGAAACCCTTTACTTCTTTCCTTCCCTTCCCAACATCACAATGGCAGATGCCAGTACATATGGCACCTCTTAACAGATCTTTGTTACAAATATGTAGAGTAATCTGGAGACAAATGACTTAAAGCATAACTGAAGCTACTGCACTACAGTATCTTAACTATGAAAATCAATAGGGTTCATACTCTACACTTGAATAAGTTTGTAATAACAGCACCATACAGCAGACTATGATACAAAGAATTCAAGATGTATGATCAAAACTCATGATGCATGCTCTTATCATGATAAAACATTCAAACAACGATATGATGACAAAGGTCATTCTTACCTTCAAAAATATTTTCCTCTGTTCATTGTCAATGAGTGAGGAGTGTTTGATGATAGTGAGATCAAAGCGCTGTGCAGCCTCCAGCAAGGTAATCAACACATCTGGGCTTTTAGTTAGGTTGGGAAGGCAGTTGAGCAGTCCACGGGGGTCTCTGCTCTGGCTCTGCATCACCACCTGGAACATTCAAAATATAAACACTATATATCAACAACAGTTGAACATTGTGATAATTCACTACATGGAAAAAATGCAATGAAGATGTCTGTGTCTGAATAATGTATACAGGCATTTTATATTCACCATAAAACAGAATGACAAAATCACACTACACATAACATCTGAAAACAGCAGAGAGGGTAACTTTAATTACTTTCATAATACACATCAACCAGCTATTCTCTGTGTTTGAGGTCTTCCACACACAGCTACTGTACCAGTGCTTATCTTTTATTTGTCCCTATATATACAGTGAAATGAACACAGTTTCACAATAATATTATTTACATTAAACTATGAATGCTTACCAACAAAATTCTATTTTTTTTACTTATTTATTTTATTGATTTCATTATCATTAACAGGCCAGGATAAAGGGGAAGGGTCATGGCTGAAACACCTCACACTGGGGCTTACTTTCTTCTTGCTGTAAACATTTTGTGCATCCTTATATGTTAACACATGGGAGATGAAGACTATTGCCAGACGCCTCAATCCCGTTTGGGGTGGCCACAAACAAATCGCCTCCACGTCGCCCTGTCCCCCGCCATTTCACTGCCCTGCTCCCAACTCACACCCCCCTCTCTCATATACCTCTCCACCTCATCCCTCCATCTCATCCTCGACCTCCCCCTCCCTCTTCCCCCCTCCAGCTCACTCACATACACTCTCTTCATCAGTCTCTCACCCTCCATCCTCTCCACATGGCCAAAGCACCTCAGTGTGTTCCTCATAACGCTTCCTATCACATCCACATCCACACCACAACACTCCTTTATATCCTCATTCGTCAGCCTGTCTCTCCATGTGACTCCACAGGCTCCTCTTAAATAACTCATTTCCACTGCTCTCACTCTTGACTTGTGTCAGATGAAGACTGATAATTTTAAATACACTGTATCTGGGATGTATATTATATCAACATGGCAAAATGTGTGAGGTTAAGAAGACTGTTTCAAGGAAGAAGAATAACTGGAATGCTCAGTTGCATTTTGAATGATAAAATGGTTAGTTTAAAGGATAAGACAACCCTGTGTGAGTGTTTTACTGCTAAGGCTGTCATATAGGAGTGAAACCTGGGCAGTGAGTGACAGAGAGCTTTCTGTGTTTTGAGCTGTAGAAATGATCTTTCTAAGAATAACTGCAGGCATAAGGAGGATAGATGGTGTAAATAAGTCAAATTTATGAGTGTTATGGAATGGAAGAATGGGCAATAGGAGTAGGATGTGGAATGAATGAGTGGATAAAAAAGAATACATTGAACTGGTATGGACATACACAAAGAATGCCCACAGATAGGGTAATAAAGAGAGTGTGTGAAATTAGATCAATGGTACTTTTTGTAGAGGCAGATATTATGTGATATAGATGAGAGTGGAGCAGGAAACTGGTGAGAGAGAAGGAAGAGGAGTGTCTGAGAGAATGGAAGAGGTATGTGAGGATAAAGTTGCCAAGAAGCGATTCTGTTACGGCCATCCTCTGTTCAAAGGTTTCCAAGAGGGAGCAAGATGTCAGAGATAATAAAGATGATTATGATTAATACCATAGCCCAGTCAACTCTAGCACCTCACCTCGGCACCATGTTTAAGGAAGAGTTTCACCACTTCCATATCTGGGTCCTCATTGGAGTTAAGATACTCCCCCAAAGCTGGTTTGATGGGGGAATTATCCTCACCCACAATCACCAAATTAGGGTTGGCTCCTTTCTCCAGCAACAGCTTAAGTATTTCCAGCCTATTGGGAATGCCCTCACTGCATGCCATATGCAGAGGTGACCCAATGATGGGAGAGCTGGCATTCAAGTTGGGATCTGTGGAACATGGTAGTTAAATTGATGGGAATTAGATTTTAATTTTGAAAGACACTGAGAAACTTAAGCTACTGTGAGTTTATAATGCAAAGATGTGAGGTCTGGGAAGGAACTGTAAAATCTAGGTTGTGGGGAATAAAAAAATTATTCATGGGTTATGAGCTACTACTGTATAATTTCAAGAACACATAACAGATATAAAACCTTATAACAGGGCAAAGGAAAAAGTACATAAGTGTATGTAATAGACTCTTGAAAAACCAGATCCCTGTCTAATTATGTACTGAAAATGTGGTTATCATCACTCTAATGCAATACTTCAAGTTCAGCTAGGGTCAAAAGATCTAGGGCCTAGTTCTCTGATTTCAAGAGGGACAAAAACCACAGTCAGAGATCTCAAGTACCTCACAATTTATCAGTTTCTCTTTTGCCACTGGAGGTATATGACTGCTTGCAGCAAAGGATATGGGCAATGGAGAACCTTCTCTCTCTCTCTCTATAATAATTTATCAGTTTCTCTTTTGCCACTGGAGGTATATGACTGCTTGCAGCAAAGGTTATGGGCAATGGAGAACCTTCTCTATATATATATATATATATATATAATTCTAATGTACACTCTTGTCCTTTTATGTGCCTTTTCAGACAGGCAGGGGATACAGGAAAAGTACCCTTTCTGCATTAAAGAACCAATATATGAGGTTTCCTAATTACAGGAATATACTTTTCATTACCTTACACATTGGTTAATGCAAAAATTATTTGCCTATGACTAACCATGCTGAAGAATGAGGCGCACCATCTCCACGTCACCCTTGAGAATTGCCAGGTCAAGGGGTGTAGGCTTGTTGTACCCAGGCTCAAAGTTGACACGAGCACCCTGCTTAAGAAGAAGGTTGACAATGGGCACCGAACCAGAGAGGACAGCATAGTGCAGCACCGACCTGTTGAGGGGGGTCAGAGCGGAGGGGGATGCTGAGTCAGAAAACAGCCAATTCCTCCTGGTAAAGGTGAAAAAAGAACAGGGAGGGAGGGGAGAGGGAAACGAGAAAAATGATAAATGGGGACCGCTGATTTCATCTTAAGTTTGAAATGGCTTTACTGAATGAAGTACCTAAAACTCTATGGGCATAGTAGAATCACGATACTCTGTATCTATACATTAGCTTGGATATCTGGCCAAAATACTGTAAATAAAATACAGGTACAGCATTATGTGTGCTAAAGCTTTGGAATTTGGTAACCTGTGCGACTGTACTAAGAATTACAACTATACACTGAAACAAATACAGGTGTATTTCACTCCAACAAGTTACAACATTCAAGTGATTTATACCAAAGCAGTAATAAACCAAAGTATTGCATAAGGTAACTGCAATAATTCAGAATATCTAAAAAACATTCCTGCTTTTCATTAATGCTGTTACCAAATACCTGTACAGCATTTTCTTTACAAACAAAAGCAAAGTAATTTAAATTGGAAGACCAGCCTATCACTATTGTACAAGTGCAAGTATATTACTGACAATTATTTTCAACCTGTACACCGGTGTACAGGTTGAAAATAACTGCCAATAATATTTTGGCAGCTGTACACTACTAAGTGGACTGGGCATTTCTCCCATAACTGACATCCAATTATAGGGGCAATGGTGACCTTAACAGTTCATATACTGTACAGTGTACATTCTGAACACTGTCTGTATTAGGATATGATGAGTTTACTTACAAATATCACCTCAAAATAGAGATTATCGAGATTCTACATAGTCACATTAGTATGAGCAAATGAAGCTTATGAGCAACTTAAATATAAAATACCTTTTAAGTTCCAGCAGGCAGTTTTCACTAAAATTACCATTTCAACAAATACTATGAAAACTACACAATAAATAACTAATAAAAACTGAGAAAATCTTGCAAAATGCAATGAGGTGATAAGATGCTACAAACTGTACCTGTACCTCTGCAGCAATGTATGCCAGATAGAAAAAAAATAATAACTACAGCACAGTAATTATGATCTAAGCAATGCAAAGTGGGCAACTAAAATAGTGCAGCACCAGTAAAAAACAAACAAACATAAATGGCTCTCATTTCAAATGAGCATATTTCCAAGTCAAGAAGTTTCAAGTGCAGAAAAATGGATGGGACAGTGCAAAAAGCAAGTCTTAGTATTACAGTAAATGCACACTGCAAGGGAAAATTGTTATTTAAAAAAGAATAAATCATAAATAAAAAGCACACAAACATCACTACTGAGAACAGACTAATGGGGCCTTCTATACTACTATAAAGAACAATCTGAACCGTAAGTGCTGATATACGGGCTTAATGGTAGAGGGCAATCATGCACTTTGTGAAAAATTTTGAGAAATAAGAACACTGTAGCACCTAGAAAAAAATGTGCTCATACACAACCCCTGCACTACTAGGTGAAAAACATTTACAGGTATCCTTAACACTGCATCTACCTTCACAAACACCAACATTATGCTTTTAATTTCCCAGAGAAACAATGAATACCTTTACAGATGAATATTCTTAGTGGAAACTCAACCACCTATAAAAAGGTTAACTTATTAGTATTAAAAATATATGTGACAGTTTTTACTGAATGTTAACCGAAAGAATGACCGAGCAGAAGTGCAGGGAATGGAGAGATGAAAAGAAAGGGACAGGTGATGGCCAGGTGAGGCTCACCTGTAGTCATGTCGGGCCTCAGTGCGGGCATTGACATCAGCACCAAAGGAGATAAGCAACAGTACTGACTCCAGGCCCTGCAAGAAGATAAACACTGTTACAGAAATAACTATGTGCTGTTAGAACCCTTCACATTCCCACTTGGTTCATACAGCTTCCATCAAAGAAGCTACCTCACGAATCACAGGATAAGACCATGGCACACCCTGGTTTCTGAACTGACTCTTTTTTCTGACTGGGGTAAAAGAAACCTTGCTGTGTTTAATGCATCCCAAATTAAGTTCCTATATTTTTTAATGTCATATTCTTCCATAGGAGTGCTCTTTAATTTTTAACAATAAACAGCTCAGTCCTTCATCATTCTCTTGGGAACTATCATAGATCACATTCTCTTGCAAATTCTGCTTCACAGGGATTTTGTGTGCTGATCTGACTCCAAGCTTTCTTTACCCCTGCACAAGTGTGGACTCTGTACAGGAGTCATATTTGCCCCTCTGTGGAGTATAACTCTCATGGGAGGGGAAGCTCCCCACATAAAGGTGGAGTCAAACTATTCAACTCATCAGCTTCCCTCCTCTTACAAACTCCCTGCAACCTCCCTCTCATTACTGCACTGTTACATCTTTATCTCTCAACTGCAGCTTCTTCAATGGTCACTAATTTTCTGAACTATCTGCTTGCATCCTTCCTATATTATGATGGGCTCATGGCACCCATTTAGCAATACTGTCTCATCTCATCCTTTTTCTGTCCTACCTGCTACTACAAGTGTTAACTGATACTCTCAGTCATTCATATACTCAACAGGTCAACTCTGAAACTCTCGTCCTCAGCCTGTAATTCCCTCTGCCTATGACCACCAATTTTTAAAATGGAATATGTAAAAACAACCTGAAATGAACAAATCTTGAATTTGGCTCCCTGTTTAATTTTTTTTTAATATAACAACTTTGCAGGCTTCTAGCCTTGAATGTTATTTCTTTACATGTGTGAATGTGCACACACACACACACACACACACACACACACACACACACACACACACACACACACACACACACACACAGGAAATAAAACCCTATACACATCAGAAAGAGAGAAAGACATAGGTGTGATTATCAATAACAGACTATCTCCGGCTGACCACATCAGCGAGAAGGTACGGAACATGTATACACTGCTTGCAAATATGAGAATAGCATTCACATACATAAATGAAGATATACTAAGAAGGATAATAACATCATTCATTAGACCAACCCTGGAATATGCATCAGTAGTCTGGAGTCCTCATCTCAAAAAGCACATAGACAAGATTGAAAAAGTTCAAAGGGCCGCTACAAGATGGATACCAAGCTTAAGGGACCTAAGCTACGAAGAAAGACTAAATAAACTGAATCTGCCAACACTACAGGAGAGAAGGAAAAGAGGTGACATGATAATGCTATATAAATGCATATCAGGAAAGGAGAAAATAGACATAAATGATTACTTAACATATGGAGAAGCATCAGCAAGAGGACACTGCAAAAAATTGGATAAGAAAAGAGGTGATAAAGACGTAAGGAAATTCAGTTTCCCAAACAGAGCAATTGCTCAATGGAATGCACTACCGAATGAAATAGTGTGTGCCAAAACAATTCACAAATTTAAGGATATGTACGATAAATATGGTTTAAGACACGGGACAGTACGAGCTTGACTCATTCCTGTAAAGATACAATTAGGTAAGAACAATTAGGTAAGAACACACACACACACCCACACCCACACACACACACACACACACACACACACACACACACAATTAGGTAAGGTAAGAACACACACATACACACACACACACAGTCACTTTTGTTCCTTTATCTACTGCTCCTTCCTCTTCCATCACACACTTCAAAACCTCTCCCTTTTGACAAGTGCATCAGGGTACTTCTAACTTTGTCAGTTAAAATATTCGTTAATTCACTATCACACCTCACCATGAATCACCTTTTTCTAAAGCAACCAACTTTATCTACATTCACTTCCAAACATCACTACCCAAGTACATCCACAAAATTTTGAACCAATCTGCAAAGTCCTTGTTCACTATTAGCAAGCAGCCCAGCATCACCTAATAATTTAAATATGGCACACTACTTTTCACAAGGAAAATTAAACTTTACTGAGCAATCAGATGAAATATAAACAAACACTGTGAAACTTTATAGAGCAACCAGATGTAAAATAAACAAATATAATGAACAATCATGGGAACACCAAATATCCTAGTCACACTCGAACAAGAATGAATCTCTCACACCTCAAACTTCCATCTACCCCTTGCACATTCATTGGTTCATAACAGCTCTAGTCAGCAATTATTCTTCCTTTCATCATTACTACCACCATCATCCCAAACCCGTAAACCTCCTAATTACCTTTCTCTTTACTATGTCACATGCTTCTCCAAGATTCATGCAGTACATTAAAATTCTGTTTTTACAGAAAGGGTTGCAGTCAAGGTCATATAATAAATTACTGAAAACAGAAACTTATCAAATTTTACCAACAAAATTACAAATGTAACCTTGCATATTGCATTAATGCAATGGATGCTAGTCTCAAAACCCTGATATTATAGTTTACTTTCATCGTGTTTAGTTGTAAATATCTGAATAAGTTAATGATAAAGGTTATCAAAAGTCATAATTAGAGCTACTGTATACTGTATCTGTTTCTGTCTATATTAGCTCCACTGCTAGAATGGCCTTCTCCTTGGAAGGAGAGTTAACTCTTCCCCCAGACTGGTGAATTACGAATGTGAGAGTCAAAGCATGGTAACGGCTGTGTCTATGTTAAGATTTTTATATAGATCTCATAATACCTGTTATCTTCCCACTCCTATTGCGACTCATTTCACTCCTAGTGTTTCTAAATTTTGGTTCATCACATTCCTCTTCTGTGCACCACAAAACTTAATACTCTCTAATTTAAACCACTGCTTTGTTTGCATTACTTCCACTTATGGTTGTCGAGAGAGAAGGTGGCTCCCAGTGTGATGAGATGGTGTATGATGAGAGACTCAAATTGGTGAGGGAGTTTAAGTACATGGGTGAAATGACAGAGAAGATATGTAACTGTGCAAGGGAAGTAGCACAGGGAAGGACAGTGGCTGATACTATGAATGCCTTGATATGAAGGAGGTGAGGTTTGCATGAACGAGTGAAGACTTTGGTGTGGCATGAGAATGAAAAGTAAAGAGTAAGATCAGTGTAAAACAGGTTACTGAAAAAAGTTTGGAGTGCAGAGTGGATGGGATAAGAAATACTGTGATTTGTGAAAGATACATGAGGAAATCTGTGGACACCAGAGTTGAAGCAAATGTACTTAGATGATACAGTCATGTGTGAAGAATGGATGTGAACCAGGTGGTGAAAAGAGTGTACCTGAATGTGTCTGAAGGTCGGAAAGGGCATGACAGATCATGATGAATGTGGACAGATATGGTAAATGTGTGTGTGAGAAAACGAGGTATGGATGTTGATGAACCTAGGGAACAGACAGTGGACTGAGGTGTTGGGAAGAATATTGTGCAGAGACGTGTATGACTGGAGTTCGGCATCTCTTTTTCATAGACAGTCAGTGACTGTTTCCATTTGACAGGTAGTTATGCAGCACATGCATGTGTAAGGTATGCCTATAAAGTGAAGCCAGGATTCTGAGGGTATGAATGGTGAGTGAATCAGAGTTTGGGCAATTTAGTTGGGGAGACTTTGGTTGGGTCTATTTCTATCGAGTTTTTTCTTGCTCTCTGGCTCCTACTTCGGCCCACCCTAAGGTGGGAGAAGAGGTCTGGATTATCTATCTATCTATCTATTGCCAGACGCCTCAATCCCGTTTGGGGTGGCCACAAACAAATCGCCTCCAAGTCGCCCTGTCCCCCGCCATTTCACTACCCTGCTCCCAACTCACACCCCCCTCTCTCATATACCTCTCCACCCCATGCCTCCATCTCATCCTCGGTCTCCCCCTCCCTCTTCCACCCTCCACCTCACTCACATACACTCTCTTCGTCAGTCTTTCACCCTCCATCCTCTCCACATGGCCAAACCACCTCAGTGTGTTCCTCACAACGCTTCCTATCACATCCACATCAACACCACAACGCTCCTTTATATCCTCATTCGTCAGCCTGTCTCTCCACGTGACTCCACAAGCTCCTCTTAAATAACTCATTTCCACTGCTCTCACTCTTGACTTGTGTCCTTCCAACAACGTCCAAGCTTCACTTCCGTACGTTAGAGTTGGTATCACAATACTGTCATGTAGTAACTTTTTTACTTCCATGCTCACTTCCCTGTTTCACTGCTTTCAATGAACCAGCAACCTTTCTTCCCTGCTGTACCCTTTCAAGCACTTCACCCTCCAAACCTCCATCCTTACTCATCACACTACCCAAATACTTAAACGTACTCACATTTTCCAATTCCTCACCATCCAACCTCGCTATACATTCACTGACTTCACCTCTCTCAAAGACCATCACTTTACTCTTCCCTACATTCACCTTTAGGTTCCGTTTCTTACACACTCTCTCAAACTCATCCACCAAGCCTTGCAGCTCCCCTTCATCTTCACTCAACAACACAGTATCATCTGCAAACAACAGTACAGGAGTTTCCAAACACTATCCTCTCTCACAAGGGCCACTCCAACATCCACTACCCTACCTTGTACCTCTTTATTACCCCATCCATGTACAGATTGAACAACCATGGAGACATGACACATCCCTGTTTCAAACCAACTTTCAAAGAGAAAAATTCACTTAGTTCACCATCCACACGCACTGCAGCCTTAGCACCATCATACATACTCTTCACAGCATTCAACAACTTCCCATCTACTCCATATATTCTTAACACTTTCCACAATCCTTGTCTATCCACCCTGTCATATGCTTTCTCCAAATCCATGAAAGCCGCATACAACTTCTTTCCCTTCTCTAGAAACTTTTCCACTAAAGATCTAAGAATGAATATCTGATCTACACAACCTCTTCCCTTCCTAAAGCCTCCCTGTTCTTCTCCAACTAATTTCTCTGTTCTTTCTCTAACTCTGTCTATAAGTATCCTACCATACACTTTTCCTATTATACTAAGAAGACAAATGCCCCTATGATTACCACACACTTCTTTTTCCCCTTTTCCTTTGTACAAGGGAATAATTATACCTGACTTCCAATCCTCCGGGACTCTACCTTCCTCCCAGGCCAATCTGCACATCTTCCACATCCATTCTACTACTATCTCTCCCCCATGCTTCAGCATCTCACCACACACTCCATCAATTCCTGGGGCTTTCCCGATTTAACTTTCTTCATTGCTTCCACAACCTCTATCCTACTGATTTCTACCTGTCTTCTCACCTCCCTCCTTCTCCCAGCCATTCCCCAGCCACTTATACTCGCATTACTTCCATCCTCTACGTTCAACAATTCCTTAAAGTGTTCTCTCCATCTGCTCACTTTTTCTCCCTTCTCCACTAGTAATCTACCATGTTTATCTTTCACTCCCCTGCTAACTTCACTTCCACCCTGTCTTACTCTTTTCACTTCTCTCCAGAACATTTTCTTACAGTCCCTCCACTTTACACTCAAATTCCTTCCAAATTCCTGATCCACTCTCTTCTTACTCTCTTACTAATCTTTTCACCTCTCTCCTTTCCACATATAACTCTCTCTTCTGCCTCTCAACTTCTTCCACGCCCCTATTTCTCATCCATTCATTGTATGCTTTCTTCTTTTGTGCCACAGCCTGTTTCACCTCTTCAGTCCACCACGCTGTTCCTTGCACCCCCCTCCGTCTTCTCTTCCTTCCACACACCACATCACATGCTGCACATATTTCTTCTGTAAATATCTTACACACACCTTCCACATCTCCCCTCTGCTCCAATTCATATTTGCCCAATCGTTCCTCCACTTCTCTCTTATACTCTGCCTTTTTCTCATCCTCTTGTAACCTTTCCACTCTCCTTGCAACTACTCCTTCCTCTCGTCTTTCCCTTCTTCTATTCCTCCATCTTACTTGCATCCTAATTCTGGCCACCACCAAGTAGTGGTCAGAAAGGCCACTCCCCCAACCTCTATAAACTCTTGCATCCAATATACATCTTCGCATCCTTTCATCCACACACACATAATCAATCATTGCCTTCCTTTCATTCAGTTCACCACCCACCCTTCTCATCACTCGCCATGTATACCTGTGGATCATTTTATGCCTGAAGAGGGTATTGGCTATTACCAACCCCCTCCCAGCACAGATGTCCACTAACGCACTCCCATTCTCATCTATCTCAGCAGGCACACCCCACTCTGGATTATGATGATATCAAATTTTTCAAAACAGACCTTCTATTTGCACATTTATTCCTCTTTCATTTTTATGCATTCTTCCACTCTTTATGCTTTCCCAAAGTTACTCCAACATTCTAACATCTCAGGGTTATGGGGCTTTACAACAATGCTGAGAGATCATACAACATGGAAGTCTGCCATCAGCTGAATAAGGCTGAACTATGCAACATGGAACACTCTCAATAGCTAAGTAAGCGTGTACCCAAAAAAAGGTTTCCTGTTTTAGGGATGTCTGCATAAACTTTTCTTTCAAACTCTCCAAGTATTTTTCTCTGTATTTCCCTGTACTAATCTCTTTACACAACAATTACTCGCAGTACTGGTACATACCTTTCATCAGAGCTTTTAAAATTTTTCAACCACAACTTCCTCTTTCTTTTCAGTGCCTTTTCCACTACCAAATTCCACGAAGTTTTTCTCATCATGTTCACCAACACACACACACACACACACACACACACACACACACACACACACACACACACACACACACATATCAGGAAAGGAGAAAATAGACATAAATGATTACTTAACATATGGAGAAGCATCAGCAAGAGGACACTGCAAAAAACTGCATAAGAAGAGAGGTGATAAAGACGTAAGGAAATTCAGTTTCCCAAACAGAGCAATTGATCAATGGAATGCACTACCGAATGAAATAGTGTGTGCCAAAACAATTCACAAATTTAAGGATATGTACGATAAATATGGTTTAAGACACGGGACAGTACGAGCTTGACTCATTCCTGTAAAGATACAATTAGGTAAGAACAATTAGGTAAGAACACACACACTCACACACACACACACAGCATTCTTAACCAAATAATCAATACAACATCCACAACTATCTAAATCCATTTACCTCTAATCACTAACATTTAACTTCTTTATCTATGGCTCATAATCATCAGCCACTATTGTTTCTTTCAAGTTTTCACATTTACTCTTTCATTAAACTAACCCCATCAAACCTTTTCTTTCAAAACATCTCTATATCAATCCACAAGCTGCATCATATCAGTAAACATATCTCCACACCATCACCCCTCAACTCTTATGTCTGCAATACTCTTAAGTATCCTTGTCTCTGTTGCTAAAAAATTTGAGTATCTTTCTTTCTACATGAATACTATCAATCAGATTATTTAAACTCATATCACATAATCCATATTTATGTGCTTTCCTGTGTATTAAAAAAATTACATGACCAACTCTACAAATAAACTGGTATAATGAGTAGAACCTACAATTATAAAATAAAAGAGGGGGAAGGGGCATTATGTAGTCATACAGAACAACATTCACTTACAATTAGTGCTGAATGTGAGTGTAGCGTCATGAAGACAGAAAAGCATGAAGGTAATGAGGAGGAACATGACCTGTTTTAAGCAACCTATGCTGTACACCATTCATTCACCATAACAAATAATCTTGCTAGCTAAGGGAAAGGTATACCGTATATCTAGAATTTCCTTCTTCAATAGTAAAAATGCAAGGAATACTGTACAGGACAAACAATAATCATATATAATTTTTATGAAATACATTTTCCACTATAAAATTATCTAGCAACATGCATGACCCAGTACAGTACATCAAAAGTAGTCTTTTTCTGATGAAACACACACACACACACACACACACACACACACACACACACACATTTTTCCCAATGGTTAAATGTGATTAGTGGAATGCCCTAGGATTCCATGTTGGGTTCACTTATGCTTTTGATATACAGTATGTACCAATAAATGACATGCCAGAAGGGCTGAATGGTTTCATGATATGATGTTCATATTAAGAAATACAGTATATCGATAATTGCTGATAACTGTAAGAAACTGCAAAAGAATATGGACAAACAGTATAGCTGATGACAGATCTGGACAACAAAACCTGAAGGCAAAAAAAGTACCATACTGTATCTTAGAAATGGGAGTCTATGAAAAAAAAAAGAAAAAAAAAAGAAAAAAAGAAAGGACTAAGCTGGGTGTATAAAATGGGCAGAGAGAAAATCAGCAAAACAAAAAGGGGACTCAGGAGTGACCATACAAAACAACCTACCATCAGAAAATCATAAACAGATTTACTGGAGAGGCATATGAGTTATTTATAAACACAAGTGACTTTTAATTACATGCACAAGATGCTGAGGGAGTTAAAAATGTCCCTGATAAGACTGAGATTAGGATATGCATCAGTGGTGTGGTCACCACATCTGGGGGGGAGAGAGAGAGAGAGAGAGAGAGAGAGAGAGAGAGAGAGAGAGAGAGAGAGAGAGAGAGAGAGAGAGAGAGAGAGAGAGAGAGAGAGAGTCAACAGATACAAAGAATGGCTATGAGGATAATTACTGGGCTTGAGAGTGTTGTCTTGTAAGGAGAGTGAAGAAGATAAATTTCCAACCTACAAGGAAGGAGGGAGAGAGGAAATTAATCATGATGTTTAAAGGCACTCGATGTAGTGCTGCTCTCGAGAGTCTGCCCTTTCCTCTCCTCCATCCTTCTTTCCTTCCACCTTCTTCTCTCTTTCTTTCCTTCATTCTTTCCTCGTCCTTCTGCCTATGGGTGACTTTACACTGAGTGACAAGTCCAATGGTTTCCTGTTCACCCTGTTCACCAGAAACCATTTACTATGCTGGGTGGTAACCATATAACCAAATTTTGGTGCCTGGTGATTTAGTGGGTAATTCTGGTGCTCCAATCGGATTGAGCTGGTGAAGGTTTATGTCTAAGGGGTGGCTAGGGTTTATTGCTCACGTAATGCCACTCAGGGATGAGTGAGGCTGGTCACTCTCATCTTAAATGTCAGTACCAACTTGCCTAGCCCAGGGATCCTACACTCCTCATGGGGCAATGTAGGATTGGATGATGAATAAATGATTGAAGGTATGACGGGAATGGAATGGGTGGACAGAAAGGATCTTTTTATGATGCATGAAGGATAAAGAAGGGAACATAAATTGAAATTAAGAAGGGGCAGGCATTGTTAAAAAAAAAAAAAAAAAAAAAAAAAAAAAAAAGCTTCCCAAACAAAAGTATACACACAGGCATCCAGGACATACCAGTACAACACAACTGAGAATTATACACTCCATTTCATTTATAACAATGAACTACTGTATGAGGTGTACCCCATGCTTTCTTTAATTATCGGTAGCATCTGATCTCTGTATAATCCATTAGTCATTAGAAAAGCAGTGGTTATTAATACTGTAATAATTTTAGTTGGTAACTCCAATGGTGCTGGAGAGGCTCCAGAACAGTACATACAAGAAGATTTTTATCCAAGATATTACCTATCACAGAATACCATACCAGAATAAAGTTTGGACAAGAATTAGCATGCACAAAACCTTTGGTTGAGAATTAATGCCACTACCAGCAACACATGTATCAGTGACTGTCAAAAAAGCATAAGTTCTATATGTACAGTCTGATGCTAAACTGATTATATTAATTGGAGTTATCAAAGTCTTTAAAGTGACTGGTGCACATCAAAATGCAATGGTTAGCTGCTTTATTATACAACAGCCTGAAAAATTTACATGCTATCAAATGATAAGCATTAATCCTAATTAAAGAATAAACACTAAAAAAGCTGCACTCCACACTGCAATTCCAAACTTACTATCAAGAATCGAACACTTACACAGGAGTATTGGGTTTAATATTCCATGTTTCATTAAATCTCATGTCCAAATCAAAAAATTTAATTTTTCACAAGTAATGACACATGTTATACTGCGCCAACACTTTGACAAAAAATTATAGAAAAACTGATGTAGTCACTCCTATCTAAGCCATTTAAAATTTTGAACATAAATATACTGTATTTCAATGAGTGAAGCTGCTTGCCGGCATTAAACAATTATTTTTTACACTGCTACATGAAGTAGATATCACTTCAATTAAACACATAATTAACACATAATAAGCAAAACATGACATACTGTACAGAAAATATACTGATTAGGCTATTGCCAATGCCGACAAAGTGGGGGTAGGAGTCTAAAGTCAAGCAGACGTCAGACACAACGTGCCTCAACCCAGCAATGCAATTGGTACTGTACTATGGGTTTACAGGAACTTAATAGGCAATCTGATATGAAAATAAGCATATACTGCTCTCATCTACCTTGCACTTGAAATGAAGGTAATAATTACTCTGTTTATATGCACTATGGCCTTTTACTGCTATTTTATTATTCTGCACACAGCCCTGTTTCTATTCTCATATGTATGATAAACCGACTCAAAAAGATAAACGTTCATGCTCAATACTATAGGTGTGAGAGTAACTTCAGTAATACTGAAACTCTATTACTGTACACAGAAAGCTAAATCAAACAATAAAAAAACATGTATGAATATTGAAACTAAAATTCATCAAAGCTGGGAGCATCTGAGCTTGGTTGTGTCAGCGCAGAGCATGTTTATGACACAAGACCTGGTTCCTTGCCCATCAACAAACAGTACATAGAAGGTGGGTCAATTTTATTCCTACACTCCATCAATACTACTACCAAATTCTGAAATTACATATTTATTGAAAAGTATGTTCTCCCTTGGTATAAAATCATATGTTGAGTTTCTTGAAGATGGATATTACAGAAGCAAAAAAGCATGAAAATCAGTATTGGCTAATAAGGCAGTAGTAGTGGAATAGTTACTTGCTTATTATTCTTAAACAGTGAGGGAGAGGGACACCATCATGTGTTGACTCAGATGTAACCAGGCGGCTCCACTGTTTATACAAATGTCCCTCAAATCCCATTTATCCTCCAAAAGGAGATGGTAGACAGCAGGAGAAGGGTATCTTCTGCCTGCAGTCTACTGAGTTCATGTTCTATGAGCCTGGAGCCACAACTAATACAAAACAATTCTTTACACAGCTTGCCTTGCAAAAGAATATTAATTGCTGGGACAGCCTTTGAGGATTGGGGAGAAACAACATACACGGACAAGTTAGCCTAGAGGTAAGTAAAGATAAGGATGCAGAGCAAAGAATAACTGTTTGTCATACAAGTGTCAGTGTTTGTTAAAAAGTGTATCACACAACATCTTTCAAACTGTGCATAATACATGTTCAGGTAAATACTTTTGGGAAAATATTCATTTATGTGGTAATGACATGCTACCAAAGAAAATATGCAGGAGTAAACATACCGGTAGTCTGTGATAACATGATTGCAAATCCAGTGACATACTGGATACAACATAACAGACTAGCATACCTGAAACTCTAATAGAATATGATTAAACTTGAATTTTACCATAATTGCATGGGAAAAAATTATTACCGCCTGAATTCAATATATATTCAAGACAAACATGTAAAACGATATAGTTTGTGTATCATAAAATTATATAAGGTAAGAACTTCAGCTTCCAAAAAGTTTATCAGAACAACCTTCTCAAGTAAGTTTATAAAATGGGCAGCCATTAGAAGTTGCACAAAATCAGATCAGTTATTTTCTTACATAATACAGGCTGTGATGATAAAACTCATATTACTGTAGATCTGATAAGATTCAAATGCATGCTGCAAAAAATTACTCTATCATATTTATTTCTTCTGCTCTCAGATTTTCAAAAAGTCTTATGCTAGTACTGTACATGTTGTCCTGTATTAGATCCCATAATGAATTTAGGAATTACCTGGTAGCCTTAATGCTACTTGGCAGAACAACATGATCTTCCTTGTAAAATAAGTTAGTTATACAAGTACTGTGCAATACTTCCATTGTGAAGTTTTACTGTACTGTATTCTATGAGTTGGGGAGTGAATTAATTTTCTCATCCATCAGTTTAGTGAATGCATATAGCAATAATGTTAGAATATTAGAACTGATGATACAATTAATATGCTGGTGATCACTTAAGCTTCAACTATGTTATCACATCCCAATCCCTAGTTTGAACTAGGTTGGGAAATATGGCACACTGCACCAAGAGTAACTGCTTTGCATCTGAAGTTCTTGCTTCCATAATATGAATTCCCTAACTCATTTCCATACTTTCTTTGAATACAGTCTTTTACTTCTATATAACATACAAAATCAATTTTCTATAACAATCTTCAAAGTCTATCTATCTATCTATCTATTGCCAGACGCCTCAATCCCGTTTGGGGTGGCCACAAACAAATCGCCTCCAAGTTGCCCTGTCCCCCGCCATTTCACTGCCCTGCTCCCAACTCACACCCCCCTCTCTCATATACCTCTCCACCCCATCTCTCCATCTCATCCTCGGCCTCCCCCTCCCTCTTTCCCCCTCCACCTCACTCACATACACTCTCTTCGTCAGTCTTTCACCCTCCATCCTCTCCACATGGCCAAACCACCTCAGTGTGTTCCTCATAACGCTTCCTATCACATCCACATCAACACCACAACGCTCCTTTATATCCTCATTCGTCAGCCTGTCTCTCCATGTGACTCCACAGGCTCCTCTTAAATAACTCATTTCCACGGCTCTCACTCTTGACTTGTGTCCTTCCAACAATGTCCAAGCTTCACTTCCGTACGTTAGAGTTGGTATCACAATACTGCCATGTAGTAACTTTTTCACTTCCATGCTCACTTCCCTGTTTCTTATCACTGCTTTCAAAGAACCAGCAACCTTTCTTCCCTGCTGTACCCTTTCAAGCACTTCACCCTCCAAACCTCCATCCTTACTCATCACACTACCCAAGTACTTAAACGTACTCACATTTTCCAATTCCTCACCATCCAACCTCGCTGTACATTCACTGACTTCACCTCTCTCAAAGACCATCACTTTACTCTTCCCTACATTCACCTTTAGATTCCGTTTCTTACACACTCTCTCAAACTCATCCACCAAGCCTTGCAGCTCCCCTTCGTCTTCACTCAACAACACAGTATCATCTGCAAACAACAGTACAGGGAGTTTCCAAACACTATCCTCTCTCACCAGGGCCACTCCAACATCCACTACCCTACCTTGTACCTCTTTTACTACCCCATCCATGTACAGATTGAACAACCATGGAGACATGACACATCCCTGTTTCAACCCAACTTTCAAAGAGAAAAATTCACTTAGTTCACCATCCACACGCACTGCAGCCTTCGCACCATCGTACATACTCTTCACAGCATTCAACAACTTCCCATCTATTCCATATATTCTTAACACTTTCCACAATCCTAGTCTATCCACCCTGTCATATGCTTTCTCCAAATCCATGAAAGCCGCATACAACTTCTTTCCCTTCTCTAGAAACTTTTCCACTAAAGATCTGAGAATGAATATCTGATCTACACAACCTCTTCCCTTCCTATAGCCTCCCTGTTCTTCTCCAACTAATTTCTCTGTTCTTTCTCTAACTCTGTCAATAAGTATCCTACCATATACTTTTCCGATTATACTAAGAAGACAAATGCCCCTATGATTACCACACACTTCTTTTTCCCCTTTTCCTTTGTACAAGGGAATAATTATACCTGACTTCCAATCCTCCGGGACTCTACCTTCCTCCCAGGCCAATCTGCACATCTTCCACATCCATTCTACTACTATCTCTCCCCCATGCTTCAGCATTTCACCACACACTCCATCAATTCCTGGGGCTTTCCCTGATTTAACTTTCTTCATTGCTTCCACAACTTCTATCCTACTGATTTCTTCCTGTCTTCTCACCTCCCTCCTTCTTCCAGCCATTCCCCAGCCACTTATACTCGCATTACTTCCATCCTCCACGTTCAACAATTCCTTAAAGTGTTCTCTCCATCTGCTCACTTTTTCTCCCTTCTCCACTAGTAATCTACCATTTTTATCTTTCACTCCCCTGCTAACTCCACTTCCACCCTGTCTTACTCTTTTCACCTCTTTCCAGAACATTTTCTTACTTTACACTCAAATTCCTTCCGAATTCCTCATCCACTCTCTTCTTACTCTCTCTTACTAATCTTTTCACCTCTCTCTTTCTTTCTACATATAACTCTCTCTTCCGCCTCTCAACTTCTTCCACGCCCCTATTTCTCATCCATTCATTGTATGCTTTCTTCTTTTGTGCCACAGCCCGTTTCACCTTCATCTTCAAAGTAATAATGTTTATAATTTACTATAGGCAATTATAATTGTATCAAAAGGAAAAGTTCAGTTCTGTGTGTGTTGTGTGTGCTTAGGAAGACGGGAGAGATCACATGTCAAAACATAAAATGGGAGGGGAGGGACTAACTAGAGAACAGACTGAGGCCAAAGAACCAGATCTTCCCCCGGCAGTCTTCACTCACCATGAGAGTCTGGGCGAAGTGCTTTAGGACCTCTACACCTGAGATGTTATCACGAGCTTCCATCTCATCTGAGGCATCCTTCAGGGGAGAAAGTTAAGAGCTCACAAGTGGAACTACACATCAATCTCTAGAACTCCATTCTGATTTGGGAAAGCTGGAGTAAAACAGACTTTCTGTGCATTCAGAATAACCAAAAAGGAGGAGGAGGGGGAAGTGTATGTAAAAGCTGGGTCTGTTACATAAGACTACAAACATGTGGCATTTTAAATAGATCACTAGTAACAGGATTATTAACAGGTTCAGCAAAGGATAATAATGCAAGCAACAGAATGTCATATAAAAGCAATGGTTAAATTAAACTGTGAATAAAATAATCTAGACCAGGCATATTTTTCCTTTAACAAGGGCCATGATTGTTCTCACTTTGCTTAATATTGGTAGGATATGTTTGTCACATATCTTAATACCGCACCAAAGTTCCGCACCAAAGTTCTAAAGATGCTGATAATTGCTTCAAGTAATAAATATCAGACTACATTACTGTACACATACTGAAGACTATACCTTCTGTATGCAGGACCAGGCCCAGCACTTTGGAAAACGAGCGGGGAATGATTACTAATGGAATTACTTCAAGTCTGAACTCATACTGGCTCATTACAAAATTCCTCAAAAATTTAGCACTAAATCCCTCTTTTCACTGAAATGATTCTATGACTGCATTTGTGCAAGGTATTTACTGGGTACTGCACATGTTCTGGTAAAGAACATTGTCCTTTATTATTTGCATCACTGGTCTGCTGATAAAAAAGGGGGGCCATACACCCCCATCCCCCTCAAATACATGCCTGGTATGGGTGTAATAACTATAAAAGGTGATTTCACACAGAAGCATTTATCAGTAAAAGCATACAACATAAATATTACTGGAGGAGAATCTGCATTTTAATTGCTCGATAAATGATTTGAAATCTCACTGATGACAAATTACTAAATCTAATAATGTACTGTGTGCCATTCTACCAGTCTAAGCTTACCATATATTACTAGTCCTGTCGTGCTGTTATGATTGATGTCTGTATGTACAGTACTTTACTAAAGTCCTGTAGGTAAACAAAAGACAAACCTGCTGAAGCCGGCAGCATTTCATGATAGGAGTAAAACCTTGTCGGTCACGTGCATTAGGGTCAGCACCGTAGGAGAGAAGAATATGCAGTAGCTGGGTGTTGAGAGGATTCACCAGGTTGATCTCAGAGCCAAAGAAATAGCGTGTATTGGGATTGGCACCATGTTCCAACAACAGACGGGCAGCATCATGGTGGTCATGCTGAAAAGATATCAGTTCAGTAAAATTGCAGTTTATTTTGTGATTACAGTCAAATACTTCCTAAACATGAACAATTTTCAGCATTCCATGAACAAGCAAAATAATTTATGCTTTCCCAAGACACCTACCAGTGTACAATCATTTGAAAGTTTCATTACACTCCTAAGCTGGTCTTTCATACTATAACTACAGGTACATAATACCACAGACAAAACACACCCAGAATATCTATCCCACATACTTGTGCTCAAAACCATAAAACATGTATTATTGTTTACTGGGACATCGTAGTTCAAAGTCATGGCACTGGTACATTACATACAGTACAGTATTTAACAGCAATAATAATGGGAAGTGAAACATAATTCTGGGTAATTATATGTTAAAATAAATGTAGTTCACACATTTTAGGTCAACTGGTATGTCAGGAAAAGCTGAAGTATAGTTTGTAAGAAAAATAAAGAATAAGAATACAGTTACTGAACTTCTACATACGTGGTATACCGGTAGATATGAAAAGGATGATTGATTAGCAAAGTAAAATTAATCCAGGAAATACAATTTAGTTAATTTTAGACCACTGTTCCATATATGATGTGCATTTGTAGCGAAAGAAAAAATATCACAGGTAAAGGCTACAAAATCTGACAGTGACTGGTAGAACACAGGCAAACATAATGAGCACTGTACTAAGAGGTAAAGGTGGGGGCAGATGCCATGAGGAGCTTACAACGGTGCCCATCTAAACATACGTATTTGAGCCTATGGTGGGTTATTCACCCATTACGGTATCTTGGGATACAGGGCCACTGCATTATCGAGGTTACCACAATTACCTCCCCTAGGTCTTACCCTAGGTAGAGTACTAAGGTACAGGTACTACAACTGAGAAATATCTGTCTATTTATCTATCTACCTACCTACCTATCTATCTATCTATCTATCTATCTATATATACTTATACAGAAAAGTATATAATATAGCCTTGAGGAATGGAGGAAAATTATATGAGATTATGAAGTCAAAATTCGTAAATACAATAAATAACACAGATCAAAAGTGAATTTACAGATGGTTTTGGAGGAAGACACCCTTGGAAGGTACAAAAGCATGTTAGAATATCAGAGGAAAAGTGAAAGAGCATGCCAGGTGACAGGATGTGCAAAGAATAATGTTACCCAGAATCATTCTTGTTACAGCTACCTCAAAAGGGGAATTTACTATGGAATCATCTGTGATCAACAGATACTGTCAATAATGTACAGTAACTAAAAATGAATCTTACTGATTGCTGAAAAAACTGTCTCAATTTGAATTTTATAAATAAGATGCTATCTTACCTTCAGGGCCAGTCGAAGAGGCTCATCAAAAGCATCTGTAGGGAAGTCATCGTCAAACTCTGGAGGGGGATTGAAGTTGACTTGAGCATTGTGTTTGAGCAAGACCCGCATCATCTCAGTGTATCCATGCTCAGCTGACAGGTGAAGTGCTGTGTACCCAATTTCATCACGAGCATTGATGTCACAGCCTGGTGTTAACAAGAATTATCATACCAATTACTAGTACCCAACTGCCAGAGCTAAAGCACAGTTAAAATCACAGCATACTCTTTCTATCCATTACTTCCTCATTCCAATGCTCACGGCTCTAATCTGGCATTTCATGAACCAAATAAAGTAAACATGAGTACTGTTGCAGTAATGTACTATAATGCTACCGTACCACTTCTCTGGTAATCTGAAACTATACAATATAAGGTTGGATATAGCAGGTATGGAAGTGCACTTGCTGTTACTGGTGTCAGCAGTGTACATACTCAAATAATAACAACATGCTACATTCAAAATATTTTTGGTCTACTGTCTCAGATATATAAGGTTGGTGGGGTTGGTGGAGGATTAGTGCCCCTCCCTGTAAAACAATTAACTCTAAGCCCTTGGCAACCCCGTTTGGGATACATGGCGTCTGGTAATGAACTGTCTCAGATAAACTGTAAACTATATCAAACAAGCCTACCTGACCTATACTGGCATTTACAGCAGTTCAAAACAACCAGTCTGCATGAGTGTACATGATCAGAAATTAGTAAAATTCAACCTACTGGCCAGGGAAGGGGAGGGGGGACTAAATTAATAGCCTAAAGTGATCTCTAATAGTAAAGAAAAATGTGCTTAAGTTACACAATTCTGTAGTGTATTTTCTTTCATCCAGAAGTCAGTGGATTTGTGGTGATGAATATGAAATGTCCTGTACTACAATATATAGGCTGATCTGTAATAGCACCTACTTAAGTTTAAGTTTTTAATAAACAGAAGTCATTCACAAAAATGTAGTTTAGGGGCATCATCAAAGGGAGCCTTTCAACTGAGTTAAACATACAGTATATCCTGACTGATTTTTTTTTTTTTTTCCGTTCTGTGCTGTTTCATGCTGAAATTTTTTTTTGGATCTTGACGTTGTGTTAAGGAATGTCACAGTGAGTCTGTATTACAACTTTCCAAGGTTCTGGAAGCCTTACCTCCCTTAAAAGGCAAAGAAAAAATGCTGTAAAAACTTGGTGCACGAGAATACATCACAATAGTGTAAAGTGAATTCTCACCCTCACTGATGAGGAACTCTGCAGCCTCTGGGTATCGCTGCCACACAGCATAATGCAATGGTGTAAGTCCCTGGGTCACTGGATCCTTCACCTGAAAACACAGACCATAACTATTAGAGCTCATCCCTTATTTCAATGGTCCCATCACTGTTTTCAGTGATATATATTTTTTTTTGTCAAAACCAATGTCAAAAACAAGTTAGACTTACATATTTCTGACATGCTTATCCACTCACGTTGGCGCCACACTGCAGAAGGAACTTCAACTCTTCAATGGGTGCTAGACGAACGATGGCATCCGCCAACTCTCTCTGGATGGTGGTGGTGCGACGAGGTTCCTTTCTTTCGTCTTCATTCTTCCTGTCATCTGTGCCAGTGTCGCTGCTGCTGCCACTACTACTACCCTCTCCCTCTTCTTCTGTTTCAGATCCCTCCACTACTCCCTCGTCCTCTTCCTCCACGTCCCTTTCCCCATGCAAATCAGGAGTGATTGTTTCTGAAGGCATACTGTAAATGATAACTCCATAAATAATCAGCACAATAGTTTTGACAATCAATGTATAATGACTGGCATATCAGTCAATAATCTTTGAAGGAGACAGAACACCAAATTTCCAGTTAGCTAATGGAAGAAAAAGGGTTTGGGGCCAATGCATATTTGTTTAAACTAGATACAGTATTCACGGATTTATGAAATTCACATACATAACAATAGCATTATTACGGGGGAACTATCTTTAAACTTAGGAAAAAGATTAATTTTAATTTGCAACTAGTTACTGGTAGAAAAATCTGGTATATCTCAGTGTTTTGTTCATATAAAACCATCATTTCCTCAGAAAACCCCACTGTCGTTTTGTTCATGTAAAACCTTCATTTCCATGGGAAACCCCCATTTTTGGGAGGGACTAGCAGTCTCACTATAACTGGCGATTCTGCTGAAAATAAATAAATAAATCATTTGTATCCAGCCTACTCTAGGTATCCTTTGGCCCTAACCCTCCTGCCTTTCGGACCTAATTTTGGCATTTTCAGACCTAACCTGGCATCCTTCAGATGGGAATGAGAATAAAAAAAAAAAAAAAAAAAAATCATCCATTTCAACCCTTGCCAACCAGAAACGCCACATCCTTATCTAACCTAAACATCTACTGGAATGACTGGAGTTGGACGCATCTTTAGGAGCCTGCAAAGCTTTGACAAATTATTATTCTTGTCATTTCCTCAAAAACTGTATACTCTTCATTATAATGAGCGTCAGAGAATTTGGGAAAGGAGTGAGATGGTGATCCGAAGTCAAAATTGAGGAGAAACTGATTTTTCTACCAAAACTGGAATGAATCTTGAGCCGGCTTTCTGTAACTGCGGTTTGCCGCAGGTGCTGTATATATGCTGTATATTTTTTTCTGTATTAGTTTTGCCCATGGTATGTACAGTACGGCTGAGTGATACTGAGCACACTGCGTCAAGTGGAATTCAGTTCCTACTGATCTTTTTCTTGTATAGTTTCCCATTTCTATAGGGGGGTCGATGTGAATGACCAATCTTCGCCATACAGCTACAGCTCAGTTTTGGTTTTGACCGGTTTTTACGGGCGGATGTCCTGACGCCAACCCTTCTTGTTTATTAGGACCTGGGGCAGTGGGCACTGAGTTGAACTATCTTGACCCCCCCTCCCCTCCCACTGGCTGGTAAATGCTATAATTCACTCACGATGTCAAACAGTGGACACTATACTGTATATTACAGACAAGCTGTATCTGAAGCACAAAGGACTGACGGCCACCAAGACAGATGCTCTGTACAGCACTCTTCGTCTATTATTCTATCTGCCTTAAACTGGTGTTAACAACAAAGGACTGGCGGCCACCAAGATAGATGCTCTGTACATCACTCTCAGCACTCTTCATCTAATATTCTACCTGTTTCAAACAGGTGTTATCAACACAGCCTACACAGGACTGAAGGCAACCAAGACAACTCTGCACAGCACTCTTCACCTATTATTTATTCTACCTGCCTTAAGCAGGTGTTAACAGCAGTCTGGAAATGACTGCTATGCGAAAGCAACGTAACTGTAGGATCGGTTGTAGGATGAAGTGGATGAGGATATGCTGGCCAGCAATGATAGGTAATACTACCGGTGCTATGATGTAACGTTACTGGTCTGTCCAGTACCGGGTCCGACATCGGTGGTAAAGCAAACTTTGCTGGTCTATGTAGGAGTAAATGAACAAGAAAAGCATGGGACAGAACCAAGCATTCCCAAGGTTTGAAAGAGTGAATTAATGTGTAGTTCATTTCACTGCGGATGGAGCTAAGAATTTCGAAGTGCAGAATGAGCGAAAAATTTCACTGTTATATGTTGAACTGCAAATAGTTTGCAAGTGTGTGTGTGTGTGTGTGTGTGTGTGTGTGTGTGTGTGTGTGTGTGTGTGTGTGTGTGTGTGTGTGTGTGTGTGTGTGTGTGTGTGTGTGTGTGTGTGTGTGTGTGTGTGTGTGTGTGTGTGTGTGTGTGTGTGTGTGTGTGTGTGTGTGTGTGTGTGTGTGTGTGTGTGTGTGTGTGTGTGTGTGTGTGTGTGTGTGTGTGTGTGTGTGTGTGTGTGTGTGTGTGTGTGTGTGTGTGTGTGTGTGTGTGTGTGTGTGTGTGTGTGTGTGTGTGTGTGTGTGTGTGTGTGTGTGTGTGTGTGTGTGTGTGTGTGTGTGTGTGTGTGTGTGTGTGTGTGTGTGTGTGTGTGTGTGTGTGTGTGTGTGTGTGTGTGTGTGTGTGTGTGTGTGTGTGTGTGTGTGTGTGTGTGTGTGTGTGTGTGTGTGTGTGTGTGTGTGTGTGTGTGTGTGTGTGTGTGTGTGTGTGTGTGTGTGTGTGTGTGTGTGTGTGTGTGTGTGTGTGTGTGTGTGTGTGTGTGTGTGTGTGTGTGTGTGTGTGTGTGTTTTTTCTGGATCGTGTCCACTTTACCGATAATGATGGGACCAAATTTAAGTAGATACAGGGACAACAGTTCCAGCACACAAATCAAAATAAATCACTACTGAATTAAAGTCAATCAGAAGTAGAGGATATGATGATAAAGTGGTGGTGTGTTAAAGGGTGACGTCATTGCAACCACAAAGGGCAAAAGGATTTTTTTTTTCTTTTCTCCCTCCCCCCTCACACACACACTTTACTAAACAATTGTGCAACTGATATGTTTCGAATGTGACAAGTGTTTAATGTTTCTCTAGCTGAACAATTACTGGTTAAGTACACTGACAGCTCTAATAGTTGCCTGTTCAATGCTGCAAAATAATTTCACGACAAATAGCAAAACAATAAGACACTGGCTGTATGAAACAGGTACATCTACAGAAAAGTGTTGGAGGGGGACGCCATCGCGCGGTAGCACTGACGTACAGACGTCACTCAGTCTCATCTCAATAACCAAGCAGCAGAAGGGAAACTTCAGCCTGCAGTCTACTGTATCCATGTTCGGATGAGCCTGAGGCCACAATAATTAAAAGGAAATGCTTCCATACGAATTCCGTGAGTGATTCTGCTGTCCATATGCTTTTCTCTACTCCTCGCGGGACTGAGAGAGAGAGTTCTAGTACTGGCATCTGTCTCTGAATTCCTGAATCGGGTGAAATTCCCCCAGAGCTGGAAAAAGAGGGGGGGGGGGATCTGACGTTGGCCGGCATATATGCGACAATACCCTTAAAGGATTAATAACGCAATGTTCCCTTCACCAGTAAACCATCACCCACCACCTTATCTTCTAGTTCTTATTCAACACCTCTTCAATGTGTCTCTCCTCAGCTGAACTGGTGTTAGTGTTAAAAGAGAGAGAGAGAGAGAGAGAGAGAGAGAGAGAGAGAGAGAGAGAGAGAGAGAGAGAGAGAGAGAGAGAGAGAGAGAGAGAGAGAGAGAGAGAGAGAGAGACTTCGCAGTGATAGGATCAAGATAAAATTATCCCCCCCCCCAAAAAAAAAAAAGTACTTTGGAATGTGAAAACTCGTGATACAGAGGTTTCGTGAATCTAATGTTATCAATCGCTTCACATGTAAGAAATCTCGCTGCAACTGAATAAATAGTCTTCTTGTATATCAATCCCTTTCTGTACAAAAGATCTCACTGAAGCTGGATAAAATGGTCTCCTATAGTATATCAATCCCTTCAAATACAAGAGATTTTACTGAAGCAAGATAAACTAAACTGATCTCAGGAGCCATTAACTTCTTGGTATGGTCGTGCGAGATAAAGGCGTGGTGGTTGGAGAGAGGCAGTGGCTGGGGGGGGAGGTGTTACCCCTCTACTCACTGTGCCAAGAGGGAGGGTCAAAGCCCCCCTGTTGACGTCATACGCGGAACAAAAGACGCCACACTGTCTCAGGTGCGTCGTACAGCCTTTAATGAGGTGAACTGGGAGTAAAATGCCTCACAGTATCCACATCTACTCTTACTTCTGTCTCATTATACCGGGTTCATGTTTCCACTGCTCTATACCCGCAATCACCCCCTCCTCCGCATTTGGCTCGGCCTTACAAAATCCCCAGCGCTTGCTCAGTTACAAAATTTAAACCCTTCACTGCGATGAAATAAATGTTTATATTTTGTTGCTACTTCCAGACGATCTCATTCGGTTTAAGGGAGATCTCGATGTTCAAGGAGTAATGAAGGCTGTTATTTGACCCCTTCAGTTCGAAAACTTTCTCTGAAGTGAGTCCCGCCGGAAGGGTGACCACAATAAAGTGGAAAAGTCCGTCATTGAGCTGAAGGGGTTAAGAGGTTAATGTCGGAAAAAAAACTAAGGACACTTTCTACGAACGTAACAGACGTACAGTTTCGTACAATTTTTAAGTATGGTCTAAACTGGTCATGTAACCTTGCTGAACCAAAATCTTTCTCTTTCTCGCTCTTAAAACTTTTAACATTGTTCTTTACTCTCTAGCTGCTGAAAAACAAGAGCGTTCTTCAAGGGTCTATTAGCGTCAAGGGAAACAGGTTTAGGTGGACATTAGATGAGGACATTTACACTATATCGCAAATCAGCAGATACTGAAAAGAACGATGCAGACTTTCCTGACGCACACCATTTCTTCATCCATCAATGAAGTTTTCGTGAAACAAATGTTGAGTGTACAGAAAAGGATGGGTTGGCTGGGACAAAATCGAACGCCACGTGGTGAAAGGTGAGAGAAAGACTCGGAAAGTGAGGAACGACTGGTGTGTGTGTGTGTGTGTGTGTGTGTGTGTGTGTGTGTGTGTGTGTGTGTGTGTGTGTGTGTGTGTGTGTGTGTGCGCGTGCGTGCGTGCGTGCGTGCGTGCGTGCGTGTGTGTGTGTGTGTGTGTGTGTGTGTGTGTGTGTGTGTGTGTGTGTGTGTGAAGATGGGTGCTGTAATTCGGGCCGTATTGGCGACGTGATTGCCTAAATCCAAGTTTTCTTCAAAATTAACATGACGAGAGAAAGCCTGTGTTACTCTCATACACTTTGGTGACTCAGGTAGAAGCCCAGTAACCTTTATCACTCGCTGACCCTGAATTGTGACATTACTTCCAAATTACCCAAGATTTTAAAAGTATATTGCATAACAGTGAACAAAGCCACATGCGCCAATGTATCTGACGTGGGGGGAGTGGCATTTGTTCTGAAGAAGAAAGAAAAAAGTGCTCGAGGGCAGAGGAGGTAAACTGGGGTACATTAAATTTTTGACATGTACAAGAGCCAGTATAAGATGTGTGCCAAACTTGAAGCCGTATTCTTAAAACCATTTACACAGGTCCAGACAAGGCCGCAACTTCTGACGATTATTCACGAAGAGCCTGTGATAATTACTTCATCTTCAACAACACAGTCGGCAACAGTACAAAGGCCAGACGTGTATGTATGCCCCCTTCACATGTTTCCGAAATTATCGCCGGAAAGTTTTGGTCCTGCTTTCCTCTCCGTTACGACAGTTCATCGTTCAAAATGGAGATGATGACAATTTAAAGGCCACGTCAAAATGCCAGAGTATAGTGCCCGGATAACTGCGCGGTTGTGTTGCCATGCGTGAGGCACCAACACAAATAGCAACCACCTGGCTCCTCAGGTTATCTCCTCCCCGCCTCACCTCATACTCCTAAGTCTCTGGTCATCTCACCTTAGTCCTTTCAGTCCAATGTGGTATTTTATAGGTTCGACTTTCAACCTCCAAATGATCTGATTCTTCGTGAGGGAGCACGTTACAATTTTCTCTGATATGTTTCTTTAAACGATTCACGTCGCCGTTGAAATGGAACAAAATTAATAGCACGAGAAAGTGTATGCGTGTTATACGGAAAACTAATCGCTAAGCAAGAAGTGTTAGAGAGCCTCCTATGCCTATAGGGTCACTAGTGTACCTTCTACATGTCTACTACGGTTTTTCATTTGCTTCTACCTTCAGCCAATAACAGGCCCCTTACGAGACTGTGTAAATACCTTCTACTTCATGTCTACTCCGGTTTCTCGTCTGTTTCTACCTTCAGCCAATAATAGATCCTTGTGGAAAGTTACCGCGCCCAAAGTACGATGAATGAAGGAAGGATGCGAACCAATCCCTGTAAGGAAAGTAAAAGGAGAGCACAGTGGTGGAGAGGTGAGCTTGGCTCAAGTGGGCATGGTGAGACAGGGCAGGCACCAAGAAATATGGGAGGACATGCAAGTACAGATAACTGGAGGCCTATTGCAACACAACAAGGTCAACTGCAGTGAGAAGAAAAAAAAAACGAAGTTTGCTAAAAACGTAAGCAACGTGTATAAGAACCGGCTGGAAAAGAATTGCAAACATTAGGTGTACAAAGCAAGGTGGAGCTGATAGATCAGTGGGTTGGGGACTGTGTGGTCACGGTTCATCCTAACTGTTGTTGGGAACAATGAGAAATTAATCTTAGTCCAGTTCTTCTAGAGTCCACAAAAATCGAAATCAGTTTAGCATCACCACTCCCAGACTACCATATGCACATTAGGAATAGCCTCTCGTTGCCCTTGGGTTAACAACAGATTTCCTGCTTATCTATGCAGCTCCACTGACGTTAAAAAAAAAAAAAAATGCAAATAATGTGACACCGGAATGTGACATCAATAACGTATAATAACGGAACTAGTTGATATTGGTGACCAGGTGATGACATGACTAGTGGGGATCATCTTGCTACTGGTGACCTCGGGAACGTGCTTCAAAGCCTATGCCTACGGTCCAATCCATTAAAAAAGTATTTGACAAGGCATGTGGGAGGTAGTAAAGCATATTAACGTTCTTTATTTATCGGTTTAGCTAACTACGTTTTATTTTTAAGTATTATATGGATGGAATTAAAGGCTTAAACATCGCAAAAGATGTCGTAATAAATTACTGAACAAACGACTGTCAGTATGAAATTCATTTCATTGCCAGAAATAGTAAGAACAACAAAGACGGCGTGTGGTGGGACTCTCCCGCATGGTGCCATTGTTTACTGTTTTGTTACGTTGGCGCTGACACGACTGTGATGCAACCAACGTTGGCGCAGGGCAAGACGCGTTGCTCTGGCTCTTTGTTCTTTGTCCTCACCTTCGCAACAGCCTCTCCCGACTAATTATAGCTTAAATACACTTACCATGAAAAATATATAATTTTATACATAATGCAGAGTTACTTAAATGTGATTTAATACACGTGGATGCCAAGGTGAAAGCGAGTTATTTGTAAAAGTTCATTTAAGATCCGCTGCGGGAATGAACCTTCTACTGGAGGGAGGATGGGGTCATGGAAAGAAAAGCAATACTGGAGTGATCACCCCAGTGGAACTAATAATACAGCAGCAGGGGAGTCATTTGTTTTCCCCAGCAGCACCTGGGTGGCTGCGTCACCATCAGCCCGCCTGCCAGCTGGGAAAGCCAACTTCGCATCCCACACAAGTTTAACGGCGGGGTATTTCTGGAGGCGGATGCGGCAGTGGCGCCTCTCACCACGTGGCTTTGTTTACACGATCAGCTGATCCACTCTGACGTAACATGAATGCAGATTCACTTTTCTTGGCTTTCGTGTTTTAAAAAGTTAAACTAGGGGACAAACTCAATAAGAGACTGTGTAATACACGAAACTAGCACTTCTCTTCAAGAAAGATATGCCAAACTAAATTAGCTTATTCCAGGTGGAAAATTAGTTATTCTGATGTACAATGACTCTCATATTAGTAGCTTTGTGGTCATTTTCATATTACCGATTTTTTCTTGATATTATTTATTATCTGACAACAATGAACCTCAAACTTGAATTCTGCAGCACGAACGCTTGCATTTCCGTGATGGCAGATGGTAGCAAGTCACGCCAAGTAACTAATTTCAACATGATATCAGACGGGAGGTTAGTTCTGGAGAGTATTTTCCCACCGGAGGCTTAATACAAGCACTAATTTGTTGTGGAAAGCATTTTCTAACCGGCAGAGTTAGACAAACTCTGCCAGAGCATCCATCCCACAGCACTGATACTGCAACACTTACGTGGTGGAAGCGTTGGCGTGAACACACTACAGCAACACCAAAGAATCACGACTCAGTGCGTTGGTGATATCCACGTAGGTACACAGTAAGATCAATGTCTCTCTGGCCACTGTCCCTCTGTAACATAGATTCACCCACACTGTCCTGCCGGTCTCCGCTGAGGCGAGGTTCACAAACACGGTTCTCTTGGTTCGTTCTTTCTCCTTGTTGTCTGGGTCCGCCCCGCCCGTCTCTTCCCCTTATATACCCCGCCCATGCGTCGCGGCCACTCCGAAGGGAGAGGGTGGCGAGGGTAATGGGGATGGGGGGAAAGGAAGGGGGCCAGGTGACAGAGAAAAGGTGGGGCAGCGAGGGGTGGGAGGGTAAGGAAGAACCGGGGATGAAAAGAGAAGGGAAGCCAAGAGAGGGGGGATGGGGTGGGGGTGGAGAAGACCCTGAGTCAGATAGAAAGAGATGTGTAGTAACTGATGATGGAGGGAGAGAGGTGGGGGGAGGAGAAGATAAGATGTAATGGATAATAGGAAAGACCTCAGGGTGTGATGAGTGTGGTGTTAGGAAAGCCAGAGAAATTGAAATATAGAAACCACGAGGAAGAGAGGGTGTTGAAGGGAGAGGAGTGGGGGAGACAAAGAGGGGTAGGTGGGGATGGGTAGAGGAAACGCAGTTGGGAGGGGTGAGGGCGCCACGAGAGATCCCGGCCGCTACGCAACACTTCCCCGCGTAGTGACGGTGGGGGTGGGGGATAAAGCCCTGGATTCGTATTTATCAAAGATCTCAATCAGTTCGTAGAATAAATAAGTCTTCCCAGTAGTTTAGTATTATCATATATATAGTTTTTCTTTTGTTTCTCTCTCTCTCTCTCTCTCACACACACACACACACACACACACACACACACACACAAATGTTGGCTCTACTTTGGCTGTGAAGTGTTTGGCTGCTGTATGAGTGGAGACAAAAGTAGGCTACGAACAAGCACTCTTTGACACAACGTAAGCTTTGGAAATCTCGTAAGGACGCCCCCACTACCTTAACCACTTCACTAGGATGACGCACTTCTTACTTCTGCTATTTCTAGACGATTTTATTCAGCTTCCAACTGGGGAGAGGGGGGGTTAGATGCAGCCTTCATTAATAACTCTAGTTCAAACAGCCGAAAGCGTCACCTGAATAAAATAATATGAGAATAGTTGCAATTAAGTGAAAATTACGTCATCGAACTGAAAGGGTTAAAATACTTCAGGGGAAAAATAACAATAAAGTACATAATGAACCAGTGAGGCTCGCGGTAGTCAGAATATAACGTTGTGTGTGTGTGTGTAAAGCAAGCCCCAGGGTCACATCAGCCAACACCCGCAATGAAGGTCTCGGGGCCAATACTGCAGAGATGGGTCCGATGGAAACAGGAAACGCTGTGCTCGATCGAGTGGGAAAAAGAATTATACGAAATACAAAACAAATCATAGAATACAATATTAATGATACGAAATACAAAACTGATTATACAGGATACATAATTAATACAGAATACAAATTAATGATACAGAATAAAACATAATGATAAAATACAAAACTGATGAGGTGAAATACAAAATTAATGACACAACAAAAAATTGATGATACAGAATGTCAAACTGATGAAACAAATAAAAATAAATGACATTACAAAATTACTCTTACAGAATACAAGATTAATGCCTGAGAATACGAAAGGAATTATACAGAATCGAAAATTAATGACAATCCAAAAATTAATGATATAGATTAAAAAAAACTAAATGGTCCAGAATACAAAATTGAAGATACAGAATACCCAAGAATGAGTCTCCTTGGTTACTCGTCAAACCAATCCTGTAATCTGTTCACATTAGGCCAACAAATGAGCTGAAAGGGATTAGGGGTCTTTGATTTAAAAAAAAAAAGAAAAACACGCACTACAGGAAAGGAGCTTGTGAAAGTTACATATTAACCCCGCAGTTCGAAAACTCTCCTAACCTCAATACAGTATTACAAAAAAAGGACACACTCGCGTTGAAATGGATTGGAGAAGCTAGGCCATAAACTGAGAACACTGGAGATGATTTTGGAGTAAAGAATGGTGTGTTGTGTGAGGTTAAGCTTGATTGGTCTACGTGTGCTTTGGCGAACTTGGTACAGTGCAATTTTTCATGGGTTTAAGTCGCGCAAAAGATGGCTGGTGGATTCTTCTGCCCTCAACTCTTACAGCTTCCTTAATTTCCAAGACCAAAACAGAATGAATATCAAGGAAAGAATATACGAAAATCAAGACGACTATTCATAACAGTGAAGTGCTATGGAGGCTTGTTTATCCTTCATTTGGTTAAGCTCCTTCATAAATACCAAGGATTGCTTCAGCCAGCCAGCTCGTCGCCTCACACTCTGCTTCCTTCACACTGAACTCCGCCCTTACGTAAACATGCAGGGTCTGACCGAAATCGTCAATGCGTAAGAAGCTGCTGCCCGTCCTCCCGTCAGCTTAAGAGCCTCTCCAGGTCCTCTTCTATACGCTACTCTGCTTATTTTCATCTGCCCAACCCTTTGCAACTCAGCTAATGGCCAAGCGTAGTCAGACTGAAGGGTGGATTAGATAAGTAACAAAAAAGATTTATTTATTCCTACCAAACAAGTCGGGCTCAATGAATTTCATGCAACCACGACTTAGTATTAAAGTTGTCAGTGACCCAGTTCCGTCAGATGGCAACAAATTGAAGCTAGTTATTTAAGCATACAGCAGGTTAATAGTTTCTTGCATTTTATTTTAGTGCTAGATAAGGGCGCTCACCATCCCCTCACTTTTTGTAGTGCTACCTTCAGGTGACTGCACTGAGTGACAATCCAAGTGGATTCCTGTAACCCAGGAAACCATTTACTACGCTGGGTGGTAACCACAGAGCCAATAAACAGATGCCTGGTGGTCTAGTGGGTTAAGACGCTCCAGCCGGATACGGCTCGTATGGGATGGTCTGGGTGCATTGTTTACAGAAAGCCTTCTTTCGGGGCACAGAGAAGTCCCTGAGACGTTTGCACAACGGGTAAGTTGAGCCACCTGGTTATTTCACTGCCACCAATCCATGGCGTCCGTTTCCAGCACCATTTCATCACAGTGAATGGGTAAATAATAACCTTGAATTCAGTGCAACGCTCACTGACCTCGGCATGAAAATAGTGCCCCGACAGCCTTGCCTGGGGTAAGTTTGGCCTCACAGTGTTTGTAAATCGAAGCTTTTGATGGTGTTTAGCGAACCAAGATACTCGCCCAACATTTTCCCCTCAGCATCTCACAATTCAGTCTCGCCAAAATAATCGACCACAGCGACATGACGAGCATATATAGGTAATCACAGTTCGATTGCTTCAGTGGTCATTGAGAAAGTGAATGCTGGATGGGGTGTACTGTAGAGAGTTGGTGGGGTGGCTGGGTTGGTGGTGTGTGGTGGGGCAGGGCGGGAAAAGTACACAACGTGGAGGTAGACGTTGCGTGAAGCATGGGGTTGACGGTGGAAAGGAAAATTAGAAAATTGGAAGTGGGGAGGGAAGTGGCTAAAGAAGGATGGTATGGGAGGGGGCAGGTGGATGGGACGGCCTGGGGTAGCAAAATGGAGAGACAGAGCGGGAGTTGTGCATCAACTGAAGACGAGTATCGAAAGTTCAATGACATGTATCGTGAGTATTTACATCAAAGTTTTCATAAGGTCGAAAAATAATAAAGAAATAATTAATTAAAAAATAAATATATAAATAAAATAGAAATATATAATGCAGGGACATCTGCTCTAATATACGTGACATCTTGCAATTTAGGTAGAAAACACAGACAATAATTTCTCACTCAGGCAGGCAAACCAAATCGACATCGCAGATCATGTAGTCTGATATACTCTAACCAGGTCGCACATACATCGTTGAATATATACAGTACATATTTGCAATCATAAATCCTGTGAGCAACCAGCTCTGATCTATCTCCAAAAACTAAATTTTCAGTATATGAATTTGACATCTCCTAAGTAAGTGTCTCGTTTCAGGGAAGTAATCTAGTTTGACCTCATGCAAGTAAGGATAACTAAATCGGACATCTTTAAGTAATAAAACTTGATCTAATTAACGCATCTACTGACATCTTGTAAACACCTGTATCAGATATCTTGTAGGAAAATTTGACCACTTGGAAGTAAATGAATTGGGCATCTTGAAACCCCTAGAATGTAATTTCATATAAACAGGTGTGAGTGACTTAAGTAACAGCATCTGACTTAGAAGTAAACATGCCTGATCTCGGGTAAATAAGAGAATCTGACCTAATATTAATAAGAGTCTAATATTATGTAGGAAAGAATCTGAATTCACATACTGTATGTAGGAGATCCTGCCCTATCGGAAGAAAGAGTCTTAATATACATGTAAGAGTAGCTCAGGTAAGATACAGAATTTGACCTACCATGAATCTGTTCTAATTAAAAGTCTCATCACAGATAAGAGAGTCAGATCTCGAGTAAGTGAGCCTGATTTGCCAAGTACGACTCTGATTTCATGTAAGTAAAAATCTGATATTACGTAGGACTTCGTGTGAGTGAGTGAGTTTGGGCCTGGATTCACAACCTTACGACCAGTTTCCTGTCGTAAGCAAGCTCTGCTACCGCAGGAAGGGCAGAGGGAAGACTGCTACAACTTCCCATGTCTCTTCTTCTTCCTGCAATAATATATTCTACATACGTAAGAATGCTGGTCGTAAGTTTGCTCGTGGATCCAGACCCTGATCTTTCGTAAGAGTAGCTCACATGTCAGTGAGAGAGAGCGATTTCAAGTACGTAAGAGGGTTTGTGTTGTTCATATTCAAATAATGAAACCAGAGCTTAGTGGTAGAGCACTGACAGCCGTCTGACCTCATATATTATAGGCATGAATATTCTGGTTTTATTTAGCCAAGATTTTTTTTTTTTTTTTTACACTCTCAGGCTTTTAGGACTCACCCTCAGCTGGGTTAAATTCTACTAGTGGCTGAAATATAAACCAAGAGTTGCCCTGAGCTTTCCTGCTTTGCTATCCTTACCTCCGAGTCACTGAAAAGTCACTTTAGTTATAACCTACACTCGAAAGAACCAATATGTCTGTCGTTATTTGCATTCCTTTGTAGTCATGAGAGGGATAAGTAATCTGAACTGGTATCATCCGTCCATCCAACATTGACCTGACCCAAGCCACAATCAGTGAACTCAACACCAGACACACCGCGACCCGAACCCCACCCAACCCTGCCTTGATCCAACGCCAGAGGGTATTGTCCTTTCAACCACGCAACGCCCAAAGTAGAATCGGTCCCCAAAGAACAACAGGTCATCTCATCACACCAGATATTTGTACCAGGGATGAACCAGGAAGGGGTACAGGGAAGCGGGAGGGGGGGAAAGGAGGCTGAAGGAATGGGGAATAAAAGGAAAGGACGAGTTGGAAGACAAGAGGTCAGAGGAATGAATAACAGTAAGATCAATGAGAGGAAAACAAAAAGACTAACAGGGGAATATCGAGTACACCTCTTAGAATGGAGACGAAAAAGTGGTGTAGGTGTACAGGGAAGGACTTCAGGATGTAATCTAGGTGAAGGACAGATGCTGGTGAAAAATATGGCTAGTTTATCACAGGGGGACTACAAGTAACTAAATTTGCTTAACCTCTTCGCTATGATAACGTCTCAGTACAATTTTGCTATCTTCATGACAGTGTATCCAGCTGAGGCAAGATGAGATTAACGAAGGGAAATTATCATACCTACAATTTAAGTATATCTAAGCTGAATAATATCGTCACTAGAAAATGAGAACAAATGATAAAAGACGACATCGAAGTGAAAGGGTTAAGTGTCGTATGCTCACTGTAACTCAAAGCGAATTCCCCCCCCCCTTTCTCTCTCTCTCTCTCTCAAAGTATACCACAGTAAGATGAGCGAGAGGAAGAAGTATGTTAGGAAAGAGGGGTACATGTTGCTAGAGTAAGATGCGGCCAAGGACATGATACAGAAAGCTGGCTTGATATATAATAAGCTTATTGAGACGCTGCGACAAAATTAGAGAAAATGAAACGTAGAATGGAGAGAGAGAGAGAGAGAGAGAGAGAGAGAGAGAGAGAGGACAATGAGGATAATGTTCGGTGTGAAAATGGAGGTGACAGCAGAGTGATGTACTGCACAAGGAAATGTAGAGCAGGATGTGGACTTACAAACTTACGAATAATACTCTGTCGTAACTAAATTCATGTACTTATCATTTTTTCCCATTTTTCTTTTAGTTTTCCCTTTTCTTTCTTTTCTTTTTTCTTTGTTTTAACTGGGACCATAGACCACTCAGTCCATTCACATACAACATTTCCATTAAATACCTGTCGTAACATTTTTATAACTATCTGAGGAAATATACAAGAAGATCATTAGAGACTTATTGTCAATTCTTTTCGTAACTAATTTCTTACGTTATGAGATTTATAAAGCATTAAGTATATTCACAAACAAACTCACGGTCAATTTCTGTGTCGTAACTACACTATTTTTTTTTTTTTTAGATAATGAGGACATGTAATGCAAGCAGTTTATTCACAAATTTTCAATCAATCCTTCTCCTCCTCCTCCTCCTCCTCCTCCTCCTCCTCCTCCTAATCCTCTTGTTTTTGTTCTTCTTCTTCGAGGACATCTAATACAAGCAGTTAATTCACAAACTTACAATTAATTTCCTGTCCTAACTAAGATTTTTCATTTTAGGAGGAAATGTAATGCAAGCAATTTCGCCACAAATTTACGATCAATTTCTTGTCTTAACTATTTTATTTATTTATTTATTTTTTTTTTTGCATGAACGACTACAAGAGCAGGTCAGTGTCAGAGCCTTCTCACGCTTCTCGTTTTTCTATGACGACCAATGAGACAGGAAACTGATCCAAAGTTTATTCGTCAATCTACTTCCGTGACCACAACCACTACAGGAGGCAGCAAACACTGTAAAGCACACCCTCCCCTTACCATAACTCTTACCGCCAGCCACGAGAGTGTGTTACCTCCCTTCTCTCTATTTCAAATCCTGTACCACGTTCTTTTCCCCTCATTCTTATTTCTGACAATTTACACTCCTTACTATATTTCTTTCCTTTCTCACAGTATATTCTCTGCATCCTCTTATACCGTGGCCTATTTATAACATGAAAGACAGAAGAGAGTAATAACTTAGGCCTTTGCATGTTTTCTTGACTATTTAAAGATTGTCAAGGAGTGTGCATGCTGTTAAATGCAACTTGTGTGATGGATACTCGCGACCCAGTTCTCTCAACCGGAAGACAAAATCATTAATCAGAAAGCATTCCCCTCCCCTCGCACGCCCTCCATTGGCTAAGGGGACAGGAGGGTACAATGACCAAGGGCGGTATTTTCGTGTGGTTAGGAAGCTTACCAAAGCCTCTTGTTTATCTACCTATTTTTCAGATTACACCTGATGTTCTCTTGTATGTTGCTTATATAATTTTAATACAGACGCGTAAACACCACACAAAAGATCATGAACGTGCTGTATGCAGAAATTTACTGGGAAGAAAGATGTGGTAGGGAGCCTCCTCAACCGCCCAGAATACCACCACAAATGTTGCTGACCTATCTCCCCTCTCCCCTTATCCCGCCCTTGACAACCTGATAATAACTTATGTTTAGTCCTGTCTAACAGTTCATGGCTTTTGTGATCTATGAACTCATCACTGACGCTGTAGGGGAAAATAAGTCAACATCTTCATACCTGTGGATGCTTGTTCCCTACAGTGCACTGATGCAAGAACCTGAACTGTTCATGGCAGTTCACTTCTAACTAATGCACTTAACCATGTGACTTCATCTGCCGCCAATTAAAAATATAAAGCAGCGAGGTAAAGCAACAATTGTGCTTACAAAGGGAGTTATTTCCTGGCCAACAATCACCTCAAGTTTCTGAAATCCCAAGAGAAAAGAGCTTGGACCAACTCTTCACACGTTAGAGTCAATATCAGGGTTATTATACAGTCTACGGAATCGTATGGCGGCGAGGTCTATCGTGAAATTACGTCAGAAATGTACTTGAATGTATTAGTTCCATTGGCAAGAGTTTCGATTCATGATGCAACTTTCTCTCGTTTCCCAGAACTAGTGTGACTGACTATTCTGTCTCTATTATTGGTGCCCCTGAATTAACTCCACCTCCCTCCAGTCTCTCCCCCCTCGCCCTCCGTCTCTCCTTCCCTCTCCACCCCACCGCGTCCTCCGTGCGTCACAACAGCATCAACAATAGACCACAAAACCTTAAATTTAGCGCCACCTCGACCGTGCCCAAACACAAATCAGCGGAAGTAAATATCCCTTATATCCATCAACGCCCGCCTACCTCGTCCCCACACCCTTCACCTGTATTCTTCCCATTTCTTTTATTCCCTACTCTCTCTTCTGCATTCTTTCACAGAGATCATTATCTCTTATTATTATCTTCCTCCTGTCTTTCCCCCTCTAACATCCTCTTCAATCTTGCACCCAGTTATACTCTGAGTCTTATGCAATATTTCATTCCCCATCATCTTCTTTCACTCATTTCGTTATTTATTCGATCCTCTAGTTTTCCTTACCTACTCATTCCCCTTCCTCCTTCTTAGCTCACCTCTCATCCGTTCAATTTCTAAACTTCATCTGGAGAGAAAGCATAATCCTCCTCCTATTCCTTTTCTCCCTCCTTCATCTCATATTTTCCCTTGCGTTACAGCTCCCCCTGACCTCTGTATTTTTTGGTATCATTTCCTCTCCATATGTTTCTCATTTCCTTTGCTGGTTGTTATATTTTCTATTTCTCTCATTCCCTATCCTCTTCTCGCCTGTTTTCAATCCTTATCCAACATTTTCGTTATTTGTTCGTTCTTTTTTCCCTGTTCTGTTTTATCGTCTACATCATCCAATCTCTCATCCTGTGTGTGTGTGTGTGTGTGTGTGTGTGTGTGTGTGTGTGTGTGTGTGTGTGTGTGTGTGTGTGTGTGTGTGTTCTCACCCACCTTGCTATATCTTGCCCCCTTTCCCCTCCTCCCCTAACTTATCTCTTCTCACTTCTCACACTTTTTCCCTTCCCATTTCCCATCCTTTACCACCTCTCATCTCTTCCTTATCTTACTCTCCCTCCTCACCCTTTAATCCTTACCCTTTCTCGTCCCCCTTATAATTCCCTTCCCTTTCTCACTTTCTTTAAAATTTATCATCCTTTCTCAGATGGGATGATCAAGCTAGAAAAGGAAGACGGGAAGAGGCTAGAAAAGGAAAATGGGAAGAAGCTAAAGAGGGAAGGTATAACAGGTGAAAGTGAAGACTGGTAGAGTACAGGTGTATATAGCACAGGTTATTTGGAGGGTATACAAGAATCTCACACTTCCCCTATCCTACTCCCCCTGTTCTCTTTCTTTACCCCGAGTCCTTTGCTTCCCTACCTGAACCTTCTTGCCTTACCCAGCCAAACCCTTCCTTAGTCTTTAAACCTACCCTACGCAAGCCCTATGCCCTTTCACACTCCCCTACCTCCCCTCTTGTCCTTCTCTACCACTTGCCCTACTCAAGCCCTCTACTTCTTCACATTCCTTTATTTCCCATCTTCTTCTCTACTCTTTGCCCTACTCAAGTCCTTTGCCTCTATGCACCCCCTGCCCTGCCCAGTCCTACCATATCCTACTCTACCCTCCCACATTTTAAAACTCCCTCTACCTCTGCCCTACTCAAGCCCTCTGGCCCTAAGCCACCCTTGCCCTACGCAGCCCTGCCCTTCTCCCATCCCTTCCCCTCGGCCGGGTTCCCGATATAGCCTGTGGTCCATAAGGGGTGTCATACATAAGAGTGATCATGCTGGCTTCACCCTTAGTGCCGCTTGGGAAGGAAGAGAGGTTATAAATACGTTGCCCAACACACACGTGACTTCCCACCCCACCACTCCACTTCCTACCCTCTTTTATCCACTTCCTCTTTACTCTCTCTCTCTCTCTCTCTCTCTCTACGGTATATATATATATATATATATATATATATATATATATATATATATATATATACACACACACACACACACACACTACATTTTCATGTTTTCAGTTCCTCTTGTTTCGTGTACAGTACAACTCTGATTGTATCTCTCTCCGTCTCTATGTTTAAGTTATCTATAAATAGTTTTACTTTTATTTCATTTTCTTCGTACCCTTCTCTCTCTCTCTCTCTCTCTCTCACACACACACACACAATATATATATATATATATATATATATATATATATATATATATATATATATATATATATAAACAAATTCTCCCTCTCTCTCTCTGTTTCTGCTCAACCCACTTGCTTCAATACTCTGCGTCCTCGATCACCGACCCTGAAGGTTCTCTCTTTGTATGCTGTACTACCTTGATTGGTACGTCTTACCTCTCTCTCTCTCTCTTTCCATGTTCTGTGGATGTCTAGTAATCAGGATTTAAAACCGCCAGTGTGTGGCCTGCTTGAAGTCAAATTAGATTATGCCCTAGTAGAGTATGAATATGATATTACACAAATTATCTGACAATCAATATAAAATCAGACTATGTTGACAGAAAAGAAATTTATAATCTATAATCTGGCTACTTACATATGCCGCCTCATTAACTCTACACCGAAAACGGACCAAAGTCGTCTGTTTTATTCTACCCTCCAAGACCCATTCTAAATGAACCTTTACAAGCATTGCAGCTGCTGCTTTCCACAGGAAGAGAGCCAGTTTGTGTGTGTTACAATGCTGACAGTTTCTGTTGCAGTTTTGGCCGTTATATCACCGTCCATGGCGAGGATCCATGGGACATTTACTGGTAACTACGTTATTACTGGTTGCTGGACAGGGACGCCCTCACGTGGTGGCATCAATATAACTAGGCAGCTCCTATCCGGTTAGACAGACGCCCCTCAGCAACCTCCCTGTCTCCTGAAAGGAAGACGGTGGACTGCTGAATGGCTGCTTAAGCCTGGAGTCTACCGGGTTCACGTTTCAGACGAGCCTGGGGCCACAAAAGCAACAGCAGCACCATGTAGCCGTTCAGTACAATGATAATTTATTTTCATTCGGGCGACCGACACGCGATTATATTCATATTAAGACTCTTCTCTTAATGAGGGAGTCAGAATCTATGTCCATTAACCTCTTCAGAACAATGATGAAGAAGAATATTTTCTAACTCAGTGTGATTCAGTTCGACACAGAGATATCCAAAAGAAGGAGACTGGAATCAGAAAGTGCGTCACTGTATTCTTTTTCCTAAATCATCTTTCATTTCCCTTTATACTCCTATATTCTATTCACTTTCGATTCCTCCTTACCGTCGCCGATTTAGTTTAGTTACTGGTCGAGCATATCAATAGTGTGAGTGATTTTGAAAGTAGAATCTCTGCTCTCTCCTTCTAGAGCACCATGATCTTGCTGCTCATCAAGAATGTTCAAACTCTTAAACATCTAAACATTCCAATTAAATTATTTTGTTCCCGCCTTTTCAATGTTGAATATTTTCTGATCTACGGGTATGTGTGAATATTGAAAATGATTCGAAGTGTGCGCTTATATACATGGGATGGTGCCACTCCAGGGACTGCATAGTACTCTAAGCAGATTAACCCTTTCGCTGCGACATCCACAAGTTTGTGTTCTATTCCAGTTTACATCATTTTCTTTACTCAGGGAAACCCAGGCAGCAATAACATAAAATACCTGACACTCTGGCCTACAATAACTAAGGATTTCGTTATTTATGACTTTCAACATAAAACGATTCTATTCAGCTCACAGAAAACCACAGCAGCCTTAAATGACAAACAACAGTGTACAGACGGTGGGTATTAGCGTAAGTTGGTGACACGTGATAAGCGGTCCCATCTAATGCATGCTGTGTGGCAAGATTGGGCTACTGAACTTCGGAAACGGGTATTTCAGCCTTATGTTCAGAATCGGATACACATACACACACGTGTGTGTGTGTGTGTGTGTGTGTGTGTGTGTGTGTGTGTGTGTGTGTAGCAGCTGTTTACACAAAATGATTATACAAAACATTCAGCATCACAACACTGGACTCAATCCCAAAACTGTAAGAGCAGGCTAATATTCTAGTGCAGGTCACCTAAATATACTTCAGACTGCGCTTTTACCTGACCGCATTTTAACCTTTTGAAAGTAGTTCAAACAAGCATATTTTACCTAATTTTCTTACACCAATGAAAAACCACCTCTCCCCTAGTACCTGAATTTTCTGAACCCCTCTTAGCCAGTAACTGTGGCAAGGGATTAAATACACACATACATATACATACATACATACGCACATACATACACATACGAGTACATATATATATATATATATATATATATATATATATATATATATATATATATACTGTATATATATATATATATATATATATATATATATATATATATATATATATATATATATACACTTACATACATAGCCTACATATTCACACACGAATCTACGTCATCATATAACACGAGCTCTTATTGTACAACACACACACACACACACACACACACACACACACACACACACACACACACACACACACACACACACCACGGGGTCGACCACATACGCAACTCTACTACATCTGACAGAGAAGGCTACTAAGGACGCAAAAAACAGCCAAGTCACAACACACCAACACGTGGTCCCCTCCCCCGCCTCCCCAACACACAGACAAGCAACAAAAGACGCATAAAGTAACTAGAAAACAAACAACACACTAACTACTAGATGTAGAAGCGGCGTAGGCTACTTTCAAATACGCACAAACTAGACACGTAAATAACCAACAAAGGGCGTTTCTTGGTCTCGCATCTGATGGGTGTCATATAACTGACCTTCAATAACTTTTCATATACAGATATCCCAGTTTTGGCAATGTACCACTCTAAGAATAGCAAGATGCATGCTGAAGGAAAAATGAGTTCCCAGGTGAAATGGATGACAGGAGTGGGTAAAGTATTGAAGGTAACGTTCAAAAATGGGCGAAAACTGTCTACCTCATAATTCACCAAAAAGCTCATCAGTAGTGTACCTCGTAACTGTTGCGAATTGGACTACTGTATGCTGATGTAACATTTTTTACTCGGCATTACGAGTTATGCTTTCTCGGACACCCATGTTGTACATAAATACATACAGTATGTATACATCGGTAGAGAGGCGGCTTGCAGTCCTAATGGACCCAGGATCGAATCTCGGCTGGGGCAGGGAACAGTTTAAGGATTTGAATTTCCTAAAAGCAGACTTTCCTGATCTACCAGATGACCCGCCGACATGTCGTAAAAGTACCCCCGCTAATACCAATACACCAGTCCTGTATGAGACAGCCCTAGCATGTATTCAATATGGACGGTGGGTGTTAGCGCCGAAGTGGTGACATGTGGAGGTGTAGGAGGACTACTGGGCCTTGGGATAGGCAACTGCCCCCAAGAAATAGGCCCTGAGCCTTTGCCCAGAGTCGGACACATAAAAAAAAAAAAAAAAAAAAAAACATACATACATATATATACTGTATACTATATATATATATATATATATATATATATATATATATATATATATATATATATATATATATATATATATGTGTGTGTGTGTGTGTGTGTGTGTGTGTGTGTGTGTGTTTAATATAATATTTTCTATTACTCAGGAAAGTTCTGCATGATAAAAAGGAATTCCAGCTCCCAGCTCCCATGCCTTTTAATCGTGTACGATAAGCAGGGACAGCCCCGCTACTTTTCTTTTCTCGCACATCTCTTGGGGCAGCCTGGGCCTACCGTTAACCAGGAAAATAGCATTACATCCAGTGTCCATAAAGGCTTCAGTCACTACGCATACCATATGAGCCGGAGGTACAACCCTGGAATGTGTACTGCACCTCTAACTTCTCATCCGCAGTATAGTACAAGTGCTCGTGGGCCCTTCGGGCCCCTCGCACTTGCTCCTGCGGAGGGCTCTCGTGCTGCTATATTTTAGTTATAGCTGTGGGCAAAAAATTCTACGGAAATCCTATGCCGGGCGCCGGAAGCGGCGTTTTTTGGTCAACATGTGATCGCTCATTAAATATAGTAAAAATTTTTCAATCGTGATGGGACCAAGCTTTTTCGCATCAGCGAATTTTTTGCGATTTTTGTGCCAATTTTGGTGCGATCTGAATGTGTAGTTTCGACTGCCCAAAACACACACACACACACACACACACACACACACACACACACACACACACGGATAGTGCTATAGTATATTAGATTATGCTTTCACCGTCCTCAGACTAGGAAATTACATTAAATTTTCCCGCACTTCTGGCGAGGGTTGAGAAAGTAAAAATATCAGTGCAACATGGAAGCATAAAGGTAAACCCACCGGAAGTTGCAAGGTTCTCAGAAGTCTTAAGTCAGTGTGGTGTGGTGGATAGAGTGTGTACGTCCCCTGATGGGTGTGTGTGTGTGTGTGTGTGTGTGTGTGTGTGTGTGTGTGTGTGTGTGTGTGTGTGATTACTTTAATATCATAACCGTTTGAAGGCTATCAGTTCATCACACTTTATAACTGTTATTGGCACCATGTTATGAAGTAATTGCATTATTTAGACTTCCTAACTAAGAAAAACGTATACACACGAAGTTTTGCGGAAGATGAGGACAATCAGTAAAATTTATATAAAGCAAGAGTTAAAGACGGACAATTCTCTCTCTCTCTCTCTCTCTCTCTCTCTCTCTCACACACACACACACACACACACACACACACACACACACACATACAGTTCTCCCCCTCTCTCTCTTTTAAAACTGTCTGCCTCCCACCTTCCCCACCACACTAAACTTAGGCCCCTGCTTTTTGGACCATCTTCTCGAAAATGATGTTACGTATTTACTTATGTTCGGGACTCAGGTGGTGTGGGGGGGGGGTACAACGGGGACTGAGAGGGGGGAGGCGGTTTCGCGAGATGGAGAGGGAGCTTGGAGGGACGGGGAGGGGTGGGGAGGAGGCTTGGAGGGATAGAGGGTGATTGAGAGCGGTGTTGGGGAGGACAGGAAGGGATGGAGAGGGATTTAAGGAGGACAGTGAATGAGTGGAGTGGAGGGGGACTGGAGGGAAGTAGTGGGGACTGGAAGAGATGGAGCCATTTAAAGGGGTGGAGAGGGGGACTGGAAAAGGTAGAAGGGAAATGGAAGGGTAGAGCGGATCTGGGGGGGTGGAGGGCGACTGGAAGGGGTGGAGGGGGATGGGAGGGGTAGAGTGGAACTGGGGGGGGGAACTGAAAGGGGTGGAGGGGGATTGGAGGGGTGGAAGTGGATTGGAAGGGATGAAGGGGACTTGGTGGGGGTGGAGGGGGGCTGCAAGAGGTGGGGAGGAGTGGAGAAGGATTGAGAAATAAGAAGGGGTTGGCTCTGAAAGAAATGGAGAGAGAGAGAGAGAGAGAGAGAGAGAGAGAGAGAGAGAGAGAGAGAGAGAGAGAGAGAGAGAGAGAGAGAGAGAGAGGAGGGGTAATGGAGGATTGGAAGTGGTGAAAAGGGGAAGTGGAAGAGGTGGGGAGAGACTGGGAGGGGTGGAAGAAGTAATGACAGGAGAAGAATGGAGCAATTAAATGAATGAATGGAGGAGTGAGATGGGAAAGGTGTGGAAATTGAATGAGTCAACAAGCAACGCGCGCGCGTGTGTGTGTGTGTGTGTGTGTGTGTGTGTGTGTGTGTGTGTGTGTGTGTGTGTGTGTGTGTGTGTGTGTGTGTGTGTGTGTGTGTGTGTGTGTGTGTGCGTGCGTGCGTGCGTGCGTGCGTGTGTGTGTGTGTGTGTATGTGTGTGTGTGTGTGTGTGTGTGTGTGTGTGTGTGTGTGTGTGTGTGTGTGTGTGTGTGTGTGTGTGTGTGTGTGTGTGTGTGTGTGTGTGTGTGTGTGTGAATGGGGACGCAAACGTGTGTGTGTGTGTGAATGGGGAAGCAAACTTGTGTGTGTGTGTGAATGGGGAAGCAAAAGTGTGTGTGTGTGGGGGGGTAATAAATGAATGGACTCTGTGTGTGTGTGTGTGTGTGTGTGTGTGTGTGTGTGTGTGTGTGTGTGTGTGTGTGTGTGTGTGTGTGTGTGTGGTGAATGGGGAGACGTGTGTGGGAGAGTAGGCAATGAATGGCCTCTGTATGTGAGTAAGAGGTGGGTGAGGAGTGTGTGGGTGAATAAGGAAGAGGAGGCGAAGTGCAGCAACAAGAGCAAGGGATGACGTCAAGAGGGGAGGTGATATAGTGCAAAAGGGAGGGATGGAGGAGGTTTAGAATGGAGGGAAGGGGGGAAAAAAAAAAAAGAGGGAGGGAGACGGAAGAGGAAGGGGGAAAGAGGAGTGGGGGAAGAGGAAGAGGGGAAAAAGGGGCAATGATTCGGAATAAGAGACATGGTTAGTGAAAAAGGGGGGGAAGGGAAGAGGAAAGGGGAAAAAGGAAGACGAAAAGAAGAAGGGGAAAGTGGGTGAAGATTCAGAATTTAGGTAAGGAGAGAGAGAGAGAGAGAGAGAGAGAGAGAGAGAGAGAGAGAGGAATATTGAAAAGGACGAAAGAGATATAAGAAAACGGAAAGCGAATAATCATCAGACTGGATGCATGAACTGGGTAAAAAAGGAGAGGGAAGGAGAGAGAGGACGAAAATAAGTGAAGTTATGATGGGTAAATGAATGGGAGAAAAGCAGGAAGAAAGTTATTGGAAAGAAGGTAAATGTTTACAACGGAAGCAAAGACTGAGAATAAATGAGTGGGGGAGGGGAGGGGAGGGGAGGGGAGGGGAGGGGAGGGGAGGGGAGGGGAGAGGGGAGGAGAGGGGAGTGGAGGGGGAAGGGGACGGGAGAGGAAGTGAGGGAGAGAGAGAGAGAGAAGGAGCGGGAGAGGAAGGTGGAGGAGGGAAGGAAGGTGAGGAAAGAGAGAGAGAGAGAGAGAGAGAGAGAGAGAGAGAGAGAGAGAGAGAGAGAGAGAGAGAGAGAGAGAGAGAGAGAGAGAGAGAGAGAGAGAGAGAGAGAAAATGGGGCAACGAAGAGGAGATAACATGCAGAAGGAAAAGTAAGGAAAAGGGATGAATGATGGATGAGAAACGGAAGAAAAAGTGGAAGAGAAAAGATATGGGGGGGGGAGAAATGGGGCAAAGATGCGCTTGGAGGGGGAGGGGAGAGAGATAATAATGAAAAAAGATGAGTGATGGAGTGGCAAATATATGGGGAGAGGGAAAAAGATAGAGTGAGAGAGAGAATGAGAGCGAGAAAACTGGGTCTGAGGAAGGTACAGCGCCAAATTTGGAGCACAGGAGATGTAAGTGTTGCGCAGAATGTTACTGTTCCTGTATTATTCTGCTGGACAATAACAAAGGAGCATTAGTAGGCAAGGGTGTGTGGGGAAGGAGAGAGGTGGGACGGGGGAGGAAGACGATGGAGGAAGGTGTAGGAGGAGGGAGAGAGAGATGCAGAACGAGGGTGAAGAGATGAGAGAGGAATATGAAGGAGGAAGAGAAAGAAGAAAGGCTAGGAGAAAGAAGATGGAAACAGCGAATGATAAGATGACGAAATGGAAGTATAAAGCGAAGGGGGAAGAGGAAGATGCGAGAAAGACAAACAATGTGAGACGTGTGACATAAAAAAGGAATTGGGAAACAGAACAGGAAAGATAATGACCAAGGAGAAGTATACAGAAAAGGAGAAAAGGGAAGACAAAACTGGAAGATAATTATTGAGGGAGGAGACATAAAAGAGGTATGGGAAACAGAAAAGGAAGGATAAAGACGTAGAAATAGGATGAAAAAGAATGATGATGATGATGATGATGATAATGATGAGGATGAGGATGAGGATGAGGAGGAGGAGGAGGAATGACAAATAAAAAAAAAGCAAAAAAAACAAGAATTAAGTGAAACGATGGAAAAGACGAAACATGATGAAATATGAGATGGGGAGATGATGAAGAAGACGCAATGATAAGGACGAGGGAAAACACACGAGAAACGGAAAGACGCCTCAGTAAACCTGCCATAATCCAAACCTGCTCTGACTCCCACCTATGCACCAAATTCTCATCATTACGTCACATTTTCTGACGTCCTCCTGTGCTGTTAGGGCTATGGTAAGCTATAGATAAACTGCCTCTTAAAACTCCCCTTACTGGAAGCTCTCGTAATAAGTCCCTCTCTCTCTCTCTCTCTCTCTCTCTCTCTCTCTCTCTCACGTTGATTTTCGCTATGAACTCCACTTTTGCGGAAAAACTGACTAAAACAGTGCTTCGAACTTTAAGATTTCGCAGTAGTCGCATTTTTTACTTTTTTTTTTTTTATCGTTCCCCTGTAAGTTGGAAAAAAAAAAAAATTCTACAAGAGTTCCACCTATAAAACTAATATGCCACTTTTACCCAATTAACAGTACCAGGTGTGGGGGTAATGTGGTATTATAGAACATATTTCTTAACTTTTCACTCTGATATACCAGTACGGTCCCCCACATCATTCCTTCGGCAGTACAGGCACAATATTTGGGCAGGGCGGCGCTCTAAAAATACGAGTTCTTGGGTAAATGCATCGCAGGAAAAAACTGTATATACAAACAAACGCAGGGACACAAACACATCTGGCTTTACTGAGCGTCATGCCAAGGCGAGGCTCACTAAAGGCGTAGGAGGGAGAACTGGCGGTGTGGGTATACCTGGCGAATGAACGAAATGAATTGGGAAAGAACTCGGGAAAGACTATTTATGGAGGACAATAATAAAAGTAATGAAGTTGGGGAAAGGCAAAATCGAGGGAGGAAATAGGTAAAGTGAAGATACAGATGACTGGGAATGTACTAAGTGAAACCGAATGAAGAAGATCTAAGGAAAAGAACAGACTGTGGAAAACAAAAGGGTAATACAGGATGAGGAATACTAGAAAGAAAAATATGGATACACTCAGATGGTGGCAATGAGCGAGAGGAAACGAGAAAGGAGTAAGGAAAAGAGACAAAGGAGTGGAGTTGCAAAGGTAATGAAAGGGGGAATAGAAGAATGAAGGAAAATATGAAGAAAATGAAGAAGGAAGAAGTAGTGTAGAAGCTGTGAGTGATAGTCACAGGTTCTCCAGACCTTGTTGCCAAGCCCTCGTTCTCTATCACTACACCCCCTGCCCCCTATTCCCCCCTCACGCACACACCACCCAAATACCCCTCACCCTTACCCCCACCCTTACTACCCTACACTATACCCTCCCCCTACACACACACACACACACACACACACACACACACACACACATGCTCGTAGCCTACCCCTTACACCACCACCACGCCATCCCTAACACAAGCATACCAACCCTACCTTCATCACCCTCAACACCCTACTACTCTTCCCCTAACACATAACGTATCACATACTTTACCACTCCTACCACTTCGCACACCCCATCCTTTAACACTAAGCATACCGTTACCCCCACTACCTATGGCATCCTACCACTCCTTACATCCTACCACCGCTAAAACCTCGCATCTCCTAGCTTCCCTTACACATTTCACATCATAACACCACAAACATTTGGTATACCCTAACTCTTCTTACACCTCTCACACCCTACCATGCCAAGCTTAAAATACACCCATCCTTTACACCCTGCCACCCCTCACACCCCTACACTCCACACTACTGGCTGTCGTCTTGCCCCTATACCTCATAACCTCTGCCCTCCATCACCGTATGCAGAACGTATATTTTTCTTTACACTTTTCATCTCCTTTCTCCGCTCCCATCATGCCTCTCGTTGCCTTCCGCACCACTTCAGCCTCCGTACCAGTGCCATCTCACAACAGTGTCTTGTCCTGGTTTCCTTGACTGACCTACAATATATTAACTGTTGGTGTAAGATCCAGTGGTAGGTTGCGCCTTCAGTATAACCTCAACTAATTTGACTGTTTCCACTAAAAACATTTATACAAGGCAAACACCCGAAGCCAACACGGCCATTCCTCCTACTACGTCGTTAGCCACGACAACATTAAAATATATTACTTCTCTGCCTCTACCACCAAACCTGTTACAACCCTGCAGGCACTGCAACTTTTCTCCAAGTCCCTTTTATGTTCCAAAACCTCACCACTCGTACACAATGCATCACCTGACACCTTTCCTATTCATCACTCTTTCACTTTACTATCATTCAGTCTCCTCTCTGCCAAGCAGATCCTTTACATCCATTTATTCTGAGCCAAAGAATGCCTTGATATTACTAAGTATAACAAGCATTTTATCTATCAAAGAGAGGAGGTTTTAAAACCTGAGGCAACTGAATTTGCTACAACTACCCGTATTTCCTGCAGCCATATCCTGTACCATGCTAATCCTTAGTGTTCAATAAACTAGTGGCACCTGACATCTGTGTCGCCAGGTAAACCTGTTTCACTCACCGTATCGTTTATCACTCATCCAACGCGGACTTGCTGTATGTATACCCTGTACCATCAGCTCGTTAGTTCATTCACTTCTTGTACCCTTATCCTGCTATACCATCAACTTGTGTGCCGTATCCCACTTGTCCATCTACTCTGTGTTACATCAGGCCCCTATACCACTCATACTCTGTGCCATCAATCTCTGTGCCACCCTCCCCCTGTGCCAGCCACCCCCTGTGCCACCTGCCTCACTAAATTTACCCCGGACCAGCGAGCCAGAGGAGGCAGGGAACCCCCAGAGGTCAGGCAGGTGGGGCTCACATGTCCTTCCATCACACGCACACACGCACATGCAACCGAACGTACCCGAACCACATGTATGCGCGTACATAAATACATTAATACATAAAGCAAATATACACCAGTATGTACAGTATACTGACAGCACTGTTTCATAATTCATCTTCGGCGAAATGTAAACATTACGTTCACTGCCTGCAACGAGACAACATACAATTGGCAATACATTATTATACATGACAGTAGGTGGCCAGAATCATAAGCATTGATCATCGACGCTGCCCTACAAGATGAACCCCGTATCAAAGCTCCCTCTGGTAATAAGGTATCCTTAGACAGCACGCCACATTCAAAGTATGGTTATTCAGAAGATTTCTACATATACGTCAATAATAAGGTACACCTAAGATGTATTTTTAAAAGGAAAAGACACTGCACACAGCCAAACAGACCAGTACACAAAGCTGTGCACATTATATATATATATATATATATATATATATATATATATATATATATATATATATATATATATACAGGGTGTCCCGGGAATTAAACCTGATACTTTGGGAAATGATAGATGAGGGAATTCTAAGCAAAAAATGTTATATGAACATATGTTCAAATCTCAACCGTTACGGAGCTACAATTACTGATGACCTTATGGGCAAAAATGGTGTCCATACTTCGCCTATAAGGTCATCAGTAATTGTAGATCCGAAACAGTTGAGATTTGGACATACGTTCATATAACATTTTTTGCTTAGAATTCCCTCATCTATCATTTCCCAAAGTATTTAGGTTAACTCCTGGGACACCCTGTATATACAGTATATATATACAGTTATAGTTATAGTTATAGTTACAGTTATCTCTTTATATATTTATTCTGGCCAAGTTTCGCTTGCCCTTCGAGAACAATACAGATCAGAGTTGAAGAAGAGGGTGGGACGGGTCCCAAACTTCTATTTTCATCTTGCCATGAACAACCTGCTCCAAGTGAGACCTGACAATGAACTGTCTCTAACACTACCAAGGGGAACCAACGCCATCATGCACCAACTTCAATATTCATACAGGGACAAATTCAACCAGCACGCCACTATAAAATTATCTTATTATATCATCAATGTGAGGCTACTCAAACTTGTACTACTTCTTACTGTTATCAGGAACTTTCTTGTTCTTTGTTTTCACTGCTCTTATTTTTTTTTCTTTGGAACATTAAAGCGTCTCAGTCATCCCTACTAACAGTACACATGGACTACCAGCACCGCCAGGAGTCTGAGGTTAGCAATAGTGGCGGCGAATGAAGAAGAAAAAAAAAAAAGTACAACAGACCTACATCCGAGTTTCAGGGCCCTTAGGTTAATGCCATTGGTATGGTGTCGTACAGGAGATGATATGGTGTGCTGTGATGTGAGAAGGTGCGGTGGCTTCGCTAAAATCGCTTAAGTCTACGGGAGTGAAGCACCTCGCTTCCGAAAATCATAAGTGAGGGGCACATGGACTGAACCGCTCCTAAAGATGCTTCTACATCTAAATACTGTGAATGATAAAGGCGGCAGAGAGGGCAGAGGACAGTGAGGGAGGCGAAGGAAGTTTTGGTGGTGCTGATGAAGGAAGGAAGAGAAAGTGACAAGAAGACATTAATTATGGTGGCACTTACCAGGAGAAGGTGACGAGAAGGTGAATGACAAACGAAATGCCAGTGAAATACGGAAAGTAGCGTGGGAAAGAGTGAATGCAATGGTCAAAAATGTGTCCCTGGTTATGAGAAAGGAAAAAGGAAAACTGGTGGTATCAAAAGACCATTGAAGCTTTTGTGAAGGCAAGGGGTGATGAGACTTGTAGTGGTGGCGGCAAGATAGTAGTAACTGTGGTGGTGGCAGGGTATGATAGGACTAACTGTGGTAGTGGCAGGGGATGATAGGACAAGTAGTGGTCGTGGCAGGGGATAACAGGACAAGCAGTGGTGGTGGCATGAAAGATAGGCCTAGTAGTGGTAGTGGTAGGGGATGATAGGACTGGCAGTGTTGGGGGCAATAAATGATAATAGTTCTTTCACTTTAGTTTGCGGAGATTTTCGATATTTTGCAGACTATTTCTCGTAGCTTGATCGTAAAATGGACAATAATACGACTTCACAACTTTTCCACAGCACTTTTTCGTGACTTGCACCATATTCTAAAGTGAATCTCTTGTTATCGTTCGGCGACTCAAGACAGAGAAATGGCAATTTTCCGCCTAGTTAAAGATAACAAAGTATGGCAGTGGTGGTGGCAGAGGAGCAGGCAAGAGTAGAGAAGGGTACAAACGAAATACAGAGTTGGAGGTCTACTGGTCTACAGCTTTCACATCCAGATTATAAAACTAGCTTATAAATGATGGATCTTTAACTTATATTAAAACTCTACCTTCTAATTGTTGTTGGGTTTGAGAATTAGCAAACAATTTTGATGATTAGTGACCCCCCCCCTCCCTCTCTCTATTCAGAGTCTGCATCTAGGTATCACTTAGGGTTCTGTCTAATACGACTGTTCTTATTCTTTTGAGGTGGAGGTTGCCTCTTCTATATAAACTCTATCATGGTAAAAAAAAAAAAACGATCTCAAGCATCAGCAAACAACGCTCCCCCCCCCACCACCACCACCTACTGTACACAAACCTTCTAACTTACTGTCCACTGACTCCAGCAGTTTACTACGAATGAACCATGAAAGCAAACCACAGATAACTAACCTCGACGGCTGTTCCCAGGGGCCCGAGCTTCCTTATAATGTCCAAACCCGTACCTCCAAAAAGCCTCTTGATATGCCTGAAACATTTTACTACTGCTTACCCTAATAATAAAGACTGAGTTCTCTGAGGTACTGAAGATTTTGCCATTACCTTTCTCGGTCACACCTTGTATCCTACACTCAGTAAACGACAAACATTTCTTCTTGGATCCCTCAACATGCAACTCCGGCCCCTAGTGTTTAATCTGTGAGTCCTTGACAAGTGGAAGGCTATGCTCATCTTGGACTTCACCTTCCAGACGCTGAACTTTACTCCCAGTACGAGTATTCATGCTGCTATCGCTTTTATCTTAGCCTTGACCCTTCCCCTCAACTGATGGAAATTATCCGTATCTTCCAACAATCTCACCCTTAATCATTTTGGTTTTCAATTCACTTGATATTACTTTCCATTTTCTCTACGTACTGTACAGGTATGCTGACTAGCTGTGATCTGACCTGCATCTCCATCCCACCACTACTGTACAGTCTGTCGCTCATCACACAAATACAGTACCTTCCTCTTACCTGACCTAAGCTTAATCATAAAAGAAAGATCTACCTTCATCAGATCACGAATGAACTGAGGTAGCAACTGGAAAATAAGCAGGTTATCTTAGAGCAGAAAACATGGTGAAGGGGTATAAGTGGGGGGTATGGAACAAAACTTGCAGTGGTACTCGTACCAGTGAACCATGTGTAAAAGTGGAAGAGAACAATGAAAGTTTTAATGAAGGCACAGAACAACACTTGTGGCCATGGGAGGGGATGGAAGGGCCCTGAAGTGAAGGCAGAGGACGATGACCCTGTAGTGATGGTTGAGAGCAATAAAAATACTTATGGTGGTAGAGGTGACGCCTAGTAGTGGTGGTAAACAGCAAGAGAATTAGCAATGGTGACAGACGACCAGAACCTTAAGGTGGTCGCAAGAGTACGATAAACCTCGTAGTGATAGCAACTGAACAAAAAAAAAATAAATAAATAAATAAATAAATAAAATTAGTAGTGGTGGCAGAGAAAGTTGGCTGGCAGTAGTTGTGGTAGTGGCGGTGATGGCAGGGAAGAACAGAACAAAAAACTTAGTAGTGGTGGCAGGGAAGGTTGGTTGGCAGTGGCTGTGGTAGTGGTGATGGCGGTTGGGAAGAAAGAGCTTTCACCTGGGCGCTGACTCACCTACCTGCAGAGCCAAACAACCACGTGCTTTGCCCCACCTTGGTTTGACTTGGTGTGCAGGCAGAAGCAAACTAAGGGTGAGGACGTCAATGGTTCCTCTGCATATTTAGAGTGTGAACTATCAAAGCGAGACTCCAACCCATTTGATTATTGCGAATCAGGCCTGACAAAGATCTCTAATCCTTTCAGCTCAGATGGCCATGTATAACCAGAACGGGGGGTTAATTTGACAAGCAACCAAGGAGATTCATTCCCATTTCATAACTGAGGCTCACTGAATTTAATGCAACAACAGCTTAGTATTCAAGTTGAGGAAGTGGCCCAGTACTGTCAGATGAAAACAGACTATAAATTAGCTACGTATCATTAATCTTTGACACAGTTTTGACACAGTGAAGATGGTACTGATAGCAACTGTAAAGGAGGAAAGAGGAGCGGGAAAAATGGGAGAAAACAAGAATTAAATAAATGAGAGAAGAATGTGGGATTGGAGACAGAACTGAAGAGAGGTGGGGGGGGGGTGAAAGAAAGGGAGAAGAGTAAGACACATACATGATGTGTCATAAAATGTTACGTTAATAGGTGAGAGCTGGGAAGAAGAGATGAATGCAAAAAGTGACAAATGCGAAGAATGATGAAACCCATAGAGATGAGTTGCAAGAATAGGATAGGAAGATACAAAACAATACTAATAAATCTGAGTTTAAAGAAAAGGAAAATATACAAAACAACAATTAAATCGGAGTAGCAAGAAAAGGGCACGATAATATAAGAACTATTAAATTTGAGTTCCAAGAAAAGGACCGAAATATATAAAACAAACTGCGCTATGATCATTATACCCACCCTCGTTCCCAGCACACACACGCATCCAATAAACAGACGAATTAATATATGAATTTGATGATCTGTACTCTTGACCTTGGATTCTGCGAGATATAAAATTAAACTAGACATAGCAATACTGTAGAAATCCCCCTCTGCCAACTCGGTACGATTCTTGGTACGATTTTTTTTCAGGTCTACGAAATGTGTTTTTGGCTGGAATCAGGTTGTTATTTGTTACTTTATTTTGCTAACTTTAGACGATTTTATTCAGCACTGAGATTTTTCAGACTGGGGAGTTATAGTTTTCACTACCCGCTTCAGTATGACAGGCCTTTCTGAAGTTAAAATCGCATGGCGACAATAAAAGCCATTGTACTTTAGGGGTTCACACACACACACACACACACACACACACACACACACACACACACACACACACACACACACACACACACACACACACAAGCATGGTCAGTTTTATATCCAAACTTGTCTCCTACCTCGAAAATTTAAATAATAAATAAATAACTTAAAACTGAGTACTTCCTAAAATCTGGATGTGAGCGGCTGGAGACAGGAGAGGTGCGGGAGGGGCAATGATGTATAGTATGTTTCATTATGTCTGACTCTTTTGTGTATCTTATGATTATGAATCTTAAGCGAGTGACTATTTGTAATGATGATGATGATGATGATGATGATGATGATGATGATAATAATAATAATAATAATAATAATAATAATAAAATATTATTATTATTATTATTATTATTATTATTATTATTATATTATTATTATTATTATTATTATTACTTGCGCTTAATGAAACATACAAAATTACAATATTCTTCCACATGTGTCAGAATGTAAGCGACTGTGTGTGTGTGTGTGTGTGTGTGTGTGTGTGTGTGTGTGTGTGTGTGTGTGTGTGTGTGTAAAACTACAACACATACGAATCAAGACGCGTGGAGGGAGAGCACAGTGATGACCATTCCAGTCCACACCCCGTCGCTCATCAAGTTTCTTAAGTTTATCCTCATGTCATACCCAGTCCTTATATATGTCTTTTCAAAATACAGTTTATTAGTTTGCCTACATTCTTTTTCTCTTGCCATTTTCTTACACTTCCAAGTACACTATTCTCCAACTCGGTTCACAGAGGAATGTTACTTACTAAATTTCGAATATATATTGTACGAGACCTTCTTTAATACATAATACTCGCAAAGTTATGATATTCTGTTCCAACCCCGTTTTCAATTTATCACTTATTCTTTCTTCATTCTATCTGACTTTCTTTTTATTTCCAGTTCGTTTGTTTCGTCTACCTACCGTACTTTTTTGTTATTCACTCCTCTCCTCTCTGTATCTTAATCTTTACCCATTTATATTACGTTCTCATTTCTTCCTCTTTTCCTCGTCCTCCTCCTCCTCTTCTTTTCCCCATCCCCATTCCTTCCCGGCCATCGCATAACATCCAACGTGACGTACTGGCAATATGAGGGCTTGGCACTGAAGATGCCTCGTGTCCATCCTCATGATATTGAGTGCCACGCCTACACTGTCACCTTCCTTACCTCTCACCTTCACCCCCACGTCTCACCGTCACCCTCATACCCCATCTTCATCATCATCATCATATTCACAAGTCACCGTCATCCTTACACTTCACTCACGTTCACGCACTACCCCCACTCGCACACTCCACTCTCACCTCACCCTCGCATTCCATTCTCACCTTTGCACTCCATCTTCATCCTCACACTCTACCTTCATTCCTACACTTAACCTGCACTCTAACACCAACTTTATTCTCACACGCCTCCCTCACCATTACACTCTGCCCTCACCCTCACACTCCACCTTTACCCTCACTCTCACACTCCACCACCCTCACTCTCATACTCCACCCTCTGTCTCACACTCCACCACCCTCCTCTCACACGCCATCACTCTCACTCCACATTATCTTCACCTTCACCCTCACACTCCACCACTCTCCTCTCACACTACACCCTCATTCTCACACTCCATCCTTACTATTACACTTCACTTGGTTGGTTTTTGCCCTACCATACAGGGAGCGGAGGAAGGCCCTGGTTCGGAATAAAGGTCTGAGTATGGATGGTGCATGAAGACTGAATGAACGTGTGCGACGGTGCAACCGAATGAATGAACGAGTGCCAGTGTCTACATGAACGTAAGGGTAAAGCTCAGGAATGGTATCAGAATAAAAACCCAAGTGTGGAAAATACTGAAATGGGGCTTATGTAGAGTATGAGGTGTGTAAGGGCGAAAAGAATGAAACGGATACTAAACAGGAAAACGAATGGAGTAAGGAAGTCTGTTGGTCTGATGGTACTGAGGCGTGTGCTGTAATGGCCACACTGAACGAATGGCTATGAACACAGAACAAGGCAGTGACACAGGGTAGTCTATATTATGAGTGCGTTTGAGAATAACAGGCAAAATGGAAGGCCAAGAAGAAAGTGGAAATTCATAATGAGTAAATGTGTGTTTAAGTGAGGTATGGAAGCAGATGATGGAAAATAACTGATGGACGACCAAAATGTATGGATAAAATATGTACGGTACGGAGACGAACATGACAAGGTTTGCACTTTTTTTTTTAGGTAGACATAATGGTCTCTAGCTCACAGGCATTATGAAACTTTTTTTTTTTTTTTTTTGGGGGGGGGGGGTTCGTTAGGCTTTAAATTGTAGAGAGAAGAATCAAGGTCTTAAAATTATAAGGGAATATATGTATGGTCCACTTCATTAGGTACTTTGTTGACAGATCCTGTTTATACATTCCTCTCACCGTATTAGTGGCCGGCGGTGGCGGCGGCGGCGGGAGCGACGACGTCGACTAAAGTCACTAAACGACGATGACGGATGATGATAAACTGCAGAAATCATACAGATTAATATACTTTATTTAATTTGGGTGTTTACTTTTGCCTGTCAGTTCACTCCGCCCTAATAATACATTAGCGTCACCTCCCCCCCCCCTCAATCTGGTGTAGGTACATTATATACATTAAAACGAATCTTCATCCAGTAAGAACTCCAAAACCATCTGTCGGTAATACAATTTATATTCAACCACGTTCATACCGATTAAAGAAAGACCTGATATGCGAAGCGAAATACCACTGCATGAATTTAAAAGTTAAGAAACATTAGCTGATGTAGTTTCAAGAGCTGTTTGAAGATATGAATAAACACTGACAATAAATCCCATTCCACACTAAATATAAAAGAAAGGATTGTGTGAGGGTAAAACTGTTGATACTGCACCCTCAATTTCTTAATGGCAATTCACTTGGAAAATGTCAATTACTTAACTCATACTTACACAGAAAATAAAATGAAATATTATGGTTCAAACTCTGCGTATTCTACAAAAGGCTTCATTTTATGAAAACGCAAGATATATGTAATTCTTTCTTGCGAAATATATTCAACCTTTACATATATATTTCTTTCATATGACCAAAACCTAACCAGGCAGTGAGCACAGACGGTACACTTTTCCACTTTTCACTTTCCTCTGCCGGCCAATATTCCTACCCTAAGAACCTTTCCATGCTTTTCAGCCCACACATGATGCTCTTTAACAACGCAGCATCAGGGAGGAAAGTGATGACTGTGCATCAAGTGTAAAGTAGCAACAGTGATAACGAACATTTTCCCCTCACTGTGCGTTACCACAGTATGACAGCCTGCATGGAGACACTGCACGTGCCCTCTCACCGCAGCTTGGCACCGTAACAGCTACCATTTTCATACCAACATTAAAAGAGTCGAGGCAGAAAATTGAGACCACGACGTTTCGCTTTGGGGTTGTCGGTGGATGAAAAACACGACAGTCTGCTACAGCCCCACTCTCTCTGAATCACCACTAAGATTATGAGTGTCCCATATTTTGTTACACTTTCAGAGTTTTATGCTACTAAGATGAGATTAAGATGTAACAGTGAACAGAACTCTCTCTCTCTCTCTCTCTCCCACTGCGGTCAATGGCACCTTCCGCCCCACCTCTCTCTGCGACGCACTCCTGCCTGCATCCCCAACACAGATTTCCTTACTGTAGTTGATTTCGGCACTTTTTCTTTTCCAGGAAGTTCTAGGTTAAGTTAGGCTAGTTTAGGTTAGGTTCATGTTAGGCTAGTTTGGGTTATCTTAGGTCAGTTTAGACTGCGAGGGTTAGGTTATGGTTAAATACAGTATGGGCATGATTATCCTAGGCTGGGAAAATTAAGTGCGCTATGCTAAAATAGCTTACAGTACGGAAATATTCGTCCCCACCAGCCGGAGGGGAGTGGGGAGGACTTGAGTGGGGGTTAGGGGATCTGTACCACCCTTCCACCCCCTATCCCCACCCTTAAACCCCCCAACACACACCCTCAACTTACATCACACCTACCATCGTACCCACACCACTCTAATGGTGAAGTAACAGGGTGTGAAGTAACTTCTACATAAAGTAGGGCAAACCAAGGCAGTGATACAGATTACAGAACAGGTAATGTCATCGACGATGAACTAAGTACTGGTACATATTTTCTGTATATATTATCCTACTGAGACCTATGGGGGTTCTCTGTTCTGAATAAACCTGTAATAAAAGCTTGGACAGAGGTCTCATTGGCTTATCATTTTCGCATACATAAGCCCAATATGAACAAACGCAAGTCAACTAGGATAAATTAAAAGTAACATGCTAGAGAAACGAGATAAAACTAGAGCACAGTCACTCACGCTACCGTATTCCTATGTACGTGGTGATGGAGATACTGATACTTAGAACACCGCTCCTATCGTTTAGCATCGCCATACCCTCTTATATAACAAGAAAAGTTCAGCCCAATGGATACTGCAGATGGCAATAAGGAGAATAATATGGGCTAATACTGCCCGTAGACAAAACAAGTTACAGTGCGGTTCAAGTTGGGGGTTAAAGTGATGCTAAGCAACATGTACACAAGTGCATGATCTCTGTAACTGTCTCGCCATAACAGACTAGTATGCACCATTTCATATATATCTAAAACGGCAACCCTTACTCTGTGGTTTTATAATCGAGGCGCCTTGTAACATGTGGGTACGCGCCACTTCAGCTAAAATTATGATTATTATTATTATTTTCTTATACCACTGTCTTCCTCAGGTCGTTCGCTACCCAGGGAGTGAAACAATGCCTTTTGTGTCGCCTCCAAGTGGGTAAAAAATCACCTAATTCAATGGGGTACGCACCGTGGTTATAGCCAAGTCCCCCAAATTCAGGTAACTCCAAATTCGCACCGTCAAAGTTCAAACAGGATGAGATGAAAGTACCCACAACCCATGAAAGTGAAGCAAGTGAAACTGAATAACCTTTACACATGACACCTTACATCCCTGACCAGCACTGTGACCACTTCTTTTTTTCCCCTGTGCAAGAAGGCCCTCGAGCAACAACTCCAAGTACGAAGGTCATGGCGCAGGGGAATGACGTCCTTGACAATGATGAGTGGATATCTGGTGGATTATAGAAAACTAGAATTTTGTTATATTTATTAATGTCTTCGTGTTTCAGGACTGGGAGGTTCGTCTGTAATGAGTAAAATCGTTGTGTGTGTGTGTGTGTGTGTGTGTGTGTGTGTGTGTGTGTGTGTGTGTGTGTGTGTGTGTGTGTGTGTGTGTGTGTGTGTGTGTGTGTGTGTGTGTGTGTGTGTGTGTGTGTGTGTGTGTGTGTGTGTGTGTGTGTGTTGGTGACAGAGAGAGAGAGAGAGAGAGAGAGAGAGAGAGAGAGAGAGAGAGAGAATTAAGTATCCCAGCAACAGAAACCGATGCACCAGGGCACCAGACGACAAACCAGGGCTCTCCCACCTTATGCAGGCTTTAAAATATTCAGGAAATCTAGAACTTATACTACATCCCTATTTTTTTTTCATAATTTTTCCCCTCAAACCACAGGGATATCAAGCAAGAAACGGAGTATAATCTAACAGGGTACCATCAAGACGTACTATCATTAAGTTACACAATTGTTACTCCTGGCATGGCAACTCGGCCAGTATTATACACAGCCAAAACTCTAACCTGAGACCCGTAAAGTACAAATCTTACTGCACACCTTACTTTTCATTTTCTTCCTTTACAACAGGCTGGCGGCAGTACTGGGCAAACCACTGTAAAACCCGTCTTGTTGCTGCCTGATGGTGTCCTGGCTGCTGCGGATATTGTGCAGCTTGGACAGTGGCCATTACCTGAACAAAGTTCAACCACGCGAACATGATACACCGCCTTTTAAAACGTAGAAACATGATGGGAAATATCCCAGTCCAAGGCTAACACAAATCAACACAGATAACATAAGCTATTATGTGCAAAGTGTGTGTGTGTGTGTGTGTGTGTGTGTGTGTGTGTGTGTGTGTGTGTGTGTGTGTGTGTGTGTGTGTGTGTGTGTGTGTGTGTGTGTGTGTGTGTGAATGTTTACATGTGTAAGTCATGTGTGCAATACGTGTGTTGTGTATACGTTCGTGGTATGTGAATATAAGTTTACCTGTGGACGTTGGAGGGACGGCCTTCCACAGGTTCGATCCCAAAGAGGTGACTGGAGGCTTTTCAATCATGTAATGCCCCCAAGGGAGGTAGGCTGGTCATCTGCCCTTAAAACTTCTGAGCTAATGTAGCCTAGCCCCCGGCCCGTACAGCTTAGAGGAATGGAAATGGCTGCTACCGTTTACTCAACTCAGTTTATCATGATATCAATACATATCAACCTGCATGGGAATTACATTATTACTCAGCAAGAAGGAGAGTTACAGCATACATCGTTTTGAATATAATAAGTGAAGTATCGCCCTGATGAGCAGTGAGGACACCGTAATAAGCCAATCTGTCATGTCACCCTGAGATCTGTGCGGGCCTGCTAGAGATGTTGGAAGCGGGTCATCACACACGCCACGCCATACCCTGACACGTGAGCCTTCCTCTCCTCTAACTGTCAGGTCTTTTTTTTTCTTTTTTTGTGGTTACACAAGCACATGATGATGTACTGTTTGACAGCAAAGTGTAGCTTTGTACACTAGATAAGAATGTCTTGATATCACAGTCCCGTGTACTGTTCAAAAGGACGAATTATACCGATATACGGATGTGTTTATTGGGAATATCCTTCACAGGCTCGGATTTGGAGAGGGGGGGGGTGGAGGGTATGCACTCCCCCTATTTTGGGCAGACAAGTATTTGTTCGTAATTAACGAACAATGTCATTTAAGAATATATATGAAATAAATGTCGTACTTTAATATCATCACAGAAAAAATTCAGCGAAAAGGGGGAATCTGATAGTGAGTAGTGCTGGATCCGGCCCTGCTTCATGTTCCCTATAAACAACAGCTCATACACAGGTATAATTCTGCCACTAGATTAAAATTTTATGGTTGTCTGTACCTTGTGATACGTGAGGGTCACTGCGGACAAGAGTAATGACTGGAGATTCAAGGCGGGAACGTAGACGTGTATAAGCCATGCAGAATTTGATAATACGTATTACAGTGATAAATGGGAATGGCAAGTGTGTATCAAAAGTGGACTACAGGGTGTGTCACGAAAGACAGGTGGCTAGTGTTATGAAGGCCTTAACCAGGAATCGAAAACTGAAACAGTGAAATTGCACTAGAAAAAGAATGATTTACGGTTGTATTATTAAAACAGTGCGAGAATGGGAAGATGAGGCTTCCCATTTTCACGGTCAATTACGGTATGCATATGGTTAGAATCAATCAGCCTGCATCTCATACTACAGAGTGCAGTCAGGTACGATACACATAAATCAGACACGATCTATCTACAGCCAATGTTTCAGAAGCTATAGTCAAAATAGGACGGCTTGTCCAAAATGTCGCCATCTCAGATTTAAAAATATGCCAAATAATGTCAAACTGTCGAATGGATGAGAAATAGTGGTGTGGTATGATAATGGAGAAGCAAGAATGAGAACAATAGTGATGGAAATACTGAGGAACACATGTAAACTTCGTGAAATAATTAAGATCTGAATCAGTAATAACAGTAAACTAGAAAAGACAATTTCGTAGTGAAGGGATTATATTAACAAACAGAAGGAAAAACACTTAACTTGACAGCTGACGGAATAGCTCTACCTCATTTCAACCATAAGTGCCTCAGAGCAACGCATTTGCGCTAATAACCAGTACACTGCAAGAGGCATCCCCTGCTCTGAATAAAATAGTCTGGTGGTTGAAAAATTAAACTTGGGTTCATTGTGCAGATGGAATTACATGTAACTGTTTCTGTCCCCATCACTATATAAAGATCCTTCGACTACATAGTAAAATCATCTGATGGTAAAAAAAAGAAAAAAGAAAAGAAAAAGACGTCATTCTATGCTGTGCGATGATGGCCATTTCCATATTTCATCGTGGAAATGGCAGAGAAATCCAGTAGGGCTGTGTTTATGAGGAGTGAATGAATGTGTTGTCCTTATCACTGGGCACTGTTAATTGCTACATCTAACTTGGCTATGTATGTCTTCTGAATGCGTGATCCACTGAATTAAGCATTATGTTAACAGCCGCTCCTACTTGCTTATATATCTTTCCTGAGGTTAGGATCCAAATTATGGCATGCAAGACACGGGAAGCTGGGACACGACGACGACGAAGACGACGACGACGAGGATAATGATGACGTCCTAAATGTCTTCATGTGCCTGTGTGACTGCCGTAATTGTGTTGACGAGACTGAATAATGGATAACTAAGTATGATCTTTCACTTTACAAGGCGAAATCCATGTGTTCCTCAGTGTTAGGTGCAGAGTCTTAAAACTAACTAGATTCCTTACGACCTCCATCAGCAATTTCTTACTTATATTTTATTCTTCACCCATACAGCTATCAAAAACTTCACAACCATAGTAAAGTAGATATTAAAGTAAAAAACATACAAACAAACTTATTCACTTTCTAAACATACACTGCTATGGTCTTTACTGTTAAGAAAAAAAAAGAATAAAAAGATAAATGCGCGTGTCTCATGAGCCAAATCTAAAGTTGCTAAAATATAAGGGCACTAACATGGGGTTTTGCTCAACTCGCTGAAGACTACGGGAGTGAAGCGCCTCGTTTCTGAAAATCGCTACTGATGGGCAGACGGACATGGCCGCTCCTAAAGATGGTTACGACCCTCTACGCTTACTTCCCCTAGCCTGTGTTACTTGTGCCATGAGTGTCAGGTTTGGTGTCATATTATTTGTCATTGTGTCAACCGCGGTGTTAATGTTATTTGTGCCGTATCATTTGTAGTGTCAAGTCTAGTGCCATTCATTTATGTCATGACTGTCCTGTGTGGTGTCACGCTATTTGTCATAAAAGCTAGGTATGCTGTGTCATGTTACCTGTGCCATAATTGTCAGTTGTGGTATCATGTAATTTGTGCCATAAGTGTAAGGTGTGGTGTCATGTTATTTGTGCCAGGTGCGG
>NC_137021.1:6075000-6100000 GCF_032717465.1 Coenobita brevimanus
AAGGCGTTATCATACAAATAAAAGTTGATAAGAAACAGATCGAGAGCAAAGCCTGCTGAACGGGGAAAGTGGTAAACACAGAGCAAACGTGGCAGACAGTATCGGCCGTGACATCACCGAGTCCAATGGCAGTATTTACAAACTCTTTTTAGCTTGTGCCTGTGTGAATATTTCTTTCACTCATATAGCTATCAAAATCTCCACAACGAAGTTAAATTCAAAGGTATTAATAAATGCCAACATTCCCAAGTGAATACAGATTGGTCTCCCTACAAAAATCTCCATCACTCAATAGAGTTGATTGTCCCCATCCCACCTCGCAGAAACTGGTAAACTCTATGGATTCGAGTTGCCAACGAATCGGGGGATAATAGTTAACTTATGGGAACATGTTTATCTTGCACACTGGTTAAAATTCTCTATGAATGCTTCCCCAATCCTGCAACAACAAAAACAAAAACAAAAACAACCTTAGACCCACAAAACAGCATCAAGGTCCCTAAGAACGGCCAGATAAAGAACAGTACCATCACAAAGCACAAGACACTGGCATCAACTTTCACCCCACCACCACCACGCTGCCCTCGCTGTGGGCCACATGGACAAAGTACTCCACGTATCAGACAACACTGCTGCGCTGAAATAAATGCGTCTTTTCACCGTCTCTCGCAGCTGCTCAAGGTCAGGAAGGTCAAGGATATTATTATTATTATTATTATCATCACTGTTATTATTATTATTATTATTACATGGTTATATACTACTACCCACTGAATGCCAGACTTCGTCTCATGTGCATAAAAATCAATATACAGCGTTTGCTCTAACATGAAGATCCCTAACTCCTTTCAACTCTGCTGATGGCTATGTGCAGTCAAAATAGTAGGTTATGACTCGTAACCAAGGAGATTCAATCCTACCTGCACATCAAAGTTCGTCGATTTCTTTGCAATTACGACTTAGCGTTCCGGTTGTGGATGAGATACAGTTGCAGAATGTGAAAATAAACTTACCATAGTACTGACCAGAATAGACTACCATGTGTGTGTCCATAACAAATATACAAGTGGCACTGGGAACCTTTGTTATGTGGACAGATTAAGAATGCATAATTTACACGTTCACAATGCCAAGAGTCAGGGGAAATTTCACTGAAGTGTTTGAGGAAGCCATAAGTAAAGTTTTAAACTGAAATGGTTCCCCATTCCTCAGACATCGGGTGGGTTCTCACTATCGAGTATAACCGTCAGGCTGGATAGAACATGTACGCGAACAAATGGTTTCAGAAGAGGAAAATTCCGCTTTTGTTTGGAGACACGATTGAAGTGAGCTGGAAAAGTAATGGATTAGTACAACAAGTCACCTTGCAATGTACCTGTTACTAATTACATAGACAGTTTCAAGGATTACCTAATAAAAGTATGACTGGAAAGGAGTACAGTATACAAGACAGAATTATTACATTTCATTTCCTCAGGTTCCAATATGATGGTAATTTCTCTTCGCCCTTTCCTAAATATTCTTCAGGCACTTTTCTTTACCTTACAAGGGATTTATTCTCACTTTTCTAAGCGGCTTTGGTATCCTTGTCTCATCCTAGGGTCGAGTCCTGCCATTAATAATGAGCTGCATAATAAAAGTCAACAGGACTAATGAGGTTAATTTTTCCATGTTTTTTATGACCCTGCCTTCTCACAAGAACTATCAGTAGTAATAAACTGATCGTCAAACCAGGCTGATGAGCTGAAGCCAAATTTTCGGTGATGCAAGCTAACATGACTATCAGATGAGTGAAAAAAAGTGTAAAGTAGATGTTGGCAGAGGGAGAGGCGGTGCGGTGTTGGATGCGAGTGTATACAACCTGGCAGGACCATCCCACGCGGTGGCCCTGTTACATCACACTGCCGGGGACAAAAAGGTGTTGCCATGGACCACGCTGTAACAACATAGGCAAACGAGAGGGAAGGGAGGATGGGGGAAAGGGGAATTCAGGAAAATGGTTTCACCAGATGTGCCCAAATTAGAGGTGAACTTTGAAGGGAAGAAAGGAAGGATGTAAATAAATAAATAAATAAATGAATAAATAAACAGATAATCTTCGTCTATCTATCAATATAGATACATAGACAGATCTATATACAGGGTGTCCAGTGAACAGTGTACCGAACTTCAGGCGATTCTTGGGCTGATCTTGAGTAAAAAGATACATCAATATTCGTCCGACTTTCAGCCATTACGGAGCTACAATTACTGATGACCTGATGGGTCGATCATGAGGGAGACCATTTTCGTTCATAACGTTGTCAGTAACTGTAGCTCCACAATGGTTATGCATTGTACCTATGTTGATACTGCATTTTTGTGCTCACAATCAACCCAAGAATCACCTGAGGTCAGTACGTGAAGTCACTGGACACCATGTGTATAATATACGGTATATCTATCTATCTATCTAGAGAGAAATTCGCTACTCTGAGACCCTCGAATAACGCCAACATATTCATTATAAACACGTGGATTTTAATGAAACTCCATACATACAAAGTTTAACCATGTCAGTCATATACTGCACTTGAAAATTCCGTGACACCTGACTTTAAGACTTTTTCTAGAAAAGTATATTGTATGTTGCTCTCCCAGCGGTGTGGCGCTAAGTGGACATAATTTGATCAGCTGCAATGATTCACTGATCACTGGTACCAAATACTGATATAAGACTGATGGCACACTGGCAGTCTAGGGGTCTGTACGAAAGGTGCTCAGGGCATACGATGACAGGAAACCCTTCATCCGGTCCTGCAACGGGTTATATGCTGAGATGTTTATCGCCAACACTACAGGGTAATGACTTTATTCTATGAAAACAAGTATTAAGATGACTAAAAGACTAAGACAAAACTAAATAAATACTAACAAGCAATGGCCCACACAGTAGAGCAACATATACGGATTATAAATTCTAATTCATCAGTATATGATAAACTGTCCGTGTGCCATGGAATTGAGAGGTAAGAAAATCAGGACAGCTTGTCCCCCAAACATCAACATTATTCGTACAATTTTAACACAGACTGACAAAGAGGAAACATGGGGTGTAAAGAGGAGGATAACTGAACATTACGATGGGAACGTGGCTGAGACATGGGAGAGTTACAAAGCTTGGAGAGCGTGGCGGCCACCAACTGTTGACAACCGGGGATGACAAACATAGTGTACCATTCACCCACACACATTTTCTTTGAACTACTTTTAATAGAAAACAGACGCTTGGAATACATACTACGTAAAACCAACTACAGTGAAATGTAACGCTGTATCATATAAATAAGGGGGCTTGCGTTTGAGTAAAGGCGAATGAGCGAATCGAAACCGGGTAAGCAGTTTTTTTTATTTCCCTATTTAAACGTTTCTGCAAACATAATCAGGGGAACACGCTCCCTGTGAAATCTGCAAACGATTCCATTAAATTTTCTGCAAATCGAGCTAATTTCGAACATAAAAAAGAAAAAAAAAAAATGTTATTATAAACTACGGTGGCATGCTTGAAGAAGTAAACTGCACTGTGAGGTAATATTTCCTTCGAACACTAGCCCAATTTTGATGTGTATAAGCATCTATAAGGTGCAGTGCAGGACCGGATCTTGTGTGTGTGTGAGGGGGGGGGGGGAGTGGGAGGCAGGGTGATAGCCAGAAATTACCCTCCCTTATAATGGCAAAGTATGAGTCAGAAAGGGATATCTATCTGCAGTGAAACATATCATCTGAACCTTCAATGAAAATCTGTGCATTCTTTCCTCTTGTCGACCACAGATTTCGGGCAAGTGTGTCCGCATCCTCACAGTGACTGCAAACACGGCTGCATATGGACGTTAGTTCTACTTGATAGCTTCCCTCGGTTCCTCTTAAACTGGGCAAAAAGTAGAATACCTACCATCCTAATCCTCATTCCTTCCCTCCTGACCACCACCCAAACCCAACTTCCTTCGCTCCTCATAGTCAAATGAGCGGCTACTTGAAAGATCGTAAGAGCAATCGTGGCTGGGATGAGAACAGAAAAAGAAACTGAATTTCATCAAAACTGTGTCTCCTGAACCTCCAGAAGACCCGCCGACATTGTACAAAACACCCTCGGCCACTCTAGTCATGACTGAGACAGCCCGTGGATCGGTATGGCTGGTTTGGTGCAAGTGTCTATCAGTGAAATGGGGAGGGGGGTGCCATATAATAGTGTATGGGAGGCCAGCTGGGTTTACAGGAAAGGACGGACTAGACTATGGCCAGAGTCGAATATACAGTACATGCACAAGCAGTAACTACTCTCTTCAACCCAGCCTAACCCCTTTTCTTCTCTCCGGCCAGCCAGTCTTGCACAGCTTTCATCCTGCCTACATCCTTTTGCTCCCGCCTGCTAATCTATCTTACATTACCGTTTACATACAAAACCTGCTTTCTTTCCGTTCTACCTCCCTACACAACTTACTGTACCATCCATCCCTCTCCCTCCTGGCTGCATGCTTTTAAGTATAGAGACCAAATTTCCTTTTGGAAGCCAAGCCTAGCGCCTACCTACCATCCATTATGTCTGTCATCAATACGTTACCTTCCTTTCTATCTGCCTATCTTCTCACCTCCCAGTCTCCTTTCCCTAATGCTAGCCCTCTCGGATAATGGAACTGACCAACTAGAAGGGAAAAGCGCTAAAATTAAAAATTCAGGAACAATTTTATACAAAACTTCAGCCTTGCGTTTCTTCTTTCTACACTAGGTGATAAAAATATAGATGGAGGTTCTGGCTGATTACTGGAATGGGCTCTGTTTCTCTTCCTTTTTACATCTCTGGTGATAAGGGAAAGAGAGAACTATGTATCAACGTAATCCCTAAGTGTATGTCATTAAAGACGACTGAAAGGGGTGGGAGTGGGAAGCTGGAACTCCCCCCCCCCTCCATCCTTTATCGTGGTTACGTGATTTGAAGACCCCACAGCCTCATATGTGTTGCATGCACCCTTATACACAGGACGGAAGGAGATTGTCTTTAGGATTAATTTTCTACTATGATTCATGTCTTCAAAAATAACCCGAGAGACCTGATCTCTATCACCCTATCCCATGAACACATAAGATACTGGGTTCAGATGATAATCATAATGATAACGATGACGACATCTTTCGTTAAGCAGATAATATAAGAGGCAGGTACATCACCGTGAGCAATGGCAAACAAGAGATGAAGCACGAGGACTTGAGAGGTGCAAAAAAGAACTGGATGGAGAGATGAGACTCTATATTTGCCAGTCTGCGATGGAATAATTTAATAAATAGATGAGATGAGCGATTAGTTGAGATAAGCCTCTGTTTTTAGATTGCCGGCAATGATAACCTCTTATATACGGTCATTCCATTACTTTTATAAGCTTTAAACAGGCCTCCGGTTTCAGGGCCAAGCTTATGAAGCCAATGATACTCCGTAATTTACAAAACAATTAAGTCAAATCTATATAGATCTGTGAATCTCAATCAGTATGCAAAATACATACGGATTTCTTTATTTTATCAATTTGTTCATGCAATATGGACACACAACTGCGCACTCTGTAAAAACTAAATTTAAAGCGGCTGGGAATATAATGACGAGAACAGGCCAAGTAACAACATGAATACTAATGCCAACAGGAAAGGGGCAGGAGGAAGAATGGAAACATTTTCCTCTATAACAGTACCGTATTCAAAGGTAACTGCGTAGTGAAGTAGCAGCAAGAAGGATAAGAGCAGTAGCTGGGAGAGGACATGTGGGGTCCCGAGGGGTGGAGAGACAACCCTCGGTTTCCTTCCTCCTTGCTACTGTTGCTGGTGGTGTGGCTCCCTGGGGACAACACCAGACCCGCCCCACCACAGCCAACGCCGCCACCACCATCACCCCCCTACATCACAGTTTCCTCTCACACCACCACTCTCGCCACGCAGCATCACTCTGCGACCGCTCCCAAGGCTTAGCTTTCTCAGTTACTTGGCTATCCTACGTCTTTATTTTACAGAGCTTGAGTTTTGCCAGATGAGGCTCTATGTCGACGCGTTGGTAGCAGTGAACATAAGCTCTTCATCCGAAAGTCGGCAGTGACAGTCGGTCGGTTACCCTGCATGGGTTTTCATTGGCAAGTGAGGGGATGAGGAGGACCAATCACAGCACTCTGAGTCTCCCTGGATCGATGTGAGTGGTGAATTTGTATCGCCCGGGCTGCGGTGCGGTTGTCAATCTGGCCATTTTTGAGTTAGGCCTTGTAATATTTCTTCAATTCAGGAACAGGATTTTGCAGACATTCACCAAATCTAGTGACACTTTATCAGTTTTAGCTTATTTCTTCGCTATTTCCTACAAATTTTAGTGCTTAGCGACTTCTAACTCCTTTAACGTGGAAGTTTAGCTACCTGTGATTTGGCAACTGGAGTGAGGGGAAACAGTGGCTGGCTCGTTTCATCGCCTGCGAAACAAAAACTTCCAAGCTTATCTCTCTCCGTTTGGGTTTATTTCTATTTGTAGTCTGAGATGGTGAGGGTGGCGCGCTGAGCTGAAATGTAGAGTCAAGTAGGGATATACAAAGCGGCTTTTGTCTGGGGGGAGATCCACGGCTGCTGGGGATTAGTACCCTCCTACCACTGATTAAACAACATGTATTCGCAGATTTTTTTTTTTTTTATTCCATTAAAAATATAGACTCGAGAGTTTCATGCAGTAAATCAACTACACTTCAACTAAGAATACATACAGGGTTACGAGGGTTCTCATCAATGAATAATATGAAGTTGGGATTAAAGAAAAACTTATTACTGCCTACAATTACACAGTTAGACATTATTAAGATCATAAAATATAACTCTGAGTTGTGTTCTTTGGCTAGAGTGATTCCTGTCTCTAAGACACCCTCATTTTGTTCTTGGTATTTTTTCTGTTTACTACCATGAACTTATTCAGCTTGAAATTAACCGCGTAGTGAAGGGGTTAACAGTACAGCTTAGGGAAACAGTTTCATCACTGAAGCTGCGACACGCAGGTGGTAAATGAAAAGTGAGTCACTGAAAGGGAGAAAAAGAGAGTGCGTATAGGAAGGCAGGGCGAGGGGGCGGTATGGAAGGGAGACATGGACTAAAGGAGGGAGAGGGGAAACAAAGGAAGGAGAGGGGAAACACGGGAGCAAAAGCGGTAACCAAAAAGGAAGGGAAACAAGGGAGGGAAGAAGGGAAACTAAAGCAATAAAAATATGCAGGAAGAAGGGAACAAGACAGTGAGAATGAGAGGAATGTGGAAAGGTAAAAGGAAAACCAGACGTGAGTGAGAGGGGCTACTGAAGAAGCAGTGAAGAGAGCAAGTCAACAGCGGTGGGAGGGTCAGCAACTCAGCAGGGTACACTATGCAGGACACACGTACACTTAAGGGCAATACTTTCGATCAACTTTTTTGTCGAACAATTATGAAACTTGCATTGCATTCTATAAAGTTGTTAGGTTACGAAGATCGCCTGATATGGCTTCGAAAGTTACTGTTCACTGTCTCGTTATTTATCGTAAGGATGTGGATGAATATTTATGTCCGCGACTGTACGTGCTATTGAGACTCCCTGCTCACACACTATCTATCTATCTATCTATTGCCAGACGCCTCAATCCCGTTTGGGGTGGCCACAAACAAATCGCCTCCAAGTCGCCCTGTCCCCCGCCATTTCACTGCCCTGCTCCCAACTCACACCCCCCTCTCTCACACACGCCATCTTCAATGACCATGCACTCTCTCTCTCTCTCTCTCTCTCTCTCTCACTTTATGGTTTTCCCTGTTACCTACCTTCAGTCTCTCGCTCTCTCTCTCTCTCTCTCTCTCTCTCTCTCTCTCTCTCTCTCTCTCTCTCTCTCTCTCAGTGCTCACGGACGGCCTCATCTGCCACCACTCTCACTCCAAGGTCTTCCTACTCTACCTCTCTCCTTGTTCTCCCTTGTTCCTCACTTCCTGCCTCTCTTGACTTCTCTTTCCTTGTTTCCTTCCTTATCTACACTCTCTCTTCCTCCCTACCTCCCCTGTTTTCCTTTTCGTGATTCTCTTCCTTATCTCTTCCTCCTCCTCCTCTCTCTCAGTCTTCCACCCTTACTTCCTCTCTTCTTTGTTTCTCCTCTCTCAATTTGACTATTTCCCTCGTTTCCAGTCTCCCTCCCTCGTTCCCTCTCCCTCCCTCCCTTGTTTCCTCTCCCTACCTCCCCCCCTTCCTTGATCCTTCTCCCTACGTCCTTCCCTCCAGTGTTTGCTCTCCTTGCTTCTCCCCCTCGCCCCCTCTCCCTCTCTACCTCTCTTGTTAAAACCTTTTCCTGCCTCTCCCTCTATCCACTCTGCTTATTTCCCTAGGTCTACTTCCCTCTCTCCACTCCTACTCCTTCCTCTCCCTCTAACCCTCCTCATCTTATTGCGTGATATTTTTTTTTCAGCGAATTATTCTGTCCATTATACCTTTAGATCCTCCCTTATATGAAAACTATATCGATACTTAAACGGTATAAATAGTATGTGGGAGAAAGTTAAGATGTGATACGCAAAATAAATCGCTTAGGAAGGGGTGCTACGAAGCCTCCTTCTGCCACTTGGAATACGGCTCCCTGTCCTTCCTCCTCTGTCTCCCTTATCCCTCCTTAACTCCCCTGGCACCCCCTCCTCCCCTCAGCCTAATCCCCCCTCCCCTCCCTCCAGCCTTCCTTTCTCTCCCTTCCCTTCCCCTTATCTCTCTCGCTTCTGCCATATTTTTCCTCCATCTTCCTTGTCATCTCTCTCTCTCTCTCTCTCTCTCTCTCTCTCAGCCTCTCCTCCCCTTATTATCCTCCCCTCTCTCCCCCTCTCTTCACTTTTATTGGCGTCATGGCGAGGCGTGTTTGTTTAAATTATTGTATAGCGAATGGCGTGAGGGAAGTGGGGAGGGAGAGAGGGGAGAGGCGAGGGGTTGGGAGATGAAGGAAGGGGGGTTAAAGAGAGGGGAAATAAAGCAGATGACTTATGGAGAAGAGAGGAAGTAAAGAGGAGAGGTATTAAATAGAGGGAGTAAAGAGAGAAAGGGAAATAGAGAAAAGAAGAATAACAGGGAGGGGAGGAAATAAAAACTAGAGAGGAATGAAATGAAAAAGATAGTAAAAGAATGATAGAGGAGAAGAATGAATGAGATGTGATAATAAAGAAGAGGTATGACTGTGAAAAGCTGGAAATACAAGGACTGCTGGAAGAGAAGAGATGGATCAAATAACGAAGAGAAAAAATAAAAAGGAATGAGTTAAATGAATGACAGAAGTGGAAGGAAATAGAAGAAGATCACTGATGAAAGCAGAGGAGCTAAACAGAAAAAAGAGGAATGAAAGAGGCAGGAGAGGAATGGTGGATCTAAGAGTAGTAATTAAGAGGGCTAAGAGTGAGTGCAGTGCAGATACAAGAGAAGGAACAAAGGATAGAGAGAAAGAGTTATAAAAGTTAAGGGTGAAAAAAAGAAAAACATGCACGAAAAGACGAGTGAGAGAAAAGGGAGTAGGGAGAAGAAAAGGGGGAGTAGAGGGGAAGAGGGAGAAGAGAAGAGGGCGAGGAGAGAAGAAGAGATATGGAGAAGATGGCGGATGAAAAAGAAGGGTAGGATACTGGAATTAAAGTTTATCGGATACAGTGTAAAATATATGAGATATAAGCATAAGGAAAGATCGCGGTGGTGAGAAAGATGCTGAGTGATAAAAAATGGAAGTGAATGTTGAGAGAGCGTTTGTGAGGTGAGGGAAAGAATGTGTGAAGTGATGGGAGGGACAGGTGAAGCGAGGGGAGGAGCAGGTGAAGTGAGGGGAGGGACAGGTAAAGTGAGAGGAGGGAGAGGTAAAGTGAGGGGAGGGACAGGGTAAAGTGAGAGGAACAGGTGAAGTAAGGGGAGTGACATGAAATAGGAAAAACAGAAGTGACGAGAAAAGGAGGGGACAAGCAAGAAACAAGAAACGTAGGTGAGATCGAGAATGTATCAGAAGTTAATATCTTCAACCCATCTTTTTTATCGATTCTATACAGCAGTTTCATTAACTTCAGAAGAAACCCCTCCCGCTGAAGGGAATACAATTAGCAAAAATGAAATAAGAGATGGAAAGTAGAGAGAATAAGTGAGAGGATGTGGTTAGCTAAGATTACTTGACTTGCAGAATGAAGAAGGGCGGAACACGGTGAGATGAAGAGGTCAACGAGTATGAGTTATGGATGAATAAAGGCAATGAACTACTATAAGAGGTGAAGTTATGAGGGTTGTATATATGAAAGAAAAAAGTTACAGTGCATGAGAGGCATATGAAGTTAAGGTCAGGTTATGAGGGTGACAATGGTGACATATGAAGACATATAATGAGGGTGACGGCGAGGGGAAAATGGCCCGTGAAACATGTATTGGGGCATGTAAGAACAAAAAAGCTGGTGAAAATCATAAGAGGAAAATGATGGTTACGATACGGTCATGAGAGTGGGAGTGGCGATAGATGAAGACAGTGATGGTGATAATGAAGGTGAAGGAAAACCATGGTGAGGGTGATGGGTCTGTGAAACAAGGATGAGGTATGTAAAGTTAGTGAATATTATAAAAGGGAAATGAAGGTGACGGTGAAGCTACTAGGCTGACAATGTAGATATATGTAAGACGGTGCTAATGAGGGTGACGGTGAGGGAAAATGAAGATGGATGCGATGGGTCCGTGAGACAAGAGGTTGGGGGGAAGGACAAGAGGGGCTTTGAGGAGAGGTGAGGGGTGTTGAGAGGGAGCGTCGCCCCCTCTCTTCTCCACCATTAGCAGTAATGATGAGGGGATGGAGAGGAGCCCAGGCCACTGCTGTTACTAAGGGGCTGGTGGGGATGAGGACAGGGGGAGAGATGATGATGATGATGATGATGGGAAGAAGGAAGGAGATTAAAGATAAGGAAAAGATAAAAAGGGATGGAAGATGGTGAAAAGAGAAATGAAGGGGGGTAAAAGATGGTATAGAGGAAAGAAGGGGTCAAAGATGGTGGAAAGAGGACAGAAGGAGGGGGGGGTAGATGGTGGAAAGAGGACAGAAGGAGGGGGGGGTAGATGGTGGAAAGAGGAAAAAAGGGGAGGGGTGAAAGATGGTGGAAAGAGGAAAGATGGTGGAAAGAGGAAAGATGGGGTGAAAGATGGTGGAAAGACGAAAGAGGAGGGTGAAAGTTGGTTGAAAGAGTTAAAAAGGGGATGAAAGATCGTGGAAAGAAGAAAGATGAGAAGGAAATATGATGGAATGAGGAAAGAGGGGTGAAAGATCAAACGAGGAAAGAACAGGATGAAAGATGGTGGAAAGAGCGAAGAAGCTTGGCGATGATGATAGGAGAATGTGGAGGGAGGGAGGGGGGGAGGAAAGCAGGAAGGAAGGAAGGAAGGAAAAATGAGGAAAACGGAAAGAAAAGATGCGATGCCAAAGGAAAGGAAAAGAAAGAAAATATGGATGGCATGCTCAAGAAAAATAATACAGAAAAAGGGAAAACGAACCAATAAATGAAAAAGAGGGAGGAAGAAACTAAGAGATGAGAGGACACAGAAACAAGGTAAATGGATGACAGAAAGAGGAGACGAATATGGAAATGAAAAAAGTCAAGAGAGGAGGACCAGATCGGAAGGAAACAGGGACTAGGAGGAGATAGAGAAGCAAATTGATGATAGTAAGAAGAAAAGGAAGCAATGGAGGTGGAAGCGAGAAAATAACGCAAAACAAATATAATGTACGTGGAAAAGAAAGACATAGGAAATACATAAGGCACAATAAAACTGATAAGTGAAAATAAGGTGGCAGAAAAAAAAAACAGAAAATGAAAAAAAAAAGAGAATCAACCCCTTCACTTAGACAGATTTTTGGATTGAATAAAATCGTCTGCTGGTATAAAAAAACAAACAAACAAACAAAAAGAATGAAATAATAAAAGAATTAGAGGTGTATGTATCTAATCGCTTCCACAAAAGACGCCTTTAATAAGCTGAATAACATCGTCAGTAAAATGAAGAGAAAAAGGGAGTCATCGTTGTGAAGGGATGAGAGAGAGAGAGAGAGAGAGAGAGAGAGAGAGAGAGAGAGAGAGAGAGAGAGAGAGTGATGAGCCCCTTCAGTACGGTGACGGAATTTACGGTTTTATTTTTTTCTATCACAGGACAATTTTATGATAATTTGGAGAAAGATTTCGAAATGGGGGGTTTGATACTGCCCTCATTATCCCATGTATACCTGACATCCTTCCTGAGTTGAGCAAAATCGTCTGGTGGTGGCATGATATCTCTAACGGTGAATTCTAACACGAGACAAGTTTGTGGGTAACAGGATCCTGGATGTTAAAATGAAACACAGATCATCGGACTGATACTGTGAAGGGGAGGAAATTATAGCCAACTGGTGATAAGGTAAGCAGAGTCACAGGTTCGTATAATTAAATATCTGAATCTCTCTCTCTCTCTCTCTCTCTCTCTCTCCGATTACCTGGTTATGATGACAAGTTCTAAGAAGGAATATGATTAAAATAAAAACTCACACATACAGCGACGTAAAAGAAAAACCAGGAGTAAAAAAATGAAAGGAGAAAAAAAAGAGGGTAACAAAGTAAATGTAAGTCAAAGGTAGACGTACAGAGAAAAATTAAACGGGAGAAAAAGAGGAGGGGTCGGTGTGTGAGAAGCCTATCCAGTCCCCACAGGCTGCCCACTTACTAATTAATGAGGGAGAAAAAAGGGGGGATGACTGCTGAGACGGGCTTTAAGGGGGCTGGATCTTCTTACTGACCCCCTCCCCCCCTTGCCTTATCCTTTGCTCTCTCTCTCTCTCTAAAATGGGTGGATCTTCTTATTCCCCTTCCAAACTACTTACATCTTTTGAGCCCCCTTAGCCCTCTTTTCCCTTATTCTTTGGTCGTGTGTGTGTGTGTGTGTGTGTGTGTGTGTGTGTGTGTGTGTGTGTGTGTGTGTGTGTGTGTGTGTGTGTGTGTGTGTGTGTGTGTGTGTGTGTGTGTGTGTGTGTGTGTGTGTGTGTGTGTGTGTGTTTGCTGTCTTGCTTATAAGTTAGAGAGTGTACCTGAATATCATATCTTTTTCACCCACAACTGGAGTTATAATCTGGAAAACATAGTAAATCCGATTTATGGTTATAATACTAGAGCTTACCAATGGATTTTATTAGCTATTATTTCTGTATATAACTGGAATTAACATATGAGACAAAAATTAAAGTCATATTTAAGAGCGTTGCTTTGTATTCATTTTGTCTATTTTTATGTGTCCGACTCTGGGCATAGGCTTGACAGCCCGTTGAGGCCCAGCAGTCCTCTTACGTACCATACACTTCAACATGTCACCACTTCAGCGCCAGCACCCACTGTCCATACTGAATGCATGCTAAGGCTGTCTCTTATTGGCCGGGGTGTTTGTTTTCGACACGTCAGCGGTCTTAAGGTAGATCGATTTAGCCTATTTGACGAATTTCAAATGTTTAAACTATTCCCTGTTGCAGGCGGAATTCAAACCCGCGTTCACTGGGATAGTAAACCACTTCTCTACCAACTCGGCCACCACATCCCCAAAGCTATTTCTTGTGCCAACTACTCATTAATAAACTGATATGAAGGGAACTGATAAGAGATCGAGCTGGTTGGGTGGAGCATGACACCGGTTTACCACTTTTTTTTTTTTTTTTTTTTTTTTTTTTTGACTGACAGTAATAATGAAGTCCATATGTGTGGCTAGGTGTGCTTGTGAGATAATGTCTGGATTCCGGGGGCTTGAATGGTGAGTGAATGAGTGTGTGGGTCGTTGCACAGGGCGCTGTTGATTAGTTCTCCCACTATTTTTTTTTTTTTAAAGCTTTCTGGAATATACATCACCCCATCTGTGGGTGGGAAAGAGAGACAGGGGACGACGATGACCAAGATGATGATGATGATGATGATGATGATGATGATGATGATATTTACCTCGAGTCTTATTACGCCCGAAGTTTGCCTACGAAACATTAATGATGACGAAGACGAAACATTAATGATGACGAAGAAGACAAAGATGAGAATATGTAAGAAGACAGGAACAAGGAACCAGGAAGTGGAGGAGGAAAGACAGGAAGATGCGAGGCCTGAAACAAACCCAGGATAAAGAGAAAAACACACAGACAAACAGAGGAGATGAAGATCAGGTCTGTAATCCCAAGGGGGATAACAGGGGGGGTGGGGGTGAAGAGAGAAGGAAGGAAGGAAGGAAGGAGGAAGGAAGGGAGGGAGGGAGGCAGAGAGGCAGGCAGGTAAGTTGTAAACAGGTAGGTAGGTAGGTAGGTACGGTAGGCAGGTACGGTAGGTAGGTATAGGTAGCTAGGTAAGTAGGTAGGTATAGGTAAGCGGGAAGGAAGGAAGGAAGAAAATGAGGAAACAAGGGAGAGGAGGAGGGGACGAAGGGAAAGATTGAGAATACAGGAGGGAAAGTAAATACAGAAAAGAGGAGAGGAAAAGACAGAGAGGGAACAGAGAAGGAAGTGCGCTCTCTCTCTCTCTCTCTCTCGAAACAAAAAGGAGAAGGAAAAGGAAGAAAATACAATGGGAAACACTAAACTAGATAAAAAAGGACTGACAATGGTATACCGGGAAGAACATTGAAGAAAGCAGAGAAGGAAAAAATAAAATGTGAAAAAAGAAGACAGTAGCGATGGCAAAGGAAAAATGAGCAAAATGGAAGAGGGTGAAGGGTGATAAACATGCCAGAAGATAACAGATAAACAACAGGACAAGAAGAAGAATGGATGTGATACAAATGATTTGGGGAAAAGAAGAATGACAACCAAAATGGAAGATGATAACACAGACGACAGATATATAAAGATACGATGATGTGTGAGAAGGAAGGAGAGAACGGAAAAGAGAATTTGAGTGATTGAGTGCGTGAGTGGAAAGAAGGAAGGAAGGAAGGAAGGAGGTTAAGTAAAAGGAGGGAATGTTAGTAGAGGAAGAAAATAGGGAATATGTGCGTGAAGGAAGGAGGGAATATGGTATGTAAGAATAAATAGGGAGGGAAATGTGAGTGAAAAATGGAGAGAGAGAGAAAGAGAAAGAGAGAGAGAGAGAGAGAGAGAGAGAGAGAGAGAGAGAGAGAGAGAGAGAGAGAGAGGGGGGGGGAAGAGAGAGGGAGATCAGAGAGAGAGGGGGAGAGACGGTGAGAGAGGGAGATCACGAAGAGGGAGGGAGGGAGGGAGAAGAATATATCAAAGGAAGTAAAGAAGGAAGGCAGAGAAGGGAGGATATCAAGGCAGGGAGAGGGAGGGAGGGAGGGCCGGGGAGGATGAAAAATCCCCTTGTAAAGAGGATTTCTTTGCGAGGCACCGAGACCACCAGCACCCACACTCTCCTCCCCCCTCTCCCTCTCCCCACTCCGCCAATCCCCTCCCCCACTTTTTTCCCACCTCTCTCCCTCTCTATACCTCCCTCCCACTCCATCTTCCCTCACCTTATGCTTATTTTATGACTCACAATTTCAACTCACATAGTCATCGCTATATATGACTTTTTTTTTGTTTTTTAATGTAAAATTCCGCGTGAACTCCACTATAGGATCAGACCTTCTTGGCTCTCCCTATTTTCGCCTCAAGTCACTGTTATCCCTAATGTGACATCCCTTATTTATATAAGCTTGAAAGTGTAGTACTGTACTGTGTTATATAACCATGCTCATTTTCACCTGATCTGTTTTAAAGTTATCATCATCATCATCATCCAGTCCTATGTTGCATCATCATCATCATCCAGTCCTATGTTGCATCATCATCATCATCCAATCCTATGTTGCCCCATGAGGAGAGTAGGAGCCCGGGGCTAGGTAAGTTGGTCCTGGCTTTTAAGATGAGTGATCAACCTCACTCATCCCTGAGTGGCATTACGTGAGCAATAAAATCCAACCACCCCTTGGATATAAATGTGCACAAGCTCAATCCGGTTTTATACTGTTTATTCTGCAAACGTTCAAAAGTATTACACAAATTTACTCTTTTATCATCCTTATTCAACTTAAGATGCTTCAGAGTCATTATTATACATCGCATAAATCTGTAACACACGAGGATGTTGGCACAAGACTTTCTTCTTCTATCCAGCTTATTTTCACGTACTCTTATTCAGCCTCATCCGATATAAGAGACAAAAACAAGTACTCTATGCTTCTCTCTCTCTCTCTCTCTCTCTCTCTCTCTCTCTCTCTCTCTCTCTCTCTCTAACCTAACCAATACGTCCATTCTTCATTGTACTTTCTTTCCCTATGACCTAATATACTTAACCATATCACATGCACTTGTTCCTGAGTCCATTCTCTAATCAAACCTAGTCTAATCTAAGCTATATTCTTTAAAATTCCTTCCTAGACCTCTTACGACTCCCAATTCCTTACCATCTATTCTCTCAAACCCCCTACCTTGCCTCCCACTCCCACTCAACCCCCTACCTTGCCTCCCACTCCCACTCAACCCCCTACCTTGCCTCCCACTCCCACTCAACCCCCTACCTTGCCTCCCACTCGCTTTCAACCCCCTACCTTGCCTCCTACTCCCTCTCAACCCCCTACCTTGCCTCCTACTCCCTCTCAAGCCCCTACCTTGCCTCCTACTCCCTCTCAAGCCCCTACCTTGCCTCCTACTCTCTCTCAAGCCCCTACCTTGCCTCCTACTCCCACTCAACCCCCTACCCTGCCGTATTCCCTACCAACCCCCTACACCACCTCTCCTCACCCTACATGCTCTGTAACCCGTGTCATAGCCCCTCCTTCCTCCCACAAACCTATCCTCATCTCTACACCCTTCTACGCCACTTATCCTCGTTCTACATCCTCTCCAACCCCATACCCCAACCCTTACTTCTTCCCATACAATATCCTTACCCCAAAATCCCCTCCAATACTACCTACCCTCGCCTCTCCTGCCTGTCATCCCTATCTTAGCACCTACACACACCACAATCCTTGCGTCTCCTTCCTCCTTCACCCCCTTATCATCGCCCCTACATGCTCTCTCTCCCCTATCCTTTCCCCCACCCTCCTTTCTATCCCCCTCTGCCCTCTATTCCCCAGTAAATGTTAATACTACGACAAAAGACGGGTCCATAATCCCCGATACACTGAAGCCTTGGTATTGTGGGAAGTGTAACATGAGGACCAGTGGGGCTCGCTATAATAAGGCGGGGGGGGGGGTGAAAAAAAGGGAGAGGGGGAGGAAGAGATAGGGAGAAATGGGAGGAAGAGAGAGGGGAGGAAGGAAGAGGGAGAGAGTGGGAGGAAACGAATAATGAGAAGGGGAGGAGAGTAAGCAAGAGAGAAAGGAAGAGGATGACGAGGGATGATAAAATGGTGGTGAGAGAGAGAGAGAGAGAGAGAGAGAGAGAGAGAGAGAGAGAGAGAGAGAGAGAGAGAGCACTAAAGACGAAATGATGAGAGACTAAAATGGAAAGACAAAATGAATATAGGCATGAGTTAAACGTACTGTACATGATGATCAAATATAACAGGGGATCGAAGGAGGGGTCAACACGAATACGACTGCATGGAAACAGAAAGAAGGACCATATAATAAGCAAGAACATAAAACATCATTATCATCATCATCATCATCCTCTTCTTCTTCTTATTATTATTACTTTCTTCTTCTTCTTCTTCTTCTTTATTATTATTATTATTATTCGGGCTATCTACAGACAATATAATCACCTTAGGAAAGACGTCTCCGAGCTGAATTACGTACTATACACAACGAAAATATCATTAGTTCCAGCAAATACATATTACTGCAGGAAAAACAAAAACTCCAGCTTTTACTAAAACAAAAAACGAAGAGCACAGCAAGATAAAATAAACCCCAGATGAAAACCACCACCACACGGGGGAAAAGGGAGAGGAAAAAGTTACAGGAAAAAAAAATAGGGGAAAAAATGGGAGAAAAAATATGATCCTATCCCTTTCAAGCCCGCCATGCATTATTAGTGGTGAATCGGGAAGTGTCAGGTTAACTCGGGGCTTTATATTCTCGGCACTCTCACCCTTACCGAATCCTCCAATAGAGCCTATAATACGATGGCCTTGTCGCTGTGGGGGAGGAAGGGAGGGAGCTAGGAGACAAGGAGAGAGAGAGAGAATGAGATGGAGAGAGAGAGGAAGGGAGAGAGGAACAGTTGTGCGAGGATGAGGAAGGACAATGTATGGAAGCAGAAGGTGAAGGGAAAGAGAGCACCATCGTCAGTTGTATTGGAGACGCTGTGTGCTGTGCTTGTGGCTGGAATACAGAGGAGTGGCACTGGCAGACTGTGAGAGGGCAGTGTGATAGTGTGAGACAGTGTGAAGCTAGGAGGAAGTGTGAGGTAGGTGGATGCGTGGATGTGGGTGGCACTGAGATGGTGTGGAAGAAGGGAGAGTAGTATGAGTAGTGTGACATTATAAATCAGTGTGAAGCTAAGAGGAAGTGTGAGGTAGGTGGAAGCGTGGATGTGGGTGGCACTGCGTTGGTGTGGATGAGTAGGAAGAGGCCACTGATGAATGGAGGCATTGTGAGGGGTAGTGACAGTATGATGCAGTGTGAAGAAGTGTGAGGTACGTGCATGGCAGTGTAGAAATGGGTGGCACTGTGATGATGTGTACGAAATGAAGACACGATGTAGTATGAAAGCTGTGTGATGAGTAGAGTGAGTCATAAAGTGTGAGAATGGGAGGAAGCGTGAGGTAAGTGACTGTGCAAAGAATCACCTGTAACAGTATGTGAGAAAAGAGGGAAGTACGAAGACAGTGTGAGGGAGGGAAGTATGACGACAGTGTGAGGGACAATGCGACATTATTAAGCAGTGTGAGGCTAAGAGAGGGCAGGGTCAAGTGAAAACTGGAGAACGAAGTGTATTTTGCGTGCGTTAGACAGTCGCTTGCATTCTCGTCGGCTATGGAAGCTCCCTAACACCTCTTCCTTACCGATTTATTTTTGGCTATAGGTGATTATTATCTTCCTGTACGTTATCTAAGCGGAGTATGGCGATACTGAAAGGATTGTGAACACAAAAGAGGACAGTAAAGTGTAATAAACCAAATAAATCGCTTAGGAAAAGGTGTTATGGAGCTTCCTCAACTGACAAGAATACAAGCCTGAGAGTCCTTTCGCAGAGCCACGTAAAACATAATTATACTTCCTCCTGCGATGAATGGTGATGTGAAGGTAATCTGTGCCGGGATGATAACGTGACACTCGGCTCTCTGAATGGGGCTGGAAACACAACACTGTACCCGCGGCGAGTCAGCAGATGGCCCAGTTAAAACCAGAGCCAAAACCTTATCCTCCTCACACAGCGTAATCCACTTAGCCGGGACACATGATCATCCACCACACGCACCCACAGTCACAGAATAACAGTACGCACCAACCACTACCCGAAGAATTAACATGGGCAGTGTGTAACCAGTAATATCATTCCAATTTTACGTGGATAATTATAAGACTGACTAAATATTCCCAAACGTTTCTTGGGTGTCGAAGATCGTAATAATGGGCTTCAAAAATAACAGCTCACTGCTTCGTTATACATCGCAAGGACGTGGATCAATATTAGCTCCCTAAATCCGAAGACAATTTTCTTTTCAGCTTATTCTTGTTACTAGTAGATTATTTTTATTTATGTATTTATTCTTTTTTAATGATGGAGTTATATTTAGCCTTCACTAACCCGTTCACTGAAGAGGTCTATCCTACATGTTATCCTTACTAAATCTATGGAATGATACTATGTAGTAAGTCAGCCTAATTTCTGTTGATCTGCCTATTAAGAAAAAGGAACTACTTCACACACACACATGTGAAAAATAAGGAAGTACTTCACACACACACACACACACACACACACACACACACACACACACACACACACACACACACACACAATAATACGTCTCACTATCACTATAATTTTTTAAATGATACATTTAGCCATTTCAATCCGACAACATTTTTCATCTTATTCGCCCTATCCTCACACAATTTTATATAGCACAGGAGAGTGTCTGAGAGCTGGAAGGATTAGATACAGCCTGCAGTAATCCCTTTCCTAACTCCACTGGTCTTCTAACCTGCATAAAATCGTCTTGCGGCAGAAAAATTAGTGGGTAAAAGGCGTCAGATTGAAAGGGTTAACCACTTCACTCTAATGACGTGTCTTATAATTTACTGATACTGCCAGACGATTATATTCAGCTCAGGAGAGGGTCAGTGAAAGCGACATGTAACCCACAATGTTCGAAAAAAATAATGTCATCGAAGCGATGTGGTTAAGGCGGCTACGACAGAGAAAAAGGCCACAATAATAGTTTTACAGTAAGTATGCTCAGCTGTCAAAATGCAAAACAGAAAAACCTCTTGTCACATAGCGAGGACCTATCATCACGTCGCTTACATGATCATCTCACAAATTATAATGCGTTCTGTCATGCTCACCTGGAATCATTATATAAGTTCTTCACTGCAAGGTCGTCATTTTTATCTTTGCTATCTCCAGAGGGTCTTCGTCAATTCAGGACAATCTTATCGAACTACAGTCGCTAAATACAGCCTTCATCAACCCCTTTATCAGAAAACGTTTCCTGTAAACTTAATGCTGCTGTTGCCCCAAGTTCATCTGAAACACGAACCCGGTTGATTACAGGTTGAAGCTACCAACCTTTACTCCTCCAACCCTTTCCTCGGAGGTTAGGAAGGGAGATAAGAGAGGTTTGTATAACCAGGCAGCGGAGCCGAGCAGTTATACCGGTGCCACCATGTGAAGGCGTCACCCTCCAGCACCCTACCATAAACTATAAATTAATATCATCCCTAAGAAGCAGGAACAAAATAAACAAGACGTTCTTGGACTCATGAAATTTTGCCTCAATAATCTGAAGACGAATTACAGATGAAAGACTAAGTGCTATGGAAAGGATGTAGTTCTGTAGTATTGTCTATTTATTCTTCTGAGCTATGTGAAATAAATGGCATGGACGAATCAGAAAGTGGCAAGTATGGCTCTTCTATGTTGCAATGAGAGGGAATTTGTGGACGGCATTGTACAGGGACATTCCTCTGTACCTGCCTCATGATAAACTACTGATCAGAAATTTCCTTCCCAACTTCCCATTTTTCTATCCATTTGTTATTGCAATTTCCTTTTCAGAAATTTATTTACGAACTTCCTGACTGACTGGTTGACTTCCCATCCCCTCCTCCCTGTCTGTTACCGCAGTTTCTTGACTTTTCTGAAATTACTTACTTCTCATCTTCCTATTTTCTTTGTTATTGGAGCTTCCTTACTTTTCAGAAATTTACTTCCAAACTTCCTCCTTCTTTTCATCTGTTACTGCAACTTCTTTACTTTACGTGAATATTCCTCCCAACTTCCTCCTTAACCTCGTAAATATTCTTCCCATTTTTGCCTGCAACTTCCTTACTTTTCATCAATTTCCTTCCTAGCTTCACATTTTCCTTTTCATTTGTTACTGAGATCTTAACTTCCTCTTATCAAAGCGTCTCATTAATCGTCTGAGGGTAGCAGAAAAGTCATGGTACTGAAAGAGCTAATAGGTTATGCTTCAAAGGCTACTACTCTCTCTCTCTCCTTCTTCTTCCTCACTCATTCATCACAACATTTCCACTCTCATTTCTCCATTTTCTCTCCTCGCCCCCTTCTGTCTTTTATCTTTTCTCGCTCGATTTTTCTTCCTCATTTTCCAGTCTCCTTCCATCATCTTCCTTTCTCAATCTCTACCTTTTCTCTTCTTTCCTCATCCTCTTTCACCATCCATTCTCTCTCCTCTCCCTCCCCCCTTTCTCTCATTCTCCATTCTCTCCTTTCTGCCCCTTCTCTCTCATTCTCCATTCTCTCTCCTTTCTCTCTTTTATTCTCCATCCTCTCCCCTCACTAATCTCCTATTTTCTCTCATTTTCCATTCTTTGTCCCTCTGTTCTCTCTCTCTCTCTCTCCATTCTCTCCTCTTTCGTTCTCCATTCCCTTCCCCTTCTTTTTTCTACACTCTATCCTTCTGTCTTTGTTCTCTCTCATTCTTCATTCTCTCTCCCTTCTTTCTCCTCTCTCCCCCTTCTTTCTCTTCTCTCCCCCTTCTTTCTCTTCTCTCTCCCTTCCCTTTCTCCCCTGCTGGCGCCAAATGAGGGACCAAGCGTGATGGCAACACCGCGCTCTTTCTTGTCCCTTTGTCAACTTTCCCTCCGTCCGGGGGGGTTGCCAACTAGTCTCCCTCCTGCTCTCCTTTTTCACACCTCCCCTATCACTCCATCTCTCCCTTCCACTATCTTTATCACCATTATCTTATACACACACGCTGGAAATACATGTGGTCGATGGTTGTTTGGTTTCGTGTGTCCAGAGCTGTTTTCTCAATTTACCGTTTTCTGTTTTCAAGGGAGACTGAAGATAGTTTGCTCTTGGATCAAGTTGGGGTCTGGTGGTGATTAAGGCTTGCAGGGATCAAGGGGAGGGGCAGCCATTTTGTTTAGGGGTGACTTTTTTTTTTGTCTGCTTGGTTGTTCGTCGATATGGAGAGAGAGAGAGAGAGAGAGAGAGAGAGAGAGAGAGAGAGAGATGATGTGCAAGAAGGGGAAATAAAAAGAAATACATCAAGTGAGGGTATCAAACATAGGAGAGCACTGACTAGTAAAAATGAATGCAGAGGAGAGAGAGAGAAAGAGAGAGAGAGAGAGAGAAGGGTAAGCATATCAAAGTCAAGATATTGTGATGGAAGAAAATGATAAAAAATAATAAAAACGAGGGAAGAGGAGGAAGTAAAAAAAGAAAAAAAGAAAAAAGACTGTACGAGATAAATTCAGTTGCGTGGGAAATTAAAAAAGAAAAGAAAACAGGACTTGTAATAACGGAGACAAAAATAAGATGACAGACGAGATCGAACTGGCAGAAGGAAGATGCCATGAACAGCGGAAATACTAGGAAGGCGAGAGGAAAGAAAGGGTGAAAAGGAAATAGAGAAAAATATGAAAGGTGAGTACTTATAAGGACACGTAAGACTGTCAATAAATGCTAAAAATAAAGAAAATATGACAACGATGAAATAACGTGAGCAGTAAAGCCAATTATGATAAATGCCGTAAATAACACTGACATGATATAATTACCTGAACGAACTCATATCCAATGTGGTGCTGATGTACTGGGAAATATAAGAAGAAATATCTCGAGGAATTCGGCCATATACAGAGAACAAATGGAGGTTCAGAGACGGAATAGGATAATGTTTGAACCTGGGGTGGTCAGAAGAGGAGGAGGTGAGCTAAGAACGATGTGATGGGTCAAGGCTGGGCGTATATGAAGGTGGATATTGTCTACTGCACGAAATATCTTCACTGAGTCGGGTCACATAATGTCTGGGGGCTTGTTGTGAGAGCCACCAGTCACTGCAAATGGCAATAAGTAACTCACAAACAGACGAGACAAATAATAAGACCATGTGCAAGATGTTACAACTTACCTTACATGATCAAGACCAGTCCTAGATTATACATTTTGGTTTATTTATCCCAGAAAGAACATTAACTCTGTGCATGAACTCAAAGGATAAAAGTTTAAAAAATATGTAAAAGAATTTAAAACTCCACATCATTAAGACAGGAAGGACGCATTATATGGCATTCAGTACTTGCCATCTCGTATCTCCACTATCTTTATATTAAATACACATAGTAGGAGATTATGAGGTACATTATTTTTTTTACCTTGACTAAACTTATCATAAATTCCTGCAGTAAAAACAGGAGAATTAAATAAGGACAGGTTAACCTTGTTTAAAGCAGTGATGACTAAATTTGCGCTGGCGAACGCCAAACTATTTCATCCACGGTATGGGACAACCCAGCCTGACAAAGGATTAATAACCTATTTAAAAAAAAAAGAAAAAAAAAAAATCTGTACTCACATAAAAGTTGAGGAGACAAGACGGTAGATGTAGATGAATGATTTAAGGTTATCACACAATCCTCTGTAAACAAGAAATGATAAGTTATATTTACGCTGATGCAAAGAAGACTGAACTACTTGTAAAAAGTATACAAGTCAAGAATTTTCAAAGCAACCAGCGAACGAGAAAACTATATGAAAAATATCATACCGAACAGTAAATACAGACATACAACCACAACCTCATTCATAACCACAACCACAATCACACCAAAAACGATTATAATTTCTAATACTTCTCACGAAATCCACTCCCCTTTTTTGTGTACTCAGATTTGGGTAAAAACTGACCAGTCGTCCACTATAATTACAACAGAAACAAATTTTAAAAAACAATGAGTACTAACAATCCAGATATTTCATTCACTGACGCCCAACAGTCCTCCTACGTGTAATAAACAGCGTTACACACCTTCGGATCTCACAGCTTGGACGCTACGATCCATTACCCATACAGATTAAGAAGTACGAGATACTAAACGATTTTATCTCGTTCGAAAATGGTGTGACGGCATACCAGGGGTGTGTGTGTGTGGAATTTCGGTAGGTCTTGTGAAAAAAAAAAAATAACTATGCCTGTATTGTTGCGATCGGCTTGGAAACACCTGGCATGGACGGGCAGCATATTTTTACACTCGTTCAAGTATTTAACTCCTTCACTACGATGTCGTGTTATTTTATTCTATGCCCTTCGACGATGTAATTCAACTCAGGCAAGACCTTGTATCATAGAGTTAATGAGGGCTGTTATCTAACCCCTCTATTTCGAAAAGTTCTTCTGGCCAGGAAAATATCGCCTGGAGATTGCAAGAGCGCAATAAAGAAGACATCCATTGGCCGAAGGGGCATAGGATCGTAACGAAATTCAAACCGCCAATCGTTACCTCCCCAACCTGGAGTATCTATTTATCTATTTACCTATCTATTTATTTACCTACAAATCTATCTCTCAATATACAAAATGGGATATGAACC
>NC_137021.1:6105000-6300000 GCF_032717465.1 Coenobita brevimanus
CATTTTCGGGTTTCGAGGAAGAACATATACTCGTAAAATACAATAAGAAAACATATATAATTGATGATTTGTAAAGCAGTATTATTTTCGTTATTTTTTTTTCTCACAGAGTAAAGCGGCGTACGTTGAAAATAAAAGGAAAATTGGACAAAAACGAGAAAGATGTAAGGCATGAAATATTAAAAGGAAAGGTACATCAAAGAGAAGAAATCATATCTGGATCTTGTAGACGTTCAGAGGTGCAAAGATTTATACGGAAGGACTACCCGCAATCCAGCTGCAGACTCCCCTCCTCCCTCTAACCCCTCCCCCTCCTCTGTCCCCTCCATCTCCCCCTCCCATCGCTGTCCCTCCACATCCCCCCTTTTCCTTCCCTTCCATTCCTTCCTTCTCGGCCCCCCGCTGTCCTTCCCTTGCCTCCTTCCCAGCCCCCTTCTCTCTCCATCCCCTTGCCTCTTACCCTCCTTTCTTCCTTCCTAGTCCTGGCTCCGTCCCTCCCTCCTTCCCCCTTCCCATCCCCCACCTTCCTTCTCACTGCCCCCTTCTCATTCCCTCTCTCCTTTCCCCTATCCCATTCTCCAGCAGCCTCTCCCTTTCTCTGCCCCACGCCTAATCTCCTGCCTGTCCCCCTTCCCTTGTCTTCATCCTAGCTGCCTCCCTCCAATCTGTTCCTTTCCATCCTCACTTTCACTCCTCTTGTCCTCTTCCTAGCCCCTCCCTCCCTCCGCCCCACTATCCCTTTCAGACCCCTCCCCCCTTCCACTTCCCCTTCCCAGCCCGTTCTCTTCTTCCCTATCCACTGACCTCCTCCTAGCCCCCTCAACCCTCCACCTGTCTCCTAGTCCCTGACTTCCCTCACACCATCCTCTTCCCAGTCCTGCCTCTCCCTCCCTACCTCCCTTATTTCCATCTCTACTCTCTCCCTGCATCCCTTCCCCTGTCCTCTTCCCAGCCACCTCCTCTTTCCTCTCTCCCCTTTCTAGTCCCCCCCCATCCCTGCTTCTTTATCTTTCTCCCTCTCCTACGATGTCCTCTTCCTAGATTCCTCCCTCTTCTTAACCCCCTTTTTCCTCCTAACTCCTCCCTCTAATCTCCTCCCAGTCCTCTCTCTCTCTCTCTCTCTCTCCAGCCTACTAACTCTCTCCCCCTGCTTCCACCCTAGCCCCGTCCCTTCCTCTCCATGTCTCTTTTCCTGCCCCCTCCCTGCCTCCCCAGCCTTCTTCCTAGCCGCTCCCCTCCCTCCCCCTCTTCCCTGGCCACTCCATTCTACTACCTCCCTCCAAACCCCACATTCTTTCCCTCTCCACACAGCTGCCCTCACTTCTCTCCCCTTCCCTTCCACACCACTACACAGTCCACCCTTCTCCCTTACCAGTATCCCCCCTCACAGCCCCCCACTACTACGAGACCCCCTCCCTTCCACATCACAATCTCTGTCCCCCACTGCCTCACCACGACAAGCCTCCCCCAACAGCTCCCCCACCCTCCACTACTAGATGGCCCCTTCCCTTCCACACCTCTACCTACAACCCCCATCCCCCACCACAACACGCCCCTTCTCACGACCTACCAACTCCACTATTATAAGCCCCCCTTCCCTTCCACATCACTACCCACAGTCCGCCCCCACCGGACTCCCCCCACCACTACACGCCCCCCTCCCCCCTTATTTCGTTTCCAAAGTCACTCACTCGCACATGTTGGCGACAAATTTGAATGATATGATTTTGATGACGCAGCCTCCCCCTCTCTCCCTCCCGCCGCCCTCCGCTGTTGCCAGATGAGGAGTGGATGCGCCCGGATATGCATCAAAGTCCACCTTATATATCCACTTAATCCACCTTATCCACAACCATTTTAAATTCTGGAGTTTTGTGGGATACTTTTGGTCTCGATTTACATTTGCGACGTGGGATATATGAGGGATATTGGATTTATTTTGGTGTTAAGTTCAGGCGTGTGATTTTGCATGGCAGTGTGAGCAGAGCGCCTGTCTCATCCCCTCTCGCCCCCCTCCCCCCTCCCCTCCCCCCTCCCCTCTCCCTGTTCTCCCTCGTTCCTTCCCCCTCTCTTCTTCCCCCAGCCCCCTCACCCTCCCCCCTGCCTAATGGAAGCTCTCCAACACCACCAACAAAAGAAAGAATAGCTGGGGGTCGGGGAGTGAAAGGGGCGGAGGGGGGTTGAGAGAGAGAGAGAGAGAGAGAGAGAGAGAGAGAGAGAGAGAGAGAGAGAGAGATGGGGGTACGAGGGGATATACAGAGAAGTTGGGGGGGGGGAGAAAACCGAGTGAGAAGAAATAATGAAGAGAGGATAAAAGAAGATAAAGAGAGGGAAAGAAGAGGCTAGTGAGAAAGGGGCGAAGAAAGAGAAAGGGGCAAAGAGAGAAAGAGAAGAGGCGGAGGGAGAACGAGAGGAGGAGGCAAAGAGAGAGAATATGAAGAGGGTGTGGGGGAGAGAAGAGCAAGGCGGGGGGCAGGGGGGAACAAGCGCCCTCTCGAGTCTCTATTTGCTGATTTCATTTCCACCCATGTGTAATTTGTATGAGCTTAATAACCATAATAATAGTGTTAACTGCCACTCCGGAGCCGTGAAGCGCGCCCGTTGTGATGCAGTTAGGGCACACCGGACGGCCAATCAGGGAAGGGCTTCATTGAGGGGTGGGCGGGGCCAGCTCAAAGGGTTCACGGATGGAATTCACGATGTTTCCTGATCCTACACTGCGTCTGTTTATGCTTTTTCTCATCTCAAACATCCAACAAATATTTTCAAACCCGACTAGAATCCAGAATAATGCGAAACAGATCTTAAAACTACATAATTCTCCACAATATTTCACTGTGATGGGAACTTTTTGGTTTCAGGAACTGGTTGAGATTTTTTGTGAATGCGGTGGTAGGAGAGCGGCTGGCATGGTGACGATTGGTCGTGTGATCGCGCCCTCGGAATAAGGGATTAGGGATTGCTGGGCGGGGGATGGCGGTGATTTGGCGTCGTGTGAAGGATTATTGAATATCCTGATTGGCTGGCTGGCTGGCTGGCTGGCTTCCGCTGCATGTGTTAAAGCGGCGACGTGGAAGTGAATGTTGCTTTTTCTCCCATATAGTTCATAATGCCCGTCTATCTGTCCGCGACCCACGTGAGAATGCAACGTGAATTTAACACCTACAAGAGAGGTCTTTCATAACTTCATTTAAATATTCTGGAGGTTGCAAGAGTAACCCATAAAAAGACCTGAATAAAATTTCCATGTGGGACTGCAACGTGAATTTAACCCCTAAATGAAAGGCTTTCAGAACTTCAATAATATATTCTGGAGGCTGCAAGAGTACGCCATGAAAAGATCCAATAAAAAATAAATCCCACGTGAGACTGCAACGTAAATTTAACATTTATACAAGTGATCTTTCATTACTTCAATTACATACTCTGGAAGCTGGAAGAGTAAGCCATGCAAAGACTTAATATAAGGCAATCCAACGCAAGACTGTAACGTAATGTACCATCTTCTACTGTATACGACTGGTTTTCATGACTTCAATCAACTATTCTGGAGGTAGGCAGAGAAACTGAGAAGAGGAATCATATAAAAAATAGTGTTAATGATAGCACTTTAATCCCATGAATACTACAGGATTTATCTAACTTCAATAAAATCTACTGGAGGTAGCCAGACATAAGAAAAGACGCCATCGTATGAAAAACTGTTTATGACTACCGTATTATGATCCCTTCAGCGCTGAAGTCTTCCTAGCCGAATGATCTCTTATGCCAGTAAAACGCGTTAAGAAGTGTTATAGATACTTCTTTCTTCAATATGGGAGGTCTTCCGTTGACTGTATTAACTTTTCTGGAGGCAGTAGGAGTTAACTAAGCAATAACGTCATCGCGGCAAGAGTGAGCTTATAATAGTCACCATTCAGCAAGGGTTAAACTTAGCCTGTCACTGCCATTCTTGTCATCCGTTTTTCATTCGCCACCACCCACATGCCAGGTTCCTTGCCCCGTCTACTTTTGCCTTAGTCTGAATCCATGTGACGTCCTCTTCAGTATGTTGTCACCGATTCCAGACAATTTGATTCAACTTAGCAAATGCTTCTCGTACTGGAGAGGTTAATGAAGGCTATATCAAACTCCTCCAATTCCTAAGTCTCTCCTAAACTGCATAAACGCGTCTGAAACGAGCAGAAAAAAAAAATCGAATCCGGATAACTTCCAATTTTAGTTTATTCTTGCTGATATGGCCACATTAACTCCCTCCCCCCGCCTAAAAAGATTATCGTCAGCTGAATAAAATCATCACAAGAATGTATGGCTAATGTAACCCCTCTAGTCAGAAAGGACACTCGTAAGCTGAATAAAATCGACATGAGAAGGCAATACTACTACTACTACTACTACTAAACCATCCTTGGGCTGAGTGGGTCCAAGCTCACTCACGGTATCGAGTGTTCTCCCCCTCCCAGGTGCAAGAGCGTCACGATGGCCGCAGGAAATGTTGAACGGGGGAATGGCGTCTTCTTGGAAATCTTGAGAAAAATGCGCGTTTCTTCTAGACAAGCGTGCGAACCGGAGGAGGAGGAGGAGGAGGAGAAGGAGGAGGAGGAAGACTGGAAGAAGGAGGAAGACAAGGGGAACAAGAGGAGGTGGAAGAAGAGTAAGGAGCGGGGTTGTTGCAAGCTTGGGGCAGTAAGAGTCTTAACACATTCAGTACGAGGACGCCATGTTTACTTCGATCTTGCTACCCCCAGACGATTTTTTAATTCTTGCTACTACCAGACGGTTTTACTTAGCTTAAGAGGGAGTTTGGCTTAGGAGGGACTGCCCTACGTTAGATCAAAATAATCGTTTCGTGGTACTGTAGTAAAAATAAAATATAAAAATAAATCATCAAACTGAGGGGATAATCTTCAGGGACGTTTTCCTCTAATTTCCTCTTGCAATCTTCAGACGATTTTATCCAACTTTCTGGGTGATTTCTCGCCGTGAAATGGGGATAAAAGCTGTGAAGGTAAGAGTACATTAACATCTTCAGTACGAGGGTGCAATTTTTAGTGTATTTTTGCTACCTTCTGACGATTTTATTCCGCTTTTTGAGACTTCCATCTGGAGGGGTTGGATATAGCCTTAATTATCCACTTCCCTACATCTCCTCCCTAAGTTGAAGAAAACTGTCTGAAGATGGGGAAAAATAAAATGCGAAAACACTTTAAAGAATCGAAGGGGATAACTTCAATACGTGCCCGTCTTTTATTCTGCTTCTTCCTGTCATCTTCAGGCGATTTTATTCAGCTGCATAAACCAAGAATTTAATACCGTACATATAAGCTGAAAATAGAGGGTGTCATTTTTTGTTAATTCTTGCTACCTCCAGACGATTTTATTTAGCTTAACTGAGACTTTCTAAACTGAAGGGGTTGGATCCTGCTGCAATAAACTCCTGCTTAACTGAATAAATTCGCTGAATAAAATCGTCTGGGTGTAGCGAGATTAAAATGAAAAAAAAAAAAAAAGTCATCTTGACGGTTGTTTACTTCTCCAATACGAGCGTCTCCCTCCCTCTCTCTCTCTCTCTCTGTTCTTGCCAATTCCAAACGATTTTATGCAAATGTTGGGAATTAGACTAGAAACAGTCTCCATTTACTACTACTACTTCTACTACTACCACTACACATTCCAGCCAACACTAACTATTTTATTCAACACGCCCCTTCATTCTGATGACGTATTCACATTATAATTTTGCCACCCTCAGGAGATTTCATCCAGCTCAGAAAAAGACACCAGGCTGCGCGGTCTTAACTGGAATTTTGAATGAGTTAATGGGCTCTTACTAATCCCGTCACTACATGTGGTCTCTAAAGCTTAACAAAATCGTCTGGAGGTGTTACAAATCATTATTCTGAGGCGTCAAAAAATTGTCTGGATAGTATTAATGGTCTACAGTTTAATAAAATCGTCTGAAGCTAGTACAAATATCTCCAAAGCGTAGCGAAGTCGTCTGGAGGTAGTACAAATGGTCCTTCTGAAGCTTAACAAAATCGTCTGGAGCTAGCATGGCTTTAAATACGTCACTGGACTGGAAAGGTTAAGAAGAAATCGAACTGAAGGGGTTATTAACGTCACTTTGAATTTTATGTCTTCAGGAAATACTGGCTAACTATCCCACTGCCAGGACGATTTTTCTACTATATTATGGTCAAGAAGAAGGTGTAGATGTGGTGTAGCAGTAGTAGTAGTAGTAGTAGTAGTAGTAGTAGTAATAGTAGTAGTAGTAGTAGTAGTAGTAGTAGTAGTAGTAGTAGTAGTAATAGTAGTAGTAGTAGTAGTAGTAGTAGTAGTAGTAGTAGTAGTAGTATAGTAGTAGTAGATTTTGTTGTTGTTGAAACCCCGGGCTCATCAGAACGTGAACCCCGTTGACTGCAGGCTGATGTAACCCTCCCCTTAAACCCACCATTCTACTTTTAAGGGACAGGAAGGGGACTAAGGGACGTTTTTATAGCCAGGCAGTGGAGCAGCGCAGTTATACCGGTGCCACCACGTGAAGGCTTCCCTCTCCAACACCAGAAGAAGATATATGTTTATTATACGCAAATGTGTCAATAGGCGAAGAAGAAGACGCTGTATTTAACTGGTATATGAATGCGTGTTTCCTAATTTGCTCCTGATCTCAGTGTACGATTTTATTTATACTGTACGCTTATTTAACTGAAGGGAGCGAGACACACCCAACAATAACTCAACCAGGGGACTCTCCAAAGCTGAATAAAATCGTCTGGCACCAGCTACAATATAACAGACGATTCCGGACCAAAATGGGTTAAGAACTGAGGGTTACTTTTACTGCTGTGTTCAACCATCCCGACGGTATTCTTAATTTAACCCCTTCAGTCCGATGGCGGTGCCGGTGAGGAACGCCTTCATGGGGTGGCATCAATATAACCAGATATCTCCCCTGCCCGGTTGTACAGACGTCCCTCACTTCCTCCATATCCCCCAAAAGGAGGATTGTGGGCTGCTGAATGAGGGCAATTTCAACCTGCAGTCGACTGAGTTCACGTTCACATTGAAAAAAAAAAAAAAATCTGACATTTTTTTTCCCTTCGGACATTGAGGGACTTTTCAAACTAGGGGAGTTAGACTGAGCCTTCATTAATCTCTTCACTTTTAGAGGTTTCCACAGACCTGAATAAAATCGTCTGTAGTTTACATGAATAATTCAATAAAACGCGTCACCGAGCTCAGTGGGTTAACTCAGGATCTTCAATAGTGAAGGAATTGGCCAATATTTACTTAATAGGTTCCTCTTCGTATTTTTATCATTCTCTCTCCCCCCCTCTCTCTCTCTCTTCTGCGGGTTGATCTGATGTTTCACGTGGCTGGGAACGTGTTTTAGAAATTAAATTAACCTCATCTAACAAACAATCTATCTATCTATCTATATAGAATATTATATATATATATATATATATATATATATATATATATATATATATATATATATATATATATATATATATATATATATATATATATAAGCCGTCTGTATTTATATGTCCATGTAATTCGTTTAACATTTACGTGGCACCATGGAAAATGCTCCAGACCGAGAAATATTAAAGGCTGTAAGACAGAGTCCCGTGTCGCTTCCCAGTGCGGCGCGGCGGCCAAGATAAGGCAGCGTAAAACCCTCACATGAATTAGCCACACGCAGGAGCGACGGAGACGACCGAAGCCATTTATTTTTCCTGAGCTGCGAGGACAGGGGTGGTGGTGAATTATGCAGGGCGGCGGGGCGGGAGAGTGGCCCCTGAAGCCCCTCCGCCCCCTTCACCCCTCCGACCTTTGCCGTCGACTCTCTTCCTTCCAATCCCCCTCCCCCTGCTCCCGTCTTATAGCCTGTGGCCAGGTGAGCCGCACTGAGGCTGGCTTTACTATCCTCATATTCAACAAGTAAATATTATACTGTAGCTCCAAGGTGGTCTTACCTGGATTCAAATCTCATACTGCCCACACAAGATTCTCCGAAATATTATAGTGTTCGTCCAGTAACATAACAAAATAGATGCCGCACTGAACCGACATAACAGGTATATATCATATAAGGAATTATTAGTTTTCTCTCAGGAATATATATACTGTATATAGTTATGTCACTCATAAAACAGTGAATGAAAACTGAGCTTGACAAATTAAGTAACAAATTGACAAGCAGTTAAATACTACCAAATTAACACTTAGTAAGACCCCGTGATTTACTTGCTTGAATAAAATCGTCTGCGTTAGGTGAAAACAGAATACTAGGACTGTCTCCCATGACCATGTAATTGATGGTGACATCTGACGTATATGGTGCACTATCAGCTTCATATCCTTCTTTGAGGCTGACTTATAGAAAGTAGAAGGGAAGACGTGACCATGAGAATAATAATTTAGAAATCGAGTCGCCTTACATCCTATCGAGTTTTCTAACGAAAAGTTTATAACCAACTTAATTAAGACTCTAAATACTTCTAATATATTCTGACCAGGCATAAACAAGTAAGCAAGTAATTTAATCAACACAAGATCAGCACCATAATCCAGTCAGCCACATCCACACGGGCGGAAGGTCAGTGGTGGAGGCAGCAAGGATGCTTTCTTTTCCATGTGTCCGATTCTAGGCACAAATAAAATAGTCCGTTCCCTATGGCTCAGCAGTCCTCATATGTGCCACAAACCTGCACCTGCCACCACTTGGACACTACTACAATCCATACCGAATACCTACAATCAAAGTCTTTCTCGCCCAGGAGTGGTATGATGGTATTAGAGCGGTGTTTTTATGACGTGTCGGTGGGTATTGCGGAACATCAGAGTCTGTAGTAACGACATTCAATTCAATACACTACGAGGGGTAAATCAGGGTCCTGGGAAGCATTTGCAAAGACCTACCATACATCACTGCCGCCTCTCTATAGACAGTATTCTTGTCAGTTAAGGAAGCCCTCTAACACCCTTTCCTTGGCGATTTATTTTGATTACACCTTACTATCCTCTTCCGTGTTATGTAATTTCTTCTAAAATCGCCTCACTTTACATACATGAAGTTCCCAAGGATATTAACCAACCGTATCTAAAAATAAATCGCTAAGGAAGAGGTGCTATGAAGCCTCCTTAACTTACAATCCGAGGCTCAGGAGATCTCGTAACGGATTTTCCTAAGCGATTTCTTACGAACATTTCGCCTAAATATCGTTTAGTATGTTACTGATGAAAACTGTCTCGATGAAAGCAATGAAAACAGCACACAAGAGAATGTCATCACGTAATATGCTCAATAAATCACTAAGGAATAGACATTACGAGGCCTCTTATGTCACTTATTATGCGGCCTTAAGATTCGTGTTACTGGAAGATTGTAATTTTTCGTCTTTTTTTTTTTTTTTTTTCACATTTTCTCCCTGCAGTTCAGTCTTCTGTATATCATTCAGAAAAAAAAAAATGACAATCTTAACAGACAAGGAAATTTTAAGACCTACCAAGCAAAACAAATCGCTAAGGAAAACCTGTTACGAACCATCCTGGGCCACCTAGAGTGCGGCCTCAAAAATGGTGATCCGCGAACCAGGCAATGCAAGGAAATAAACACCACGGAGATAAATATGGATCAGGGCAGACGTGGATCACTGTTATAGTTTATTTAAGTAGGCGTGGGATTTTTGCCCTTTTGAAGCTTACTTCCCGCTGCTCAGTGGTAGAATAAAAAAAATACTACGACTCTACATCCTTTCCATAGCGCTTCTTCGTGACTAAAGCCAAATTCAAGTGTTAATTTCTTGTTACAGCTCAATATTCAACATGCAGAGATGGAGATATTAAGCCTAGTTGAAATGAATAGAGTATACATCGCTTGTAGGTTAGGTCAGGTCCTTGGGGTTGGGGCCCGAATTGTCATCGGGTAAGGAAGTTCCCTAACACCTTTACTTAGCGATTCATTTGCTTATTACACCTTACTGTCCTAATTTTGTTACATAAATCCTTCAAACACCACCATACTGTACATAACTAACGCACTAAAGAATATCAACCAGCAATATCCCCCCAAAAAAATCACTAAGGAAGTGGTTTTAGGGACGAGAAACGGGTCTGGATGGCATATATATCTTCTCGGTCAAGGTAATTTGTGAACGTAACTCGAAACCTGCTGGTGTTCAGAATTTAAAGATAATAGGCCATTCAAACACTTATCAAGCCTATTAGTTAAGAGATGTAATTGTGACCTAACTCTACTGGGAATGATATTATATTTAACATCATGTTAGTTGCTTTCCCACGGCAGCTACCCCCCCCCCTCTCTCTCTCTCTCTCTCTCTCTCTCTCTCTCTCCACTTCCAAAACATAATCCTTCAACATAAAAAAAAAAAAAAAAAAGTTAAAACGCCCAGCACAAGTGGCCAGTTTCCTGAAGGTGCACCGGGTTTATGTCTAGATGAACCTGGCACAACAACAGCAAAATGGTAGGTCCGTGGAGAGGCGGTGGCAATATTCCTCCATACAAGAGGCTTCGGAGGAGTCTGATGGCGTGAGAAGAGGATGACACGTAAGCAAAATCAAGCAAGCCGAGTTTTGATGTTCTCCTACTCATTTAACTTTTTCAGGTTCCCAGGACGCACTTTCAGCCGAATCTAATCGTCTGGCGTCGGCTGGAACAGGGTTGGGGTGATGATGACGATAATGATGATGGTGATGATGATGATGATGATGGAGTGACAATGATGATGATGATGGGGTGACAATGATGATGATAATGATGATGAAGGAAGAGGTCAAGCTTAAAATTCATCCTAAGTGCAACTGGTGGTGGCTAAGTGGTTATAGCGACAACCTGTTTTCCGTAAGGACGTGAGTCTGATCTCAGGTTTGAGCATGGAAGGGTTTGATAATTTCGCAACAACAGGTATCTTCCACGAAACCCACAGACATATCATAAAAGCACCCTCAAAAATACCATTATACAAAGCCACAAAACAGTAACAATATAAATTTAATCAGAACAACGGGCACTAGCTCCGAAGTCAGTGACATGTAGGGGGACTGATGGGTTTCAAAGAACCGACTACCAAGACTATGGCCAAATTCAGACACACCGCAAATTATATAAAGACAACATGTAATATACAGACGAGCTCTCAACTAACTCCTCCTCCAATCTTCGTCCAAAGCCTTCCTCCCTCACGTTTTCTTCCAGTCGTCTTGTACTCCAGGCGACGAGAAAAAGTGTGTGAAAGGGAGAGCGTGGAGTGAGAGTGGCTGGCGGAACCTTCTCTGTGATAAACCCGGCCAAACAAAGAACACATTCGAATCTCCTCTCCTCCCCACCTCTCCCTCTAATTCCCTGCTCTCCCTCGTCTCTCCCCAGCCTCTCTCTCCTTCCCTGCCTGTCCTTCTCCTTCCCTCTCCGTATTTGTTGTTCCATCTTCGTTCCTCTATTTCCCTTTCTGGCCGTCTCCTTCTCTCCTGGTCCTTATCGTTCCGTTTCATTCCTTCCCTGTTCCTCTTTTCCCTTTTCTTTCCATCTCCTTCCCTCTCAGGCTTTCTCCTTCCCTCCTATCGCTCTCGTTCCCTCCCCATTGTTCTCTTTCCTCCAACCCTTTCCCTTCCTCTCACTTCATTCTCTCCTTCTCTCTATTTCTCTCTCCACTCCTTCACCTCCCCCCTAGTTCCCTCCCTTTCATTCTCCTTCTCTTCCCATTTCTTTGCTTCCTCCCAGTCCCTCCTAGCCCCCTCTCCCTCCTCCTCCTCGTCTCTCTCCTTCCCTCCCTCCAAGGAAAATAAGACCACGTACGTATCTCTCTAGCGCTCCTGGGGCCGCCAAGAAAAGCAGATCAACACGTCCCTAACCAGCACCACTCTCAACCAACCCTCACACTTTCACCCTTATTTCCAGGAGTCCGTAAGGCCGATATTGGAGCTGTTTACACGTGCACGCGGGATACAGCCCCCTTCCGACCGCCCCGATAGAGTAATACATTGAATTCTGAAAACCTTTTGAAGTAATGGGTTCTCGCTGCCTGTCCCTGTGAGCTCGCTGTCAGACCCGTGAAAGCAGAGGCTATTTATTTTTTATTCACGAGCAACGCCCCGGTTTTTTATGAGGAATCGTCAACAGCGACAGAATTAAAGAAACCTCCTACTAAATGATATTAAAAAATCCCTTGGGGCTCCTGCAGTGTCTCCTTGGCGGTTTCGATAAGTTCTCTCTCCCTCTCTCTCTCTCTCTTCTTTTTTTTTTTTTTGTGAGGAATCATAATCCTCTTGAGAATCCCAGCCTTTTTTTTTTTTTCTCTCTCTCTCATTGCTTTTTTAATGAAGAATCTTCATCCTCTTGAGAATTACAGAAATATCTTGCCAAACTAACCAAAAAATCTCGCAGGACGGAGATGTTTCCTGTGAGGTTTCGTAAGACTCTCTCTCTCTCTCTCTAGTGTGTGTGTGTGTGTGTGTGTGTGTGTGTGTGTGTGTGTGTGTGTGTGTGTGTGTGTGTGTGTGTGTGTGTGTGTGTGTGTGTGTGTGTGTGTACCCTAGCCTTGCATTCCAACTGCTCACACGATTTTATTTAGAGGAAAATGAGCCGCAAGAGCCTGGCATCATTACCCTTCTTGTGGCTTATGGTCGGTACAACTCTAGCATTCGGTTTCAGATAACGCCAGACGATTTTATTCATCTGAAAGAGTCATAGAAGCCTGCTGTGTTTTTTAATGCCATTTCCATGACAAATTTTATGCAATCCTGTTCTTTTTCGCCAGTATTTCTATTCACATAATTCAGTTCTGTGTCTAATCTTCGCTCGATCCAATCAATACGATGCTTATTTCAATTTTTTCGTGCTTGGGAGGCGATTTTAAACAAAGTAAGACAGTCCCCCCAAGTGAAAAGTTTTATGATGGCTGTAAATAAACTCCTTGTACTCTAACTTAGTCTAAAATTGTTATCTTTCTATCTAGATAAGCTGCAAGAATAATTTAACGCTAGACCATGGTGCTAATCAAGAAGAAGTGTTATGGCAAGTACGTGGGCCTGTAGCACTGTCTTTTTCTGCCACTGAATTATGTAGAGTTCGCTGCAAAAAGACAAATATCGCCGCCACGTCAAGGTAAAATGAGTGTAGTGTAGGCATTACGTTTGAGTGCTTAACTATCTTGAATTAACAGAAACAGACGCCATAGTTATATTTTTCCTTCCCTTAAGATCTGCTGTTGTACTTTGTTTTCCTTTTAAAGTCTCTCCTTAGATGAATGGTCATATGGAGAAAACAGTTAAATAAAAAGGACGTTATTGCACTAAATGATTACATAGGGAAAAGGATCCGTACTCTCGTCAGGCGAAGAGGCTACCTAGCACCTCTTCCTTAGTGATTTATTTTTGGATACGAGTGGTTAATATTTTCTCGTGCGCTATTTATGCAGAGTATGGTGATCTTGGAAGGATTTATATAGCAAAGTGGAGGACAGTAAGGTGTAATAAGGCTAAAATAGGTAAAATAAGTCACTTACGAAAAGGTGATGGGGAGCTTCCTTAACAGACGGGAATAGAGGCCAAGGAAGCAGAACAAAATATCTTAAAAAAAAAAAAACTCATGATCGGAACAACTCTAGTACTCTATTCCAGCAAATGCCAAAGAATGAGACAAAGGAGCCTCAGTGTTAAGAAACTATGGGGCCTTGAAGATGGCCTCGACACACAACTCCCAACCCTCATCACTTCAATCAGAAAGAAATGCGTGTGGAAGAAATAAAATGGCGGAGAACGGAACAATATGGAAAGGAACACAGAGAGGAAAGGAAGGGTGGAAAGTATGATCGTGGAGTTATACAGAAAAAAAGAAAAAATAAGTCATCATCATCATCATCGCTATCATCATTAGCATCACCATCATCATCACTATCATCATAATCATCATCACCACCATCATCGTCATCATCATCATCATCATCACTTTTTTTTCTCAATCATCACTTTTTTTTCTCAACTGAGGATAAAGCAAGGCAGGAATTAGAAAAGAAAGTGAGAGGAATCATGAACGAAAGAGAACCCACTGACAGTATGCTCCGTGAAATGGGCCAGAAACTCATTGACACATCACCGAAGCTCCCGGAATCCTGACTCCAGCTCGTAGGCCTATGTAGTAACCACCTTATCTATGTAAATCAGCAAGTTTCTGTCTATCCGTCTGTCCTTCCACACTGGTAAGATGGTGGGAGTATTGGTGGTAGCAAGTGGTGGTACTGGTGATGGTGGTAGTGGATGGTGGTAGTGGATGGTGGAAGTAGTCGTGGTAACAAGTGGTGATAATAGTGACAGTAGTAGTGGAGGTCATGGTGAGAGAGAGAGAGAGAGAGAGAGAGAGAGAGAGAGAGAGAGAGAGAGAGAGAGAGAGAGAGAGAGAGAGAGAGCCAGTCTTGTTTTTCTCTCACTAGCGAAGGAAATTGGGGTGTAGGGAGCAATCTGTAGGGGCAAGGGGATGGAGGGGGAGGGAGTGGAGGGGATAGGAGAGGGAGGGGAGAGGGAGAGGTGAGGGAGGGCGCGGGAGGGGGAAGGTGAGGGAGGGAGGTGGAAGGAGGAAGTGAGGAAGGAGAGGAAAGAAATGGTCAGGAAAGGTGAGCGAGGAGGAGGAGTGGGAAGGTGAGGGAGAGACGAGGAGAGGTGAGGGAATGAGGGGAGATGTGCTGGAGTGAAGAGGGAGCGTGAGGGGATGGAGAGGGAGGGTGAGGGAGTGGAAAGGGAAGGAATGGGGACGGAGGGTGAGGGACGTGATCGGGAGGGTGATGGAGTAAAGAGGAAGGGTGTGGGAGTGGAGAGGGTCAAGGAGTGGAGAGGAAGTGAAGAGGGAGGGTAAAAGAGCGTGAAGGTGTACTCTTGGCTTCTCAATCACCTTTCTCAGTTTATTCCATTCACCTCTCTTAAAGAAATCCTGCTACTACCACAAGTCAGCGCAACATACAGTACAAATCACCCTGTCTATCTGAACTGCCTGTCAGTATCGTCTGTATAACCACATGTACGCAAGACTCCCATGGTCCTTCCTGCCTGTGTTGTGTGGGAGGTTGTAATCGTGAACACCCATACTACGGTGACGCCTTTTTATATGAATTCTGACTACCTTCATATGACAATATTTAGTGCATGTAAGACCTCATGAGTTGAAGGGAGTAGAAACAATCACTAAAAGACGATACCATTTATGTTGTATTTTCTTTACTGGCAGGTGACTTTAATCAGCATCAGCAGGACCCTTCGGATTGCAGAAGTTAAATAACCCACTAGGAGTCACTAACTGCTACATCCAGAAATGTCCTTGATTTTATTCCAGGTACCAGCAGGTATTTTAACTCACCTGAAATATATCCCGTCAAGGAATGGTTAATGGAAAATTCAGCTACTGTATTAAAATCTACACCTGAAAGGATATCCAAACTTACGCATTATCAAGAAAATTCTGAACCTTAATCAGTATTCCAAAAATCTTTCACTCGATTTGTGGCTCCCAATCCCTTCATTAGAAACGTACATGTTTTTTTTATTTAGCCCCTTCGCTCCAAGGACGTACAATATTTTTAAAAATCTATTCTTGCTGCCTTCAGGCGATCTGGTTCAGCTTGAGACAAAAGCAAAATAGAGATATACCTTTCTATGACATCTGTTGTTAGGCTGCCATGATCTTTTTAGTACTGTATAATCAATCAATCAAATCAATCAAACAGGGTCCTCTCCTATGCTGAATAAAATCGTCTGGTAGAAGCGAGAATGCACTACAAAAATACGTCACCAATTTGAAGGGGCAGAGTCACCATTAACCCCAACTTATCACGTCACTACCACACCAGGATATTAATTATTCTTTAGCAGCGATATGAGAACACTGCCCCTTATTCCAGCCAATGCCAGACGATTTCATCTGCTCGGGGGAAAATCCAATGGAGCGAAAAAAAAAAAAAGTTAAAAATTTACACGATGATTACTTTGGGCGATAACTCTCAGCTCTCTTTCTTTTTCCTTTTTTTTTTTTTTCTCTTTCCCAGCGAACGCCATACAATTTTATTCAGGTAAAAGAAAATAACCGCAGCTAAATGGGACAAATGTTTCCTTTGCATACAATCTTAACTAACGAAAGGAACGACACACACACACACACACACACACACACACACACACACACACACACACACACACACAAACGAGTGGCGTGGGAAAAATCAACAAAGCCGGAAGTTTCAGCCCCACTTTGACTAATCACACACCGCACTGTCGTCACCACCACCACCGCCACCACCATTATCACCACACCTGTCAACGCTGTTCTGCCCTTACTCCCACCACCATCATTACCCTTTCTTCAACACGCATTCTGTCTTCATCAACATCACATATTTCACCATAGCTATTTTCTCCACTTTTATCACTATTATATTATTATTTTTTCTATCTCCAGACGATTTAGCTGGACCTGGGAATTATTTTTTGTACTCAAAGGGTTAACTAAGACTGTATCTGACCCCTCCACTTCGAAGTCTCACCTCAGCTAAAAAAGAAAAAAAAAAAAAGACTGGAAGACAAAATGCGTCATCGGAGTGAAGGGGCCAAAAGCCGTACTGTGCACCAGTGTGATCATAACCCACATCGAACGCAAGCACCACCACCACCACCACCACCACCATCTGCAACATCACATCTTGAGACAGTAATGTGGTACACTTAAGAGATTCCCTGTAATCGTTTGACCTTAACCTGGTCCAGATTTTCGTTCTTTTCCAGTTAATTTCACGCAGCTCAGTCGCAGAAAGAGAATGGCATAGTTCTACATCCTTTACACTTCTTCGTGACTAGCGCTATTCTCTTGTGTTAATGTATTAATAGAATTCAGCGTTCAAGATGGCGAGAAGATAATTTTATTCCAAGATAAAATAAAAGTGTACAGCACCTCTTGCTTACCAATTTATTCCACATACAATACAGCGTAATATTCTGGTGTAATGTTGTTATTCGTGGCCTTCAACGTCTCCTCCTACCTCAAAATTCCCATAACTCTTTTCATCACTTTGGATACATTACTTTTACATTCACATAACTCTTTTCACCAATTACCTTAAACTATCTTAAAATTTACATAACTTTCTTCACCACTTTGGTATTATCCATTCACTTACCGTCCATACACTTTAAGCACACACTCTTTCACTCTTTTTCAGCATTTATCATTTTCCACATCTTTCACGCATTTGCATTTCGCATTAAATTTATGGTTCTGGAAAGTGACGCCCTCAGGTGGTGGCATCGATATGACTGGGCGGCTTCACTGCCTGGTCATGCAAACGTCCCGATACTACTTTCCTATCCTCGGAAAAGAGGATGGTGGATTTGCAGAAGAGCAACTTAAGCCCACAGTCCAACGAGTTCACATTTCAGATGATGCTCGGGGAAAAAAGAAAAGAAAAGAAAAGAAAAATCCAATCTGTAAACAACGCACGTATTTCACAGCTCCATTCCATCTACTCTCACTGTATTTTTCAAACTCATGCTATACCCAAGACTCACTCCCTGGCAATAAGGAATTTCTCCATGATGGGGTCCAATCGAATTTATGACACCACACGTAGTGACGCTGGTGCTGGAACTGTAGGCATCATTACAATTATCAATGTTAATTATATACAGGATAGTACAGCAGGCTTCATCATTATCATCAGTATAATAACATGCTAACAACTGCTGTAAATGGGGAGTATGTAACATGGCTGCTTCATGTTCAAGTCTGCCAGTGATATCATACAATTACACAAGCACCACTAAAATACTCTCTGTAACTATCTACTTCTCTATAACCAGCTACTCTATAACTATAATTCTCTATAAAAAATTACTCTAAAATTATCTACTTCGCTTCACACCTATCATAATAAAACAACAATACAACCCTCACCCAGCACCACCCAAGCCACACCCACAACCTCCCCACCCGAAATCCAGCACACCATATTTCCGGAACCACCCCACATTAAACAACCATATATCTTCCCTACCATTAAAACCACAGCCATTACACTGGGCCTCCCCCACCCCTACAACCACCACTACATCAGTCTGCTTCAACCTGACACCAAAATACTACCACACAAACCTTACATCCCAATCCTGCAACCACACCCAATACCACCACCACCACCATTATCAGGTAAACCATAAGCCATAACACCTCTTAAGTCATCATGTCCATTTTCTCCATTCACTTATCACAAACCAATACCATTAATAGAGTCACATTAAGCATATTAGCTCCATAATAAAAACTGTCACATCTACACCAATGTTTTTCTCTCCTCTGTTACATAAAAAAACAGAAATTAAGTAACAATCATCAAACGAACTCTAAAATACACAGCCACAATTACAGTACATCTATTTCTGACCTCATCCACCAAAAAATAAATATATCAATAAATAAAAATATAAATAAATAATACATGTCATTCCTTCAGTAACAATCACCCCATTACCTGTACAAAGACTGCCCGTACACCATAACTAACTGACCATAACTTTATCCATTTGTCACCTTTCCCCAACCAGCCGCAGCTCCCAACTCTCACCTGGCAGTAACAATTTTCACCTGTAGACTACCTGAAGCCTCCTAAAATACTCATTATTCATTAACAACTTTCCGCCATCACCCACAGCTCACAACCAACAACAGTACGTCTTCATCATCATCATCATCATCTCCCCTCTTTTCCCCTACAGCACCACTATTTAACAAAGGAAAATCACCACCTACAGAGATAATCAAAATACTTATACTGTTAACTAAGAACTATTCCCACCAAAAAGTTCACAGTCACTACAAACAGAGCCAAGAGAGGAATATGCATACAATTCATGACTTACAACTTATAAAAACAGCCATTATCTTTGCCATCACAACAAATAATAATAATAATAATAATAATAATAATAATAATAATAATAATAATAATAATCGGGACTTTTCCTGTTAACCACAACCCACAGTCAACTTTCTTCCATCAACCACAACTCACAATCAACCCTTTTCCCCATCAAGCACAATTCACAATCAACTCTTCGCATCAGCCAAACATCACAATCAACTCTTGCCCCCGTCAACCACAATTCAATCAACTTCCTCCATCAACCACAACCAACTCTCTGCCACCAACCTCAAATGTCAGTCCTGTCTCTTTCATCAACCACAACCCACAACCGTCTCTTCCACCTACCACAACCCACAATCAACTCTTCCCCATCAGCCACAACTCTCATTCAAGTCTTCCCCAGCAGCCAAAACTCACAATCAACAACTATTTTATCCCCATTATTCCCACCACCACAACCCCCCCTCCTCCTCTCCCCCCCAAGAAAAAAAAAATATGCATCAACCACTTTCCTAATTGATTACTACGAGGCCGGCTGTTCCACCCTCGACCACCAATTACGGCAGCTCGTTAGCGTTACCTGGCGACCGATCACGGAATTCTCGCCTTCCGGGTGCCACGAACACAGGACCGGAGTCACGAAGGCACCAACGAATAGCAGAATCTTAACCCTCTCCCTCCGATGCCAATGTCTTATTCTATTCTCATTACTTCTAGATTTTATTCAACTTGGGATAAATCACAAGTACCCAGGGGTTAAGGAGGGCTACATCCAACTCCTCAAGGTCTGCAAGTCTCTCCTCAGCTTAGTAAATTCGTATGGAGACAGCAAGAGTAAAATAAACTGGTAAATATTCCATCAGACTTAAGCAGTGCCAGACGGAATTTATGATTTTTCACGTTCTGACGGCCGATTACGAAACTGCGTCCTTCCGGGATCCTGGAATTACTGATTGGACATTACGACAAGAGTCAATGACGTACGGAATCCTACACCTTAAACCTCTCACTTGGATAACGATTTATGTATTATATGCTTGCTGCTGTCTGGCTATCTTATTTCTCTTCATGCCAATTTCTTCCTTTATTCTTTTTACCCAGATATACCTACATGACGACAACAACGACGACGATGATCCTGATGCTGAAGCTGATGATAACACTGATGTCACCGGACTGAAGGAGTTAACGCTATGCGGAACGGGCACCATTTCTAAAGTGAATACAGCTGTCATGGGCTAGCCAGAAGAAATCATTAAATTCCCTAACGTAAGAAATCGAAACTTTTTTATTCCCGCTACCGCCAGACGATTTAACCCAGCGTAGAAATGGCCTCTTGTCGTCCGATGGTTAAGATCTCGTGTGTACCAAAAGGGTTAATACGATTTCTGTGAAAAATAAGGAGAACGAAGGACCAGGGGAATTGGGTAAAGTTTAATCCCTTCAATACAGACATTTTAAAATATATTCTTGAAACTTCAGACGATTTTCTCAACCTCAGGAGAGACTTCGAACTGAAGAGATTGGACATAAATTTCTTTACTACAAGGAGGTTGTTCTAAGCTGAGTAAAATCGTCGGTGGTGGCGACAATAAAGCGAAAAATACAAGACCGAAGCTTATTGGGAAGCGGAGATGACGAGTGGAAATGAGAGCAAGTTTTCCGGCCTTTACTGCGCGTCCTGACCGCCGGGGCTCTGTCAGGTGATTATTGTTATTTCTGTCTCTTTAGCCTCGACCTGCTCATTACGCCAGCCATTGGAGTGCCCAGCGCGCATCCCAAGCCCCGCACCACGACTTCCCTCGCCTCACCACGTTAAATCACCCACCTTTCACCGTCCTTACGGGAGAAAGACGTAGATTAACATACAAGGAACACCGAAAAATAAACGTAACTTGTTCTATATCCATAACAAACTTCAAATTGTTGGTGATGGACAGATGTATTTCAATTAAACGAAGGAAGTCAGCTGGGGATTCGAAGGCGGCGGTATTTACATTATCAGGTGACAGATCTTGGCTAGTTCGCGCCCTCGCCCCGGGATTTCTGCTGACGTCACCCTCAGCGTCGTTTCCGATTGGCCGTCATTTCGCGAACGAGGCGCCAAAAATTGAGATGTAATCATCCTCTCCGGATAATGACATCCTCCCGCTTTCCACCATGTAATCCTTCCTCCCGCCTGGCCCACCGTCACCTTCGCCACCAATTACTGCAGCTTAAGTCAAATAATTCAATATAGTTAATGCATATGAGTGTGTTTTGAGTCCACACAAGGCCAGGACAGACACAGACAGACAGAAAGAAAGTGTGACCGATGGTAAAAAGGATGGAGGTGCGGAGGACAGGGCCAGACAGACGACAGAAGACACACACACACACACACACACACACACACACACACACACACACACACACACACACACACCGTGTGCTGGTAGTGACCGATGGGAAGGGTGTGTGTGTTTCGGGAGGGGTGGTGGGGTAGGGTAAGGGGTTAGGCAAGAGGTGGGGGGTAGGGAAGGGGAAGGGTAAAGTGGGGGGGGGGTAGGTAAGCCAAACCGTTACAGTCACACACCACCAATCACAACTGGGCCGATTTTTACCCCCTGAATTATGATTGGTGGATGAAACAGCAGAAGCGGGTGACGGGGGAACAATGGAGGTGTGGGGGGCGTGTCCACCCAGGCCCCACAATGGTCCTGAATGTCGGGATAATTTGGGGCAGGAGTGTCGGCAACCCGCGGAGGTGACTCGGTGTAAACTGCGGAGGGGGGGGGGGGAGAGGGGCTAGGAGGAGGGAGGAGAGAGGGGATATGGGGAGGAAGGAGGGGCTAGGAGGAGGGAGGTGAGAGGGGCTAGGAGGAGGGAGGTGAGAGGGGCTAGGAGGAGGGAGGAGAGAGGGGTTAGGAGGAGGAAGGAGGGGCTAGGAGGGAGAAGAGAGGGGTTAGGAGGAGGAAGGATTGGCTAGGAGGAGGAGGGAGGTGAGAGGGGACAGAAGGAGGGAGAAGGAATGGGTGGAGGGAAAGGTGAGGGGAGAGGCGTTAGAAGGAGGGAGAATGAAAGGGTGGCACTAGAGGGAGTGGGAAAGGGACTGGGAAGGGAGAGAGAAAGGGAGTAAGGAAGGGAGACAGGGGACAGGGAGGAAGGAAGAGAGGTTATGGAGGGAGAGTGGAGGGGAAGGAGGAAGTGAGAGAGGAGTTATGGAGGAAAGAGGAATTGAGAAAGGGTATTGAAAGGAGAGGGATGGGGAGGAGGATGGGAAAGAAGGGTTGTGATGGGAGAAGGATAGTGAAGGAGGAGAGGGGGCAGTGGAGTTGTGAGGGGTGAAGGAAGAGGTTGGCGTGGGGGAAGGGGGGAAAGGGGATGTGTAGGAAGAGAGAGGGAATAGAGTGAAGGGGGAGTAGGAGAGAGCTTGTGGGGGAAGGAAGGAGCCTAGAGGGAGGGGTAGAGAGGCTGTGAAGAGAGAGAGAGAGAGAGAGAGAGAGAGAGAGAGAGAGAGAGAGAGAGAGAGAGAGAGAGAGAGAGAGAGAGAGAGAGAGAGAGAGAGAGAGAGAGAGAGAGAGAGAGAGAGGATAGGGATAAAAAAAGAATAGAGGAAAGTGTGGGAGACAGGGAGTTATAAAAAGGAGTCTGAGGGAGTGGAAAGAAGAGAGAGGTTAGAAGGGGAGGGAGGGGTTAGAATGAGAGGAACATGGGAGAGGAAAGGGTGCTAAAAGAGGAAGGAAGGAAGTATTAGAGGGAGAGGAAGAGGGAAGGGGGGATAAGGGATAGGAGAATGGGGTGGGCGACAATGAGATCAGGGATAAGGGATTAGGAGGGGAATGAGGGAGAGGGTAAGGGGTTAGGAAGGGGATGAGGGAGAGGGTAAGGGGTTAGGAGGGGGATGAGGGAGAGGGTAAGGGGTTAGGAGGGGGATGAGGGATAGGGTAAGGGGTTAGAAGGAATGAAGTGGCAGGAACGTAGCCCATTCACTGCGTTTATGCCTTTTATACCAAATTCTAATTACCACCAGACGATTTTATGTAGATCAGGAAAATCTCTCTGTCTGAAGCCCTGAAGGGATTAGCCTCTTCAAGCTGGTGATGAGTTTATTATTTCAAACTGCATTCTCCAGACGATTTTATTAGAGTATGAGAATTTTCGAAGGGAGGGAGGAAGATGGAGAACAAGGTATTCTCGTACGTTTCACCGACTCCTTCACTACAAAAGGTGTGACTGAAAATGAATAAAATCGTCTGCAGGTGGTAAGGACAAGTCAATAAAATGATCACCTGATTCAGAACTCCATACCAGCCTCCATTAACCTCCATCTCTCTTAGCTGGATGTTGATGATGGTTGTGGTTGTTGGTGATAGTTTTGGTTGCTGGTGATAGTTTTGGCTGTTGGTGATAGTTTTGGCTGTTGGTGATAGTTTTGGCTGTTGGTGATAGTTTTGGCTGTTGGTGATAGTTTTGGCTGTTGGTGATAGTTTTGGCTGTTGGTGATAGTTTTGGTTGCTGGTGATAGTTCTGTGTTGGTGATAGTGAGTGGTGGCTGGTGGGAGAAAGTCACTGATGAGCAACGAGGACGCTGGGGGAGGTATACAACTGCTGTCTTCTCCAGGTGACGACTGTAACGGGGAGGTGAGAGTTGTGACTGGGCTGGGGAAAAGTGTGATGAAGAGTTGTGGTCGGTTAGTTGTGGTATATGGGTAATCTTTGTAATGTGGTGTGTGTGTGTGTGTGTGTGTGTGTGTGTGTGTGTGTGTGTGTGTGTGTGTGTGTGTGTGTGTGTGTGTGTGTGTGTGTGTGTGTGTGTGTGCGCGAGAGAGAGAGAGAGAGAGAGAGAGAGAGAGAGAGAGAGAGAGAGAGAGAGAGGAATACGAAGAAGTGCCAGCGAATATTTAACATTTCAGAGTTGTTCCAAGAATTGTTACAGAACTGTAATAATTTTTTGACAGGTGGAATACACAAGGAAAACATGGGTGTAGATGTGAGTGTGTGTCTTGAGAGTTAATGTGGTAATTACTACTGATGGAAAGGTAATTTTTTTGTGATTGGTGAGAAGAGAAAATGTATACTATAGGAACACATTTGATTTTAAGAGTTGTTGTGGTTAGTATTTTAGCTGACAATTGTAGTAGTGGTGGTGGGTGTGGCTGCAGGAGTGGCATTTACGGTGTTTGTGGTTGATTTTGGTGTCAAGCTGAGGAAGACTAATGTACTATTGGTTGTAGATGGGGGATAGAGGCTGGCCCTGAGCGATGGCTGTGGTTTTAATGGTAGGGATGATATATGGTTGTTTAATGTGGGGTGGTTCCGGAAATATGGTGTGCTGGATGTCGGGGTGAGGAGACTGTGAGTGTGGCTTGAGTGGCAGGGGTTGATGGCTGTGGTAGCTGATGATTAAAACAGTAGGTGTAAATTGAAGCAAATTACAATATTCTCATTACATTGAGTATAGTGTTGTTAGATGTCCAAGTACTGTACATCTGGAACACTCGCACTCTTGACATCAATTGTTAACGTAAAATAAAAGAATTAATTATCACGTCAACAATCTTATCCACAGCAAAAGCCATCAAAATCATTACAACTTCGACTAGGCACTGATACGAAGCAATCCCTTGTTACACACATGCATGAAGAGGCCCTGATGCAGTGTCAAGAAAAATCCAGAATGAGAAAAACACAGAACGGGGTGGTAAAGGATAATTCTAGGCAGCAGCGGATCCAAGCAGATATTGAGGGGACTCGGCCCTCTTTCACTGGCCCTCGGTCAAGATAAAAATGAATAAAAAATCAGCAGATAAGCAACAACAACAAAACTGACACACACACACACACACACATACACACACACACACACACACACACACACACACACATATCTATCTATCTATGTGTGTGTGTGTGTGTGTGTGTGTGTGTGTGTGTGTGTGTGTGTGTGAACAGATAGCTCCAGAATGAGTAGCTTACTATCTGAATATGCTTCTTTTCGGCCTAGCCCGAGTTAGACCTGTCCACCTACACTCAACCCTGCTCCGTTAGGCTGTCTCGCTCAGCCATCCCCCCTCCTTTCCCCCTTTCATAAAACCAGACTGTACGTGTTATGTGAAGCAGACGAAAGGGAATAGCAAGATAAGTTTTTGTTCTGACTGTACGTGTTATGATGGCGTGTGTGTGGCGTGAGTGGAGCAGGAAGAGGAGACACAATAGAGGCCCTGAGCGGGAAGAGGCCCTTAATTGCTCCCAGGACGCGATCGTCTTTTGTCTGCTCGCGTTCAATGGCGGCACCGTCGTTTATACATTACCGGATGCACCTAACGTGGAGGTAATAATGATCTGGAGGAGTTGAAGTCTTTGTTTTCACCATGACAGCCTTTAGTTTGGTAAACGTGTATGATGAATAAAATTAGCATACATACTACACGATTCTACTTATATTTACCACGCAAATCTAAAGCCTAAAAAAAAAAAAGGCAAAATAATTAACAAACCAACACAAAAATGAAAGAAAGAATAATGTAAGAAATGAGACGGAATGCAAAAGACACTGGATAAAAAGGATACAGTATAAACGTCTGAATAAAGAAGAATCACGATGCTCTTTTGTCTGGCCATCATCCCTAATTAGTGGACTACGGGGGCGGGAAGTTTGAAAAGCGCGCCACAGCGGTCGTGTTCCTTTGTCTGGCGTGGAGGGGTTGACAGAGGCTGCCATTGTGGAGGGGCGTGTCGGCGGATGTGCCAATTTGATAGTGTATTCTCTCTGCATCTCTTGTTCTTAGACATCCAATTTGGGTCGCCTATCTTACTTAGCTCTGCCTTATGTCTACCTTTCCTTTCTATTCACTCACACGTCAGAGGTAGGAGCATTTAATTTAGCTCTACACTCTTGCTCTGCATCTTTTACTCCTTGACATCTAATTTGGGTCGCCTCTCTTCCCTTCATTTTGCCTTGTTATGTCCACCTTCCCTATCTATTCGTTCAGACGCCAGAAGAAGACTAAGTACGAAATTCAGCTTCACAATTTTTGCTGATATGTACTAATATAAAATTTTGTCAGCTTAATGACATGGTTCGTTGAAGTCTCGAGTAGGCATGAAAAATTCAAGAAGTGCCTTTTATTATCTTTTTTAGTGGGGGGGGGGAGGTATCGTATAAACACTATCATTGACGTACGCGGCCTTCTACAACTTAAATATGTGTGACAAAGCTAGCCTAGTTTTCTGGTAGGCCGGGAACTCCTCCAAATTAAATTAACTTTTATTTTTAATTCTTTATACACAATGGAATTTGTGAGGTTACCTTCCTTACAAATTCCATGGTGCTTTTTTTTTTTTTTTTTTTTTTTATCTTGTGGAATATTTCAAATCGATATCTCATTACAGGTACAGCTTTCTGTCCACTAATGAATACTTGATGGCTTCTATACTGGGCACCGTCTATGCCTCACGCAGTCTGGAGTCGTCCCTTGTTTACTACCCCACACGTGTCCTATCTACTTCTATCTCTCCCCTCTTTATATTCCGTCTACCCTCAAGTCTGCCTATCTATCTTTATCTCTCACTCTCTTTAGCTCCCGTTTACTCTCATGTCTAGTTTCGCTTTGTTCGTATTTCTCAGGCCTCTCCCTCAATCAATGTTTGGTTTGTCCTTAGCTTCTTTCGCCTCTCTCTCCCCTCATACTCCACTTCTCTCTCTCCCCTCTTAATCCCTGTCCACTTCTAACTCACCCCCTTATCGCCCATTCCTATCTCTTCCCTCTTATACTTCGGCCAATTCCACCTTTCCCCTCTTATTCCTCGTCTAATTCTAACTATTCCCTCTTATTTCTTGCCAGCCTCTCCTCACATAATCCTCTCATTTCTACCTCTCCCCTTCCTTGTCTGTCTTTCCTCTCTCATTCCTCATGTTCTTCTGTCTCTTCCCTCTCATCTCTCTATCTACTTCCGCGTCTATTTATCGCTTCGTTTGTATTCCCCAGCCTGCCTCTGCCTCACTGCTCGGAAATCTTCAGAGCCTCCTCCTCCTCCTCACAACTTTCTCGGGTATTCATACTTTTAAGGGGAAGTTTTCTCAAAATGGCAGTAAGTGAGATTGCTGGCAGAACCCCGGCTCCTCTCCCGTCCTCTCCTCTCCTATCTTTTCCACCCGACTAACACGAAATGTATATTGTAACTGCTTTTGATTTTACTCTTTCTTAATTTTCTATTTTACCATATTTTACTATTTTACGAGATTTTCTTTATTTAATCGCTTCACTACAATAGCGCCTTAATACTACCTTCTCTCTCTCGTATCCATCCCTCTTGATTGACACGGCCATCTGCTGACGAAAAGAAATGTAAACTGCTTTCGGTTTTTATTGCATTACTAACCGTACCTCTATTTCTTCGCTCCTTATCAATGACGCCTATTCTGTTTTACTCTTGCTATCACCACGTATTTTATTATGTTGGGAAGGACCTCTTGCAGTGGAGGGGTAATCGGAGACAGCTTCATTACGAAGGGTAGTTGGGAAATGCACCGTTTGAAGGTAGCAGGAATGAAGGTGGAAAGGCGTCATCGTGCTGAAGTGGTGCAGATATTCTGGGTTTCATTTTTTTCCTGTTACGCATTGGAGTGTTTTATACAAGCCAACACTGCGATTTCCTTCAGCTGAAACACGCCCTAACAGACAAAGAGTTAAACGACCTTGAGTATTCCATTCGCTGTTCTGGAAGATTTTATTCGGGCTGGGTGTTGAAGAAGGACGCCTTCACATAGGGGCACCGGTATGATCAGGAAGTAGAGCTGCCCGGTTATGTAAATGTCACTCAATCTCTTTCCGATCTTCCGACAGGAGGATGGTGGATTACCGAAGAAAGACAGCTTCGGTCAGCAGTCCACTGGGTTCACGTTGAGCCTGGGGTTGCGACTCCTACTAGCCTTATTACTAGCCTTATTACTAGTGAGGGTAAGTGTCATGGTGGCGTTGGAGACTATTATTCATTCTGGCATTATAATTTCATATCCTATGTTATTGATGTGAAGTACGTCGATAATAAAACTATATAATAACGTTCAATGATAATTAACGTGCAACAAGCAAAATAAATCGCCATGGAACAGGTGTTACGAGGCCTCCTTCGCCACCTAGAATATGGCCCTAACACCTAATGATTCTGTTCAGCTGGGAGAAGTTCCGGTAGGCAAGGGGGTAAGCTGCAGGAACTTAAATTACAGACAATCTTTTATCGTGTTGCTTTCACCTTGCACTGCAGCGGAAAGATGTTGCAAGAATACCAAGAGCGTCGTGAATATAAGATCGGGGGTGAGAAGCGCGGAGAAGGCATCTGTGAGCATGGAAGGCTGGCAAAGAGAGGATGTATGTGTGGGTACCAGAGCAAGGGTAAGTGCTGGTGAAGTGGGCGGTGAGGGAGGGCTAGGAAGTGGATTGAAAGGTTAGAATATATTAAGGAAGGATAGTCAGTATATGAGAGGAACAAGTAACAAGGAGAGGATGTGTATATGTGGGTACCTAAGCAATGGGTGTGGCGCTGGAGTGGAAGGTGTGGGAAGCCTGGGAAATGCGATGGAAGGATAGTTAGTATCTGGAAGGAAGAGATGGCAAAGAGAATCTGTTTTATATACCGTATATTAAAGACACAGAGGCTGAATGGTGTGGGTATGGACAGTGTGGAAGGGCATTAAAAAAAAAATTCTAGGATGGGACGGGAGGGCTAGATACATTAGGAAAACATAGCCAGTGTCTGAAAGGTGGAGAGAAGGTAGACATATGCCACAGGAATGGATGCAAGGGGGAAAAATACCAGTAGGGGAGGATACCATGGGGAGGATACTGGGACTGAAAATACCAGACGAAGGGGGGATATCAGTGGGGAAAAAATCCGGGGAGAATATATCACTGGGGAGACACACCAGAGGGGAGGGAAAGGGAAGGAGGGAGACATTGCAGGCGAATAAACTACTTAACCCCATAAATCCCGTGACTCCTTTTAACTTTTAAGCTTAGAAAGAGAAATCAGAGTGTTACTGAGGTCAATGGAGACTGTTTCTAACCCCGTCACTACAAATGATTTATCCAGTGAGCAAAACGGTCTGGAAGTAGCAAAAAAAAAAAAAAAAAAAAAAAAAAAATCATTAAAAAAAAATACATAGTAAAACAGCGTCATCAGACTGACTTAGGATTGCAGTAGTTCCCTGGGTGACGTCAAAAGCGACCCGGCACCCACACCCGAACCCACACCCGCGCCGGCACCCTCCTCATCTCCTCTCTATTAACCACCAATTAAAAGGCCAAGGAAACCCATATCCTTAGCCAAATGAGCTCCTTAAAGCAGGTCGTCGCCTCCTCATCAGACACCTTTTCCTTCCCTTTTCTTTATATTTTTCTATTTTTAAAATTTTTGTTGCATGAATTTTTTACGCCATTAGTGCCAGGATTCTCTCTCTCTCTCTCTCTCTCTCTCACGACGCTGTTGGATAATGTTTTGGTTCGCGTCTGTCTGTGAATCTGTCAATCTTCGGGCTCTAACTTTTGAAAGCCTTGACCCCAAAACCTCATTTTTTTTGTGCTACTTGTTGAATGACATGTGACTAAATTTATGGTTTATATGCTTCTTAATTCTATTCTTTATGCATTATTGCTTCTAGATCTTACTTCATCTCATTTCTCATCTGGAAACTTAGGAGGAGGAGGAGCAATGGCTGCATCTGACTATTATCTTAGTGACGTACTTCTCATATATATATATATATATATATATATAAATATATATATATATATATATATATATATATATATAGAATATATATATATGCTGTGTAGTGAAACAAAATTAGCATGGTATAGGTTCGCGTCTTACAGTGTGTCCTTGTCTACTCTACAGTAAATTTCTCACACCGCTCTTGTATATATGACTTCCAGATTTCACGAGCTCCAACTTCACTCAAACTTTAACAAATCTTTTCATCACGTCTTGAGATCTGGATGACACAGACGTAACTTACAATGACCAAACTTATAGTGTATAACTCTGCTGGTTTCTTCCCGGCCTAACTTTATCGCATTTCTTCAACATTATACCTGACGTTAGATTTGGAAGAAGTACCTACATCGGTAAAAGAAAATTAATAAAATTAGTCTACTAAAGCATTTCAACTGGCTCACAGTAACTCATCCAATGCCTCTGTCAACGCTCTTGTAAACATTCCAGGGTAAATTAACACTTTTCTAGGCACTGAATTCAAATTAGGATTATGTTATGGCTACTGCTAAGCGATTATATTCAGCAAGAAGAGGGAGGAATTGTGTGTGAGGATGAAGGAGCGGGGGAGAATGTGGGGAGGGAGGGAGGGAGGGAGGGAGGAGTTTGTGACTGAAAGAGAAAATTTAATCCAACACAGCTTATTCCACTCTCACAAATTTACTAATGGTATCAACGCATTGGTGTCTGCAATTAAATCAATGGTCACGGTGATGGGTAACACTCTCTCTCTCTCTCTCTCTCCCTCTCTCTCTCTCTCTCTCTCTCTCTCTCTCTCTCTCTCTCTCTCTCAGTAAATCTTAAAACTGCCCTAATATCTCCATACACAACTTTTTCACATACGATGGTCATGTAAATCTCATCAATATGCCTCTGACAGGATCCCCACAGGTAAAGCAAGATAGTTACTTAAAAATGTGGATTTGATCAAGGTATCAGTATAAAATGCGACTGTCGTTTTTCTGAAAAGGAACAGACAGGTACAATCAAATAATCCTTTTTAGAAGTCTGAAATAAGTTATGTCTCTACTAAAAATACGTAAATAACATAAAACATCAAGGTGTCATACATATAATACCGGTAATAAATCGCTAAAAAAAATGGCGCTACGAAGTCTCCCATGCTACCTAGATTACCGGACTTAATCTAACACTTTAACTTAGCTACGAGAGATTTTCCCAAACCTATTACATGTAAGAAAGAGAAAAATCTTGAAAGGAATGGCGGGGTTAGTGGAAGTTATTTTACTCCAATCCTTCAGGTGATTCTCCTTGGTTTGAATAAGAAGTCGGCAGGAGGAAGCTAAAATACACTACAAAAGGTATCATTTTACTGCCGAGGCTAATATGAGAATGCAATGAGATCAAAGCCCCTCCTTCTCCCTCTTCTACCCCTACACCATCCTCCTTCCTCTACTCTTTCCTTTCCTTCTCCCCTTCCCCTTCCCCTTTTCCCTTCACCAACATTGTCCCCCTTTCCCCCCTTCTCCCTTTCTCCTTTCTCTTCCTCCCATCCACCTCTTCCCTTCCCTGTCTCAGCTCTCCCCTGTCCCTCTCTAACTTCATCCCCTTCCCTTCTCCCTCCCGTCCCTCTCTAACTGCACCCCTCCTCTCCTCCCTCAAATCCTTCTCTAACTTCACCCCTTCCTCTCTCCTCCCCCCATCCGCCATCTTGACACGGCGGGTATCAATTAAGACCTCCATTTCCTCGCCGCCAGAGTATTAACTTCAAGGCGGCACTGACTCGGGCCCTTAAAAACTTCATCAAACTTCCAGATGAAAGTTTGAATGAGACCGCCTTCAGGGACACTCGCCTCTCCCCTCTCGTTTTCTCTTCCTCCTCTCTCTCTCTCTCTCTCTCTCTCATCTTTTTTCACTTATTCCTTTTGAGACGAGTTTAATGAAGCATTTTTAATATTCGCCTCTTCAAGTCAAGCCCCACTTATCCTATCCCCTCTTAAATAAATTCTCTCGTTTCTTATTCTTTAAAAAATCTCAAGCTTTCATTTCTGTGTGTGTGTGTGTGTGTGTGTGTGTGTGTGTGTGTGTGTGTGTGTGTGTGTGTGTGTGTGTGTGTGTGTGTGTGTGTGTGTGTGTGTGTGTGTGTGTGTGTGTGTGTGTGTGTGTGTGTGTGTGTGTGTGTGTGTGTGTGTGTGTGTGTGTGTGTGTGTGTGTGTGTGTGTGTGTGTGTGTGTGTGTGTGTGTGTGTGTGTGTGTGTGTGTGTGTGTGTGTGTGTGTGTGTGTGTGTGTGTGTGTGTGTGTGTGTGTGTGTGTGTGTGTGTGTGTGTGTGTGTGTGTGTGTGTGTGTGTGTGTGTGTGTGTGTGTGTGTGTGTGTGTGTGTGTGTGTGTGTGTGTGTGTGTGTGTGTGTGTGTGTGTGTGTGTGTGTGTGTGTGTGTGTGTGTGTGTGTGTGTGTGTGTGTGTGTGTGTGCTTCCATGTTTCTGGTCCTTTTAATAATACATTAACGATTGAGTCCAGCCCATTCAATCGAAAAGAGCTCTTCTCAGCTAAACATAATCATCTGCCGGTAAACAGTTTTTGTACTACAACGTTTGGTGTGTTCTTCTTATTGCATAAATAAGTGACCGCCACAATCACGGGAATATAAAACCAGAATTAAAGACTTCTACCAATCCCGCGGGAATGTAGGATGGTCTCCACGCGGGTACAGTACAATAACATACTCCTGTGGAAACTGACAATATAAGAAATGCACATATAAGAGCAAATATCACAATCTGTGTTGGTATGGGCTGACCTTTGACCCGACTAAAGCTTTGAAAGGGCCTAAAAAGAAAGACCATAAAAAAAGAAAATGGAGTCTAGGGGTGTTTGCCCAAGTAATACCTGAACCAAGTCTGAAACGAACTGGTGATGAAATGAAGGAATGGTGCCAAGTCGATAAATGTTTGGAAGAAGACACTGAGCAGATACGAGTACTGCAGGCCTCCAACACAGTCCGGAGACCTAAACACCCTCGCCTAAAACTGGGAACGTTTAAAACATACCAACACCGACGACAGAACACCATAAAAACTCCGATGGGGGCATTCCAGCGTCGCCCTGCCACCTCGTAACTCGCCAAATTCCCGCCTTTCAGGAGCACACCTTAGCGCTTCATATCTCTCTCCGCCTGTTGCCTTCCGTCTGTACCATAATTTGAACGTGTATAGAAGAGCTGGCCCCGTTCATGTCACGCGTGTGCAAGCCGGCCGCTACAATACACACATACTATAACTCCGCCCGCCTCTGAACTTTGCTGCGCGCTGTCAGATTGTGGCGCTATTTCGAGTGACAAGGGAGGGTGCTGTGTGGTGGGAGTGGTGCCCTTTGTACCAGCATGAGTTACTGTAATAGTCCCGCTGCCTGGTTGTATTCAAGAGTAGTCCTTTCAATATAATGACGTCTTCTATGTTCTACTATTCCTACCGCTAGAGCCATTTTTTTTTTTATTTTGCTTAACATTCATCCAAACAAAGATCAGAAACATTACCGCTAACTATGATGCTTTTCTATTTCTATTCTATTCTTGCTCCTACCAAACAATAACCAGCTTGAAAGACCCCTCAGACTGAAGAGGTTAACCATTTCATTCCAAGGACGTACCCGTAATCTCCTCTGCTTAAGAGTCAGATGATTTTATTCAGTTAAAGGCTGACAGTGGCTAGGGTGACGTGCAGTGAGGGTATATTGGTTTACGATAGTCTAGGTGTGAGTAGGTTGGGTTTGGTTCAGTGTGGATGACAAAGGTGGACGATTGGCAAGACGTGTGAGTAATCTGAGAGAGGGTAATACGTTGATTAGCGGCTTGATTACTGAGCTGCTTAAACTTAATGGGAGGACGGTAAGCTAAACAAGTACGTGATGGGCTGCTTGGTTGCCGGCTTACGAAAACGGGTTCACTGTATTTTCTAAAAACGCTGCGCGGTTTTGAAAGGGAGAAAATTCGCACTAGTAATCAGCGGATCCATGTTTGTTACACACTGCTACTGGCCTGGCTCACACTATCTACTTTTTATGGATTTAAAGTGTAGTCAGTAAAGAAAAAGGGTGTCAGTACCAAATACCCTTCAGGGGTTTTGAAAAGAACACGAATCGCAGAAGGAAGATGTACACCCATACCTGTCATATTGTTCGACTGAGCTGGTTCACATACGTATAAGGTAAGGCTCTACAGCTGAGACGACACTGAAGACGCCTCAATAAATAGTTTTTTTATTACCTTGTCTTTCTTGTTTTTGTAAAGAAAAGTAACGTGTATCATGTTAATCCTGCAAACCCATCAAGCTGTATACTGAACCGCAGTGAATGGATGAACACCAGAGCATACTTAAGTCCGTTTATAGAACTGCATAAATGAAGGGCAGTCACCTCCTCCCAAATAACAAATCACACCCCTTTCAGTCCGATGGTAATCCTTGTAATTTTGTTTTTAGCTAACATTAGACTAATTTATTTAACTAAGACTGCCTTCATAGTCAAGACGTTACTGAAGCCTATTAAATAACCCCTCCAGCGAGCGAGCGAGCGAGCGAGAGAGAGAGAGAGAGAGAGAGAGAGAGAGAGAGAGAGAGAGAGAGAGAGAGAGAGAGAGAGAGAGCGTTATCGTAAGCATGAGGTCTGATACGGTGGAAATGGATGCAGAGATGAGAGCTCCCTAATGTTTCTTTCTTGATATGTTTCGTAAGGAATGAGAAGCTGAGTGAATGACAATATGAAGGGTGCAGTGGAGGGGGGGTGGCAGACAACATGGAAAGTGGAGATTGGGTGGATGGAAGTGTGGGAAGTGGAGAACGGGTGGGTGGAAGTGTGGGAAATGGAGAATGGGTGGGTGGAAGCGTGGGAATTGGAGCACGGGTGAGTGGAAGTGTGGGAAGTGGAGAATGGGTGGGTGGAAAAGTGGGAAGTGGAGATTGGGTAAACGACATGACAGGTGGAAGAGAAAGTGGAAGTGATGTGGGCTTCTATAGACAGTGGGTGGGTGGAAGGGAGGGTCTGATGTGGGCTTGTGGTGGGAGTGGAAGTTTAGACAGCTGCATAGAATGCAAGTTTGAGTGTTAGAGTGTGCAGTGAATGGCAAAGTGTGTCTTGGCATGTAAGTGGGGGCATGCATGAATCGTTCTCCTGTTAGTTGCAGGGAAGGTGAGGGGGCAATAGTAACCAACACAAAAATAACACTGGAATATGAGCTAAGAAAACGAAAGAATACACTGGAACAGGAAGCAAGAGAAGAGGGGGAACGAGAATGATATGGAAACCTGGAAATTGAGGGGAAAGCATAAGGAAAATTAAGGAAGCCGTGAGACGGGGTAAGGAAGGGTGAAATGAAGAGGAAGGAGGGAGTAGGGTGAGGCAGTGAGTGATGCAGTTACCTGTCCTGCCTACTTAAGGGGGTCGGGCAGGTGAGAATAGCCAGTGTTTGTGACCGATGCTCGCGTCCGTCTTCCCTGTCAATACTTCAATGTGATTCGATGATTATGGCAGCAAATGGTTTCTCCCATCCAACCCAACAACTAGCACCTAACCCACACCAAACCACCCAAGCCACTACCACCTTTACGCCCATCAGGACCTGAAGGCTAAAATCCAGTGTGTATGCATGTTCGAAGGAGGTACTTGTAAGCGGTGGAGGTGGCGTCAAACAGGTAACAAGGGGGGCGTGGTCGGCCAATCACAGTTCGCTACGCCTGTCCATAATTGGGGCAGGACACGCAAGGGCCGAACTTCGCGTGTCCCCCAGGCATTACCCGCGACGCCTGAGCATAACGCCGCCTAAAGGAAATTCATATGTCGGAGGGGAAAGCATATATGTTCTTGCCTATTCATCGGTGCTCATATTTTCCCGCTTACCCTCCCTTCTTCCCTTCCGAGGACAGGAATATTGATTACGGTAGCAGTGAAGGATGAGGTGAGGCTGGACACGACCCCCACGGTATTACAGGCCTTTGTCACACACATACAGTATATTTAAATACAATGTGCAAAGCCTAAAACATCATTCAATTAATCAATAACTGAACATATATTGGACCACTTTCAAATTACAAGAGATCCACAATATAATGTTACTACTACACTTGTAAACTGTGTGCTCAGTCGTAAGAAAATAAAAATTATAATCTTGAACATACAACTGTGGTAAAAGATGTGACTAACATCAATAGCATGCAAACTGCATACATATTAGCACTCGTACTGAGAATTTGTTTGTGTGTGAATCTTAATAAATTATATATATATATATATATATATATATATATATATATATATATATATATATATATATATATATATATATATAAATAATATATATATATATATATATATATATATATATATATATATATATATATAGAGAGAGAGAGAGAGAGAGAGAGAGAGAGAGAGAGAGAGAGAGAGAGAGGTAAGTAAGGTAAATCAACACGAACCATCCGTCACGACTCGACCCACACAATAACATTAGGGCAAATAATCACGTCTCATCGTCCTTTCTCATCCTATCCTGCCCTCGGGTTTCTCTCTCCCTCACCCCCCTCACCCTCTCTCTTTCAGTCTTCCTCGTTTCTTCCTCATTTCTTTCCTTTATTCCAAGCTCTCGTCCATCCGTTTCTCTCTCTCTCTCTAATGGCTAAAATTCTTCACGTTTTCTTTGCATCTATATTTGCAGTAAAAAAATTCAAGGTCAATTTCTTCGTCTTCCTTCTCATATGTTGATGAAGGCGGCATAAACAGCGAAATCAGTGAGAGAGATGCACCAACTGTGATCAATACCTAAGATCAACAAAACACCTGTGCCAGATCAAACAGCCCTAAGGTGTTAAAGGAACAATGTAATTAAATATCGATACCTTTAGCTCAATCATTCAATATATCACTAAGGAATGGCGCTGTACCACGTGGATATAGTAGATTCCTGTCCAATAATAAAACAAGGTAATACATCCCTACCCAGGCTGTAGTCCACTTAGCTTGACATCATATAGTAAGCAGTTTGTTGGAAGTCATAATTAAAGATAAAAACAGCTTAGTATGAACGACAAAATATTCTAATCAAGACTCACAGCACAGAATCCGGAATAATCAACCATACATTATAAATCTCCATTATATACTCTTAGGATTATAAAACTGATAACTAAGATCAAACTAAATCCACTGATGTAATCTATCTACATTTCCACTAAGCATTCGGTAAAATTTCCGACGAAGAGCTTCTTTAGAAATCTAAAGTCAACAGTATCAGTGGCAATTGAGTATGTAGACTGAAAACTGGCTGACAGAACGTAAATAGTGTTGTCTGTAATTAATGGCAAAGAATTAGACTGGATGAGTGCTACAAGCGGAGTGTCACAAATTTCACTTTTGAGTCCCAATCTGTTGTTAATTTCCTCTCACTTCCTTCCCTCCATCCTAACTCTCTTCCAACCATCTTCATTTTCCCTCTCACTTCCTTCCTTACATCGAAACTTTTTCATTCATCTTCTTTTTCCTCTCACTACCTTCCCTCCATCCCAACTCTCATCCCCCCCCTTTTTTTTCCCTTTCGTTTCCTTCCCTTTTCCCTACATGTCAGTCCCTTCTACTCTTTGCCCCTCACCCTTCAAAGCCTTTCCTCCTCCTCCTCCGTCTTCTTTTCCCCACACATCCTTCCTTTTTCTCTCGCCCTTATTTCATTCCCCCACCCTTTCACACCCCTTCCTCCTCCCTCTCTTCACCTCCCTATCCTGTCCTCTTCCATCTCCTCTCCGTCCTAATCATTTTCTTTTTCCCTCACATCCCATACACCTTCCTCTTTCTACTTCTTCCTTCCTTCTTCCTTCAACCACAACCTCCTACCCCTCACTTCTCTCTTCCCCTTCCATTTTCCGGCCACCCATACCATCCTTCTCCTCTCCTCCACCTCCCTTTTCCCCTCCACTTAAACTCTCCTTTTAACCTCTTGCCCTCGCTTCTTTATCATCTCCACCCTCCTTTCCTTCCCTTTCCCCTCACCTGCCTCTACCTCTCTCTTCCCTTCCTTCCTTTTCCCCTCACCCGCCTCTACCTCCCTCTTCCCTTCCTTCCTTTTCCCTTCACCCGCCTCTACCTCCCTCTTCCCTTCCTTCCTTTTCCCCTCACCTGCCTCTACCTCTCTCTTCCCTTCCTTCCTTTTCCCCTCACCTGCCTCTACCTCTCTCTTCCCTTCCTTCCTTTTCCCCACCTTACATCCTCAACTTCCTTCTTCCCCTCTTTCCTCTTTTCCCCTCACTTGCCTCCCGTGGACAGGGATAAAGGAATTAGACATGGCCCTCTAACATCTCCAAATTTCTCTAGAGTCCAACCCTTCTTCCTTCCTCCTTCACTTCCCCTTTTCCTCTAACTTACCTCCCTCTCTCCTCTGGTTTCCATCCCTCTCCAATCTCTCTCCACTCAGAGTCTCTTTCCAGTCTTTTCTCTTTGTTCTCTTCAGTTCCTCCCCTCACTTCCTTCCTCCTTCTTTTCTCTCCACTCTAACCCTCCACCTCTTCTTTTTTCTTTTCAGTACCTCTCCTTTCTCTCTCCATCTTCATCCTCCACCTCTTTTCACCTCTGACTTCCATCCTTCTTTTCTCTCCAGCCACACTTCTTCCCTCCATCCTTCTTTTCTCTCCAGCCACACTTCTTCCCTCCATCCTTCTTTTCTCTCCAGCCACACTTTTTCCCTCCATCCTTCGTTTTCTCCTCACTTCCGTCCCTCAAGGGGTGGAGAGGTACTTAGACGTGCCTCTCCTCTCCTTCTCCTCAATCTTAACCTTCTTCCTCACTTCCCCAAACTCTTTCCTCCTTCCTTCTCTTTCCCTCATTTCCCTCTCTTCCCTCCCTCTTGTGGTAGGGTAGGAAGGGATGGAGGAAATCAGCCCTACCCTCTGTCCTAACCTTCCTTCCTTATTTTGCCACCTAACTTCTTTCCCTTCCTGCCCTCTTTCTTCCGCCTCTCTCCTCTCTTTCTTCCCTCCTTCCTTCCTTCCTTTTTCCCCTCACTTTCCCCTCTCAAGTGGCGGGGAGGGAAGGGGAATCAGGCTGGGAGGGAATCAGACGTGACCCTCCAGCACACGTAATGGCCCGTCAAAGATAGCAATCACCCCCCTTCCCCCTTCTCCTCGCCCCCCCCCCTCACCGGGCTAAGGGAAGTAGTCCGTAATTGCTCGTTAAGCGGCTGTCAAAACGCTGGTCCGGTTCATCTCCGCTCCGATGAGGCATGAGTCCTGGAGCTGTGGCCTTGCACGGAAAAAGTGAGAGGGAGGTGGAGGGCGAGGAAGAGAAGGGGAGGCGGAGAAGAGGGAAAGGGGGGGAGAAAGAAGGGAGGGGAGGTGGAGGTACAGGATGGGAGAGGGAGAAAAGGAGAGAGGGAGAGGGAAAACGAGGGGGAAAAGAAGAGGTATGGGCCGAGGTTTTCAAGCCTTGGAGAAAACATGAATGTGAGGGAAGAGAAGAGAGAGAGAGAGAGAGGGAGAGAGGGGAATGGGATGAGTCTCGGATCTGTGGTTTTGGAGAGAAAAGGGAAAGCGAGAGGACAGAGAGACGAGAAGAGGAGGAGAGAGCGGGAAAGGAGGGGAAAAGAAAAGCTTCAGTTCTGGTTCTGAGGATTTTAAGGGAAAAAGTGTGGGGGAAGGTGGAGGATGAGGGAGATGAGGAGATGATAGAGGAAAGAGGGTAAGGGGAAAGGGAGAGAATGGGGTGATCGAGGAAAGAGGGTAAGGGGAAAGGGAGAGGCGGGGAGGGATGAATAGGAGCATAAGGAGGGGAGTGGGAGGGAAGAGGAAGAGGGGAGGAATGGAATGGGGAGAAGGAAGGGAAGGGAAGTTGGGAAAAAAGCAAGAAGAGGAAAAGAGAGAAGAAAAGAGAAGCATGAGTCCCAATCCTAAGGCCTTGCGTGGAAAAAGTGAGAGGAAGGAGAAAGAAAGAGGGGGCGGGAGGGGAAGACAAAGAGAGTGAGAGGTAGAGAGAACGAAAAAGAGGAAAGAAGAGTGAGAGGATGAGAGAAAGAGGGGTGAAGCTAAAGAAGACGGAAAGGGAGATGACGGGGAGCCATGGAAGGAGGAGACAGGGAGAAGAGTGCAAAGGAGTACAAAGGGAAGCAAACAGCGCTGCCCTTCCTTTCGTGGCTGTTAGGTAGAGGGAAGGTTATAACTAAGGAACCTAGTCTATCATCTAAAGACAGAGATAGAAAAGCAGGAAGGGTGCGGGGAACGGAGAGGAGTGGCAGGGAAAAAGACACAAATTAGGGACAGAGAACTAGGAGGGGATATAAGGAAAAAGGTGAGGGAAGAGGGACAGGAAAAGATAGCCCTAAGCGTCGTTTCTAAGACCTTACATGGGGAATAAAAATAAAAGGGAGATGGGAGAGAGGGGAAGTTGGGGAGTTAGGGGAAATAGATAGAAGGGAGGGAGAGAGGAAAAGAAAGAGGTAGGAGGAGGAGGAGGAGGATGAGGATGAGGATGAGGATGAGGAGGAGGAGGAGGAGGAGGAGGAGGAGGAGGAAAATGATGGGAAAAAGGAAGGAGATCGTATCGTATCGTTTATAAAGGCTCCAACATGCTCTCACACGTCGTCCTTGGTCACTTAATGGCGGCTCTCCACGCTGCTCGATCTCTAGCAGCCTCCCTATTAAAACTATTTTCCCTGAAGTCACACTCTATGACCTCTTCCCAGGTCTTTTTTTAGGTCTACCCCCGACATCCACACACGGAAAAAGAGAAGGAAGAGGATAATGGGAATAATGACGGAGAGAATCGAACGATCAGAAGAGAGGGAACAGGAAGAGGAGGAGAAAATAAGGGAAATGCGTAGTGATGAAAATTAGAGAAGACTACGTGTGTGTGTGTGTGTGTGTGTGTGTGTGTGTGTGTGTGTGTGTGTGTGTGTGTGTGTGTGTGTGTGTGTGTGTGTGTGTGTGTGTGTGTGTGTGTGTGTGTGTGTGTGTGTGTGTGTGTGTGTGTGTGTGTGTGTGTGTGTGTGTGTGTGTGTGTGTGTGTGTGTGTGTGTGTGTGTGTGTGTGTGTGTGTGTGTGTGTGTGTGTGTGTGTGTGTGTGTGTGTGTGTGTGTGTGTGTGTGTGTGTGTGTGTGTGTGTGTGTGTGTGTGTGTGTGTGTGTGTGTGTGTATGTGTGTGTGTGTGTGTGTGTGTGTGGAACAAGGAAGCAGGAGAAGCATCACGTATGGGAAATGCGTGGAAAATAGCACTAATGGGCGCGTGACGGGAGGTGGCGGGGATGGACGAGAGGGAGGCCACCTATAAACACCAATATATCATTAATGTCTGAAGGACTCCCACGCTGGAACATCATTAATAAAACAGAAACCCTACTGTAAAACTGTTCTTTATACTTTCACGTGTAGTAGTTTCATATTTCTTACGGGCAAAATATAATATGTTTTCCCATCTCATACTGTCCTGCATCACGTTAAGCTCATATACAGGATTTTTCAAGGAGTGGAGGGATGGGTGTTTCCCCTGCTTCAACTCCCAATAGCATGTCTAAAATAATTCCGTACATGAAATTACTGGATATGCCACAGCTTCATGTCTTCTTAACGCAAAGCATTGTGCCGAAATGACGCTGCTTTGACGCTGATGGTATGGGAGAGTAACATATAAAATAGGGAGAGCAAATGCTTGAACGTTAGGGAGGAAGGTTCGTGCGCAACCTTACTAATTCCTTCTCTACGGACAGGCATATGCTTGAAAGTGACCTTTATCATGCAAGTACTGCGTTATGAATAAAGTGGAGATGGGGCTAAGTGAGGGCATAAGTTCTTACGATCGGGCATTATGTGGTCAACTGAGCTGGTAATCCTAATACCATATTTTCAGTCGTGGGGAGATATTACTTGGATTTGTTTGTTTGTTTGTTTTTGCAAATAATTTCAGTACTGTTCAATTAACCTACTGACATGGCATATTACCTCTATTGCTGCCAGCACACCATACTGCATTACATCCTTTATTCTCAGGAAATGCCATGAGTAACAGTGCTCAAACTGATGGCTACTGATTCTATAACACAGAGCATACCGCTTTTGATTAAAGGTCACCACACACACACACACACACACACACACACACACACACACACACACACACACACACACACACACACACACACACACACACACACACACACACACACACACACACACACGATAATGACCTTGACCTCTGACCTTTTCGCTCCCAAATTAACCACATACTCCCTGGAAGATGGAAGGCGGTACTCTAATACCCTTCCAGTAAAATCTTGCACTCAGCAACCCTGGCCAATAACAGGCAAACTGTCCTTTTCTCGGGGTAATGTATTTTGTTAAGTATACATCTGGCAAAGGATACTAATGACTTGACTAAATTAGCACTGGCCTGTGATATTTTGTAGCCAATGTGTCCTGTAATATTTCTGCATTAGTTCTGAGACCAATAAGAAGAAGCAAAGCATCTATGTTCCTATGAGCACTGCAAGAACTTCAGCTGACAATTCCCACATACCTTTGACATGGATCACGTATATTTTGGCCTCCTCTCGTTTCGTCTCCACAGTGTCAGGTCCTTTTACCAGGCAGTTTATTGTCCCATTCTTCACAGGGACCCATCCGCGCCCAGCTGTTGGGAGAACAAGAATAGATGTTAACCCTATTCTATTTCAGCTAAAGCCATACGATTCTGTTTAGAGGAGAGTGAGTCATAGGAGCCTAGGGGTGTTAAGGGTGAGTGCGTGCGTGCTTAAAAGGAATGTAATGACACGGTGCATCACGTAAAAGAAAAAATAATTTGTATGAAGCAAAAACGATGCCACTTTTGAAGTAATTTCAACAGCCTTTGCTGAATAAGCGAGGAACTTGTGATGATGCACGTACCATGAATACATCATTCCCCTGTTTAAAGAAATACTATCATCATGACAAATGAAAATATTATACATTTATCTATCTATTTTTACGACGTGTCCCCCCCCCACTCCCCCACATTGATACGGTATGATGTACAGTCTATTCATAACTAACACTTTACAGCAGACCTGTCCAAAATTATTACTTCATTTAAAACTACCACACTTTTTATATTATGAGCGGTCCGACTATTCTCCCACCAGCGATATCCCTCTCCAACCTTCAGCCTCCTCATGGTCAGGTCGGGAAGGACACACGTATTCGTACTGTAGCCCATTTCAGCACTACGCACTAAGTCTGCTTTTTGTAGGATGACCGTGCTTATCTAACTTACCGTATCCTAATCTAACTAAGCCTGATCTGACCTAACCTTATCTAACCCCGATAGACTAACCGTAACCTAACAGAAAAACCTAACTTCACTCTAACAATCTAACCTGGTCAAACCTAGACCCTCCTGGAAAAAGAAAAAGTGCCTAACAGAAAAACCTAACTTCACTCTAACAATCTACCCTGGTCAAACCTTGACCCTCCTGGAAAAAGAAAAAGTGCCTGCATCGATTACAGTACGAAATTTGTGGGTGGGGTAGGGTCGGGCGGGGAGGGCACCAGTCACCTCCCCTCCTCTCCCCACCAACACGTCACCGGCCCCAGGATGCTCAGCGCGACGTTACCCTGGACCCGAATTCATAACCACAATTCACGATCAAGTCCCTTTCGTAACTAAGATTTTTTCGCAGGAACGACAAAGAAAGAAGTGTAGGATCTTCCCGTGTCCCAAATTATTTCCGCAAAATAAATAACTAAACAAATAAATAAATAAATAAATAACATCAATGAATAAAACCTGGGAAACAAGAGGCAAGTGATCAGAGGTGTGTCAATAATATTCATCTCAGCTCTCCCAGCATCTCCCCGGGCTTGGTTATGCCGCGTTAAATACAACTGGGCGCGCTGTTAACCACAAGGACTTCGGGCGTCTTCATCATCGCACCTCGCAAAACTGACACGTTATTCATTACTTGCGCGTTGCAGATATATTTCTTTTATTACGCATTCCTCTTTTGATTAGCTTCATATCGGTTACTGGACATTTCCATATCCTTTCTATATTTTCGAAAACACGTACAATTTGGGTGCCACACCTTGTAAGAGTGGCACTGTACCTATGTCAGGTTGGGAGAAAATCAAAGAAGAAATGCTGTCGTTTGTTAACACCTCTCAACCTCTAGCACAGCAAAAAGTTCAAGATGAAATATTACTGTAACTTTTAAATACAACTTCTTATATATGTACAGAGATTACACAATACAATGTAAAAAAATTGATGGATAAAAAGGAATATACCCGGTATATATATATATATATATATATATATATATATATATATATATAGAGAGAGAGAGAGAGAGAGAGAGAGAGAGAGAGAGAGAGAGAGAGAGAGAGAGAGAGAGAGAGAGAGAGAGAGAGAGAGAGAGAGAGAGAGAGAGAGATTCAGGAAATGAAAATCCTAAGCTTGGAAAACTATCAAAGTTTAGTTTGCATGAAGACCAGGACTCCACAGAAGAGCAATTAGTACGTTGCAAGTTATTAGGTCGATTAGGTTATAACTGCGTGCAATAAAAAAGTTTATACCTTTATTATGACGATTATTTTATCACTTAATTCCTACTACTACTAAGTCATGACGATTTTATACATGGAATAACTGGAACGAAAATGAATCCCCACAAAACTGTTTCTTGCAAGGATGATTTTACCATTTTATTCTCGCCAACGCCTGACGATTTTATTAAGCTAGGGACTTATCTCTTGGTTTGAAGAAGCAAAAGACAATCTCAGGCGCCTTACTTCAAAGGCGATTTTTATTTTCCCCCGACTCTCTACAGACAATTTTATTCAACCCAGGAAGAAAATCTCTTATCGAAGGAGTTCAGAGTGCATGTTTACTTATTTTTTAAAGTATGTTTCCGATTCAGGGTATAGACAAAACAGTGCGTTCTCTATGGCCCACCTGTCCTTCTACATGCCATATACTTTCACTTGTCACCATTTCGGTACCAAAGGCCCTATCACACGGCACCTCGTACCAGGAACGGCCGAGGAAGATTTACGTGGAACAAAACTTGGACGCTATCACACACGTTCCTCGTATCCTCGGCAAAGAACATGCTTCTCACACTGTTGCCAGAGCCCCGTCTCGCGACTGTGGACAGTGATCGCTGTCGCTGACTCGGTAAAGAATAAGGAGAAGCAACTTTTGTCTACAAACTGGTACACACGCGGAACTGCCTCAATTTCTCTATAAGGGCGAATTCAGCTGCCCTTGTCCAGGAAATCGATGATAAAGCCATCAGTACGTTGTTGTTGTGGTGGTGTTTTCAGGTGGCGACTGGTTCGTCTACTCTACCTGCAGTGGAGTCCTCAGTTGTAAACACGTGATATTTTATCATCACAGTTTCCTTGGTGTAGGAAATATTAACTCTTTATAAGGCCTTCAAAACGATTGATATTTATTATAAAATATTAATAAGTATTCAGTGTTAGGCTAAATGTTTAATAATGTAGTATGATATATTCTCTGTCGAGTAGCCTGGGTTTTGGTCACGCTGTTTTGCCCGTCGTATCCTCGGCAGGAATCCATCCAGATGGGTTCCAAATGCCCATGGTATCGTCGGCAATATTTCCACGTTACCGTTCCGATTTACCATCGTATCCTCGGCAAACCTCGTATGAGGTGCCGTGTGATAGCCCCTTAATACTAACCGTTCACAATGACTACATGTTAGGGCCATCTCACGCAGGACTGGTGTGCTTATGTTAACAGGCTACTTTTGTGACAAGTGGGTGGGTATTATGAAGCACCAGTATAGACAAGCGGAATTCAACCTCACACACGTCCCTTCCCTGGCTCGCTCTCTTAACCCATTGATGTAGCCACTTAGGGTGAAAAGGATGCTAAAGAAGAGTGAAGTGAGAAAACAGGAGGAAAGGCAACATGGGGGAAACAGAAAGATTATACATTAAATATTCGACTCTTAGTGATACAAGGGCAGGGAGTGGCAGCTACAGACCATTCCTGGGCCAGTATGAGTAACAGTATGAGGGAGGCAAAGCGAAGGTGAGGGAGTCAGGCTAGGGAAGTTGGGGGAGAGGGAAAGGTGAGGGTAGACGAGTCAAGGTGAGGGAGCCAATGTATGGAGGTCAGGGTAGGGGTGAAGGGGTCAGGGTGTGGGTAAGGGAGTCTGGTGAAAGAGACTGGATAATGGAGTCAAGGTCAACTGAGGTAGTCAGGGCGAGGGAATCACGGCAAGGGGGTCAGGGTGATTGAGCGAGTCAAAAGTGAGAGAGCCATGGTGACGAGTCATGTGAGGGAATCAGTGTGAAGGAGCCATGGTAAGGGAGTAATGGGTGAAGAAGCCAAAGTAAGGGAGTATGGGTGAGGGAGCCATTCTAAAGGTGTCAGGGTAAGGGGGACAGAAAACGAAGCTAGGGGAGTTACTGTAAGGAGTTAAGATAAGGTAATCAAAGTGAGGGCGTCAGGGTGAGGGGGGTCAGTGTAAGAGAGTCAGGGTGAAGAAAAAAAAACAGGGTGAAGGAATCATAGTGAGGAAGCCAAATCGAGAGAGCCTGGGTAAGGAAGTCAGCGTAAGGGAGTCAGGATGAGGGCGTTTGAGTGAGGTAGACAGCGTGAGTGAATCAGGGTGAGGAGCCAAGGTGAGGGAGTGAAGGAATAGGAGTATGGGTAGGGGAGGGGTAAGGGACAGGGAAGAAGGCAAATGGGGAAGTCTGGGTGGAGGGATGGGGGGGGGGAGCCATTGTCAGCGGGGAGTGGGGCTGTATCGAGATTGCTCACAGTGGCGCGTCGACAATTATATATATTATATCTCCCATAAGACGCCCCGTATATCAGGGAGTAACGCAGGGACCTCGCCCGAGCCTCTTAAACGACCCTTTGATAAATATGACTGTTTCCCTCCGCGCCCACAGATGGTTATCGCACCGCAGACTTATGGTGGGGGCGGGGGTGGCTGAAGTTAATGGCAGGGATGGAGTGGGGCTGGTAGGGGTGGAGAGGGACTGTTGGACGGGGCTGACAGGTGTGGAGAGGGCTTGGCAGGGGCGAAGGGGGCCTGGCAAGAGTGGAGGGGGGCCTGGCAGGGATGAAGGGAACTTGGCAGGGGTGGAGGGGACCTACAAGAGTAGGAAGAGGCTAGGTTGGACTGGAGGGAGCTTTATCAGGGATGGGTGCATGGCAGGGGTGAAGAGTGCCTGACAGGGGTAGGAGGAGAAAAGACTGGGCATGAAGGAATCTAGCAGAGGTGGAGGGGGCCTAACAGCGATAGGAAGAGGGCAACGTGAGTACAAGGAAGATTTCCCAGGGGGTGAGGGGCCTGGTAAAGAGGGACTGGCAGGGGCTGGAGGGGACCAGACTGGGAAGGCACGAATCTGGAAGGGCGGCAGGGGCTGCAGGGGACCAGACTGGGTAGGAAGGAATCTGGAAGGGGGGCAGGGGCCGGGCAAGGGTGGGGGAACCTGATGAAGGAGGCCTGGCATGGGTGGAGGGGGCCCGGCAGGGAAGGATGGAGTTAGGCTGTGGTAGCTGGATGAGTCGGGGAATTAACTTCTGATGGTTAGGACCTCTCACAATTGCACAAAATCGTCTGATGTCAACTCAAAACAATATTCATACACGAGCACCGATAGCTGAGAGGGAGTTACTCGAGGTAGTTTTTGAAGCCTCTGACATCCAAAATATCTCTCAAACAAAATCCCGCGGTAATAGCTTGAATAAAGGAACAAACGCACCATCCGCAGCGAAGGGTTGTAGGGAAGATTAACGATAACATATGAATTATCTTCGGATTCCAGTCAGGCGTTTCATATCATGTAAGTGCATTAATCTGATAAGCTGGATAAATCATACAAGTTATCAGAGGAAATTGATGACAGTCTTTGTGGTATGAATAATTTGAAACGCTGTTAACTCCCTTCACTATGATGATTTAACTGTTATTATTAGTATTATAATTAAGAACTCCATAGTCAGAGGATTTCTTATTGATACTGTAGAGATTATCTTTTTTTCTGGGGGGGGGGAGTAGATCTAGAAGGCAGGCATTCTAAAACCGTTTGGGATAGATACTTGAAATATTTATTTGTGATGTATCTTAGTTGCAGGCTTCTTTTGCCACATCTTTTTTCCTAGCACTAGCGCTCTCTATGTTATTTTTTTCAATATGAAGTTGTTCTTGAGAGAATGAAGAGAGAACCTGTATTTTTACACAGGAAAAATCATCAGAGAATTTCTCTGGCTCTCACCTGAGAGTCCCGGGTTCGATTCCCGGCATATTGGTAATTTCTCTGATGATTGTTCTTGAGAGTTCCTAATACCTCTTCCTTACCGAATCATTCTGCACATTACACCCAAACATTCCCTTGTGTGTCACTAGGGTGAACAAAAGTCGATATTAAAAGACAGGAAAAACTAAAAGAAAATTCTAAGGTGTAATATGAAAAATAAATCGCTAAGGATGAGGCGTTACGAATCCCCCCCATGCCACCTACAATACGGCCGTAAATCCCCCCCACTGGCCTTCCTCCTCCACTTGAGCGGATTACACTGGTCTGCCGCACAAGTGTAAGTCAGAAGCACCACAAACACGGCTAAGAGCAGTGAGTACCTTGGGGCGTAGCTTTGTTTCCGAAATTCATAAGGTGCTGAGGGGGACGATGAGAGAGATAGGGAGGCGAGAGGAAGGGTAATAATAATAACAACAACAACAATAATAATAATAATAATAATAATAATAATAATAATAATAGTAATAATAATGACGATGACGATGAAAGAGAGAGAGAGAGAGAGAGAGAGAGAGAGAGAGAGAGAGAGAGAGAGAGAGATGGGAGGGGAGGGGAAGTGAAGGCGAGAGATGAGAGATAAGTGTGTTTATAAAGGTAAACACACAAACTACACTGGTTTACAAGAGGGCCAGGTGTAAATAGGTGTAGTGATGCTGTTAAGATAAAGTAAAACATGCATACATAATCACCCTTCACTTAACTTCACTACAATAATTACCCTTCACTTAACAACTTCACTACAATAATTACCCTTCACTTAACAACTTCACTACAATAATCACCCTTCACTTTACAACTTCACTACAATAATTACCCTTCACTTAACTTCTCTACAGTAATCACCCTTCACTTAACAACTTCACTACAATAATCACCCTTCACTTAACAACTTCACTACAATAATCACCCTTCACTTAACAACTTCACTACAATAATCACCCTTCACTTAACAACTTCTCTACAGTAATCACCCTTCACTTAACAACTTCACTACAATAATTACCCTTCACTTAACAACTTCACTACAATAATCACCCTTCACTTAACAACTTCACTACAATAATCACCCTTCACTTAACAACTTCACTACAATAATCACCCTTCACTTATCAATTTCACTACAATAATCACCCTTAACAACTTCACCACAACGATGCTATTCTCCCTCCTATTCTTGCTACCTCCAGACGATTTTCCTCAGTTTTAAGGGAGATCTCACCATGGAAGGGGTTTATGAGGCTATTTCCAACCCCTCCAGATCAAGAGGCTTTTCCTGAGATAAGTAAAATCGCCTGGAGTTAGTGTGAATAATAAAATCAGTAAATCGTGTTCCTGAAATGGCTGACCCCTTGAATATGGCGACCTTTTATTTTTATCTATATTTTTTCTTGCTAGTTACAGACATTTTCTTAGCTCAGGGGAGGCCTCTTGTACTGCTGGGGTAAATATGAAGGATGTATATAATAGGAGGGAGAGGGTGGGGAGAGGGGGGGATGGGAGGGAAATGGAGAGGGAATGAGGTGGTGGAATGGGTGGGGAGGGAGAGGGGGTGAGGTGGGGGAAATGGTTAGGGTTAGGAAGAGTGGGTGGGGTGGGGTGAAGAGTTGGGGAAGAGAGAGAGGGTGTGTGGGTGGAGATGAGGATGGTCGAGCGGAGGGTGAAGGTGTGGGTGGAGGGGAGGGAGAAGGTGTGGGTGGGGGGTTGGGGATGGTGGGAAGAGGGAGACTGGGAGGTGGGGGTTGGGGAGCTGAGTCGCCAGTAATGAACACGACCACGGAGAGGAAAAAATGCGGGCGAGAGAAAAGTTTGACGAGGACACAACAATGGCGCACCGATACTCATTCCCAAGTTCTGTGTGGAAAAAGTACCAGGCTGAATATGTGACGTGGCCGCCTCCTTGCCAGTCCACGCGCTAGGGGGGAGGGGGGATGGAGCTGTGGGTCCGCTGTCACACATTTCACGTTTAGGTGATGGTGATGCTGGGGATTTTCGCTGGTGAAATAAGAATATATGGCTTGCGATTATGCACTCATACAATATGCATGTGCGAAACACCACACACACACACACACACACACACACACACACACACACACACACACACATATAAAGACCCACATAAATTATTGTTTCAGTTTGAATGTAAGTGCTTGAAGTTAGTCACATTATGAAAAAAAAAAAAAAAAAAAGACCTCAAGCTGATGGGGGTTACTGGATGTCAACTTCAAGCTTCTATTCAGCTTGAGGGAAACATTCTACTTTATTCGAGTGCTCTATATAGTGGTAATGATAAACCTAATGATAAAAGGTTGACAATTAAGTTCATCATCGCCGACAACAGCAACGGTAAGTGTTAAGCTAAATAAATAAAGGCTGAGCGGCGAGGAAGGGCACAGGAGGCCGCCGTGAGAGCGTAAATCATGTGTGGGTTAAGAGGGATGGCGGCAGGGGAGTGAGTGAGAGTGAGAACCTGGCTCACCTAACCACACCTTTAATAATGAGGGAGGCGGCTATCATCTTTCTCTCTCTCTCTCCCTCTCTCTCTTAGTTCATTGTATCTTTTCCCTTACGTAGGCCTTCATTTTCACTTTAACATACATTAAATAATAAGGAAGGCAGCTATCACCTCCCTCCTCTCTTCCCTCCCCTCCTCTTCTTGCTCCAGTATTATTCTTCCTTTTTCCCTATCCTCTCTATGGCTATTATCATCATCCTTCCACTTCTCCCTCCCTACTGCTCCACAAACTTCTCTTTTTTCCTCTCTCTCTCTCTCTCTCTCTCTCTCTCTCTCTCTCTCTCACGGCATAGCAGTGAACCACGTGACACAGGGGATGACACAAACCATGTGACACGGGGCATAACAGTGAACCATTTGCCAGGGCGGGACGTGACACCTGGGCGCGGTGGGGCGGCAGGATACCATCAGGACGCCTCGCCACCTTTGTGTATGCGGGGGCGAGATGAGGTGATACAAGGTTGGAGGCGTCTTTAAAAAAAAAAAAAAAAAAAAAAAAAAAAAAAAAAAAAAACAACGCTCCCCCTCCCTCTCTCTCTCTCTCTCTCTCTCTCTCTCACACACACACACACACACACACACACACACACACACACACACACACTCACACAGAAGGGAAAGGCGAAGTAAGGAAGGAAAGAAGGCAGGAAGGATGGAAAGAGGGAAAACTGAAAAGAGAGTGAAAAAGATAAAAAAGGAAAAAGGAGGAAGATGTGAAGGAAGGGAATAAGCAAAAGAAGTGAGAGAAACCTGAACGACTGTTAGAAAAAAAAAAGAAAGAGAGAGAGAGTGTAAGAGATAAAAAGATAAGAAAACGGGGAAAACTGAATTGAGGGAAAATGAGAGAGAATTAAACACAAGAAAAAATGGCAAAAGAAAAAAAAAAAGAGAGAGAGAGAGAGAGAGGGGAAGGGGGAAAGACTGTGTAAGAAATATAAGAAATGAGAAGGAAGGAGATTATAGGAGTAAGAGTATGAAACGAATGAAAAAATAAAAAGGTTAGGTAGGAAAAATGCAGGAAGAATTTAAAACCAACGAAAGAAAAGGAATACTGAAGGGAGGAAGAATACAATAAAGAAAGTAAATAAATAAACACAAAAACAAAATAAAAGGATTGAGAAAGATTGGTAGAAAAAAAGGGAAAGATGAAATAAAAGAACTCAAGCCAATGGGAAAGAAGGACAGGTGAAGGAAGGATGATGCAAGAGATAAAATTATAAAGGGGAGCGTAGGGAGGAATATGTGTGCATGAGATAAGGAAGAATAGGAAAGAGGGAGAGAAAGGTTAAGAAGAGTCAATGGATAAACAAAAAAAATGAAAATTGAAACAGGAGAAGCCAGGGAAGGAAAGAGGGAGAGGTCATGGAAAACTTCAGGATAAAAATAGGAAAGAATGGAAACTAAGAATGAAGACAGAGGGATAATGGATAAAAAAAAAAAAGGAAAGGTGGAGGCAAGGGTGAGTGAGGCAGGTTCCGGTACTGGTTGCCATCAAGAGGTGTTATGAATGTTAATGTTCACCTTAACTTGCGGGATATTGGACTTGGAGGCAACTACCCCCATTTCCCCCCGGGTCTCTCCTTCACTCCAACATAATCATCACCTCACTTTTTTGGGTATTTTCTTTCCTCTCTTTTTGTTAATATTCTCAGATTAATGTTCTCTGCCTTTCCCTTCATGCTATACTATGCATCTCTCTCTCTCTCTCTCTCTCTCTCTCTCTCTCGTATTTAGTCTGCATAATGAATTTAAATCTTTAAACCATTAAATGAAATTTAAATCTTTAAAACATTCTCTGGCCCAGCCGGGACTCGAATGTGGGTCCATTAGGACTGCAGGCCATCTCTCTACCGATTCAGCCACCTAACATCTCCTCCAGCGACTTACCCTGCACCAGACACCTTAATAATCTTGTACGATACTAATTCAAGTACACAGATACCCATTACTTAACATGGGCGAGAGAGTAAGATGGAATATAAATTGCTGAGGATGACGCACGACAAAATTCCCTACGTCAACAAGAATATGACACACAAGTTCTCTCCCCCTTCCTCCCTCTCTCTCTACTTCTGTATATAGTTTTCTTCTTTCTCCCCTCAGTTTCTCCTCTCTGATCCCTTCCACTCATTATCTTCCCTCCTTTTTCCTCACCTTCGTCCCTATATATCTTCCTCCTACACTATTTCTCTTTTCTCTCTTCTTCTTTTTACTCCCTTTTTCCTGTGTTTCGGCATTATCATCTACTATCTCTCTCCTTTTCGCTCCTACTTATCTCTTCTCTCTCATCCCTCTGCATTCCCTCTCTTTTTTTTCCATCGCCTCTCCTTTATTATTCTCTTTATTACTCTGTTTTCTCATTGCCTGAAATTCTTGTAATCCTCCTTTCCTTTTGTACTTTATTTCACTCTCTTTTGCCATCTTTTAATCTTCTCCGTTCCTTATACAATACGTTACCTTTCTCTCTCTTTTCTCACCCTGACTATCACCTCCTCCTTCTCCTCTTTGTTCTGTTTTCCTGCCTTTGTCTCACCTCTTCTTTAACTCCCTCTTCTTCGCATGCTTCCTCTTTTCCTACTTTCCCCATCACTGTCTATCTTTGCTCTTTCCCACTTAAAAAAAAAAAAAAAATCTCTTCCATTCCACTTCCTTTTTCTCACTCCCAGATGATGGACAATACAGATACAGCACAAGATTGTTATATAATTAATGTTATTTTTGCATTACTGATCAAGGTAATGTATTATATAACTTTACATTCACCCTTTCCAACATAATTTCCATGACAAGTGTTTTTTTATGTTACATGATAATCTTTCTTACTTTTTCCTGGCAGCTCTCGGTTGAAAAGATGGGTGGGAGAGGGAGCCTTCTTGATTTATTATTCTTATCTCAGACTCATGGAATTAGATATCACAGCGATAGCCTTCCCTGTAACAAGGAACTCCAAAGGAATAATAGGTCTGCTTAGTCTCCTTTTCCTTCCACTTCTACAGCTATCTTTATCTCTCTTTCTCTTCCCCCAGCCTTTAATAAGCTCTCTCCTTCCTTTCAGCTCTTTACTTCCTCCCTCTCTTGCATCTTCACTTTTAGAGCCACTTCTCCTTCCCTCGATTCACCCTTTATCCCTCTCTCCTCTCCATCCCTACAACTCTCTCTCCTCACCAGGTCTAGAGCCTACAGTCCATCTCTCTCTCTCTCTCTCTCCAACGCTTCAGTCGTTCCTCTCCCCTCCCCTCCAACCCTGTAGATCTCCCCATGCCTTTACCACACTTTCCCTCCCCTCCCTCCCATCCCTGCAATCCTTCAACTCTTTCATTTTTCCTCCATCACCCGACAGTTTCCTCCCTTTCCCTACAATGCACCCATATCCTTCTCCCTCCATTTTTCTACATCCACCATTCTTTTTCTCCAACCCTGCATTCACCTCCCTATTCTACAATCACCCCTTCCTTTTACCACACCTACATCATTCTCCTTCTCCTCCCCCCTTTAGCTTTCTCCCTTCCTCTCTCCCTTTCTACATCTCTACAGCCGTTCTCTCCACCCCTCATCTTCCCTTCTCTCTATTTTACTTCTCTGCTACTTCTCCAGCCCTCTCCCTCTTCCCTCATCACCTTTACCCTCCACCAAAACCTACACCATCCTCCCTCCCCCTCATCCTCTCCTTCCCCTCTCTACCCTTCCCTCCACTCCTGTACATTTCTCCCTTTCCCTCCCTCCCTCTCCCTCCCATCTTTTCCCTTCCTTCACCCCTCCCCTCTCCTTCTCCCCAAGCCCCCCAAAACACAAGCCTCCTCCTCATTCCCCTCTCCCTCCATCACTACACCCCTCTCCCTCCATCACTACTACATCACCTTCTTTTCCCTTCTCTTTCATCCTTACATCCCCTCCTTTCTTCTTACCCTCCCTGTCTACTCTCAATTTTCCTCTTCCTTCACCACTCTTATATTACTCCCTCTTCCCCTCCCTGCCACTCCTACTTCCCCCTCATTCCCTCCCTCCCTCCCTCTCAATTCCCCTCTCCCTCCACCACTCCTCCATCACTATCTTCCCCTTCCTTTAGCATGTCCATCTTCCTTCCTCCCTACCCTAAACTCCCTTCCCCACACTCCTACATCACTCTCCCTTCCCCTCCCTTCCACCCTTACAATCCCTCCCTCTCTCTCCCCTCTCTCAACCCCTACAACCATCAGCCTCTCCCTCCCCTCTCTCCCCCTCTCTCTCTCCCAGCCCCCTAAAACAGCAGCCTCCAATCTCCATAAATTAATTCTGGTGCGAGGGTAGAGGCAGGGCGGCGGCTCTCGTTTCCCTCGCCTTGCCGTGTGTGTGTGTGTGTGTGTGTGTGTGTGTGTGTGTGTGTGTGTGTGTGTGTGTGTGTGTGTGTGTGTGTGTGTGTGTGTGTACGAATGTATGTGTGTGCGTGCGTGTGAGGGGAGAGAGATTCTGCACTCCCATAAATTCACAATGGAAACTCGTGTGTCTTGCTGCATGGACGTGGAAGTTACGGGAATAAAGAGTGCGAGGCTTCGGATACGCAAAATTCGCGTCAGGGTACTCGCACATTGCACGGTGATTGGCGAATTTGGCGAACGAAAAAGAAAAGAAGAAAATAAAACAAGGGATTGCTTTGTTGACAAGGGAGGAAAAAGGAAATAGAAGAGAGTAATTTGTTAACTAGGAGAAGGGAAGAGGGAAACAGACTGGATTACTTTAGTGAATAGGAAAGAGGAAAGGATGGGATTACTCTTGATGACTAAGAATACGGGGGGAGAAACAGAAGGGATTACTTTCTGACTATGAACGGGGAAAAGGGAAACAGATGGGATTACCCTGTTGACTGGGAAAAGGAAACAGATGACATAAATCTGGGTGAGAATAGGGAAAAGGGAAACGGCCTGGGATTACTTAGCAACAAAATGCGTATCGGTAAGTGACTATCACTAATGGCTAGTAAAAAGGAAATAAACGAGAATAATTGGAAACGGGATGTGTGTATGTATGAATATTACTGGTGACTCGCCTAGTAAAATATATATATATATATATATATATATATATATATATATATATATATATATATATATATATATATATATATATATATAGGCACCAGTATACGAGCTTTATTTGTGACTGGGAAAATATACTACACTGAATTACTTAACACTCACGTCCTTACGAGTCACGCAACTAAATTCACTGGACCTATCGGTAAAAGGGACCTAGCTGGCTTATGTCACTAGGCTAAAGAACTAGGATATTAAAATAATTTACCTGAACTAATTTGGTACATTAGTTTTAAGAAAATTCAGTAGGTAGATCATGTAAATAACTTTCATTAAATTCATCACAGTTTGCTGGAACGGGTCGGGTGGTTATGTATATTTATATATCCTTCAAAAGGATGATCATCGTAAAACCATCATCAAATTCACCGCAAATAACTGGAACGACATATTAAAGGGTCGTTAGTGTTAGTAAAAAAAAAAAATCTGTAAAGAGTAGATTAGGAGCACCATCATCAGTTATCCTCAATAATGGAAAACATTATCGGAAAGTTGTTTACATAGTGGTGGATGATTATAATACTAGCTCCTGGCGGCTGTCCGACCAATGTTCACTAACTCTACAAATAGCCTTCAATAAGTACGGTATAACTTAAGAGAACCATCATTACATTCATCATAAGTAGCCTCAATGATATAATATACTGTAGGGTAGCTTACTGATAAAAAAAATAAAAAAAAATCAATATGTGGGCCATTTGGAGCATCATCCAATCCATTACATATACCGTATTTTGAACGAAATATTCTGGGTAGTTATTGACATCTAAAGTGCCTTCAGTATGTAAATCACTAGGAGGATCATCAAATTCATAACAAAAGTCGAAGGAAATCTCATCAGACAGCTGTTTGCATAGTACAGGATGACTCTACTTGCCCCAGGCCGCTGTGTTTGCCTTGTGCACAATAATTCGGGACTCCAAAATGCCTTCAATATGCAGATCATCAGGAGAACCATCACCAAATTCATAGCAAAACACGAAGAAAGTATCCCAGGCTAGGTTGACATGTTTATATACTGGTGAGTGACTCTAGTTCCTCCAGGCTGCTATGTCCGGCCAGTGCTCAACCCTCCATAACTCCATTCTGGCGTCCCTCTCATGTGGAAAGAAATCTGCTATCATATTACTGGTCCTTCTAACGAGGGGGATTCACGCCCCTAACCGGCACCCCATTTACCAATTGTCGAGGCTCGGAGGGGGAGCTGGGCGCGTCATGGCGGCCCCTCAGTGAGCGTTCCTCCCTCCTGCATCCATATAACCCTTCACTTCTTACTAAATACAAAACGATGCAAGTTTCTTACTGATCTATGGCATTTTCCACCATAAAAACTCAATATCATCAACCAAAAATAGAAAATAACTCCATAAAGCAACGTGTGATGAAAGAGAAAGGTGTATTGTCCTCGCTGAGTGGCCAAAGAAATCTAAGACCATTTTGGCGCGAAACTCCCCAACGGTCTTTGTCCTGTCAATCTGGGGGCCGGGTGATAATTGTATTTAAATTACTCCTCTGGGTGTAGCCCGCTTACCTCGCTGGGAGAGTGGAGGGAAGTAGGGAGAGAGCAAGAGGGAAGCAGGGACGAATGGAAAAGGGAGGAGGAGTGGAGGAAGGGGGTGTGTTCGTGGGAGGGCGGGGTGTGTGTATGTATGGAAAGTACATTGAGAGAGAGAGAGAGAGAGAGAGAGAGAGAGAGAGAGAGAGAGAGACCGCAGTGAGGGTGAAAGGAATGGAATACACAGGTAAAGGGGTGGAAAGTGAAAAGCGGAAACAGAAAACTGGTGACATGAGGATGAGAAATGAATCAGGGAAAATGAAATGGGTACATGAAGACACAAAACACAGAGGAAGGTAACACAGAAAAGGATAAAGATGGACGTGAGCAGTCAAGTGCGGCAAAATTCACTGTGGAGGGTGAATGAGACCAAGAATATGAACACTCCCAGGCTACTACACTCATTCTTAGCTGAGTAAAATCGTCTGGAGGCAGCTTAAACCCTTCAAAACCCCCTTCTGACTAGGACACAGAAGACGTCCAAACAATGCGCTTTCCATCTTTCATTTTATCTACTATCCACTAACTGCGTCTCGACTTTTATTTATAACTTCCATTTTATCTTCCTTTTAGGTCTCAAGGTCTACCTCTCGTGTCTCAGGATTTTCATTCATTATTTGTATTTCCTTTCCATATTTTCTTCCTTTTCATGTGTTTGCATCTAGATTTTTTTTTCCCTTGTGTGTTTACCTTTCCGATCTCTCCCACATAAACACCCTAGGTCAGACATCTCTACTCATTTTCCTTGCCTACAAATGATGATACTAGTCCTAATTCAAGTCTCCCTGAACTACCATCTAAAAGCCACAAGAAAATGGGTCGCACCTTTTCTGAAATTCTCACTTCCTTATATTTTCTTGAATCATTTTTCCCACTCAGCCTGGTAGTCCTTGTGGCTATTTATTTTTCCTCGCCCTTTGTGCCATTCTGCCTTACTCATCAAAACTTCTCCATATCATCATCATCATCATCATCATCACCCTTATTCCCACCTAAAAAGATAAGGGCGGGGAAGGATCCATGAAAAAAAGATAACAAGAGCGAAGCCAGTGGAATGGGCCACACAATCATTTACACAACATTTAAGCCTCCAGAATCCTGTTTAATATTATTCATGCCAATTTTACCCTTTCGTTTTTCCCTTTATTTCCATTTCACAAGTTACTGGTTGTTTCCTCTTCTACTTCCTCGTTCACTTCTCTACATTTACTCTGCCCATCGTTATCTTTCTTCCCATCTAATCACCTGAATTTCCTTTATTTCCCTTAACTTTCACTATCATCCCTCCTGCCATTACTCGAGTCTTTTCATTTGGGTATGTTTTCGTCTCCCTTGTTTTACCATTATGTTTGTTTGTCTCTCTCTGTGACTGACACATTTCCTCCTCATTTCTCTTTTTCCCTTCCTCCATTTTTCCTTCTCGTGAACTCCTCCGTCTCTCTACAATTCTCCTCTCTTTCCCCTTCTTCTCTCCTCCCCTCTCCCTTACTTCTCCCTTTCCCGTCCTTTCTCCCTCCCCTCCTTTCTTCCTATCACTTCCCCCTTCTCTTCTCGCTTTCCTTCTTCCTCATCCTAGCCTCCTTTTTCCACTCCTCCTTTCCCCTCTCTCTCTCCCTTCCTTATTCCTCCTTCCTCTTCAACTCTGTCTCTTCCTAACACTCCCGTTGCATCTTTTCCCTCTTCATCCACCTCCCTCACTATCCCCCTCCACTCTCCTTCCTTCCTCTTCTCTCTTATTAACCTTTCCCCCAACTCTTACTTCTAAATTTCTCTCCCTTCCCATCCCTCCTTTCCTTCTCTCTCAGTACTCCTCTTTTTCATTCTTGCTTTTCCTTCCTCATTTCTCCCTCTTCCCCTTTCTCTCCCTACCTTCTCCCTCCCCTTCCTTCTCCTTGAGTCCTAGACCCTTCCTTCTTTTTCTCTCCTTATCTTCTTCCTTATTTCTTAACCTCATCTCCTTTCTTTCTTCTCCCTCTCTCAAGCTCATCTCCCCTCTCCATCGTTCTCTCCCTCCTTCCTTCAGCCCCATTATCCCCTCCTATACTCCTCCTACCTTCAGCCTTCTCCATTTTCTTATCCTTCCTACTCCCCTCATCGCCTTTTCTCCTTCCTCTCCTACACTCCCTTACATTCTCCCTTCTCCATCTTCACCCTCCTTCCTCCTCCTCCCCTCCTTCAGCTCCCTTTACTGACCTTACCTTCCCCCTTCTCAATACTCCTCTCTGTCCTTTCTCCTCCTCTAATCTCTTCTCCCTCATCTTCAATACTCCTCGTTCCTTCTCCCTTCTCCACATTTCTCTCCCTCCTTCCTTCTCTTCCCTTTCCTATAATCCTCTTCTCTTTTTCCTGTCATTCTCTTCCTTCTCTCCTCGTTCCCTCTCCTCTACTCTCACTTCCCTCCTCCACCTTCCTCTCCCTCCATCCTCCTCTTACTTTCTCCTCTCCCCATCTTCTCCCTCCTTTCCCCTCACCTCTCCTACACTCCTCTTACCTTCTCCCTCCTTCCTTCTCCCCTCCTTCACCCCCACCCCACACTCTCCTTGCTGCTCCGTGGCGCGTCAAATCAATAGCTGTGTTGCTTACCCCCTCACCATTCTTCTCCCGGCGCCGTGATGAGGGAGCCGGGTGGTGATGGAAGCAGGAAGGAGGAGAGGAGGAGGAAGAAGGAGGGAAGAGGATGGGGAAAGGGAAAGTGGAAGGAGGAGGAGGAAGGAAAGAGGGTGTGAGAAAGAGGAAGGAGAGATGCAAGGAAATGGGAGAAGAAGGAGAGAAGACAAGAAAGAGGAGGAGGGCACTGAGTAGGGGAGAAAAGAACGGGAGAGAGAAGGGGTAAGGTGTGAGAAGAGAGCGAGAGGAGGAAGAGGAAGGGAAGGGGAAGGGGAGGGAAGAATGAGGATGGGAAGGACAATAAGGAAAGACAGGAGGAGGATGAAGGTGATGGAAGAGAGAAGAGGAGGATGAAGGGTAGAAAAATGGGGGAAAAATGTGGGGGTGTAAATGGGATAATAGGAAAGATAGAGACGAGAAGATGGATGACAGGGAGAAAGGAAGGATAATGGTGGAGAGGAAGAGAGAGAGGAAAATGGGAGGAAGAGCAGACACACACACACACACACACACACACACACACACACACACACACACACACACACACACACACACACACTTCCCGTTCCTCCTTCTTGACCTCTCTCCCCTCCCCTCCCACCCCTCCCCCACCCATCAACTTCCCTCTCATCTCCATACATAAAGGGCTGACTCAGGGAATGAATATGAAGTGAGTATGGGAATGAAACGCCTGCGAAGTAAACCCATACTACTCATGAAACTGGGTATAAATCTCTCACGAAAACCCCTCTCTCTTTCTCCCTCTCTCTCAGATAGCCCCCATTCCTTCTATTCTCCTTCAACCCCGGCCTCCTCTATCTCCCATCCCTCCCTCACCCTCAAGGATCAAGTTACACATTCACTCGGGTAAGGGTGAATTAAGAGGGGCGGTGGGGGGCAGGGGGAGGTGGGGGCAGGGGGGGGAGACTGGTTGGGGTGATCAGGGGGCAATGAACATCAGAGTGACATACTTATATTTCTGACGGAGCAGGATCAGTGTTATGTGGGACTGAATTTGGGTTGTACTCTAAGTCGCTTTGGAGAGTTCCCAGCACCTTTTCCTCAGCGATTTACCCTGCCTATTGTACACCCACTAAAAATTTATTCGGCTCTCCTGGGGGCGATGAGCTTTGAAATAATTAACAGAAGTGAAATCGTGTTCATCTGGACGTGTTGGTAATTCAGAATTCTTCGGTCGTGTGTCTTAATGTATCACACCACAAGGGTACCGAAGAATTTTTTAGTGGGTGTACCTTTATGTCCACTTGTATGTCCGTGAAACAAATTACGTAGTTAAACAGATAAAAATACGAGAGCACTAGAATGTAGAAACAAAAAAAGTGGAGGAATAGATGCTACAAAGTCCCCTACGTCACCCAGACTAGACCTTTACAGTGTTAATTAATGGCAACGGGAGGAGTGACCATAACGAAATAAATAAATGAAAAAATAAAAAGATAAACAATTTTTAATACGTCCTAGTCCAGCTTCCTCGTCACAGCCATACTCCAGGTGTTCACTGATTCCACCACTACTAATAAACACGAAGGTAATCTCTGAAGACCATGGATAGATATAGGAAATGTGACAGGACCCCTCCCCCCGCTCTCTCTCTCTTTCCCACGTAAACACTATCTATTCCTGTCATTCCCACACCGACCACTCAGTTTTACCATCTTCCACACTCATCTAAACCACATTCCTTCACCATAAATTCACGGCCTACCATTACCATCCATCCTAACTCATTACCATTTACTACCATTTCCCACTACCATTTTTCACCAAATCTTATAACGCAGGACCATTAACTAAACCATGATATTTTACAGCCTTAACTACCAATATTTATTACCATTACAGCAATATTACATACCAGTCACCACCACTATCATCACCACCAATCACAGCTATCAAAATCCTTCACAGTCACAACCCCCATCACTTTTCACCATTAAAACAACAATTCTTCACACCAATTATAAAAATCTCCATCAACTACCAAATATATTTCCATTTTCCACCACCACCACCACCACCATTACTACCACAGTAACCACAAGCCTATTTTTCAATCACCGCCACCAACCATTACTCACACCACAAACATCCACCACCACCACTACCACCATCACCTACTTTAGTCATCCATCACCTACTACCAATGTCCAGTACCAAGACTACCATCATTGCCCACCACTAATTCCATAACTCTATACCAATGAGCTATATCATACCACCACTACATTACAACCGCCATTACAAGCACCCACCAGCTACCACAATCCTCCAACACCACAACCATCACCACCTACCACCATCATCCACCACCGCCGTCATCCACAATCACTGCCACCAACCACCACAACTGTTCATAAACCACCACCTACCACCATCCACAACCACCATCGCCAACCACCATCACAACAGCTCTGCAAACACTCACCAGCCGTACATACAAACATCCACCATCTACCACAATTATCCACAACCACCACAACCTACAAGTTCACCCTCACTCAGTCGCTCCCTTCCCTCTCTAGCTCCCCATCCCCCATAAATGAGATAAGACCCAGCCTCTTATCCAGCAAGGCCCCGTGACGTCACAGCAGTCAAACACGCCGGGGAAATTAAGCTGTATTTCAATCGCAAACTAATGGGCGATTCGACTTTATAGCCTCCCTGATCGAGCCCTCCGCCCCCCATTAAGGTCGTCGCTCCCGTGGTATGCAGTGGCCTCTCTCGCTCTTACGGGCCCGACGGGGAGAGAGACGGGGTTGTCACTTCGTATTCTCGGCATTAACACCACTGTCATATTGTAAAAGATGGAGGGAAAGCTGAAACGAATATTGATTCCAGGGGGCTCCGTGGGCTCTTACCTTCGCGTTTCTGCTCTCAAGCCTCCCCACACACTCATCCAAGGCAGCTAGAGGGATAGTAGGGGTGATTCTGCCTTTGTGGTTTCATGATTAGGGGTTCGGTGAGCGCTGGTGAGGTGTGGGTGCGAGGTAAGGCCGGGACGCGAAGGTTTGTGTGTGTGAAAAGTGGAGGTCCCGGGTAACAGTGTTTGGTTATGGAGATATTAAGTTACCGGGATTATGGGAGCCGAGTCAGGCAGGTGGAGGGGAAAGGGGAATGGGGAAAGGGAGGAAGGGGGAATGAGGAAAGGGAGGAAGGGGAAGAAAGGGAAGGGGAATGGATGGATGGAGACGGAAGGGAAGGGGAAGAAGGGAAGGGGAAGAAGGGAAGGGAAACTGGAAACAACAGGGAAAGGAGGAATGTGGTGGAAAGGAAACGAAAGAGGGAGTTAAGGAAGAAAGAGGGAAACAATGAGGGGGGGAAGAGAAATGCGGACAGGAATGGGACAGGGACCAGGGATGAATGACAGGAAGCAAGGGAATGGAAATGACAAGCAGGGGGAGGGAGAGCAAAGGGAGAGGGAAGGGGGAACTGAGTATGGGAAGGGAAGAGGGATACGAGAGGGGGAGCAGAGGAAAGGAAAAGGAGAACGAAGGGTAGCAGGAACATAGGGATAAAAGGGGTAAGAGGGAGGAGGGAGAGGGAAATGGAAGCGAATGGGAGGAAGGGATATGGGAGGGGGACGAGAATGGCATGAATAACAAGGAAAGGGAAGAGCAGTAAGGGAAGGAAATCTGCAGGCGAAAGGGAAAGAATATGGGGAAAGCAAGAGGAAACGGGGAGATAGAAGAGGGAAAGTGATATGGGAGGGGGAGAAGGGGATGGGGGGTGAAGAAAAAGACATAAAGGCAAACACTGGACCATGAGGAAAGGCGGGGGAGGGGGAGCATGGAAGAAAAGGGGGAAGGTACGAGGATGAGGGGGAGTGGGAGGGAAAGAGGAGGAGGATGGATAGGCAAGAGGGAGTAGGGATAAGGGAGGGACAGGGGGAGAATAAGGGAGTGACATAGAAAGGATAAGGGAAGGACAGGGGAAGGACAAGGGAAGGGTAAGAGGAAAGATGGGGAAAGAGGAAAGGAGGGGAAACATGGAAAGAAGAAAGGAGGGGAGGCATATAAAGGGGAAAAGGGGAAAGAGGAAAGAAGGGGAAGCATGGAAAGGGCAAAGAGGAAAGGAGGGGAAGCATGGAAAGGGAAAAGAGAAAAGGAGGGGAAGCATGGAAATGGGAAGCATGGAAAGAAAGAGGGTTGGGAAAAGTATGATACTAGTCAGAAATAAAAGGACAGACGACAGAAGGAATGGAGAAGGTGCAAAGTTGACAGAAGAGATGGAGATGAGACAGAGGGTATGGTTTGGGGTAATGCTGAAGGGAAAGGAAGGAGGAAATGGCAGAAAAGAGGATAAAGTGGTAAAAAAGAGAGAGGAAGTTGGCGTGATAGAGGTAGGAAAAATTAGAGAGGGAATGTGGTAAAGAGATATGATAGTAAAAAAAAGTAAATGGAAGAAAGCGAAAAGAAATGAAAGAGCACAAACAAGAGAGAGAGAGAGAGAGAGAGAGAGAGAGAGAGAGAGAGAGAGAGAGAGAGAGAGAGGAAGGGGGGAGCAGAAACCACGTGAGAAAAAAAATGACGGAAAATATATAACTTCATATGAAAGAGGGAAGTTTAATCTCTTCAAAACGATGATATGTTTGGTATATTCTGTCAACCCCCTGATGATTTTTACTCTTAATTTTGGTGAGGGACTGCGAACTGGAGGGGTAAGATGTGAGCATCATGACCTCTTCTATACAAGACCCCTCTCCTTACCTGAATAAAATCATCTGGCAGCATCAAGAATAATCTACAAATTGACGTCTTGATGTTAAACACTGCAAAGGAGGAATTAGGAACGGAAGAGAAGAGAAGAGAGACAAGAAGAGAAGAAATCGAAATATTGTATTGAGAGGACTGGGGATAAAAAAGTCGTGTATCGAGTAAGAGGAAGCGAAGGTGGGGTTGGGGGGTAGGTCCATAAGCATAATGTACAGGGCTAAGTAGGAGGGATGGTAGGGAGGGAGACGAGGAGGTAAGCGACAACGACGATGACAATGATAACGATAACGACGCTGGCGACGACGACGACGAATAAGAATAAATAGGAATAGGAATTAGAATAATTAATAAAAAGTAAATCTGAGTTTGAAATGCTAAGAAGAGTAAACAAGGAAGAAAAAACAACCAGAAGAGAGCACGAGGTATGAAAGATAGGGCAAAAGAAGATGAAGAACACTAAAAGAAGAAAAGCAGAGAGAAAAGGAAATTAAATAGATGTTAAAGTTGCACATATGTTGAAGGAAGGTAGACAGGAGAAGGAAGACAGATGTGGAGGATGGAAGATGAAGTACCGATAAATATAACAATAAATACATAAAGAGCAACAGGTGAAACGAAAGAAAGAACTGAAGAGTACAAAGGAAGGTCAAACAAAGCAAACAACAAATGATATGCTGGTCCTGTCGAAGTCAGTTGTTATAGATTAGATTATAAATAGCTAGTGTATCTATTCCGTGAGTCGAAGAAAAGGACAGCAAAGCAGGAAGTTAGAGAGAGCCAGGGGGAGGGGGGCAGGAAGGGTTAGAGGAGATGGAAAGCAAGGGGAAAAGGAACGATGAAGTATTGGGAAGACAGAAATAAATACAGAACAGGTGAAGTGTGTAACTGAGAAGGAAAGATTGAGGCAGACTGAGAGGAGACGAGAAGGGTAGGAATTAATAATAATAATAATAATAATAATAATAATAATAATAATAATAATAATAATCGTAATAAGTAAACACGAAAATGGAAAAAAATGATAAAGAAAAAGAGACAGAGAGATGGCATGGAAGAGAGGGATGGAAAGAAGAAATAAGGACGACGAAGAAGAGAGTTATATCAGTTAAGAGAAATTAATGTGGAAAATGTAAAATAAAGATGACAGAAAAACCGATTACAGGCAAGAGGAAGACGGTGCAAGAAGGAGAAAAATACGAATTGAAGAAAGTGGATAGAGGAGGGGAGAGAAGTGGGCGAGATGTAATGGAGAGGAAGATGGATTTGAGGGAGACTATAATGGCAAGAGTGGAGGAGCTTGGTAGACGCTGAAGGGAGTGTATGGATTAGAGAGGACTGGGTGTGAATGGCCACCTGAGGAAAAGTGATAGGGAACGATGAAGGAAGAAAAAGATGAGTGACGAAACATAACTCTCTTCGGTATTTACTATACTTTATATTACTCAGTTTAACACTTTTCGAACAGGTCAGATATAGCCTTCACTTGTAAGACATCTCCCCCAAGCTAAATACCAATGTACTGTGCGTCTGTAGCAAGACAGATGATGAAAGGCAAGGTCAGGACAAAGAGAACTGGGTGTAATGAAAAAATGGAAAGTGAAAGGCAATGGTAACGCAGGAAAAGGGAAGTGAGACTGACAGTTGTTAAAGTACTTATGTGCGATAATGTCTTGTATTATTCTGTTCTTGTTGCTGCTGTTGTCCTAGGCTCATCTGGACGTATACTGAGTGAACTGCAGGCTGAGGTTGCTTTCCTTATCCTTTCGAGAGACAGGGATGGAGTTGTGGTGTGCAAAACCGAGCAGCAAAGCCACTAAGCTGTGTTGGTGCCATCACCCGATGGCATCTCTCTTCAGCTCCATTCTGTTCTTGCTACGGTCACATGATTATACTGTTTTCAGCTTACGAGACTTTCCAAATAGGGGGTTTAGATGTAGCCTTAACTCCTTCACTACTATGCGCTCTCCTAACACGAATAAAATCAGCAGGCAGGAGCAATAATAACTCGAAAAAGATGTCATGACGCTAAAGAGATATTTCACTTCAAAAAAGGTACCTGAAGCCGATTGAAAATATTGTGGTAGCTAACATGCAGTAAGTTAAAGACGTGACCTTATGTACTGGAGGGAATAATGGACACAGTTTTTACCGCCACGCCTATGAAGGGTCTTCCCAAAGCTGACTGAAATTGTCTAGAGACAGCAACAAAACTCGTACATCCGCTGAACGATTTTATTTACTTTATGGAACTCTTTAATGGTGAAGAGGTTAATGAAAGTTGTAGTTAACCCTTTCATTTTGAAAACTCTACCCCAAACCAAATAAAATCGTCCACAAACGCCAATAATACAAAAAAACAATAACCTCTTGTGGCTCATCGTGCTCAAGGGGTTTATAATGAGGAAAACAATGAAATGGTGAAAGGCGGGAAATAATGGGAAAAACTAATTACACGGAAGAAGGGTAAAACCTGTATGTTCTTCAGTAAGTTCTGGAAGATATTATTAGAAATTCGTCGGCAGAGATATAAATAACTGAAGATTCTTCTGTTGGGGTCATCCCTCACAGGATATTGCGACAGACATAAAGTCAAACAGACTGACACACACACACACACACACACACACACACACACACACACACACACACACACACACACACACACAGGTAAACATCCAGGCTGATGGACAAACAGAAACAGACTGATATACAGATAGACATATAGAAAACAGATAGACAGACAGACAGAAATTCATAACAGGAGATAAACAGATTCCACAATAAGCCAACTGATATAACAACACCAAATAAGAAGTAGGATACGAGTATAACATGATACTCTGAATATCGAGTCAGTATCTCAACAATGATGTATTCAACCTTCTACCTTTCAACCCACTTTACAATGTGTCCCACTTGATTTTAATAATAATATGTTTCTTTCTCTCAGGATTACTTTTGCTATCATTACCTTTGCGTTTCCCTTTCACGTGATTTCTATGCTTTGATTTCTTGGGTCTCAGTATCCCAGTATCCTTTTATTACGATTTCTTTTGCTCTCTGTATCCTTGCATCTGTTTCTCGATAATATTTTTGCGCTAACTATCCTTGTGCATGTTCATCTCAGGACATTTTTTTTTTTTATTCTCAGCATCCTCGGTGTTTTTCTCATAATTTGGCCTCTCTCTCTTTCTCTCTCTCTCTCCCTTGCGATTTTCTTTTGCTCCCAGTATCCCACGCGCGTCTTTTCCTCATAATTTCTTTGGATCAGTATCCTTGTATTTCTTTGTTATTCATGACCTCTGCTTTCAGTATCCTCAGTGCTATTTTCTCATATTTCTGTAAAGCTCACGTTACTTCTCGTGATAAATCAGTTGGTAAGAGGGTGGTTATGTAGGACTGACTCCCTAATTATTGACCCATGGCAGCTGCTGACTCTAAGGAGGGGGGGGGGGACATTTGTCAGTGTATGTGTGCTGCTTACATCAGCGTGTGTGGTGGTGGTGGTGGCGGCGGCGGCGGCGGCGGGGCGACTCTCCACATACAGCTGTTCTTTCGAAAACAAATTCAAAAACTTATCGTCTTAAATTTTCCCTATTAACGGTCAGTTTGCTTCAGCAATTCCGGGCAACCCAGCCCCTGGTCTCCACGCTCATAGTGAGACAACAAAGGACTGGATGAGGACTGCGTCACTTTACTAGTAACATAATTTCATTAGCTGTTTCAAGAACAATTATTCATTTTGTTTAATATATTCCGCACTCGTATTCATTATCAAACCAGCCCTAACTCTTTTGTTTTTAAAATACACACCGTCTTGGCGTGTGCTATGGGTAACTGCCGCCAAATACGACGAGGTTCTTAATGGCACATTCTTCAAGCTCATTAAGTTGCACATACAGTCATATTATGAGGATGTTAAATTAAAAATGGACTAAATCAAACGTGTTACTCTCATTTCCTCTTGTGCTTAATGTGTGTGTGTGTGTGTGTGTGTGTGTGTGTGTGTGTGTGTGTGTGTGTGTGTGTGTGTGTGTGTGTGTGTGTGTGTGTGAGAGAGAGAGAGAGAGAGAGAGAGAGAGAGAGAGAGAGAGAGAGAGAGATTCATTCAGAAACCACACTAACGAATATCGCCTCTGCAGTTATATCTGTTCTTTCTGCTCTTCGTAGACTCCAACATGCACCCAATAAATTTCACGTATCTATTATTACTCTATATCTGACGTATCTATTTTTACTATATATACTGGAAGATGAGGCTAACGCTTCTTCAAAACGCTATGATATAAATAAAATTGCAACTGCATAATATTACTGATGTTTTACCTTTCTTTGGGTTCATATGGAAGAATACTTTGAGCTCATCACACACATGTTTGAGAGTACTGTGCTAAATTTAATATAATTACACAAACAAAAATATACGGTGTTTTCTTCAACTTGGTCCAGATTTTCGCCTTTTTGCGGCTGATTTCACCTAGCTGAGCGGCAGAAAAAGACAATTCTAAGGCTCCGTTCCACAGCAGTTCTTTATGGTGAATATCATATTCTAATATTGATTTATTGTAACAAATCATCATTCAAGATGGAGAGATGGTAATTTTAGGCCAAGTAAAAGAGCATTATCATGAAACTCCAGCACAATATTCAGGAATAAAATGCGAACCATAAATGAATAAAATGCTGGTATGAAACTAACTACATACTAAATAAAAAAAATTGGTGATAAATTAAATACGATGTTAAACAAGAGAAGTACAAAAGGTGAATATAAAATCATGCGCGGACAACCCAGGCAAAGACAACACTGTACTACTTGTGCTAAATATGTCTGTAAGAACAAGTCTCAACCCTCAGGTTTGTGTATGGCCTCCTGGTTTTAATTATAGCTCTATTATATTATATTATTATTAATTATTATTATTATTATTATTATTATTATTATTATTATCCTCGCAGATCCAACTTTACATATAGATTACGTAGTCTGTTCGAGAAGTCCAGTTGTTCCACGTCCAGCGTCAAAGTTTACTTATTCTTACTTATTCAGCTCGGATAGATCAAAATTTATCATACTGTTAAAGGATATGAAAGAGAACGTTTAAATGCTTTCTGCGATAACAATGAGAAGAAAGATGCATGCAGATTTAGCACCCCCACCCCCACCCACTCTCTCTCTCTCTCTCTCCCTCTGTCACTACACTACTGTTCTCCCTCTGAATGACTTTACTCCAATAACACCGCCAGGCTTCCCTCTCCTCGCCCTTCTGCACACCATCGATGTTTTACATCTCTCTCTCTCTCTCCCTCTCTCTCTCTCTCTCTCTCTCTCTCTCTCTCTCTCTCTCTCTCTCTCTCTCTCTCTCTCTCGTGTACCTGCTACTCTTTTTACTTTCAAAGACACGTACTGTCTTTCTCATTCAACACCAGTTTCTCTCTCTTTCTCTTTCTCTCTCTCTCTCTCGTACCTGCTACTCTTTTTACTTTCAAAGACATGTACTGTCATTCTCATACAACATTAGTTACTCTCTTTTGCCTTTCAGTATAATCTCTCTCTCCCAGTCCCTCCCTTCTCTCTCTCTCTCTCTCTCTCTCCAACACACGCCCGCCACCTTCCCTCTCCCTGGCCCAGTGCTGCCCATCACAATATTGAGTGCATAATATTACGGGCCCCGGTTGTCCACTGGGAAATATCCAGTGTGATGCCGGCGTGACAGTGTGGAATAGATTTTTGACACAGTGAAATATTGCGTTAGAGCGCTCTGTAGGCTTTTGTGGCGTCCGCTGCACGTCCACCCGTTATTGGGAGCTGGCTTGGTGTGCAGGGAGGGAGGGGAGAGGTGGAGGGAGTGTATATTGTGGGTGGAGAATGGATATATACAGAGGAAGGTGCTGAATTAATATGAGTGGGGGAAGGGGTGGAGGATGGGTATACTGTGGGTGGAGGATGGGTATACTGTGGGTGGAGGATGGGTATACTGTGGGTGGAGGATGGGTATACTGCAGGTGGAGGATGGGTATACTGTGGGTGGAGGATGGGTATACTGTGGGTGGAGGATGGGTATACTGTGGGTGGAGGATGGGTATACTGTGGGTGGAGGATGGGTATACTGTGGCGGAAAATGGATATACAGAGGACGGTGCTGAATATTAATATGTGTGGGGGATGGGTATGCACTGGGTGGAGGAAGGGTATATGGTGGGTGAAAGGTTATACTATTCGTGGAGGAAGGTTATATAATGAGTGGAGAATGGATAAACTGAGGACGGTACTGGATTAATATGGGTAGAAGAGTATATTAGTGTGGAGGAAAGGTATATTGTGGCTGGAAAACTGATATGCAGGGGACAGTGTAATGACAATATGGGTGGAGGAAGGGTATATTAAGATTGGAGGAAGAGTATACTGTGAGTGAGGGAAAGGCATATAGAGGTGGAGGAAAGGTATACTGTGGGTGGAGAAAAGGTATATTGTTGGTGGAGGAATGGATAAAAGTTAATATGGGTGGAGGAAAAGCATAGTATTGGTGGAGGAAGGGTATATTTGGGGTAGAAAACGGGTATACTGGAGTGGAGAAAGAGTATACTGTGGGTGGATAATGGATATAGAGAGGATGGGGCAGAGATAATATGGGTGTATTAGGGGTGGAAGGGAATACAGTGGGTGGAGGAAGATTACACTGTAGGTGGAGGTAGTGTATACTGTGGGCAGAGAATGGATATAGGCTACTGTACAGAGAACCGCTGAAGATTAATATGGGTAAAAGAATGGTGTACTGTGGAAGAAGAAGGGCCTGAGAAAACTGAAGGGGAATGAAGTGGGGGAAGGGAAGAGAGACTGGAAGAGAGGAGGAGGAGAAGAGGAAGACAGAAATAAACTGGGGTTAACTGAAGAAAAAAAAAATTAAGTACGATGGAGGAGAAAAGGGTGCAATGAGGAAAGTGAATGAAATTAATATTGGTCGTGGCACACTGGGTAGAGGAAGGGTACGCTGAGCAGGCTGGACGAGAGAAAAAGGCGGTGGTACGGATGGCAAAGAAGAAAAGTTGAGGAAGGAGAGGCAGAGAATGTGCTGTGGAGCTACGCTGGGAGAAGGAGGAGTAAGTTGAAGAGGGTGCAAAAGACAGGATAGTGGGGTTTTTAGTAAGAATGAAGAGGATATGATAGCTGGGTAACAGGCAAAGTGATGAGGAAAAATGAATGTGGGTTATGAGAAACCGAAGACTAAGAAGAAAGAGGGAAGGAAGTGCAGTACGGCTAAGGGGAAAGAGAAAAATGCGGGGTTAAGGTAAGATTGGAGAAAAAGGAAGAAAGTGGGATTAAAAGACAGGATAAAAAAAAAAAAAAAAAAGATGTTAGGATTAAAGCTAACACTGGAGGAAAATGATGAAGGCATGACTATGTGCAAAACTGGACGAGAAAGAATGAAGCAGAATTTAAAGAACGTCGAGAGAGAGAGAGAGAGAGAGAGAGAGAGAGAGAGAGAGAGAGAGAGAGAGAGAGAGAGAGAATTAAGACTGGAGAAGCGAGAAAAAAATGATGAGGGTTAGACGATCAGTGACTGGACGAAGAGTGAGTGGCGATAATTTTACCCCCTGAATCCGGGGACTTCATTTTATAGTTCATCCTTCTGATATATCAAGACGATTTTATTCAGCTTATGTTAGACTTTTCGTAACAGAGTAGTCTGATGATACAGTTGCCGTCATTAGCTCCTTTACTAAGCCTTCTCTAATCCCGAATAAAATAATCGTCAGGCAGCAAGAATAAACTACAATTTGACGTCAACGCAGTGAAGGGGTTAAGAGAATCGGATTAAGAGACTAGGGTAATGAAAATGTGGAGGGAATATGAGGGACATGACAAGAGGAGAGGAGCGAAGACACTGGGGAGAAGAGATAATAGTGACAAGTGACGAGGAGAGATGACAGTGAGAAGAAATGACAGTGGTGAGGAGACGACAGAGGTGAGGAGAGATGACAGTGGTGAGGAGAAATGACACTGCTGGGGAGAAATGACACTGTAGGGGAGAAATGACAGTAGGGAGGAGAGATGACAGTGGGAAATAGTTATCCTGTTCACATCTACTGGACGTCATTTGCCATTCACTCTTGTTATTTCCAGACCATATTGTTAAATTTATGAGAGGGTAGATAAACCCTTCAATAAAGATGTCATCCTTACCAGAGTTGAATAAAATAATCTGGATATATAAAAACCGCACTATATGAAAGCGTCATCGTATTGAAAGGGTTAGAGAGAACGGATGCTGGATGGAGAGGAAGATAATTATAAAGTTACCTGTGTTGCTACTGAAATACAAGGGGCGTATATTCCGTGGCAGTGAAGGCTTCGTAACACCTCTTCCTTCGTGATTTATTCTGCATAATACACCTCAATCTCCTAATCTTTAGGTTACTGATGACAACTATGACGATATTTCAGGAACACAGATAACATACAAGAAAATGCTCAGGTGTAATATGTAAAATTAATTTGCAAAATGAGAAGTTACCAAGCCTCCTATGCTATCTAAAAGGACAGAAGTAACAAACATACTGGTAGGGTGAACGCAGAATGAAGACATATTGAGTGATGTGGTGAAAAAAGAATGGTGAAAGAGGAACGAATGATCGAAGTGTGAGAGGAGAAAATAGCGAACGGGAAGGGAGGAGGGGTGAAAGTTAGTTAAGGGAGCAGAGAGCGGAGGGTGGACGTGTGGCTGAAAAGAGTGGAAGAAAAGTGGGCCGTAGATAGCGCAGAAAACAGTGGGGGAAAGACAGTCGAAAAAGAGGATGGAGAGAGGAGAGAGGTAAAAGAGTGGAAAAGAGAGGAGAGAACGATGAAAAGATAGAGAAATGGAGTGGAAAAAAGAGAAAAAGAGAGTGGAAGAAAAGTGGATTATAGACGACGGAGTAAAGTTGGGATAAATGTGATGTGACTGAAGAAAAAGCAAGTGGATAATTTCTTCACAACAAAAAATGACTCTCATGCTGAATAACACCGTCTGTCAGTAGCGAGAGAGAGAGAGAGAGAGAGAGAGAGAGAGAGAGAGAGAGAGAGAGAGAGAGAGAGAGAGAGAGAGAGAGAGAGAGAGAGAGACAGAGGCGATATCTTACTGTGAGGATCTGTGGACAATATTTGGAACCACCATGACTACGTGCAATGTTTGGAACCACCAAGGGCAGAGTCCTTCCTAAACAACACGAATACAACACAAATACACTAAGCAAATAAAAGACTGGGAATGGGGGAAGAAGAGGCCTGTGATGGGAGAGTTGGTGGTCTGGGGAACAAGGAGTTACAAGGACAAGTAGTGCCGTGAAAGGTTTTACGACCCATACAGTCCCAAGAATGATGCTGCCAGGTATATGCTGCTACTCAAATAATAAGTGATAGACGGTCGCATTATACTGTAGGTTGCTTTGAAGACTTCTCAACACCTCTTCCTTTACGGCTTATTTTGTTAATTAAACCTTAGTGCCGTTTTGTATGTTAAAATGTACGCTAAGTCTATAATAAATGAATATAAGAACACACAACCGAATGTTCAAGTACAATGTGAATAATAAATAGCTAAATAAGAGGCGCTAAAAAGTCTTTCATGCCCCTTAATTTACGTCCCAAAGAACAGGAGAAGAAATAGACTGGGTATGCAGTGTGGAGCAAAGGAATAGGAGACAGATTAATAAATGAAAGATGGGCGAAAACAGGGAAAGCAATGTAGTCTGTTATGGGAAGATGAATGGGAAAGTGCAGATAGAACGGGTGCTGAGAGATGTGGGAGAGGTGAAGGAGGCTGGGATGGAGGGAGGATGACAGGGAGAGCAGGGGGAGTACGGGGGAAGAAGGAAGTGATGAGGACTCGGGAGAAAAAGGGAAGAATGGGGGGACAAGGTGAAAAAAGGTGAGGAAGAGGGGGGAGGAGATCACAGAAGTTGAGGCTGGAAGGGTGAGGGGGACTGGGTCTAAGAGAAGGAGGGGGGGGATGACAGAGAGATCATGGTGAAGGGGGGGGGGTGACGGGGGTGATGGGAGCTGGGGATGAGGTGGTGGGGAGAACACTGGGGAGACGAAGGGGGTGATTGGGGGTGGGAAGGATGGCCGATGAAAGAGGGAGCATAAAAGTGGAGAGGAGAGAGGGTGATGGGGTTGGTGAGGAATGGAGGAAGGACTAAAATAGAGAGAATGGGAGGAAAATGGAGAGGGTAACGAGGATGGGGAAGGAGTTGAACAGGATGGCATGGGGATATGGTGGAAGAAGGTGGTGAAGGAGATTCGGGAGGATGGAGAATTAAAGGAATAGCAAGAAAAAGGTGATGGGTGCAGAGAGAGAGAGGTAAAAAAAAAAAAAAAAAAAAAGAAGAAGAAAATGAAGACGGTGATGGAGCCTGGAAAGAGGGAGGGAAAGAAAAAGGGAGAGGATAAGGGTGGAGAGGGAGGGGAGGATGATTGATAAGGGGGAAACAGAGTGGGAATTAACTGAGAGGATGATTGGTGCAGTGGGGACGGTGGACAGGAGGGTGGGGGTCGATGGATAGGCAAAGACGATGAACAGATTGGAGAGGAAATATGTAGGGAGAGAAATCGTAGAGAAATGATGGAAGCAACAAATCAGAGGGGGTAGAGAAGAGGCTCTGGAAGAAGACAGATCGGTGATGAAATGGAAGGGAGAGGAAATGGGTGAATGTTGAGAGTATGGAATAAAGGTGTGGACAGAGAATGAGAGGAGAGTGAAGTGATATGTGAGAAAATAAGAAAAAAACAATATACAGCTAAAGGAGAAAGAGTAATAAATAAATATGACCAGGAGGAGAGAGAGAGCAGATAAAGAAAGGGAGGGAAAAACATTTGTGTGAGAGAAGGGAGAACATTACTCAGAGGGAGAAAGCTGATAAAGAAAGGGAGGGAAAAACATTTGTGTGAGAAAAGGGAGAACATTATATGAGTGACAGAAGGGAGTGAATATCAAACTGATAATTATCGAAAATATTATTAGGAGGATACACAAGATGAGCTTAAGAATATGTCAAAGTACAAAACTGACAGATTCGGCTAATTGGAATGAGAAAAAGACTACAGGGATAAAGAATGAGAATGAGTAATGGGAACGAAGAGGGTGACACATGTGAAGGTGAGTGAAGAGGGTGAAACATGTGAAGGTGAGTGAAGAGGGTAAAACATGTGAAGGTGAGAGAAGAGGGTAAAACATGTGAAGGTGAGTGAAGAGGGTAAAACATGTGAAGGTGAGTGAAGAAGGTGAAACATGTGAAGGTGAGTGAAGAGGGTGAAACATGTGAAGGTGAGTGAAGAGGGTGAAACATGTAAAGGTGAATGAAGAGGGTGAAACATGTGAAGGTGAGTGAAGAGGGTGAAACATGTGAAGGTGAGTGAAGAGGGTGAAACATGTGAAGGTGAGTGAAGAGGGTGAAACATGTGAAGGTGAGTGAAGAGGGTGAAACATGTGAAGGTGAGTGAAGAGGGTGAAACATGTGAAGGTGAGTGAAGAGAGTGAAACATGTGAAGGTGAATGAAACAAAAGGAAACCTACTTAAAATTAGTTGAACCAACAGCCATCAGACTGAAAGGCTCAAAGAAAATGAAAAAAACAAAAATCTGCATGGTGAAAAGACACCTAGGCCAAAATTACAAATAAATGCATAAATAATAGTAATTAACGAAGGGCCAATTATTTCCAGACCAATTCAATTATTGCCCAAATAAAGATGACGCCATTTCCATTGTCCCCACAAAAATGCCGACAAAAGCACATGCCATATACACTGTCCGATATTAAAACTATCACCACAACTTTTACAAAACCTTAAAAAAAAAAAAAAAAAAAAAAAAAAAAAGACGGGGAAAAATATTGCATTCGCTGGAGTGGGACAGAAAGCGAAATTGAAAAATGGTTGCGTTCATGGTAATAATATGAGAGGCAACGTATACTGGTGATATTGGTGACAGTGTTTGTTGTCTAATATAGAATAAAAAAAAAAACGTAAAAAATATTGCGTTCCCTGCATGGACGGTGTGAAAAAAAAAAAAATCAATTGAAAAATGGGTGGAGCGTTCATGGCAAAAAAGAAAAAAAGGAAAAAAAAAAAAAACGCGCGGCCAACGGATACTGGTGATATTGGTGACAGTGTTCGTTGTCGCCATTCCCGCTGTTATGAAAGCCTGGCGGGACAGTTGACATTCACTGACGCTGATTGCTGATTGGTCCGCTCCCTCGAGTGTCCCCTGATTGCTGCTGCCACGCGCCGCTCTCGCCTCTCATTTATTCCCTTCCTCCACGTTTATTCTCTTTCCCATCCACCACTACACAGAGGAAAAGGTAAAAGGAAAAGACGATAATCTCACGGATTAAATAAGGCACAGAGAGGATTCTTGGGTGGTTAAAATAGAGATGGAATTGTAGCCCCGTGCGGCCCCCGTCCCCTCCTCCCTCTGACGGCCAGCTCAGCTCCGATTGGCTCCACTTAACTGGATTACGTCACCTACCGGACGCTATTGGTTCCCTGATATACATATAGTTTTTCCCGCTCGTTATTTGCAGCGACGATGACATTACCGTTTCTTTGTCGTTATCCGGTTATCATCGTGGCTCCCGGCCCGTAACCGATCAATGAACTCTTCTATAATCATTAATACTAACGAAAGAATACGAGTTAATGAAAGAATAGTAGTTACTTCTGGCGTTAACTTATTGTTATTGCAGCTTATAGTACATTATAATGCTGTAAGTGATAGTGGTCATTCCAAATCGATATAAAATCGTCTTACGGTAGCCGGACTTCTTGCTTAAGTGTTCTGACTTCGAGAGAGAGAGAGAGAGAGAGAGAGAGAGAGAGAGAGAGAGAGAGAGAGAGAGAGAGAGAGAGAGAGAGAGAGAGAGAGAGAGAGAGTGTGAGTGTGTAAAGGGAACAAAGGAAATGTGTACATGGAATGAGATGTAGGGATGTCTGAGGTGTAAGAATTCGTTTTAGAAGTGGATGTGAACAAAGACTTGAGGCAGAGAGGAGAGTGAGAGATAATTTGGGTTCCCTCACTCTAGACAATACGGCAACCAGAACTACATGGGGAGAGATGAGGTAAGTAGCAAGGCCAATGAGACTTACTGGCCTTATTGGCCTTGGTAAGCAGTGTGAGGTATGTATATGTGACGTGTTTAGTGTGAGGTTTGAGGTGTGTAGTGTGAAGTTTGAGGTATGTAGTGTGAGGTATGAGGTATGTAGTGTATGCAGTGTGTAGTGTGAGGTTTGAAGTGTGTAGTGTATGTAGTGTGTGGTGTAAGGTGTGATGGACTGAAGTGTAGAAGTGGGTCAGCGTGAGATGTGAGCGTGTGCAGACGGAATGTGTCGTGAGTGCAGAGAAGTGTGAAGCGTGAGGGTGTGTAGTGTGAGGCATGAAAGTGAAGAGAGTGTAGGGATAAGGGAATGTACAAAGTGAGAAGTGAAGTGCGCGGCATGAGGGTGTGTATAGTGTGAGACGTAAGCAGGTTTACAGAGGAGTGAGGCTTGAGGATTTGTAAATGAGATGCTACGGGCATTGTGTAGTGTAAGTCTGAGACAAGATAAGACAGAATGGCAGAGAGGAAGTGTAAGAAGTGAGTGAAGTGACTTGGGATGTGAGGAACAGGGAGATAACTGAAGTGTGAAAAGTGGGATGGTGTCGAGTATGGGAAATGTGAGTGAAGTGGGAAACTAGATGAAGAAAAGTGCGGAAACGAAGTGTGACAAATGAGAAGAGGGGGAGGAAGGTATGAGGAGTGAGGAAATGGAAAACAACAAGAGGTGAAATAAGGAAACGATATATGAGGAGTGAGGAAAAAGGAAACCCATTGAGGAAAAGTGAGCAGGCGAGATGTGTGGAATGAAGAGGGAGGAAGGAAGGTACAAGGAGTGAGGAAAAGGGAAACCAAGTGAGGAAAGGTGAGGAGACGAAGTGCGAGGAATAAGGATTGAGGAAGGTATGGAGTGAAAAAAAAATGGGAAAAGGAGAGGAAAGGTGAGAAATCGAGGTGTAAAAATGAGGTCTGTGAGGGACGAAGGTGTGAGGGTGTCCAATTAAGGATATTGGCTGGGGCGGGTTCCTCATTCAGCACCTCATCCTCATAATGCGCTTCCCCTCCTCCCTCCACCGCTGCGTCGCCACGGGAACAATGTGGTTCTCACTCTCCCTCTCTCTCTCTCTCTTTCCATCACTTTTCTAACTTTACTCAATTTCCTACCATACTCTTCTTTCTCTCGTCCTTCATTTTTCTCGTAGTTTCTCTGATTCGATGTTTTTTTTTTGTTAATTTCTTTTTAATATCATATAGAAATTAGAATATGTAAATCTGAAAACCAGGCAACATTGATTTTATGCTGTTTAATGGGTGTTCCGACTTTTTTTTTTTTTTTTTTCCTAACTAAGATTTCCCCTTTCATTACAGAAGCTGGAGAAGAGAGAGGAGCAAAGCAAAGAACTCCCCTACCATGCAGAGCCTCAGACAACGGGTCGTATGGGAAAATATGCAGAACCAACGTCCTACAGGAATGAAATGCCTGAAGGAAATTTCATGCGAATGGAAGGAACCAGTATACATGAAACTGTCTACCGTAGGGTATTAAAAGTAACGGTACTATTCATGCGTTTTCACTTATATCTACTACGTATTTCCATTTCCATCCTTCTTATTCTTCAGTCACTCATAAGTTGTGAAAAAAAAAGTGTCACCTTAAATAAGTGAAACTGAAACTCGACGCCCAATGGTATGCTTAACAAACAATGGATTCCACATTTGTGCGATATATGAACGCCAAAATTACTGGGAAAATGTGGCGCACAAATAGAATTTCTCAAAATCGTTCTCAGATACTAGCAATGTGAAACTGTCACTCAGAGAGATAAGAGGCAGTGAGAGAATTTGATATGATGAGCCATCTTCCCTTATGTAAATGTTTCACTGACATTTCATGGTTATATTTAAAACAACTAAATGGGATATGATATACAGAACTGGCCTTGGCAAATCTCCCTGGCGCACGCTACTACCAACCTGTGTTCATGGTGGGCTGGTGAATTTATGGATTCTCTGTTCCCAATTATGCAGCCAATTATCTGTCACTTTACATACATTTCCTGAAATTCTTTAAGCCCTTCACTTTAAGCCTTGGTTTACTACGTGGAACATTTATCAGGGATCGTCCAAACTCTAGATAAGTCAAATTCACTGATCAGATGATATCATGTACATTACCTGCATATAAAAAAAAAAATCTCCGCTACTTTAAAAAAATGGAAAACAATACCACAAAAAAAATAACGTAAATGGGTCAACAGGAAAGAAAATCAGACGACAGTAAATATAAATAATCGTGGGAGAATAACAACTGACACACACACACACACACACACACACACACACACACACACACATATATATATATATATATATATATATATATATATATATATATATATATATATATATATATATATATATATATATATATATATATATATATATATATATATATATATATATATATATATATATATATATATATATATATATATATATATATATATATAATGCAATAATAAGGTAGAACGGAAGTGCAAAAATGTGACTGCAAGAAAAAAAAATGGAAAGGGACAAGACAGAAATAGGAACATTTGTACAGGAGAAGGAATGAGGGGTGAGGAGCCACGGACGAATGGGAAGGGACGGAAGGAGGGGAGAGAATCGGCGAAGAGACGAGGGGGAGTGGGAAAACATCAGACAGAAACTAACGAAAAGGAACAGGAGGAGGAGAAGGATGGGAAGGGGGGATAGACAGGGAAGAGGAAGTAAGAAGAGGGGCGGAGATGAAGAGAGACTGCTGTAGCCTAAATATTGTAGCAATCTGAGTGAGTGTTTGTGGTACTGTGTGTGTGTGTGTGTGTGTGTGTGTGTGTGTGTGTGTGTGTGTGTGTGTGTGTGTGTGTGTGTGTGTGTGTGTGTGTGTGTGTGTGTGTGTGTGTGTGTGTGTGTTATACGGAAAAAATATAAAGACGGTTCCAGTGCATGTATATAAACACTGGTATAAACGGAACAAAATATATAACAGAGGACTCTTACAAATATCCTCGTAAATATATAATGCAAGTGTGTATGCCTGATATAATTTTAACGTCTGCGTAGCTTTACCTTTACAAGACTATATTCTTTTGCAGCTAATCACAAGTGGACGCAAGTAAATATCGACTTAGTGCAGTAAGAGTGTCCTTTAAAAATCTGCTAGGGATAGTCTGAATGAACACAAAAGTCGCGACCGTACTGAGCGATGCATGGAAATTATACTTAACCTCTTTAGTACCAAAGGTCTTCATTTTGTTTACGTGAAATCGTCTGACAGTACGGCAAGAAAAAAAAGTAAGTCTTATTGGTGTAATGAACAACAACAACAACAACAACCACACACACACACACACACACACACACACACACACACACACACACACATACACACACACACAGTTCCCATGAGCGGCTGTGTAAACGTGAGGGATGTGCAGTATGAGCTTTTTATGTGCGTTTAACAGATTGTGAAGTGTGTGCGTACGTGTGCGTATTAGTCTCCTCTTTCTAATCATCAGGGTGACAAAAGGGGGCGGAGAGAGAGAGAGAGAGAGAGAGAGAGAGAGAGAGAGAGAGAGAGAGAGAGAGAGAGAGAGAGAGAGAGAGAGAGATAGCAAGACTGCAATATAAACGTGATAACCTTCCTAACACAGAAGTTCAGGAAAGCATAAGGGTGACGGGGAGGGGTGAGAAACGGGGGTGAAAGGGGTGGGGGAGGGCGTGTTGGAGGGGGGAGAACTGAAGAGGGGGGGGTCATAGGGATAAGGGAGGCCGGGAGGGGCGTATTTAGAGAGGGGGGAGGCAAGGAGGGTGTCGCTAGCTGTTGAATTGAGAGGCGTCGCTGGCAGAAAGGGTTCGGAAAAGGGGCGGAGACATGGAGGAAAAATGAAAGGGAAGGGGTAAAGGGGGGATGGGATGAGGAGAGAGTGGTGGTGGTGGTGGTGGTGGTGGTGGTGGTGGTGGTGGTGGTGGTGGTGGCTTGGGATGATGGAGGAAACGAATGGGGAGGTGGAGAAAACAGACGAGTGGAGGGGGAATAGTAGAGGGGTATGGGCATGAGGGAGCATGAGAGAGGACGAAGTATGGTGAGTGCGCTTGGGGGTATAAGGGAATAAGAAGTGGACTGTGGTCTGAGAGGATGGGAGAGGAGCATGAAGAGAAGTGGGTAGTCATAAGAAGGGGACAGTCTTGTGTAAGAGGCATAACAGGATGGGGAGAGGTGGTGGAGATGGTGTGAGAGGATGGGAAAATCAGATGTAGTGATGGGGATACAAGAATTAAGTGGATTTAGTATGGCGTAATGGGGAGGGGTATGGTGAGATGGGATTTGGTGGTGTGGGATGGGAGACGGTGGTGGCTGGTGTGTGGGAAAGAAGGAAGGGGAGATGGGAATAGAGGAGTCTGGTGGAAAGGGCATGCTGAGTTGGCGAAATGGTGGGAGGGGAAGAGGCATGATGGGGTGAAGCAGGTGGTGATGAGGGAGACGGATGGGGAGACAGTGGAGGCGAGTGGAAAGATGGGGGAAGAAATGTGGAGAGAGTGATATAGTTGAAATCTGGGAGAAAGTAATGAATTAGAATTTATAGGAGTTACTAGGATACGTAGATGAAGGGAAAGAGGAAGCAGATGAAGTGGCAATAGATACCTAGAGGGAATGGATTAGGAAGTCCTGGTGAAGGGAAGAGAAGTCACTAAAATGGAAGATATGGATACGTATTGCACCATCGACGGGAAGAAGGAAGCATGAGAAGAAAGTGAAGCGCAGAGGATGGCTAAGAAGGCGCAGACAGAGAGAAGAGAAAGCCAGAGAAGAGAAGAAAAAGGATTGGTAAAGTCACTGGGAGGGATGCGGGGTGAGAAAGTGAGACTGAGGGACACTGATATAATTGAGAGGAAAGAAAGATCTGACAGGAAAAAGAAGTAAGGGTAACATTAACTTTTTCATTACGGTGATGATGTCTGTAGGTTACTCCTGATGCCACAAGACGATTATATTTAGCTTACAAATGTGCCCCTGATAATAAGGGAATTAACGAAGCCTGTATCTTACCACTCGTCAAAAAAAAAAAAGTACCTAAGCTTAATAAAATAGAGACTGCAAAAATAAATTCATAATAAGACGTCACCGTACAGAAATGGTCAAGAGGTAGTGAAGGGGACAGAGAATCTGGGATGGTACGGGGGAGAGAGGGAGTAAAGACTAGGGTGGGAGAGAGTGGGGACTGAATGACCGTGGAAGAGTGGAGCGGTGGGGAGTTGAAGGATCGGGGAAAGTGGACTAAGATGGAGAGCTGAACGGGGAGTAGTAGAAGGGGGTGGCAGGGGGAGAATGAGTGGGAGTTGTGAATGGTGAGTGGAGAGGATGAGGGAGGGGTGAAATAAGGGGACGGGGTAAAGGGTTGGTACTGGCGGGGGGAGGGAAGGAGTGGAAGGGAAGTAGGAAAGATTGGTAGGAAGTGAAGGCAGCCAGGGAAGGAGGGAGAGTGGGAAGGGGGAACTGTGACGCGGGGGGGAGGTAGGGAGGGCTGGGGGGAAGGGAGGGAGAGAAGCCAAGGGGGGGGGAGTAGCGTGATGGGTAGCGGATGGTGTGAAAATTGCTAAGTCATTTCCATTTGATAAGAGGTTGTAAGGAGAGGTCTTAATGAAAGTCAAAAACGATGGAGGGAGGGGGAGGAGCTGATCGACAGGGGGAGAAGGGAGAGAGAGGAGAGGGAACGAGAGAAAAAGGGAGGTGGGAAGAGAGACAAAAGAGGTGGGAAACGGAAAAAGGGAGAGAGAAAAGAGGTGGGATGAGGGGGAGGCAGATAGGAGCAAAAGGAGGGTAGAAGACAGAAGAATGGAGGAAAGGGAAAGAGTGAGACAGAAGAGGGAAAGAAAGAGAAAGAGGGTGACAGAAGAGAGGAGGGCAGGGAGAGAGGGAACCAGAGAAGAGAGGTGAGGTAGAGAAGACAACAGGGGGGAGGAGGGAAAAGAGGAGTACAAAGGAGTACAGAGGAGTAAAAAAAAAAGTATAAAGAAGTACAAAGAGGAGTACACAGCATCAGACCTAATAGTCGTTCAAGGTTGTTGGCTACTGAGGATAAATATCTAATGTATCTAATGCTATGAATTTATGAGGAGGATAGTAGCGCAAGAGAGGGGGAGAGAAGGTGGGGTGGGTAAAGGAGGGAGGGAGGCGGACAAAAGAAAGAGGTGGGACGGGGGGAGGGAGGGGGAGTGAACAGAGATGAGTGAAGGGGGAGAGGGAATCGAGAAAGAAAATGATCAGGACAATGCAAGCAATATTACATTCTAAGACAACCCCGTCACTGCATCTGGAGGCAGCAATAATGAGGCACTAAAGACGTCATCGTACTGAAGGAGATTTACACACACACACACACACACACACACACACACACACACACACACACACACACACAATTGCGTAAAAAGATACCAAGCACGTAACAATAAAAAAAAAAATCAGTTAATCACTTAAGGCATCATATGTATTCGTTTGGGAAGGAGATAATTACCTACACAAAACGAACAACAGGACAATGTAAATAAATAAATACTGGTAAATAAATAAATAAATAAATAAATAAATAAACTGCACATGTAACAAAATGACCATCATCTATAAAACAACCACAAAGACGTCACAGCATGTATAAGAACGAGACAGTATTTCTTCACTCCAAAATAAGAGCAAAATTAAACGCAAAAATAAAGTGAAATATGCAAAAATAAGTCGCTAATGAAAAAGTGCCACGAAACCTCCTATGCCAACAACAGTGCGGCCCAATGACGTTAACAATTACAAAAGTACTTGATCGACGCGGGACCATCAGGGCTGTAGAAATGGGGGGCTTTGCTGAAGTCTACGGAAGTGATGCATCCGAAAAACCTAGGGGAGTGGTTGACGTGCAGGTCCGCTTCGAAATATGTTCCGACCTCTAAAAATATTGCTAGGAAAGGACAGCCAAAGCATTCGTCCACGAATGCGTATTGCCCGCCGCCCTCCCCCCCCAAAAAAAAAAAAAAAAAAAACGCAGCTTCGCGAAAATGTAATAAATTCAAGCCGCCTATCCCGGGATACTCCCCATAAAGATTGAATACAATTTGCCCACTCGATTCTGAGATATTTTGGTAACAGACAGACACAGACAGACAGACAGACAGAAAGACACACACACACACACACACACACACACACACACACACACACACACACACACACACACACACACAGGTGATTACATAATCGTCTCGCTAGGCGGCCGATAAAAAAAAAATACCGCACTGAACACGAAAGGAAAACAAAATACTTACGGCACTCACTAAATTCGTCACAGATTTTCGTTTAGCAAGAGTGGTGATTTTCTTTTCTGTGACCGCCAGCAGCACTTTCATCAGCGGCGGGATACACACAAAAATATATTCACTGTGCTCGACCCCTGAGAGACCTTTGCGCCACCTTTTTCCTCCAGGCTCTCAAAATGATCCCACAATAAACGGGAGTGAAAAAAGATCCAATCGTGCACGAGGTTTTCTTTTTGTATACACTGGCTGGCGGGGGCTTTTGTCGAGATAGGAGGCATTCCCTCTCCTTCCCTCCTCCTCTCTCCTTCTCTCTCCCTCCCGCCCTCCACTCTGCTCTTCTTCCTTCTCATTCCCTCCTGTCCTCTCCCTCTCTTTCTTTCTCTCCCTTACGTTCCCTCCTTCCCCCTGTTATCAATCCTCCCTATCTCCCCAACTCTCCTTCCATTTCTCTCTCTCGTTCCTTTCCTCCTCCTTCCCTTCCCTATATCCCTCCATCCCTCTCTTTCCTTCCATCCCTCCTACTCACCCGCTCACCCTCCCTCCCTCCTTCCCTTCCTGCCTCTCTCCCTCTCTACTTCCCATTCGTCCTTGGTTTAGTCTACTTTTTTTCTTCGACTTCTTGCTTAGTCTGCCATATATTCCATTTTCTCATCTTGTGGTGTCTCTTCTTGTTCCTTCAATTTCGTCCTTTCTATCCTGGAGTGATATTTGCTTACTCATTTTTCACCTTCCTCTTTCTCACCTTCAAGCGTGTATCGCCTTCCGTCATTTATCATCTTCTCTTCTAATCATTCGCAATTTTATCTTTCTTATTCCTCGTACTCCTTTATATATTAGCGGGTACTGGTGTTAGCTAAATCATATTGTCCTCATTATCACTACTTTATACTGTTCATTTATTTCTCCTTCTTATCAACATATTTCTTTCATTATCGGTACTTCATTTCATCCCTTTTCGCTGCTCCACATCTTTGTTGCCAAGTCTTTCCAGCTCCCCCCTCTTCTCCTGACCCTCTGTTCCTCCAGCCCCACTTCCTCCTTCCTCCTTCCCCTTCGTCCCTTCTATACCCCCCCTTCCTCCTCCTCTATTCTCCTACAGGCTCCTTCTCCTCCCTCTCTGTCTCACTCTCCCTTCCGTCTCATCAGACCACGTCCACTCTTTCTCTTGCCTTTACATTCTTCCTCCTTCCTCTCCCTCCCTCCTGCATCCCTCCTTCCGTTCTCCTTCCTCCCCTCCGTCTCTCCTACATCCCCTTCCTTTCTCCTGCCATCTCTCTCCTCCCTCTCCATCTCTCAATCCCATCTCATCACACCATCTCCCCTGATTCTTACGCCTCTATATCCTTCCTCCCTCCCCTCAGTCCCTCCCCTTCCCTTCCCTCTCCAAGCCCCTCCTCCCTCTCCATCTCACAATCCCTCCCATCTCATCAGCTCCCAGATTACCTTCACCTCGCGCTCCCTCTCCTTTTCTTCTCCGTCAGCCCCCCGATCCCTCCACCCACCCCCCCACCACAAAGACCCCATTTGCAAATTATACAAGCTGAATGGCGCCCCGGGGAAGTTACTGTGCGACGCGGCGGGTAATGGGTGCTGTGACAATTAAATGTGTTCCCCCTGGCCCGCTCTGACTGAATGGAGGCAGGGGAGAGGAGGGGGAGAGAGGGAGAAGAAATGGAGGCAGGGGGGAGAGGAGGGGGAGAGAGGGAGAAGAAATGGAGGCATAGGGGGGGGAGGGGGAGAGAGGGAGAAGAATGGAGGGAAGGGGGAAGAAAGGCGAGGGGAGCAAGGGGAGACGGGGAAGAATGGAGAGAAGGGCGAAGAAAGGCGAGGGGGAGGAAGGGAAGGAGGGGGAGAAAGGAGAGAAGGGCGAAGAAAGGCCAGGGGGAGGAAGGGGAGGAGGGGGAGAAAGGGGAGGAGGGGGAAGAAAGGCGAGGGGGAGGAAGGGAGAAAGAGGGAGAAGAAAGGAGGGAAGGGGGAAGAAAGGCGAGGGGAGGAAGCGGAGACGGGGAAGAATGGAGAGAAGTGAGAAGAAAGGCGAGGGGGAGGAAGGGAGAGAAGGGGGAATGGAGAGAAGGGGGGAAGAAAGGCGAGGGGGAGGAAGGAGAGGAGAAGAAGTATGGAGAGAAGGGGGGAAGAAAGGCGAGGGGGAGGAAGGGGAGACGGGGAAGAATGGAGAGGAAGGGGAAGAAAGGCGTGAGGGAGGAAGGGGAGGAGGGGGAGAAAGGAGAGAATGGGGAAGAAAGGCGAGGGAGAGGAAGGGGATGAGAAGGAGAAGAAAGGAGCGAAGGGGGAAGAAATGCGAGGGAGAGGAAGGAAATGAGGGGGAGAATGGAGAGAAGGCGGCGAGGGAGAAGAAGGGAGGTAGGAGGGAAAGAAAAGAAGGAATGAAGGTGAAGAATGGAAGGAAATGAGAAAAGGGGGAGGGGAAGAAAAAAGGACGGAATGGAGGAAAAGAAAGGAGAGAAGGGAGAGGAAGAAAGGAGGGAATGGAAGGGAAGAAAGGACGGAATGGAGAGGAAGAAAGGAGGGATTGGGGGGAAGGAGCGAGAGGAGAGTAGGGAAATAAAGGAGGCGAGGGGCAACGAAAGAAGGGGAGAAATTGGCAGAAGGTAGGAAAGGAGGTGGGAAGAAAAGTGGGGAATGTAGGAGATGGGAAGAAGAGAAAGAGAAGAACAGCATGGGAAGAAAAGGGATGTGAGGAGGAACAGAGGGAGGAGAGAAATTGGTGGAAAGGAGGATTGAAGGAGGGGTGAAGAGGAAAGGTAGGGAAGGGGGATGAGGAGGCGAGGAAAGGGGGAGGAAAGAAGGATTATAAATGGGGAGGAAAGGAGGGGAACGAGGAAGAGGGGGGACGCTAGTATGAGATTCCGAGAGTAACGGGTGCTTGACAATTAAATACATTCATGGCCCCTTCAGAGAGAAAGGCGGCAGGAGATGGGAGGAGGGAGAGAGGGGGAAGAAATAGGTGAGAAGAAATGGAGGGGAAAGGGAGGAGAGGGAAGGAAGAGAAGTTGGAGGGGACAAAGTGGGAATAATGATAATACTAGTAGCAGTAATAATAATAATAATAACAACAACAATAATAATAAAATAGCAAGAGTAATAATAATACGGCGACGACCATGACGACGACGACGACGACGACGATGATGATGATGATGATGATGATGATGATGATGATGATGATGATGTGGGGGAGAAAAAGAGGAAGGATAATAGTGGATTGGCTAGTATGAGAGAGAGAGAGAGAGAGAGAGAGAGAGAGAGAGAGAGAGAGAGAGAGAGAGAGAGAGAGAGCAGGATGGAGGTGATGAGGAGGCGCAAGAGTGAGCAGTGTAGCGGAGGTTTTCTTTGGGGAGTGAGAAGATGGAAGGACGCTGCGGAATTTGTAAGAGATTGGAAGCAGCGAGAGGGAGGGAGGGAGAAAGGGAGGGGGAGAGGAGGAAAATGGAGAAAAGGGAGGGAGGGAGGAAGAGGGAGAAAGAGAGGGAGGGTGGAAGAAGGAGAATGGGAGGGAGGGAGAAGGAGAAAGGAAGGGAGGGAAAGCGAGGAGAGGGAGTGAGTGACTGATAAGGTGTGAAAGGAAAAGGGTGAGGGATAGGAAAGGGTAGATAGATAGATAGATAGATAGATAGAGATAGATAGATAGATAGATAGATAGATAGATAGAGAGAGAGAGAGAGAGAGAGAGAAATTCTGAATTAGATAACAATATGAACACATACAGCCGACAATATCAAGGAGAAAGAAACCCTACGCAATTAAAACATAGAAAAAAAATAAGATAAAATAAAAACAAAAGCCTCTATTTACCACTTCACTGGGACTGGCGGAACTCAAGTAATTTATTTTGTTTTACTCCCGACGACTATATTCATCACAGTCGTAGGTTTAATGTGTGTGTGTGTGTGTGTGTGTGTGTGTGTGTGTGTGTGTGTGTGTGTGTGTGTGTGTGTGTGTGTGTGTGTGCAGGGACTATTACGTGTGGGGAATGTCATGTGCAACTGAGGCATCATGTCCAGGGCCGAATACAGGAGCGGAACTACCGGGTCGTCATTAGTGGGTGAGAGTGTAATTGGCGAGGGGTGATGTTTGGTGTGCATACAGAGGGGACGAAAGGGGTGACGCAGGGTGATTGGGGAGGTGTAAAGGGGGGTAATGGGAGAAATAGGGTGGCAGGGATGATTGGGGAGGTGTAAAGGGAGGTAGAGGGAGAAACAGGGTGGCAGGGATGACTGGGGAGGGGTAGAGAGGAAGCAGGGTTCCAGGAGTGAATGGGGAGCAAGAGGGGGTCAGGCGGGGAGGCAGGGGTTAGTGGGGTGAGGTACAGGGGTGGAGGGGCTAACAATGCGAAAGGGGTAAGTAGTGTGGCTGGGGGAAGGAGCAGGGTAAGAGGCAGGGGTGACAAAGGCAATGGGGGGAGGAGATGGGGGATCAGTGTGAAAGGAGTGAGCGGGGTGATGGGGAGGGATGGGAGGTAGGGGAGAGGCAGAGGGTGACAGGGATTGGGTGAGAGGAGGAACGAAAGGGGTAAAGGATGGTAGAAGGGTGCTAGGGTACGGGGTAATGAATGGTAAGGGAGGGTATTGGGTGATATGGGAGATGTAATAGGTGGTAAGGGAGGGGGTAAAGAGAAATGTAGGGAGTAGAGGATGTTAGGGGAGGGGTGGGGGGGTGAAAAGAAGGGATAAAGGAGATAGGGGAGGGGCAGAAGGGGGCAGAGGATGGGTAGGAGTGGCATGGAAAAGGCTGGGGATTGGAGGGAAAAGGAGACGTTGGGGGAAAAATGATGCGAGGGAAAGTAAACAAAACATAATAAACAAGAAATACAAAAAAAAAAAAAAAATTCGACACAAAGAAAAGAAACTAGAAAAACAATAAAAATAAAACAGACGACGCGGCGGAGACAAGAAATACAAATAAAGGATAAAAAAGAAATTGTAGGTCAAAGAATTTATAAGGGGGATGCTCGGCTTTTGGGTGGGTCATCCGAACCTGGGTATATACTTGTCAGACAGTTCCCTAAAGTCCAGCATTCCTCCTCCATGCCACATAGCTTTACGTATCACCAAAAGGAATACAAAGGAAAACAAACGGCAAGTACAATAATAGTCCACTCGTAACCGCAGCTTTTGTACTGTGAGGTGACTTACAAATACGATATCGATTCTACGAGCCCAAGACAAGGATGTGTGAAAGTAAAGACACACACACACACACACACACACACACACACACACACACACTGAGGGACTTGAGACTTTATGGGAAAGGAATAGGGGATGAGAGAATGGGATGCGGGTGGAGGAGATGGGATGGGAAGGAAAGATGTGGGTGTTAGCAGCGTACCAGAAGAGCGAAAGATATATAGAGTTGCTGTTGTGGATGTGTTGTTGGTATATAGTTGTGGTGTTTGTGGTGCCAGTGGTGTTGCTCTAGGCTCATCTGAACGTCAATCCGGTGTAATAAAGGCTAAAGTCGTCGTCCTGCGATTCTCTATTCTCCTTGCGAGGGATAGGGAGGAAGCTGAGGATATCTGTGTAGCTGCTACCCGGATATACTGTGACAACGAAAGTGGAAATAGAGTGAAACGTGGGCGAGAAAGGCTGCAAGAGTGAGACTACGAAGAGAGATATGGTGTGGGAGGAGAGTAAGGAGTGGAAGAATGACGATAACTTAGGAGAGCAGGATAAGAGACGAGTGTCACTGGGATAGGAGAGAGGAGTGAAGACTGGGTTAGGAAAGGAACAGAGGGATAGGGAAAAATGGAACAGGGGAAGACTGGAGGGATGTGGGGTATGAGGAACGGGGAAAAATGGAACAGGGGAAGAGTGGAGGGATGAGGGTTATGGAGGGGGATGGGAAGTGAAAAGTGTGTGGGAGGGGTAGGAGGATGACAAAGCTTCAGGGCACCATGATAACCCCGTATTCTTCCTTAGGCCGAAGAAAAAGAAGACGCAAAGATAATGAGCTTTTGTGTGGGTGAAAGATGATGTGAAAAAAAAAAAAAAAAAGGACTGAAAAAGGAAATTACAAGACCAAGAGCGAAAGACATACTGAATAACTTGGAGAACGGGTACAACGGAGTACAAATGGAGGCAAACAGCTACGGACATAGTGCTCCATTAGAGGATGTTTGTGTAAGAGAATATTATGACTATCTTTAATTATGTGCGTAAAACATAAAGACTGGAAAGAAAGAAGACCAACAGGGATAGGGAAAATGGGGTAGAAGGAGAATGGAGGGATTAGTGGTAGGGCGTAGAAGAGGGATGAGGAAGTGGATGCTGTATAGGGGATGAAAAATATGGGGGAGGGGGAATAGCAAAGCACTGCAGTAGGAGGGGGAGGTGAAAAGTGTGGGGATGGGGAGAGGGGATGGCAAAGCACTGGAGTAGGATGATGATTAGGAGGGGGGTTGAGGAAGAGGGGGGGGGGTATAGAAGAGGAGAGAGAGTGAGAAAGACTGGGAGGGATGGTGGGGGTGATGGCAAGGCTTCAGGATCCCATAATAACCCCGTATTCTTCCCCGAGCCTCTCCCCTCCAGCCACAACAAAGGACCCCAAGCCAACAACATCTATAATAGCACCTGTTTGGCCGCGATGCTTATCAGGGGCCTTTTAAAGACGGGGGGAGGTGTTAATCCTTTACTGGCCTCCACCACGATGCTCAGAGAAGCTTAGGGCGAACGGGGTGTGGGTGTGGGGAGTGGGGGAGGTGAGAGTCTTGTGTGGGGAGAGAAGAGCGGGAGAGTGGGAAAAGAAAGGTGTGTGGGATGAGAAAAAGAGAGTGGGAGGATGGGTGAAGAGAGCGGTGTGTAAGAAGTGAGAAGAGGATGGGAAGATGTGAGAAGAGAGAGGTGTGGGTTGGGAGGAGAGAACAGAATAGGAGGATGGGTGAAAAAAGAGGTATGTAGAATGAGAGATGAAAGTGTATGGCAGGAGATTAGATAGTGGGAGGATGGGGAAGAGAGCGTGTATGGAAAGATAGAAAAGATAGAGGAGCGTAGGTTGATGGGAGAAGAGAGTAAAGAGATGGAAGAAGCAAGAGGTATGTGGGAGAAGAGTGGCTCCAAACGCAGAAATAGGCAGGAGGAGAGTGGGAAGGAGAAGAGTATTAATAAGAAATGAAAATGGGTTGACTGGAAGAGACAAAAGAAAGGCGTGTGGCAGGAGAGAATGAAATGGGAAGGGAATAAGGACTGAGAGGGATAAAGGAACGGGAAGGAAAGAGGATTTAGAGGAGGTGAAAGGAGTGAGAGGGCAGAAAAGACTGGGAGAAGGAGAAAGGAATAGGAAAGGAGAAAGGAATGGCGTGGAAGAATGGAAAGAGGTAAGAGAAAGAAATGGCAAAGGAAAATGGACTGGGAGGGGAGAAGAGTGCAGAGAATACGTTAGAAGAGAGGTGGCACGAAGAGGACAAAATGAGAGTGAGAAGAAAGAATGAGAGAAAGTAATAACTGTTAGAGTAGAACATGAGTTTGTCAGTAGGAAGAGAGAAAAAGAGAAGGGGAATGGAAGCTAGGTCAATGGGAGATGAGTAACAGGCGAAGGAAGAGGGAACGAATGGATGGAAGAGCAAGATATAAGATAAAGGTTAGTTATGAAGGAAGGGATGATGGGATGAAGGTGGATGATGACGGGCATACAAGAGGTCTGAGTACGGGAACAGTTAAAATAAAGGAGGAAGGGGGGTGACGAGAAGAGATGGGATTATTAAGAAGAAAGATGAAAGGAGGGATACAAAGAGATGGGTGAATGGCGCTGAGCGAGGGTGAACTAGCGGTGTGGAAACGGCTGAGTATGCTAAGTATCTTTAATCATTTAGCTCAGAAAGTTAGCATGAAATTAATCAGGATGTAACAGTACTGATGCTGGTAGAGGAACTTGAATCTAACTCTTTACTAATAATGCCTCTTAACCTCCATATACTCGTCCAGCGGTAACAGGAATATAATACTTAAATATGTTATCGTACTAAGAGCATATACAATGGCATAAATATTCCTTTAGATATTGACTGATAAAAGGTCTGTATTACCATGACATTAGATACAGAAAACAAAATACTAACACACACACACACACACACACACACACACACACACACACACACACACTCACACTCACACACACAATCCCAAAGCTCCTCTCCCGGCCATGAGTAGGTATTTCTATCAAGTAACTCCTAAGTACCTTGTGGGCGTCAGTGTGATCGTGGAGTCGTGAGCTTATAGTCAGGAGGTTTTGTGTCCGTATCACTTCATCTCAGCGCAGTTGTCCGTCACGGGGGATGTTTACAAGATTCACCAATTTCTGACAGTTTCATTTGGGTGGAATTACCTCTCCAGTCCCTTTATCTCTCCCCCCCTCATCCCCCCATCCTCTTTCTCTCTCTCTCTCTCTCCCTCTCTCTCCCTGGAATTACCTCTCCATTCCTTTTATCTCTCTATACCCACTCCTCTTCCCCCAAACCCCCTTTCCAACTTCCCACTCTATCTCTGTTCTGTTCATCTCTTTCGTTCCTATCTCGCCATTTTCTTCAACTTCATCTCTCCCTCAAACTCATCCTTCTCACTCTCTCTTCCTGTTCCTTTTCTCTGTTTTCTTCCTGTTTCGCCATTTCCTTTTCTCTTTTACCTCTTTCCCCAACAACCTCCCCTTCTCACTCACTTTCCATTATTTTTCTTTCCTTCCTATCTCGCTGTTTCTCTTCATCCTTCCCTCACCCATCATTTCCTTTTGCTTCTCCTTCCAGCCTCCCTCCATATCTTCTCTCTTGCTCTCCCATCTCTTCGTTCCCTCTGTGACTCTTCCTCCTCTTCAATTTCTTCTCATTACTTCTCTCCTTTCCTTCTTCCTCACCCTTCCTCTGGATGCTCTTTCTTTCATCCCCTTCCCATTTCCTCCTCTCTTCTCTGTTCCTCTTCACTCTTCCCTCCATTCTCCTTCTCTCCATTCCCTCCCACTATTCACTCCCCCCTCCTACCATCACCTATCCACTCTCCCCTTCCTCACTATCCACTCCCTTCCTTCCTCTCTCCCATCTCACTTCCACCTTCCCTAATCTTGCCCAAACTTTTCAGTCTCTAAGTTTCTCTATTCATTTTAAATCCCTCCTTCACCCCTCCTCCTTTCCCTCCTTTTCTATTCCTTTTCCTTTCCCTCCTCAGCTCTCCCCTCTTCATTCCCTCCTTCCTTCCCTCATCTATTCCCTCCTTTTCTGTCCTCTGTATTCAGTTTTTCTTTCGCCTCTCCATTCCTTCCTCCAAAATCCCTCTTTCCTTCCATTCTGTCTTTACTCTCCCGCCTCTCCACTCCTTTCTCCTCTCCTATTCTCCCCTCCCACTAAGATGCTCAACCTCTCCCTTCCCAAGTGCGTTCACAATAATAATTTTTCTACAGACCTCTGCGGAACCCACCTCCTCCCACTCCATCTCCTAGCGCTGTGGAGATGATGATAAACTTATAAATAGTAATGACGCCCCTTATGCATTACCGCCACGTAGGAAACAAGGCAAACAGTTGTGTAACCTTCGCCTCTCTGTAAGTAAATTATCGGAGTTTTTATCATCCTCTTCATTTGCTTTCCTACTTGTCTTTCAGAGTGAGGAGGGGAAGGGGAAAGGGGGGGGAGGGGAGGGGAGGGGAGGAAGGAAGAGGAGAATGGAGGAAGGGGATGGGGGAGGAAGTAAAGGAGAAGGGAAGGAGAAATGATGGAAAAATGGGGAAACGGATGGGTAATGCAATTAGGAAGAGGAAGGGGCATGGAGTTGGGAGTGGGAATGAGAAGGAAAGAGAAGATAAATGAAGTGAAAGACAGAAAGGAAGGAACGGAAGGGGAAGAGATGGGTAGGGAAGGGAATGGGTGGGAAGGTGTGAAAATGAAAATGAAAAAAAAGGTGAATGGCAAGGGAAAGAAAGGAAGGGAAATATAATAAAGGGAAGGAAAAAGATAAGGAGGCAGGTAAAGGCAAAGGAACTGAAGGGAAGTATGGGATGGAGGGGGGAGGGAAGACAGAGAGAGAGAGAGAGCTTGAGAACGACGATGATGAAGAGAGAAGCGGGGGAGAGGGGGGGAGGTGTAGGAGGACGTAGAGAGAGGAGGTGGGGGTTGGGGGTGGAGGTAAGGTGTTGAGTGGTTGTTCCTCTCTGCAAAAATGACTTGGCTTATAAGGCGTTGATATGCAAATGGAGTGACGTGGTGAATGCTCCCGCCAGCCAGCTCGCCCTCGCCACAACACTCTCACCTGTAAACACCTTTTGTTACGCATTCCTCCCGTCCTAATTACCACGCATTCACTAAATTATCGTCACATTAGCTGAGGACAAGGGCTGCCCCGGTCAATGAGGGGGTCGGGTGGGGTGGGGATGGGAGTAGGGAGGGGGTTGGTGTGGGAAGAGGGATGGGGATGGGATGGGAGTGTAAGTTAGGGTGGGAGTGGGGAGGGGAAGGGAATTAGAGTGGAGGCGGGGGAGGGGGCAATTTGGGAGGGAGCAGGGGGTGGGTGGGTAGGTGGGGATGGGTGAGGGTAAGGGTGGGGATGGTGTGGGAGTGGGGCTTGTCAGACACGGGGAGAAGTTGATAATAGCGGACAAGAGGGATACAATTAGTCCACCTTAATTTGGTGGATTTTTTTATTTAAATCCTTGTAGAGAGCATTTCCTGTAACTCACTGGTAAAATATGACAAAAATTCGTTTGCACAAGCTTTCCACTACACTTCTTTGTGACTATCATCATATTTTACTATTAATCTCTTGTTGCTCCTCATCACTCAAGATAGACATATGGGAATTTTAGGTTATGCTGAAGTGGACAGTATATGAACACAAGGCCTGGGACGGATGAGAGGGTGGAAGTTACGGTGGGGGCTTGGCTAGAGGTGCGAGTGGTTGTAGGGTGCGTCAGACGAGAGAAGACGTTGATATTGGAGCAGAAAAGTGAGATACCAGGTAAGGTCAAGGGCTAGGCCGGTCAATAAGGCGGTTGAAATGAAGGTGGGTGTTTGCTGGGGGAAGTAATTAAGGTAGGAGTTTGGGACGGGGTAGGGGTTAAGTTGGCCAACCGAGTTCCAACAAACGGAGTGGGAGGTTAGTAAGCGGCGGTCACTAAGCAGACTCAGAATAAATTCTCCCCGACAATGGTTCAGAGGAGGAGAGGAAGAGGAGGTTTTAGTAGATAAAAGGAAAGGGGTTAAAGGGAAGGTTTTGGGGTGTACGGTAATAAAAACACACCGTGTGAGGTGGAGGTCTATAATGAGTTACAACGTTTCGCTGCAGAAAGAAATGTTGTTACTCTGAAAAAACATCCATCTCACAAGGTGTAGTTTTTATTACCATTCTGTCGCCATTACTCGTGTCTGCCATACAATGTTCACATTTTTCGTGGGGTGCAAAGATATGGAGGGAGAGGAGAAAAGAGAAACTGGGTGAGGGATAGGGAAGAAAAGGATAATTAAGTGAGAAGAAAAGGGAAAGTACGAAGTGAACGAAGATAGAGAACACTGAGGAAGTTAAAACACATTGGGAATGGTGACTTGAAAAGAATTTGAAGATAGTGAAAACAATCAAAATACATAAGATGGAAAGCACAGAAAGCGAACATTCGATAGGTGGAAAGTCAGAAAATAGTTCTGGAAAGAACAGTAGAGGGAAGAGAGAGGAGACTGGTATCATAAACGAAGGGATGGTGAGGAACATGGAAGAGGAATGTGAGTTTTAAGAAGAAAAATACAGGAGAGGAGAACCGAAATACAGTTGAGGAGAGGGAGGAGGAGAGGACCAGAAACGTAAATTCGCTGAGGAGGGTACAGAGAGGACGAACAAAGGGGATTGTGCTAAAATGAAGTTAAGAGAACCAGAAGAGGAAAAGGTAACTGGGGAAATTAGTGAAAATGGAAAGAACGTGGTGATGGTGGTGGTAGTAGTTGCAACCCCAGGCTCATCGGAACGTGAACCCGGTGGACTGCAGGCTGAAGATGCCCCATTCTCGCAGTCCAACATACTCTTTTCAGGAGATAGGGAAGATGTTAAAGGACGTTTGTACAACCAGGCAGCGGAGCCGTCTGGTTATGCCGGTGACACTACATGACCGTCTCTCTCCAGCACGGATAAAGGAGAGTGAGAGAAAAAAAAAGAAAAAAACGTATATAGAGCACAATAATACAAAAATGAGAATAGAAAGGAATGGCTGCGAATGAATCTTTTAAGGGAGATATGACAGGAAACATGAGGGGAAGTGAGTGCTAAAAAAGACGGAAAATTAGTGGGGGGGAAGGAGTCCGGATATCAAAATGGGAAATAGTTTGGGTGTGATAAAGGAAATGGGAGGCGATTGGGTGCCACGAGAGGTAGGGAAATAGGTGAGAGCGAAGTGGATATGAGAGGCAGTGGATGGGCGTAAGGGAAGGTGTGTTGTTGGCTGACGGAAAAGTGGATTTCAGAAGTAGTGGGTGTGTGGAGGGGAAACGTGTATTGGTATATTATGGTAAGGAAATATGTAACAGCGAAGTGGAAACGAAAGAGCAATTGCGTGAATGGGATGGTGTCCTGTGAAAGATGATGTGGGGAGTGTGAACTTTAACTCTTTCACTACGATAGGACGCGACTTGGCTGAACTCCGCGTGAGGGGTAAGGTGTACGCTATTTATAATATGAAATACCTCTTTCTATACAAAAGCTACACTGAGTCAGACAAAAGAAACTCTCTGGCACCCAAGCATACTCGAAGTCATAATAAGGCTGTGAGTACTATTTGGAGTGGCAGAGGAGGCTTCGTTGCATCTCATCTTTATCGAATAATTTTGCCTGTTACACCTTCACATTTCCTGGCATGCATGTTGTCTACTGTATATCGCAATGTCAACATAATATCCACCCATAACATAAAGAGGTGCAATTTGCAGGATAAATAGCTAAAGAGGAGGTGCAACGAAGCCTACTATGCTTCTTAAAATACGATCCTGTGTCCTGCGGTTCCTTAGTGACCCCTCGTTGCCTCCCTCTCACTCTGGCATCAAGGCTCTCACTCAATCACAGTCCATTTGACCCCATGGAGCCGCCCGGATATCACATCATCACACCGCCATCGCTCTCTCCTGGAGGGGGAGTAGGGAGTGAAGGGGAGGAGGGGAGATGGGTTTAAAGGGGGGATGGGAAGAGAAAAGAGGGAGAGAAGAGGGATGAGAAGTTACAAGGAAAAGATGAGTCGTGGGGAGTAGGGAGTGGGAGGAGGGAACAAAGAGAGAAGGGAGGGAAGTGGGAAGGGAAGTTACAAGGAAGAGACGAAGTTGAGGGGTGTACGGAGTGGAGGGAGGGAATAGAGATAGGAGGGATGGAAAAGGGATGAGAAGTTGGAAGGGAGAGATGAAGTTATGAAGTTTAAAGAAAACGGAAGGAAGGTTAGGGGTCTTATTGAAGAGTGATTAAGAAAGAGGGAATGAAGAAGGTTTGGAATCAAGGGAAGAAAAACTAAGATGAAGAGTTAAGAAGAAAAAAGAGGGAAGTAAAATGTGGAGGGAAGAGAGATTAAGAGATACAACGACAACTAGAGGAAAGATGGATGAAGAGTAGAACAAGGGATGAAAGCAAAACATTAGGAAAAGATACCTGGAGGGAAGGAAGACGAGTATAAGGAAAAGTAGAAAAACCATGAGGAAGAGAAGGGGTATTAGGACATATGATGGAAGGTGAAAGAAATAAGAGAGAGAGGATGGGAGGGATGGGGAAAAAGGAAGAGAGGGATGTAGGGAGGGAAGAGGTATTTTAAGAAAGAGGGAAGGGAAAGAAGAAGAAGGAAGGAGGGGCCAGTTGGAAGAAAGAGACACTAGGAGGGATTAGATATGGGATAAGAGGGAAGGAAGAGGGTTAGTGTGGATGGATGGATGGATGGAAGAGGTTGGGAGGAAGAAAAAGGAACTAAGGAGGAGGAAAGATGGAGGGAAGCGAAAAGAGGACAGGAAGAAGGGAAAAGAAGACAGGAAGGAGGGAGGAGAAAACAGGAAGGGGGGAAGAGAAGATGGGAAGGAAGGAACAGAAGACAGGAAGGAGGGAAATGAGGAGAGGAAGAAGAGAAGAGAAGTTTTGCAGACAGGACCGGAGTTAGGACAAGCAAGGACTAAGAAGAAAACCTTATGACGATTATTACTAGATGGAGGAGAGAAAAAAAAAAGGGAGCAGAGAGCCAGTAAAGTGGGAACATAATTTTGCAACGAAGGAAGACTCAAATCTCAGTAAAAACAGGAATATATATTGTAGTTTATAGAGCTGCTTAACTCTTGCTGCGTTGGTTTCCTCTAGGGCGAAAAAATATCAAGAGTTTAGCGAAATTAAAGAGCTAAAATTCACCACGAAAAAGGATGGGATATGGAGACTGTTTTAACTCTACGTAGGATGTTGCTGCTTTAGAAAAATTGTTTGTAGGTAATGAGAATAAAGGAAACGTCTGTGTGTGTGTGTGTGTGTGTGTGTGTGTGTGTGTGTGTGTGTGTGTGTGTGTGTGTGTGTGTGTGTGTGTGTGTGTGTGAGAGAGAGAGAGAGAGAGAGAGAGAGAGAGAGAGACACACACATACACACACACACACACACACACACACACACACACACACACACACACACACACGTCACTGTACCATACCTACCACCTTCCCTCCCAGATGTGACTTCGATTGCCAGTTTTCGGACACATTATGCTCTCTCTCTCTCTCTCTCTCTCTCTCTCAAGATAAGTCCTTGCATCCTCATCTTCGTAATTACCTCTTTTCAAACCTTACTCTGCGTTTTGCATTCACAGCAAGACCACTGTTGACGCTTGCACACACTTGCAGGAGAGAGAGAGAGAGAGAGAGAGAGAGAGAGAGAGAGAGAGAGAGAGAGAGAGAGAGAGAGAGAGAGAGAGAGAGAGAGATGTACCCAAACACTAACCACTCAACAAACGAATGAAATAAAAGAATAACTACCTACCTACCTAATTAACCAAATAAATAAATAAATAAATAAATAAATAAACAGATCCAGGTGAGCCAAATCTTAATCAACCCTGCCGGCCTCAGGTAAGCTCAGGTAATGGCACGTTTCGACATACGATGATTCTATCTGGTAAGAGTGTCGGGTGGCGGCCCCTCGTAACAACAGACAGACGATCCGGCGGTGGCCCTCTACGTCCGAAGAAGGGCCAAAACACACACACACACACACACACACACACACACACACACACACACACACACACACAGTCTCTCTCTCTCTCTCTCTCTCTCTCTCTCAAAACGGCAGTAAATTACACAAAAATTGCCAATGAACTCCTTCCATCCGATAACGTATTTTTTTCTTCACTATCTCTAGGTGACTTTATAAACAGCAGGACAGACTTCTCCAAGAACTTCAAGAGCCATAGCTATGAGGCAGGAATAGATCTCCTTGGTTGCTAGTTAAATCGCCCGTCGAATCTAACTGCACTTGGCAATCAACCAAGCTAGAAGAGGTTTGTGATGTCTGTGAAGTTCGAGCTAACGCATTACAGTAATTAATTTTAACATCAGGCGATTTTACTTAACAGGGCAAAACTAGGACAGTGATATAGGCACTAGAGAAAGATTTTAACCTTTGACTCGCCATGTATTTCCACCTGAACGAAATAGTCTGTCGGTTGCCAAAATAAGTAAATAAATAAATACATAAAAAATAAAAGAAGGAAAGGTGCGATCACTGTCCGGGAAAGGGCTAAGCATTTCACTCCGATGACGCATTTTAAATTCCCTTATTGCTACCACCAGACGATCGGACTCACCCCTAGATAGATTTTTTCACCTGGAGGAGTTCAATACTGCTTTAACTAGCCTACTCACTGGCAGAGGTACCCATTAAGCAAAATAAATAAACAGACATAAATAAAATACGAAATAAAATAAATTGGTGGCAAGAATAAAGTATAAAAATAAAGTAATATAATCGGACTACAGAGATGCGTTCCAAATATCATAACTTTATCTCCACCAGTGGCAGTTATAATGGGTTTACTTTCATCTGACGGAACTGGGCAACTCTAACTACTTGAATATAAGTTGTGATTGTATGAGATTCGATGAGCCTTAGCTATGAGTAGGCATGAATCTCCTTGGTAACCTGTCAAAGGAACCCTCCAGTCTAACCACACTTGACCAAACTGAAAGGGGTTAGGAATGTGTTGTGAAAAGAAACATAATATATTCAATAACCGGCTAATCAACCTACTGGTGGCAATGGAACTTTCATGGGTTAATTTTAAGTATGGTAGTTTTCAGCGAACATATTAGAAAAAAAGTAAAGAAAAAAGTGCGAATATATCTATATGGAGGAATTCGCAAACCATCCCCATATGTTTTAAATCACTCTTTACAGCTGTACCTCTCTGTCATCTTACCAAAACAGTACTGTACCTCCCTCCCGCAGCCGGATCTTCCAGATACGGTTATATTCATGGCCATTTTCTCCAATTACGGTGGTCCCTTCTGTATATCCATCAAAACAGTACCTCACTTTCGCAGCCAGACCTTCCAGCGATGATTATATTTACGGTCTTCGCTGTGGTTCCAGCTGGTCTAAACACAGGCTAAAAGGGCACCTCACTTTCGCAGCCGCACCTTCCAGACACGATTATTTTCAGTCATATTCACCCTTTTACGTGGTCTCCCTTTCTGCGGCCTCACTAAAACAGTAACTCTCTTTCACAGTCAGACCCTCCAGATACGGCTATTTCCACGGACATATGCTCCCTTCATTTGGTGTACCTTTGTTCTTTAGTAGATGGGGCAGTAGAAGGGTGTGCTGGTGTGAGGGACGGTGAGGTATAAAAACAGGTGGTGTGGTCAGCCTCGTACGCGACCACTGTTCACCTGCGAGTAGAGCTAATAGAATGATATCTGGGGGTGGTGTTCAGTCGAGGTCATCACTCACGACTGCTAAGGGTCTTTTCACCAGTCTCTTTTAACCGATTCTCGACTAAAGCGGCGTGTGGTGCGTGGCTCCGTTTGCATCCGGGTCGGGAAGGTCCATAAAGACTACTTGCTATAACAATTTGCCGTAAACATCGCCATTACCGGACCCGGGTGGGGATGAATAGAGCTTTCTTAATGAATTCGAGTTTTGTAAACTCATTTGTGATGGCCGTAAGTGAAATAGTGACAGAGCGAGAAGTGAGGATCAAGGTTGACTGCCTCGCCTGGCTGACTTAGGCTGGCTGGGAAGTTACCTGACTATCTGGTTAAATGGCTCACTGACTGACTGACTGGAATGCTGGTTGACTAACTGACTGAATAAAAGATATGCTGGTTAACTGAAGGACTGAAATATATGCAGGTTAACTGACTGACTGACATAGAGAGTGGTTGACCGACTGACTGCTGAGAGGAAGAACATGGTATCACATGGTCTGGTTTGAGGCTTGGGTCAACTAGTTGGCGGCGTGGCTACGAGGTTTGTTAACTGAATGAAAGGTTAGCTAGATGACTGGTTTCCTGATCAACTAGAAAAGCAACTGGCTATAGGGATGTCTGGAGGGTAAGGTAGTAAAATGAGCAGCTGTTGGGATGTTGATTATCGAAGAAAAAAGTTGACTGTCAGCACGAGGTAAGTACTGGCCCGTTTGCTGACACACTAGATAGCTGACATGCTGGCTGGCTGAGTGGCTGGCTACTCGGCTGACCGGGTGGCATGCTGATTAATGCCTAGCTGACGGCCTGTCACCTGGTTGATATGCAAACTGACTATCGTTTGCTGGTTGGCTGGGTGATAAGGCTCACGGGGGGCAATTTTATACTCTTAACTATATGCAAATTCATGCGTCATCACAGTTATCGTTAGTGCGTCCTTCACAGCAGCTCTTCCGTCCTCACCCCCTAACACACACACACACACACACACACACACACACAATTACGGTATCCTCAATAACACCAGCCATCTATAGAAAACACTCGCAAAAAAAAACTAATTAAAAATAATACGTCATCCATATTAACTCAATAGTGAGAAAGGTATATGAAGTGGCTATAATTTCTCTTTTCCTAGGAGAGAAGGAATGGAGGTGTGGGTGGAGAGGAAAACCCTGCTGTCCGCGTCGCATTACACGGTGTGCCATAAAGCAGAGTGTGTGTTGGGGCAGACAATAGGCACCTCACACCTCCAATTAACACTCACACCACCCTTGACTAATGCACCAAATAATAAACAATTTTTAACTCCTGGGAACGGTGCTGTGCTCATGCCACCTCACACACACCTTCTCACATTAACGCCACACACACACACACACACACACACACACACACACACACACAATAAATGAATATATATATATATATATATATATATATATATATATATATATATATATATATATATATATATATATATATATATATGTATGTATGTATGTATGCTAGTGCTTGCCTGCAAAACTTTGCCGGACAAATTAACAGCCTTTCCACCACAAAATGTTTGCAAATACCCTTACCTTTGTTTCCATACCGTTACTGAGCCCACAGTAAGCACTTCTGACCAAAAAGTCGAAAATATTATTTTCGTATATTTCCGCGTGTCGTAATTTTCGACAATTTCGCGCCGTAGCATCGCGCGCAATCGCCAATATTTTTCTGACACTCCCTGATCTTACGCCGACCTAATGTAAAATGAATCAGGCTGATATCTGTTTCCGTTCTCGTGAAAGATAGCTCTCAAAATCGACTAACCGCATGTTTACCTGAACCTCAACCAATACAACGAGTTTGGACTAAATCGGATTAAAGTTCAATTGTTCTGTGACTCAGACCTCTAATTTATTATTCTGAAAATAAAATCACCCTTGTCTAATCTTAATCCCTTCCACCAGATTTCGTCCATATAGGAAAAAAATTATTTGATTCAGAGGGCTGAACCTTTGACCTTGCCCTGTGGTTTTTAATTAAGGTCGAGTGTTCTTAAAACTGAGTTATTTCATCTTATCCTTGCCCTGAAACTTTATACCAAGTTTGGTTAAAACAGGATCGAAACTGTTTAACTTGGCCTTGAGCGTGACCTACGAGTTTTAACCTTTTTCGACCACAAACTAACACTGTTCATCTGATGGTCCTCAATCATCAAATGCCAAGTCTGGTTCAATTCCGTCCAACATTATTTTCATAATCTTGCTGGCACACAAAATCAAACACATAAACCCCTTGCGCTTTCACGCACGGGTGCAACAATTCACCACAAGAAATCTAACAACCACAGCCAAACTAACAACCACAACTACCCCAATAACCAACAACTAACAAACAGGAACAAGTCCATTCCACCCAGAGACACCCACTACTTACTGTACTGTGAGGCCTCAAGGATACGTGGCAGGCGGGGCAGATATCGTGGCGTGATCGACCCGGCCAATATATGCATAATGTAGGGGCTTTTAAGACGGAGTAACCCGGAGTCAGATGTTGGGCCAAGATAGAAGATGGCCAGAAAAAGGGACGGGGCTCTAATGGACTCTTAGCCTTCCTTGTCTGTCCACCGACTCTCACACCATTGTCTCTTTGCCTTGTTCCTCCCACACCCACACTCTTGTCTCTCTCACCCACACCGTTGTCTCTCTCACCCTTTTGTTTTTCTCACCCATACCCTTGTCTCTGGAGTGTCTCTCACTCTCTCTACCATGTCCCCCTAACCCACATCTTTGTCTCTCTCCCCTGTCCCCCCCTCACCCATATCCTTGTCTCCATTCAGTGCCTCCTCACCCTTACCTTTGTCTCTCTATCTTGTCCCTCCTCACCCTTACCTCTATCTCTCTATCTTGTCCCTCCTCACCCTTACCTTTGTCTCTCTACCTTGTACTCCTCACTCATACGCTTATCTCTCTACCCTGTCCCACTCACCTATATTTTTCCCTCTAATCTGTTCCCCTTACCCATAACCTTGTCACTCCACCAAGTTCCCCCTCACCCATACCCTGATCGCTTTGTCTTGTTCTCCCTCATCCACACCCTGTCTCTCTACTCTGTTCCCCCTTACCTATACCCTTGTCTCTCTGGCTTGTTCCCCCTCATCCATAACCTTGTATCGCTACCCTGTTCCCCCACATCCATACTCTGTCTCTCAGTCCTGCCCTCCTCCCTCAACCCATCATCCTTCCCTGTCTTGTATTCCTTCATCCTTTTCCTTATATCTGTCATGTCCTCTTTCACTCACACTCTTGCCTCCTTGCCCTGCCTTCCCTTACCCATATTCCTGTCTCTCTTCTCACACTGGATGACATAACACCCTGTCTGTGGCTGTCATCCGAAAGTTCAGTATTAGGATCTTCCCTGTGTTCCGCTATAGACGGTAATAACATCTGAGTCGATTCAATTAAATTTCAGATATATTGCACGCTGAGCTATATATATAGTCCTTATTGGCTAGTGTGTGTGTGTGTGTGTGTGTGTGTGTGTGTGTGTACTGAGTACCTAAATGGGCAGACAAACACAATCGGTCTGTGGGTGTGTCTAGGCCCCGGAGTCCCAGAAATGATCGTATGGATCTCTGTCTGTCCCCCCCCCTACAACACACACACACACACACACACACACACACACACTCTCTCTCTCTCTCTCTCTCTCTCTCTCTCTCTCTCTCTCTCTCTCTCTCTCTCTCTCTCACCTCACATGCGACACCAGGTACACTTGACGACACTGCAACGTTGATTACTATATAACTCCTCATTACGCATCATCTCATTATAGCAAGAGACTAATGTGGCTCTAATTAAGTCGTGTGTCCCCAGGCTGAAAAAATAAAAAAACAAGAGAGGATGAGATGCGGAATATGAACCCTCTTATAAAGGCGGGTGGGTGTCGCTCTTCTCGGCCGGCAGGGATTGGGAGGAGAGGGATAGGGGGAGAGGGATAAGGAGGAGAGGTACTGAAAGGGGAAGGACTAGGAAGAGAGGGATGGGCTGGAGAGGGATAGGGGAGAGCAACAGGGGGACAGGGATAGTGGGAGAAGGCTGGAGGGGAGGGAGAGGGAGGAGAGATAGGAGGAGGGGATCGGGAGGAGAGGTACTGAGAGGAGTAGGATTGGAAAGAGAGGGATAGGAAGGAGAGGAGTAGGGGAGAGCAATAGGGGATCAGGGATAGCGGGATAAGACTAGAGGGGAGGGAGAGGGAGGAGAGGGATAGTGGGAAGACGATAGTGGGACAGCGATATGGGGAGAGGAAGAGGGGTAAGTGGGATAGGAAGGGGGATGGATAGTATGTCCGTGGCAGGGAGGGGGGGAAGGGAAGACTCTGCAAATGGTTTAAATGGTGGCCTAAGTGCGTGTGAGAGTGCGGGGTGGCGATGGTATCATGGTGTGGCCGTGTGGTGTGAAGTACAGGCTGTGGTGTGAAGGGGAGGGGGTGAAGTACAGGCCGTGGTGTGAGGTGGGGGGTCGTCACTTCACCACAACTAAGGCCATATTCTCGTAGACTAAGGAGGCTCCCCAGCAATTCCTTCACATTTATTTTTGAGTATGACACGTTAAAAACCTGTATGTATTTTTTAGGCAGTGCAACCAATGTGGATATTACAAAGACATAAAGAACATACACGAGGGCGTTAAGGTGAAACAGACATGACAGAGCTAAGGAAGACGTGCGAAAAGTCTCCTAATTCTAGTGTCTCATCATCAGCGATATAGCCTGCATGTTTTACCTTGTTATCTTACGTGCTATAGTCCTTTTAATACTGACACAGACTACATGAATGAAATGAATGCGAATATACAGAACCAAACTTGAAGAAGTGATACAGCGCCTTAGCCGACAATAACAAGGATAATACTCTTATTCTGATCCACTGTCAAGGGTCGCATTGGTATTTGCGGCAGTTTCACGGGGAGTACCATTAGGAAAGCTCTAGAATCATCAAAGGGGAACGCACAGTACCTAATGAAACAATGACAATCTTCAGCTGTAAAAGTTTATCTGAATTCTACGTCAAGTGAGTGTGTCGTGCCTAAATTGAACAGAACTCCACACATCAAGCGGCTATGGACGCCCCTTGTAAATGTACTACCACTGCGCTGTGCAAAATGCTGTGTGTTACTGATGTCTCTCTCACCCAAGATCCATACATAGCATAGCTGGCTGAGTTGGGACGGGAGATGAGGGTACACAAGCTCACAAATTGCCAAGGGACTGAGCAAGATGTTACGCTTACCACTTACTAGTAATAAGAATATCCTGTTACATGACATTTACTTATCAATAAATGTAGGAAAATAGGAGTACTGTCTGGAAACATAAAAACCACGATACCGTATAACAAAGACTGTACAAAGATATACATGAAAGGATACTTGCATTTTACACAAACTTCAACCTGTTAACTTGCTTACCATCAGTGACCTTAAGATCAAGCTTTTTTCCTTGTAAACAAAACACGTTTCTTATTACAAGTTTATACCAGCGTGTACACGAAGCGGTTGTAGAAATATTAAAGCAGTTAAATATAATGTTAAACCTGCAGCGAGCCCTCAACTGCATCCTTCCTGGCAACTTGACGACAAAATTGTAGATGCAGGTGATGGTGATTGCCGAGTACGAGACTCCTAATGCAGGGAATATAAACCACGGTAAGTAATTCAGCTAGACACTTCACCCTCCCTTCCTCCCTCCTTCCCTCCCTCCACATCTCCCTTTCTTTCTACTCCTTACCCCCAGCTTCTCCCTCCTCACTCCCAGCCTCTTCTCGTCTCTCCTCCCACTCTCCTCTGTCTCAGCCTCTTCTCTTCTTTCCTCCCTAATCACGCTCAACCTCTCCTTTCCTTCTTCCCTTCCTATATTTGTCTCGTCTTATGTTCTTCACTTTTAATCCGCATCTTCTCTCTCTCTCTCTTTCTTTCTCTCTCTCTCTCTCTCTCTCTTTTTCTCTCTCTCTCTCTCTCTCTCTCTCTCTCCTTTGTTCCGGTAACAACTATCCCCTTCCTTCTCACTTCAAAGATCTACTCTCTTTTCTTTCCCCCCACACCAAAATAATCCTAACCTCCTCTATCTTCACTCCCAACTCGCTTCTGTCTCGTCCCCTCCTCTCTCCTCTCGTATCCTCCCCTCCTCTCCTCTCTCCTTTAACTGGTCATGATCTTCTCTTAGTCTTCTCCCCTCTCCTTCATCCCAGCCCTCCTTTGTTGTCGTCTCTCCCCAGTTCTCTTTTCACTCCTCACACCTAGTTTCTCTCTTCCCTCTCATCCACCCTTGCCTTTCTCACTGAGCTCAATATTACCCTTTAGCACAAGACAGCTGTTTTCTTGTCCAAACGATTATATTAATTTTAGGATATCCCACTGGCAGCAAAACTATTAATGAAGGTCTTGTGTAGCCCCTCCATTTCGAAAAGTTTCTCCTGAGCCAAAAATCACCTACAGATATCAGTAAGAGAATACAAAAGATATACACCTTACTGAAGGGGTTAACCATTCCCTCCTCTTCAGTTTCACTAATTTCACTTCTGCTTTCATTCTGTTTCGTCTTGCATTCAGCCTTCCTTATCTTTCATTCATCACTATCCTCCCCTATTTCATTTCCGTTGCCTGACTAATTTCCTTCCCTTCTTCCCTACAGTTCCGACACTTCTCTTCATCCCTTCCCTCGTCTCTTCTCCATCGCCGCTTCCCCAATCTCTTCATTCATTCTCTTCCACTTTTCGAGTCAGTTTTCCTTTTAAAGTAAACCTCAACTCTCTCTCTCTCTCTCTCTCTCTCTCTCTCTCTTCTAAACCCTGACTACCGCCCAGGAGAACTTGTTTGTTTCTACTCTTATGTCCCTTCCTCTTCCCATGTTAATTTCCTTTCCCTCAATCTTAACTCCAGTACCCAACTATTTTCATTTTGTTTTAAACCAACTTTCCTCCTTCCACTCCTTTCCTCTCCACTTTCCTAACCCTTGTTCCTTGTTCCTTGCTTCCCTTACTCCACTCCAACTTCCCGTTCCCTCTTTCCTACCCCTCCCTTCCTCGTTTCATCTTTTCCTATACTTCCCTCATTCCCACTTCTGATATCCACGTGTATGCTTGGGCTTTAAGGTATGGAATAAGGAACTGGAGGGTGTTGTGATGTTGGGACGGGGGTGGAGCGTGAGGAAAATCTTGTGCTCTGATATACTCTTGAGGGACACACCGAAGTAACCACAGCCGCAGCCTATCAGATGGTCTCGAAAAGCATCAAAAGCCACTTGGTTGTTGATACGTATTCCATTCATGACCACTTTTCTCCTTCTCATTCCTTCTTTCCTATATTCTCGTTCTTTTTTTTTTTTATTTTCCTCTTCCTCGTCCTCTCTCCTTATTACCTACTCATTCCTTACAGAGGTCCTTCCCAAGTTTAAAATTCACCTCTCCTCCTTCCACGATTCCCTCTCTTTCCCTTTCCTTAGTTTAGTTTCTCCTCTCCCAGCCCTCTTCTCCTACCTTTCTTCCCCATTTTAACCCTGTCCTTCCTCAATTGAATCCTGTCCTTCCCCATTTTAACACCGCCCTACCCCAATTTAACACTGTTCTTTTCCAATTTAACTCTGCTCTTTCCCACTTTAACCCCGCTCTTCTCCAATTTAACCCCGCCCTTCTCCAACTTAACCTCGCTCTTCCCAACCTCTCCCATCCCCTACTTTCCCCGTTTAACTCCTTCCCCCCACTTCCTCTCCTGCCCCAGTCAAACTCCTCCACTCTCCCAGCCCCAACTACCCCCCGTCTTCTCCACTTTAACATTCTCTCTCTCTCTCTCTCTCCCCACGCCTGGAGCAGCGGCGTCACCTGCCCGTGATTTAATAAGTGATAATTACCCAGCTGGCACCGAGGCCCCGTCATTACCCCCTCCCCAAAGGATTTACGGACCGACTCTCCCCCGGCCGGACCAAAGCGGACCCGGCGCGATAAGGCGACGCGGAGACGGGTAATTTCCACACCTGAGCGTCTGAGATATCGCTGTTTTCTCCTTTTTATTCTCTCGTTAGGTAAGGAGATGACTGGATTAAAGCGACGTGACTTAAGGCGGACCTGGCTCAGATTACACGATGTTGATCTATCTCACTTACTCTGGATATGTCGTAACACCGCTTTCTTTGCGATTTATTCCGTGCTAGTTGCCCTATCTCACTCGCCTCCGTCGCAGTGTTAAGAGAGCACCGCTGAGCGACGTGATAACTCCTGAATCGCCCTTTGGAGACTTAGTAACACCTCTTCCTTGGCAATTTACTCTGAATTACATGATATCTCCTTCAACTGCCTTTTCCAGACGTCGTAACACCTCTTCCTTTGCGATTTATTCTGAACTAGTTGCCTTATCTCACTTACTTCACAGTGTTCAGAGGGCACCGGCGAGCTACGATGATAACTCTTACCAGTACCCTTTGGAGTCTTCTTAATATCTCTTCCATAGCGATTTATTCCTTGCTAGATGATAACTCCTTCAACTGCCCTTTGAAGATGTCGTAATATTTCTTCCTTACCGATTTATTCAAGGCTAGACTTCGTAACATCCCTTCTCGAACAATTTATCCTGAGCTAAATATAACTCCTTCATGTGCCTTGCAGATGTCTTAATGCCTCCTCCTCAGCAGTTGATTCTGAGGTAAATGGTAACTCCTTCAATATCATGACGTCTCTGGATCCTATTCTAAGAGGGTCTGGAATCTCGTAACACCTCTCCCTTATCGATTTATTCTCTCTATTTCACCTCAATCTCCTCTTTTAGGTTATGGACGAAAAAATGTCGTAACCCAAACGATACAGCCTACACTGTATTCAAGATAGCGCCGAAGTGAAATATGCAAAATAAACCGTATGAGAAAAGGTGTTAGGGAGCTCTCTATGTGACCCGTCGTTGGCCCGTTATCCCACTACTTCCCATTCTTACTGTGGATAACATTAAATTAGATTATAAAGAGGGGTGTGTGTGAGCTGGGGGGAGGGCAGCGAAATGGCAGGGGACAGGGAGAGGCGATTTGTTTGTGGCCAACACTTACGGGACTGAATCGCCTGGTTATAGAGAGACAGACAGACAGATTATGTTAGTAGGGACGAAATGACAGGAAATGAAGCAAAGGGAAGTTCGATGGTTAACTTTATTTCGATATGATGGTGTTATTTCCTTTCTCATTACGTCGGGGAGCATGATGACCTAATTCAGTCCAATATCCCTAAACTTAATTCACTATGATGCAGCTTTATATCTGTATTTCGCATGGTAACACAACAGAGGAATGAGATCACTTTTGATACCTTGGCCTCTCTCTCTCTCTCTCTCTCTCTCTCTCCACCTCAGGCTATTGAAGCTGTGAGTGTTAAATAATGACGTCTTTCTTAGGGCTGTGTTCTTAAGTGGCACAGAGGCTTGTTGCACCTCTTAATTAGTGACAGGCTTTGCATAATACAGTAATGATGTGTATGTGCAGGATAAATCGCTACAGAATAAGTGTTAAGTAATCTCCAAAGCTCCTTAAATGACCATGTATCTCACTACTTAAGAGAAAGAGAGCCAGGTAAATACTTAAGTACAATGACGTCTTCTTCTATCTCACTACTTCAGAGAATTTAGATGAAGACGTTTCTTTGTATCAATACTTAAGACGTTACAGGAGGTAGAAGTTAAGACATTACAGCAGCAAGGCGTTAGATGGTAAACCCCTCTATTCCTCTATAATTAAGAAGGTTAGAGGCAGCAAGGTGTTAGAGAATAATAACTGCATGCAAAGCTAATGATATGGCTGCAACTGCGTGCCGTCACCGGGGATAGATGGTGTTCAGTGCTCATCAACTCCTTCCTTCACAGCTGTCTTAGTGTAATTACAGAGTAGGGGAGAAACTCGGGCTGGTTTACAGGGTGATCTTGCCATGGTGCTTAAATAAATAAATACCTGGTTTTGCTATTTAAATAAATGAATATCTGGGTTGGTTGTTTAAAGTACTGAATGTCTGGCTTTGCTGTTTAAATAAGTGAATAATAAATTGGTTTAAATAAATGAGTATCTGGTTTTGTTGTTTACGAAAATGAATATCTGGTTTTGCAGTTTAAATGAATGAATCCCTGTTTTGGTGTGTAAATAAATAAATATCAGTTTTTGCTGTAAAGGAAAAGGAATATCCGGTTTTGCTCTTGTATTTAAACGCAGCTCTCTGGATTTTTCAACATCGTAAACTTATACCATTGGTGATTTTCAACCTTAAATAATATATCGTTACCCTTATTGCATGATCAGAGGGATGTGAGAGCAGCCCTGGTTCATTTATATACCAATATGCTTGTAGTATTAACGCATTAACTGTATATTTACTCTTTTTATATGTATCTGATAACAACTAGAACGTCTTCAGTAAACAGAGGAATCATGGGGAATAAACACGCCCCCTCTCTCTCTCTCGATATAAATAGAAAGGTATATAATCAGTGTACCTTTTTGCTTATTGATCAGAAACCCGGAGCCTGACAAAAACACCTTGGAACGTCAACCTTGAAGTGCTCAGGGGAAAAACAGGGAGGATAATGTTAGGTATCACGTGAGGCGATAAAAGAGAAGACGAAAGTAGATGATACAACAACTACAATTACGAGGCAGAAACAGACATCGACAGGTCACGTCCTTCGTAAAATAGATATGGATGGACGACTAAGGTAACGATGTGGGAAGCCAGCGATGAAAATGGTAGGAAGGGAACTTGATGCAGGAATTAAATCAACAACTTTACGGAGCTACGAGGGAATTGATACGTCTGCCTGGAAAATGAGTTCGTGAGGTGTCCGTGCTGCTGTTTCTGCTTCATTTCCCATTCTTCCCTAAGCCATCTTGCTTCCAATACTCTCCCCTCTCCCTCCGGCCCTCTCTTTCCTACCATTTTCCTTCTCTTCCTTGTCGTTTTACCTCCAATATTTTCTCTCACCTCTCCCTTTTCTTTCCCCAGCTTCCCTCCCGCCATTAAAGACACGTATGCATGCAGGTAGGAAGAGGACGCGCCGGTGCCTCTCCCTAATAGCCGAGTGAGTAATTAATGATCCCGGGTATCCATCTTCATCAAGGTCTTAATACAATTACCGTCCCGGCCCGCATTATCATTATTCCCACCGTTATCATCGCCTCCATCGCTCACCCCCTTCATCATCTCGGTCCTTAGTATTAAAATAAGGCCGTGGTAATGGTCGAAGCGGCGAGGCGTGGGGTGAGGTGAGGTGAGGTGATGCTAATGGGAGGGTCAAGTGATGGGGGAGGGGGGAGGGGGAGTATTGAAGTGGAGTAGAGGGAGTGAGTGAGTTTGTGGAGTACATAGGAAGAACATGAGGCCTATCAACCGAGAACGAGAAAAAGAGTTTTATCCGCTGGGATAAAATTACCTTCAGAATTAGCTAGGGTATGAGAAAAAGAGAAAAAAAGGAAGGCTTTCCCCCGCCTACCACTTCCTTTGATATGGAAGCGGGTAGGAAAATACAGAATAACACCATGACCGCTGGTAATAACGACGTGGAAATTATTTACTTGAAAGACAGAAGAGGAAATACGAAGATCTATTTATTTATATTCTAGAATTCTAAAAAAAGAAAAGAAAAAAAAAAGAAAAGATACAACAGGGGTAGAAAGGACTGAGGAGTGGGGATGGGTTGTGGAAAGGTGGGAAGGAGATGTGGAGGGTGGGAAGGAGATGTGGAGGGTGGGAAGGAGATATGTAGGGTGGGAAGGGGATATGTAGGGTAGGGATGAGTTGTCAAGGAGTGGAGGGGGGATATGGAAAGACTGGCGGGAGGATATGGAGGGATCGGAGAGGGGATATGGAGGGATGGGAAGGGATACACAGGGTGGGAAGAGGGCATGTATGGATGGGAAACGTTGTGAAAGGGTGGAAGAGGAATGTGGAGGAGTGGAAGTGGATTCTAAAAGGGTGTTTAATACAAGGAACGTCGTGCCTGAAAGAGGTTACGTGCAGCGGCGACGAGGAGAGGATTGTTCCAGTGGCTAATGTGGAGTGTAAGGGGAAGGAGATTGTGTATGGGTGAAGGGGAGTTGCTAACAGGAAAAGAAGAGGAAGAAGGTTGTAGAGGAAAGAGGAAATGGGAAGGAAGACTGGGGAGGGGGCTCAGGAGAGATGGGAGGTGGTTTAGGAAGAGGTGAGTTGCTAGGTGACACGAAAGGAGAGGAGGGAACTTCAGGAGTGTGAGGAGGGTGGGGTAGGGCAGGAGGTGAGTGGATGTTACAAGCGAGGTGGGTGAAAGTGCAGCCAGGAAGAAATAAATAAATGGAGAGGCAGCCCATTGGATGGGGAGAAGTAGGGCGGATGAGACGGACGGAAGAAGAGAGGCCGGATTACGGAAGGGGAATCGTTTAAGGTGCAGGACATGGAGAAGGGGGAATAAAGCAGGAAGGAAAGTGCAATGCAGAACAGAGTATACGGGAAGAGAGACGGATAAGAATAAAAAGGGGAGACAGACGAAAAAAACAATTAAAACAAAAAAGGATGGAAGTGAGAGAGTGGAGAGAAGAGGAAGGAAAAAAGGAAGTAATGACAGAGGGCAGACGAAGAAAGAGGTAAAGATGAAAGATCAGTATGAGATAGTCAGCAGGATGGAGGAGGAAGAGGATGGTGAAGGAAAGGAGGAAGAGGAAACAGGATGAAGGAGAAAGGAGCTGCGTGGTAGATGACAAGGAAGGAAAGAAAGAAACATGGGAGGAAGGATGGAAAGATGGATGAATAGTCGAACGGATGGACGGGCGCAGGGAGGACGGAAGAGAGGGAGGGACAGACGAACGGACGGACAGAAGGGGGTAGAAAGTGAAGAAGGGAGGGAGGGAGAGAGAAAAGGAGAGAGGGATACAGGATCCCTAGAGAATGAGGACCGGCACTGATCATCTCTATTAAATAATTCACGTCCACAGGTGACCTCATGTTGGTCGGGGGGAAAAGGAGAGAAGAGAGAAGAGAATGGAGGAAGAAGTGAGGAAAGATAAGGAGGGGAGACGGAGGTGGAGGAGGAAGGAACAAAGGGGGTTACTGGCGATGAGTGTATTATATATATATATATATATATATATATACACACACACACACACACGAGTATATGATGCTATATTCTCTACGTAGATTTATCCGTCCACGTAATTTTCTTTCTTATATCCATCCATCCCTCCATCCCTCCATCCATTCATCTACCTACCTACCTCCCTAGTATCCATCTGTCTATATCCATCTATTTATCTATCTACCTATCTACAAACATAATCTATATATCACACTATGGAGGCAGGAAACAAAGAACTGCCTTTAGTGGTGGGGACCGATGCTGAAGGAAGGGAAAGGGAGAGGAGGTGGACGAGAGGGAGACGAGACTACAGGACAGTGAGAATGGCAGGAAGGGAAGAGAGGAAAATGGAAAGAAGTGGAAAACGATGGGAGGGGATGAGGGAAGAGTAACAGGAACGGGAAGACAAATGATAGGAAGGAGTTAAGTAGGAGGGACAGAGGAAAATGGGCAGGGAGAGGAAATGAGTGGGAGAGGAAGGGAAGGGAAAAAAAGGGCACGGAAAGGGAGACGACAGGCAGGGTAGAACAACGGGAGGGGGAGGGAAAAGAACAAGAGGAGACGGGAAGGGAGGAAGGAACGAAAAGAGAAAGGAGGGAGGGGAAGGGCAGAAAATAAGAGAAAGGAGGGAGGGAAAGGAAAAGAGAGAGGATAGCAAGGTCTTGAATACTTTACTGAGCACAGAACTATTTTCCACTGTTTCCTATTCAGTCTGTTTATTTGCTTTCACTCTTGACATTTAGGCACCGGGTCTCTCTCTCTCTCTCTCTCTCTCTCTCTCTCTCTCTCTCTCCTTATCTCCCTTCACCATTATTAATTCTTTCACATTCCCTCCCGCAGCTTTCCTAAATAAGAGAAGTTCACCGGGGAAAAATGCTGAAAGCTGAGATGCCTGGCCGATAACCTCTGTCCTCGCTGCCTCACACACCTCCCACCCACCCATCCACCCACCTACCCACTTACCAAACCACCCACAGACCTATCCACCTACCAAAATACACCTTCCACCCACCCATCCATCCATCTACTCATCCACCCACTTGCCAAAACCTACAGATCTATCCACCTACCAATACACCCACCTCCCACCCACCCATCCATTCATCCACCCACCCACATACCCACTTACCAAACAACCCACAGGCCTATCCACCTACCAAAACACCCATCTCCCACCCACCTATCCGCTTACCAAACCACCTATAAATCTATTCACCTACCAACTCTCTCACCTCACCCTATCTCAGTACCTCCCTCAGCAACCTCCCACCCCTTCACAGTACCAGTATCAAGACGCACCTCACTAACACTATCATCTACTTTCGGTAACTTGGAAGACAAAACACAGATAAAAACATTGCCGGTGCTGGTAGTAGGGACTCATGGATGAAGAACGTGATTGGAAGGCAGCAAACGGATGACAAATATAAATCGTAGTTGCTATATTGTGTATTATATTTGTAGTGAGAAACACACACACACACACACACACACACACACACACACACACACACACACACACACACACACACACTACATAGGTGCATTATATCTGGAACAGGAGGGTTATGGGAGGGGGGGGGATAACACCAGGAAACCATTGCACTATCATAACTGCGATGGTCTTACAAAGTGTCTCATTTCGCGATATTTTTCCCTCTCTTTAAACTCCCCCACCACCGATACTTCTCTCCCTGTAATTATCTCCACTCTTTCATAAATATACTGTAAGTTCCTCTCATTTCATGACTCTCTGACCTTTTACGCTCTCCTCCTCCTTTTCTCCCTTTTTTATCATCTCTCATTATTGCACTATACGCCTCAGTTCTCGTCTGTTCACCTTCATTGTGTCTGTATCTCCTTGCCTTCACCTCCCTCTCTCTCTCTCTCCCTCTCAGCTCTTACCTTTACAGCTCTCTCCTTCCTCTTCTCCTCTACCGTACTTTCCCTTCCGCCTCTCCCTTCCTGCTTCACACATACACGCACACTCTTTCTCTTCATCTCCACCTCTCCATCCCTTCCCTCCCCACCATGCCTGCCTGCCTGCTTGCGGCCAACTTATTGTGCGTAATAACAGAGTGCGGGGCTGTTAGTGTGTGGTAAAAATAGTCAGATCACTGCCAGATAACCCGACCCCGCCACCCCATTAGTTACCTCCCTCGCCCCGTTATATGTTGCTGCCCTCGCTCTTACACCCCCCACATGCCTTACTGCAACCTCCACTCACTGCATGCACGTCCTCTTGCAACCTCCCCTGCACGCTTTACTGCAAGATCTACTAATTGCATGCACCAACTTTTGCAACCTCCTCTGCACGCATAGTTGTAAGCTGTACCCATTATACACACGTCCTCTTGCAGTCTCCCCTACACGCCTAACTGCATGCTCCCCTGCACGCCTTACTGCAGCCTGTACTGCACGCTTTCTTGCCCTAACTGCATGCCCTTACATAAGCTTTTATGAATTCATTTTGCAAGAACTGATGTTAACCAGAACTCAAGCTGTAATGCACACCCTTTTGCAAACTCAATTCACCGCACGTCCTCTTGCATCTTGTACTGCTCCCCACATTCGTCTACTGCACGCCTCACTCTAATGTACGGCATGTCCCCTTGCACCCCTTTTGGAAGCTCTACTGCACCCCTTTTGCATGCTCTGCTGAAACCCTTCTGCAAGACCCAGTGCACAGTTTTTCCTGCAAACATACAGCAACCTTTTCGTACGCCTTAGAGAACCCCTGCTGCAAGCTCAATTGCAACCCTATTCCAAATTCCGTTTCACCTCTTTCTGCAAATTCCACGGCACGACTTGATACAGCCTCCATTGCACGCCTTCCTGCGAACGTTACTGCCTTTCCTATTACAAGCTATAATCACTGCACGTCCCTTGCAATCTCAAAAGCACGTTTCACTGCAAGTTCAACTCTACACCCTCTTTCAACTCTGCATCTCTTATTGCAACCTTCACTGCACGTTCTACTACACATCTCTTTATAGCTTCTACCGTACGCCTTAATGCAACCTCTAATACAGGCAATAATGAAACCCCTACTGCACGACCTCTTGCACGGTTATCTGCTTGAATTAATTTCTAGTTATATTCTTAGCAACAACTTTTTTGTAACAAGCTTTCTTGTTTCTGCACGTTTAGCTGTTTATCCACTGCACACACACACACACACACACACACACACACACACACATTCTCTCTCTCTCTCTCTCTCTCTCTCTCTCTCTCTCTCAAACACACACATTGCATAACGATGAACTCTCTCTTGTTGCACACACACGGCTGTTCTCCTTGCATACACTTTCTGGTGCACGCCATATTGCCAATTATCTTGCACGATTTCTTGCACGTCCCGGAGCACGGACTCTCTCGTACCTAAGCATATCCTGTTGCACGTCTGGCTATACGTGCTCCGTTGCCTCAGTTGCACGGCCAGTTGCACAGATTCTGGTATGCTTAAGTTGCAATCGCTTCGTGTCTATACTAATCATCAGTTTCTCTGATTGTGTTGCATTTGGAGGTGGTAATTGTTGCTTTAACCTCTCTCTCTCTCTCTCTCTCTCTCTCTCTCTCGTCAAGATGCAAATCTCAGTTAAGTCACATTACACAGTCTGTTGTGCTTGCTTTCCCATATATAACACTGCTCTCTCTCACTCTCTGTCTGTCTGTCTGTCTGTCTGTCTCTCTCTCTCTCTCTCTCTCTCTGTCTGTCTGTCTCTCTCTCTCTCTCCACTTGTCTGATTATACATTTTCACAATTCCACACTTTACTGGGGAAAGAAAAAAAAGTCTTTCCTGTATTACTGCCTCATTACATTTTCACGGAAGGTGGCAAGGGTGTATCTATTTGTCTGTCTACCGAATTGAGGAAAAAAGAAAAGAAAAAGAAAAAGAAACGAAAAAAAGGGAAAATCACGATGAATATTTCGGGGAAGCTCCTACTGATTCAAAGATGTTGGAGTTAAATAATGATAACAGCACCGTACGTCAGTTATAACATTATTACACACACACACACACACACACACACACACACACACACACACACACACACACACACACACACACACACACACACACACACACACAAAAAAAAAAAAAAAAACCCTGCACTACCGGGCGAGGGAGTAAAAAGACTTGGTGTGGTAAAGGTGGATACTCGTCTCTGTGCCATTCTCTCTCTCTCTCTCTCTCTCTCTCTCTCTCTCTCTCTCTCTCTCTCTCTCTCTCATGGTAAATTATATTCTCTTGGCTACAACTTTTTCTCCCGTGTCCTCTTGCTTCTCACACTACTCTCCTATCTTCTCTCGACGAAGGATTTATTGGCTATGAATTATCAGTGTGGTAATATCGTATTGCTTTAAACTCATGTATGATAATAATGTGGTAATTTCTAAGTGGTTAATACAGACATATATTTAATTAACACAGGCTCTTGAATATATAATTTTGGGTGCATCATTTTTTCTAACATCATCTGTTTTCATATACTTTTGGGTGCATATTTTTTTTTACCATCATCCGTTTTAATGTACGTTAATTTGGGTCTTTAACTATGTGTGTCAAATATCTTAATCTATTTTCAAATCTCCCCCTCCTCTTATCTCTTCCTTCTTTTCCTCTTATCTGGCCTGCTTCCTTTCTCCACGTCCTACATCTTTTTCCCTGCTATCTCTATTACCATAACCTCTTCCCTAACTCCTTTCTTTCTTGCTATCTCTCCATCTTTCTTACTATCTCTCTCATTTAGTTTTTATACCTCCATTTTTCTTTTCTCTTGCTGTCTCTGTTATGATTTTTCTTTCCTCTCTCCACTTTCCTTAATTATCTCAATCAGTAGGGCTTATTTTCTGGCCCAACTTCTCTTTTTCTTCGCCTTTTCTCTACCTCATTTCTTTTCAAATTACTGATTCTCTCTCTCTCTCTCTCTCTCTCTCTCTCTTCTCCTGATAACGCTGGGTCTATGATGGAGTGGTCACATGGCTGTTCCACAAAGGCAATGAACAAACTGGAAGGGAGGAACACAGGGTGGATTGTATGCTGTCTGAAGCGTTAGAGATATGAGTAAATTGACCTCTTCATTCCACAAAGGTAAGGAATATCGTCTGGCGGCGTTAATAATAATAATAATAAAAATAATAAGAGCAATAATAATAATTATAATAAAAATAATAAGAGCAATAATAATAATTATAATAATAATAATAATAATAATAATAATAAACAATCATCATCATCATCATCATCATACTGGAGAGAGAAGCTCTTCCTTTGCTGAATAAAATAATATTAGTATAACTCGTTTAATCTACTATGACTGTGATTCCTAACCCCTGTTTTGCTAGGCTGATGGCCAAATGTAGTAAGACTAGTAACCAAGGAGACTCAATCCTACCATACCCAAAATGCTCATTGAATTTCTTGCAACCACGGCTTAGTATTCGGATTATGATAATAGTCCAGTTCCGTCAGCTGAAAACAAACCGACTATAGTAAGAATGAATAAAAAAAACCCAACATTATAGTAAAGGCATTAAGTTCCTCCTAGTTCTCTGTTTTTCTCCTAAATTTCCCAGCAACATTGTGAAGATTTTATTTCTAGTTTTTTTTTTTTTTTTTCTTCCGCCTAATGTATCCACGAAGTTTTTACTGAGGTTTTCTTGGCCAACACATGCCAAGGCGACGTCAGGTACATGAAATCAAGAACAGGTGAGCTTGCTCCTAATTAACCTGCTTCATAGAAAATTGTCATCTTGTCACCAACTGATGACTACTACGGTTTACGACGACGACGACGACGAGGAGAAGGAGGAGGAGGAGGAGGAGGAGGAGGAGGAGGAAGAGGAGGAGTGAACCATAAGTCACGCAGAGAAAGGGAAGGAAGGGTGGGGGAGGAGAAGGAAGGGTGGGGGAGGAGAAGGAAGGGTGGGGGAGGAGAAGGAAGGGTGGGGGAAGAGGAGGAAGGATGGGGGAGGAGAAGGTAAATAAAAAGAATAACTCAAGATCTGGAGAAGACCCAGTTTGATCTTCGTGCCGTAACTGCGACTCGTAATTTACACACGCAAGGTAAATCCAAAAATCATAAATTTTGCCCGTCCTTAAATCCATATTCATGACAGCTGAACTTCCTTGACATTTCCAAACCAAGGAATTTACAATACTGAGAGGGTCCCCGCGTGACATCAACTAGACAGAAGGCATTGCACAGACAGAAAAGACATACCACAAACTTTAAATCCCTTCAATAAGACATTCTTTTTTTTTTTAAAGATATGATTGGTGCTATCTTTGGACTACTGTATTCAGCTTAGGGTAGACTTTTGAAACCTGAGGAATTAGAGACAGTATCTATCATCTCCTTATACTCAAGCAAGAAGTCATTCCTTCTCTATGATGATGCTATTTTCTTTTAGTTTATTCATGTTACTACTCTACCTTTTTATTCGGCTTTGGAGAGCACCGTAGAAGTTAACGGAGTACTGAAGGTCCGGTTCGAAATCTCTCTCCTGAACGGAATAAAATCGTCTGCAGGAAACAAGCCAAAAAATAAAAATACGTCATCCTACTGAAGGTTAATTCATATTCTAACAATTGCTATTAACTGTCAGACTTCTGCCGTATTAGTATCAGCCTCAGACACCGCTCCAGGGCAATTTAATTCTTAAGTATACATCATCTTCTCGTACCCTATGTTAGTATTACAACTTATACCGCTGGAGACTCAAGTTAGGATTGCATCTTTCACCGCCGTTGACTCAAGGGCATTACACAGCAGATCTTAACACTCTGGCTCCTAGGGTTCACTCTCAGATGAATAACACTGCGAGGAGTTTGCGTGAACAGAATACTGATAAACTTTCCCCCATCATGAACGGGTCAACTCAGTAATGTTAGCTTTCATCCGATGCTAGGCTTATAACCTGTAGTGCTAGAAGTTCAAGGATAATAATTATAATCTTAACTCAGTGATTATTTGTACCTGACGTTAAGCTTACAATTAAACTGGTAGAGACTCTCAGCACTCTACTGCCACTACCCAGCCTATCATGTCTCCACTTTCATCATATAAGTTTTCAACCGTCAATCATCCTGTTTTAACTATCGTAGAAGTAATTCTTAAATATTCTCTTTTGCCTACCGTGAGACTTCCTTATAATCATAGCCGTGTTTTTCGTCCCGTAAAATCTACCTATAATAGGCCATCTTTCCTCAGTCAACACACTAACTCTTCTCCAACTGTTGTGTTTACTATTTATTTTTATCATCATCATTTTGGGGGGTATCTACTTAACTCTTTCACAAGTCTCTCCAAGCTGAAAAAAATTCGGCATCTGGTCGAGAGTAAGAAAATATACCTATAAATAAATGAATAAATAAATGTGGAAATATAAACAGCATCGACCTTCGGATGGTAACACCTTCCACGCTTTTTTCTTCGTTATTTTACGTTGCTAAGAAGGAAGACAGTGTGGCATTCTCCCTCACTGTGCTATGGCGTCGCTCTTCCCCACGTTTCATCTTCCTTTTATCCCTTTCTACAGTAAGGGCTTTCTCTCCCTCTCCTCAAAACTAGACCATCTCTCCTCTTCCCCTCTCTCTCCTCTTCCCCCCACCCTACATACGTAAGTGCACGCAAGCACGCACTCACTTGCTCAAACCACCTCCTCCCTCAGTCACTTTTCCTCCCTCATCCATCACCAGCCCTTCCCTCTGACACCTACTGTCCTCTTCGTCATCCACCACCACCTCTTTCATCCACTATCCCCTCCCTCATCTACGATCTCCTCCCTCATCCACCACCCTCTCCCTCATCTACCACCACATCTTCATCTATCACCAACTCATCCACCCCCACTCTTACCATCCCGTCCCCTACTCTCACAACCCCCTCCCCCTTTTCTCACCACCCCCTCCATCAGCACCAACCCCACCCTCAGCCCCTCCCATGAACTTCTGGTAAATATTTCTCAATAAGTCTGTCAACAGGTCACAGTTTTACGGGATATTTTTCGTCCCCTCTGTCAACACACGACCGAGGAGCCAGCCAATTTCCGCAGATAAATAATTAACGCCTAATAAAACACTGTGAGAACTGCCAACGCCCTGCAACGATTTCTCCATCTTCGGCTGCTTTGTCTTTCTCCACCCTCTCTCCTGCCTAGTTATCAAGACGATGTTCTACTTATTTTTGCTACCTTATTTCCAGTTATAAGACGACGATCTACTAATTTTGCTATCCCACTTCCTTTGCAATAAATTAATAACAAGTATGGAAGATACAGATTTACTGATGCTCACGATCAAACGTTTTAATACAATCTAGAGCACAATATAATAAGTCCAAAGTATCCTGCAGATAATTCATGTTCCGTTGTCAGTACCCTGCCCTTCACAATGTTTACAGCAAATTTATGAATATTTTTGGTAATCTGCCAAACAAAAAGTAACAGTGACTGGTGTAAAAAGACAAAATGGAGAAATGACGATTTCTGTCGGGACCTTCAGTAATATTTTTGAAAGAAAGACAAGACATATACTCTCAGAGGAAGTTATGCATAATGAAGATCATCGTAATCTACCCAACCATAATCCATCACCCAGTCGACTAATGCTGAAGTATACACACACTGCATGAAACCATACATAAATACCAGCCATACATGTCTGATACGTACACATACAGTATATTGACATGTATAAGTTGAGCACAGCAAATGTAAAGATATCAGCGACATCTAATAATAATAATAAAAAAGAGCCTCACTCCACTAAAGATAAATTAATCATTTTTCATCTACTATATCTATGAGGCAGTGGCAGTGACACAACAGCTTCTTCCATAGCAGTGCCGAGTGAAGGTCCACCAGTATACAACGGGTTGTATTCCACTTGCCTTAGGACCCTTCGTAACATCTCTACCTCAGCCATTTATCATGCCTGTATCACCATAATACCATATTGTATGTTAAGGATGCAAACTATGTCAATATGGTAAAGATCTATGGTGTTTCAAGCAAAATAATTAAAAAAAAAAAAAAAAGTATTAGGATATTTCGTATGCCAAGGGAACTTTCACATGCAACAGGCAACATAAATCGCTAAGAAGGAAGCGCTACGAGGTCTTCTGTGCCGCCGAGAACACAGCTCAATATTCAGTTCACACTCACCTCGTCTGGCGGAGGCGGCCCGGCACACACTCACCTGAAATATGAGAAAACGACTTCCAAAAAAACTTGCTATATTATATTCAGTCTGAAGCTCTAATACACTTACCGATATAGATCTTGATACAAGACCATGGTACACTGCCAAACTAGAGGTAAAAAAAAAAAAAAAAAAAAAGGGAAAAAAAAGGAAAAAGAAAAAAAGTAAAATAAAACTAGTATATATTCCCAATCCATCCACAGCATAATTGCAAATATGGCCTTGACTAAAGGATCAAGTTTACCCCGATTGCATCAAGTGAGGTATGTGTGATGCAGAACAGGTCAGTGGAGCCACCCGTCCTACTCTCTTCGTATTCTGTCAACACCCCGACTTTTGGTAATAGTAGTACAGTAGTGTTATTATTAGTATTAGTATTATTATTATTATTAGTAGTAGTAGTAGTAGTAGTAGTAGTAGTATTAGTAGTAGCAGTAGTAGTAGTAGTAGTAGTAGTAGTAGTAGTAGTAGTAGTAGTAGTACTTGTTGTTGTTGTTGTTCTTGTGATAGCAGTAGTAGCAGTAGTAGTAGTAATAGTAGTATCAGTAATTATAACATAATAATAATAATAATGATGATGATGATAATAATAATAATAATAATAATAATAATAATAATAATAATAATAATGAATTTAGATTGTGAAGATAATGCCTGATTATGTGACCTTTATCTCAGTCATTAAATTCGCTCACACTCATGAATGTACAGTAGACGCCAATGCACTGAGTCGTACTCTCACTGACACACGCAATTTCGTAACACCTATTCCTTGGCGATTTGTTTAGCATAAAGCACCACAACATTCTCCTGTGGGTTATTTTATCTTCCTAGTCTTAGTATTGTTTCCATAAGTAACATAAACGAGGATATTAAGGTGTAAAATGCACAATAAAGAGCAGCAGAGGAGGCGTTACGAAAGATTTAGAAGCAATGAGAATACGGCAGACTGATGGTGTGTGTGTGTGTGTGTGTGTGTGTGTGTGTGTGTGTGTGTGTGTGTGTGTGTTTTATGGGTCACTCTATGTACCACCTCCCTTCCATATCTGGGTCTACTGTAATGGTCAAAGTGTAAATCAGAGAATAAGTAGTGTAGACCGCAGCCGTCATATCTCATAAATGTCAACAAACACTGATGATCCAAACCTACATATAATGAGGACTTAATCGATATTTACCCAGAACTAATGAGCGGGTGACGGCACAATCTCACATCCTATATAATTAGCAAAACACGTGTGACATATCAGCGCCTACCATCAGCGGTGAGGCAGGAAGGGGGAAGCCAAAACAATTATAATAAATCGTAACCCCCACCGTCTCATTAACCCCTTCACCACCACACCCACCCTCACCACCACACCTACCACCCTCACATCATCACAAAAACTGGGCCTCAGTTCATGGCACCCCGATAAGTTATATTCGTTTCATTCCAACTTGGCCTAAAATTACCATCTCCCATCTTGAATGCTGAATTGTATGAAGAAGTGACACAAGATTACGATGCTAGTCACAAAGAGGTGCTATGGAAAGTATGTAGAGTGGTAACAGTGTCTCTTTCTACCACAGAGCTACGCAAAATAAGCTACAGTGGGATGAATTCTGGGTCAAGTTAGAGTACAAGGACTATAGTTAACCCTCTTCAGTCCCAGACCGATCATTATATACTTTATTCTTGCCGCAAAGAGACGATTTTCTTCAGATTAGGAGCGACTTCGACTTATGGGGTTATATTTTAATTTTGGTCCAGGGTACATAATTTCTATTCTGTTCTTACTTCCAAGACGATTTTACTTAACTCATCTTATTTTTCTCCTTCAATGCAGGGGCAAGATACAGTCTTCACAGACCCGTTTATTAAAGGTGGGTATGTCTTTAACTGAATAAAATCGTCTGGTAGTTAGAACCAAGATTTTAAAAAGTCCTCTGGTTGAAATGATTATGACGAAACAAGTCCCAGGGCTGAAGGGGTTAAGAGGCACCACAATTACAGGGGTCTCGTATTCTAGTTAGCTTAAGAGATTTTCCTGCACATCTTACTCAACGTTATATTTTGCATCTTAAACCTTATTGCTTTCTTATATGCTATTTTTTTCCTATATCGACACAAACGCCATAAGTAACATACATTAATAACGAACCAGATACAGAAATAAACTGGTAAGGAAAAGGTGCCAAGGAGATAGGGGCCTCAAAACTATTATATGCGGTCATTTTTTGTTTCTGTTTTTGTTTCTAAGAGTAAGAACTAAATGCACGGGTGATGCCGCACTTCTCTTTCTTCTTTTCTTCGTTAGGGCAGAATGATACGGAAGTGATTTTTTGGTGGGCACTCTTTCCGGGATGAAGGCGTCTGGCTATAGATAGACATACGAGTTGATAAGACTGATAGATAGAAAACATGAACAACCTACCATTTTCCACTCGCAACTATTTTCCCTAGGATGAATAAATGCCAATAAAATTTACTCATTATATTATTATTTTTTTTTATTACCTAGTGGTCTTGGGATGCTTTCTAGCCCGTTTTTCAGCGGTTTCTGCACTTGTACCTTCATGTGTGTGTGTGTGTGTGTGTGTGTGTGTGTGTGTGTGTGTGTGTGTGTGTGTGTGTGTGTATGTGTGTGTGATTTATATATCTCGTGGGTTTAGGAGGCCTTCTAGCACCTTGGCGATATATATATATATATATATATATATATATATATATATATATATATATATATATATATATATATATATATATATGTATTTTTGCGTTATACACCTTAATTTTCCCTCTTCTGTTATTCATCTTAAACTCGTTATGGGCTGCTTAAATAAAATACAGGACTATCATTGTAAAGCTGCAGTCAGTAAACGTTTTACACGTACTGGGCTCTGAACTACACGTATGGGGTTCAGAACTACACGTATGGGCTCTGAACTACACGTATGGGCTCTGAACTACACGTATGGGGCTCTGAACTACACGTATGGGGTTCTGAACTACACGTATGGGGCTCTGGACTACACGTATGGGGCTCTGAACCACACGTAATGGGGTTCTGAACTACACGTATGGGGCTCTGGACTACACGTATGGGGCTCTGAACTACACGTATGGGGTTCTGAACTACGTGTATGGGGTTCTGAACTACAAGTATGGGGCTCTGAACTACACATCTGAGGTTCCCAACTACACGTATGGGGTTCTGAACTACAAGTATGGGGTTCTGAACTACACGTATGGGGCTCTGATGTGCAAGTATGGGGCTCTGAACTACACGTATATGGGGCTCTGAACTACACGTATATGGGGATCTGAACTACACGTATGGGGCTCTGAATTACACGTATGGGGCTCTGAACTACACGTATGGGACTCTGAACTAATCCTGTTGCTTTCTTGACCCCAGCTTTATCAGACAAGTCAACCCGGTGGCCTGTAGACTTGAGCTGCCCTTCTCCTGCAGTTCTTCCACTGGGATAGGGAAGTACTGTAGCTGCGGGACGTTTGTATAGCCAGGCAGTTGAGCCGCCTGGTTATATCGGTGCCACCACACGAAGGCGTCCCTCTCCAGCATCTCCGAACTAATAAAAAGTCATCACGACTTTTATTTTTACTCCTCTCGCTAATTCTAGACATTTTTTTTTCAACTTGGGAAATGATTCGCACAAAAAGGGTACCGGTAAATAAAGATAATAAATCCTACGGTCTGATTAGTCACTCCTAAGCTGAATAAATCCGCTCATGGATAGCAAGGATAAAATAGAGACGACATCGTAGTGATTCTAGGTGGCATAGGAGGCTTCGTAGCACCGTTTGTCAAGCGATTTACTATATACATTACATCTATATTCACTTGTCTATTATTGATGCAAACTATATCGATTTTAGCGCGATATCAATAACATACAAGAGTATGGTAAGGTGTAATATGCAAAATAAATCTCTATGAAGGAGTTGTCAAGAAATCTACACTTGTCATGAGTATGGTAGCCTAACTATGAGATATTCCGAAGTGACCAGATACAACAGCCAAAATAAATCGCTAACAAAAAAGTGCCACGTGGCCTCCCATGCCAATGTAATTATGGCCCTACGAAAGGATTTTACTTGGCCAGCTGTAATACGCAAACTAAATCGCTATGAAACGGGTGCCACGAAACCCCTTACTATGCCACTTAAATTATGGCCCTAGGAGAGAATTCCCAGCAACCACCTCCTCACACCGCCACTCAGTTCAGGCCAGGAGGGAACAGCGTGACAAAGCTGGATGGTAACGCGATAATCATTTACACTGGCGATGATGACACACACACACACACACACACACACACACACACACACACACGGAGTCACAGATGCACGCACACGCGAAGTTGGTGGTTTCGGACGCGCGCTAAAAGGGCGGAGTCAGACACGCCTTCCCACCCACCCAACTCGAGTTTCCACTGTAATGTTTAAGTTTGATTTTATTCACTCTATTACCTCAAACTTTTATTCAAATATTACAAATTTCCTCGATGACAATGTAAGAAAGTGCAATGGGAAATAAGGAATACGTCAAGTAAGTTCACAGTGAGGACGAAAATCCTTACAAAATAATAGTCAATAATAATTCCTGGGAAATGTCAGGCTGGGTGATTTAGCGACCTGGCAACAGATGGCTCTGAGTGTCAGTGTCGGGAGGAGCTCTCGTTACTTTGACCTGGGGTGTCTCTGCTTCAAATGTATAGTTTTGCCTTCGTATTTTGTATTATTCCATCATTCTGGCACAATATGACATTTAATATTTTTTTTTTTTCCGTGTGGTCTGATTAACTAGCTCGTCGTCTTCATCCCACGGTAGATGGATATGGCTGTGCGGGGAGCGGACTGAGCCGAGCCGAGAGCTTCCCCAATATTAATTTACGAGGCTCGGGAAGGACACTTTACGCGGGTCCTCCTCACCATTATTAAGCGTAATCATGTTGATAACCCTCGCCCGTGTTATTCATGGGGATATTGTCTTCGCATGAATAAAGTCTTTAATAATCTCATCCAATTACCTGTCTGCGGGGTGGGTGGGGGAAAGGAATTTGCTGGCGCGGGTTTAAAGCTTCTGCAATACATGACAGGCAATTACAGGCCGGCATTAGCAAGCAAGGAAGACACACTTTAAGAGACAGCGAGATACTGGGTGATACTAGGCCGCACTAACTCGTCAAAAGTAACAATTAAGTATGATCATTGCCAGATCTACGTCCCCATCGATCCCTTGGCCCTCTAGGGGTGGGAAAAAAAAAAAAAAAAAAGCCGTGCGTGCAATCACTGTAAATTTCTGGGTCATGAAATTTTGTGGGCGAGATATTTCGTGGCGGTGCTTACGGCCATCTCTCACCACAATTTAGCACAAGATAACCTCAATCAGAGCAATTAGTGTACCTTGTCTTTCAATAAGCGTTTTTTCAAGCGGCCATATTTATAGCATGATTATGGACAAATTACATCAAAATTTCACCAACCACCATGCTCAAACCAGTTACACGGTATTTACGTCTTTTCTAAATTATATTGCTTGAAATTCAGAACGGATGATAAATATATTAAGGAAATTTTTACTGGTTTAGGTCACAGCAGGCCAGAGTTTCTGTCTTATAATCAAGGACCGTGAGGAGCAAGAGGGGAAGGAAGAGGATGAGAGGGAGATGAGGAGGGGATGCAAGACGAAGGAAGAAGGTCACTGGCCAATATGAGATTATCCAGGGAAGTACCATGCATCAGGCAAATATATACACAAGCTACAGGAGCCCCAAATAATATACTAACTACAAAACCAAAAAATAATCTAAATATTTTCTTTCACCACGACTGAAATACGAGACACGTTTCTATCAAAGTGTGTTATTTGTGTAGCCTTGGCATGCCTTTTTCTCTTTTTGCTTAGCAATAATCGAATATAACTTTGCGAGTACTAGCCTTTTTTAATGATAGGATTTCTCTCTGCTGACTAAAATCGTCTGGAATTCATGTGAACAAGAGACTGTCCAGGCATAACCGCAAAAGGGGGTACAAAAAAAAAAAATCACAAAAAGAAAAACAAGATCGATACAAGTCAATCCTATACGTCGCACTATCAATCGATTCAGTATCATAACGTTACTTCTTACGCCAGACGACATCATGCTGATTTAAGGAGGCAAGCAGTAATTACCCCTTTTATAATCTATTTCTATTGCCTTCAAATTACAGTACATATTCAGCTAACGACAGACCTACCACCACCACCACGGGTCTGGAGAGATCTCGTAGTGATGGGGTTAAAACTACGAGATCTGAAATGTCGGAAGTCTACGAGTAACCTAACAGAAGCCTCTCTCTCTCTCTCTCTCTCTCTCTCTCTCTCTCTCTCTCTCTCTCTCTCTCTCCATATTACCATGATGCCGTCACTCTGACACTTCCTTCCCTTCCCGTTGCCTTCTTCCCCATAGGTACCGTCTCTCTCCCATTAGTACGACACTCTCCTTTAGTTTCCTCACTATCTTCTCCTTATGGTATTTTCCCCTCCGTTGTATTTTTTTCGTTCCTTCTCCACTGTCAACTTTTCAATCTCCCTCCTTTCTTCACTTCCTTACCCCTTCAGTACGACGATGTTTTAAGTACTACCTCCAGACGATTTTATTTATCTTAGGGGGCTTTGAACTAGAGGGGCTTAATATAGTCTTTACCAATATAAAAATCTTCCCCCGGTTTAATAATGTTGTCCGGGGGTTAAAATAAAACAAACAGCGTCGTCGTTCTGAAGTGATTGACCTCTTCACTACGACGACGTATTTTCCATTATATTCTTGCCATCTCCAGTCGATTATGCTCAGCTTGGAGGAGACTTTTCGAACCGGAGGGGTTATATTTAATATCCAGTAACTTCTGACTGAAGTAGGTCTCCCCCACGCCGAGTAAAATGTTCCGGGAGAAGCAAGACTAAAATTTGTATTGTTATCGTATCGGAGGGGTTAATAACGCTCCTCCATATCCTTGTTTCCCGCAAAAAATGAAGAAAAAAAGGTCCCGCTTTTCTCCCAACTCTCTACAATTCTCCATCCAGTATCTGATAACCTTTCCATTCCTTCCCTTTCTCTTTCCCCCCCTCCCCCGACCAAAAAGAAAAAAAAAAAAAGTGCAGGAAAGTTGTCATCATCAGTCACTGCAAATACAATCAGGCAACACTTGGAAAGGTTCAAGCTTATAAACAAATCTTAGCATGATAAATAATGGGTACCTCCTACCTCAAATCAAACTGTCATTCTTCTTTTAACTGTACGTGGCAGTAAATACTGATAAACTTTTTGATATAATTCATTTTGACTCTGCAAGGCATTTGATAAAGTTCTTCATGAGAGGCTGATTAGTATGCATGACACAGAAGAGGATATCTAAAGATGGGTCCAACCGAGGCTAATGGGGAGGAACAGAAGTCTATCTATCTATCTATTGCCAGACGCCTCAATTCCGTTTGGGGTGGCCACAAACAAATCGCCTCCAAGTCGCCCTGTCCCCCGCCATTTCACTGCCCTGCTCCCAACTCACACCCCCCTCTCTCATATACCTCTCCACCCCATCCCTCCATCTCATCCTCGGCCTCCCCCTCCCTCTTCCCCCCTCCACCTCACTCACATACACTCTCTTCGTCAGTCTTTCACCCCCCATCCTCTCCACATGGCCAAACCACCTCAGTGTGTTCCTCATAACGCTTCCTATCACATCCACATCCACACCACAACGCTCCTTTATATCCTCATTCGTCAGCCTGTCTCTCCACGTGACTCCACAGGCTCCTCTTAAATAACTCATTTCCACTGCTCTCACTCTTGACTTGTGTCCTTCCAACAATGTCCAAGCTTCACTTCCGTACGTTAGAGTTGGTATCACAATACTGTCATGTAGTAACTTTTTCACTTCCATGCTCACTTCCCTGTTTCTTATCACTGCTTTCAAGGAACCAGCAACCTTTCTTCCCTGCTGTACCCTTTCAAGCACTTCACCCTCCAAACCTCCATCCTTACTCATCACACTACCCAAATAATTAAACGTACTCACATTTTCCAATTCCTCACCATCTAACCTCGCTGTACATTCACTAACTTCACCTCTCTCAAAGACCATCACTTTACTCTTCCCTACATTCACCTTTAGGTTCCGTTTCTTACACACTCTCTCAAACTCATCCACCAAGCCTTGCAGCTCCCCTTCGTCTTCACTCAACAACACAGTATCATCTGCAAACAACAGTACAGGAGTTTCCAAACACTATCCTCTCTCACCAGGGCCACTCCAACATCCACTACCCTACCTTGTACCTCTTTTATTACCCCATCCATGTACAGATTGAACAACCATGGAGACATGACACATCCCTGTTTCAAACCAACTTTCAAAGAGAAAAATTCACTTAGTTCACCATCCACACGCACTGCAGCCTTCGCACCATCGTACATACTCTTCACAGCATTCAACAACTTCCCATCTACTCCATATATTCTTAACACTTTCCACAATCCTTGTCTATCCACCCTGTCATATGCTTTCTCCAAATCCATGAAAGCCGCATACAACTTCTTTCCCTTCTCTAGAAACTTTTCCACTAAAGATCTAAGAATGAATATCTGATCTACACAACAGAAGTGCCAGTATAAATGGAATGAAGCCAGACTGGGAGTAGTACCAACACCCATTGAAAAATGCAGGATTTAGTTTCTGACTCCTTGATTTTTTTTTTTAAATTATATACGGCATATTAATTATCTAGATCTAGGAACAGGTATCCCACCAACTTACGTCTGCAAGACGGATCTAGGGGTCACAGCAAAGATTTAAAACCTAGACAACACGAAACTAAACAAATAGGGAACTAGGCTGTACATCAAAATGTGTGAGTATATATACTAGATCATTCTGGATACAACAACTTTCTCTTGTTTTTGTGTGGCCACATTCGAAAAACGTAGCACAATTTCGGTGTCAGTACTATCAACTTTCCAAACAAGGAGACTCGCAGTGTTAAAATTACACTTATCGGGAAGGGAGAAAGTCGGGAATATTAAATTGCTAAGAAAACCGAAAAAGGGATCAACTGATAATATTAGAACATATATATATGTTTTAAGGCTAATAGTAATTTCGCTTCACAGAGGGATACACCATGGACCTGGAGTGGAAACAGCAATATGGGCGAGCAAAACACGATTCTAGCGATGTAGTAGTTGCACTCCACTTCCATTAACAGTTCCAAAATTAACTTAAGTACGTTTACAGTAAAAGAAAGTGTCACGTAAAAAAAACGCACGTCTCTATGACACTCAAAACAGAATTTATGACAATTTGTACGCCACATTACAATTCATTTTCTCTTTCAGCCTTTTCCTTTAATAATTATATATCAGTATTTTTAAAGTACTGTGTATCCTTCTCAAATTTTTCACGTTGGTTTCGACTGGGGACACAGCCCTCTCCTTTGCTATCCTCGCCTCATTCTCGTGATGTCTTACCGTTCGACAGTTGCGGAGAAGACACCAACCAACACTGCAGCTATTTTCTTACCGATTCTATTTCCGTGCTTTTCTACCCACTTCTCTCTTTCCTCCGTTCCTCTTCATTCCCTCCTTCTCTCCATCCTGCTTTTCTCCCCACTCCACACATTTCTTCTCTCCTTTCCCTCTCTTCTCCTCTTCCCTCTTCTCTCTCTCCCCTCCCTTCATCTCCACTAGTCCAGACCTCTCTCTTCCCTCCTTGCCTCCCCACTCTTCCCCATCTCTATTCCCTGCTTTCCTCCTCCAAGTATATCCTCATTTAACCATTTACCTCCTCCTATTTGCCTACCCACATTACCACTTATCTCCTCCTCCCTTTCCTACCGACTAATAACATTCCCACCTACTTTTCTTCCTGCTTCTCTTCTCCCTGCTTTCCTTCTCATTCTCCCCTGCTCCTCCTTGCTTTTCCTCCTATTTCTCCTCTCCCATTTTTCCCATTTCTCCCATTCTCCTCCTTGATTTCCATTCTACATCTTCCAATTTTCCTCCCCACACCTTTCCTTTTCCATTTGACTCTTCTTCCTACATCTCTCTTATATGCTCTTCCCCAGTCTGTGTGTGTGTGTGTGTGTGTGTGTGTGTGTGTGTGTGTGTGTGTGTGTGTGTGTGTGTGTGTGTGTGTGTGTGTGTGTGTGTGTGTGTGTGTGTGTGTGTGTGTGTGTGTGTGTGTGTGTGTGTGTGTGTGTGTGTGTGTGTGTGTGCCTGCCTGCCTGCCTGCCTGCCTGTCTGTCTGTCTGTCTGTCTCTGTCTCTCTCTCTCTCTCTCCAGACATCCCCAGGACCCGTGTTTTCGCACCTGGACAGTAATCAGATGGCCAGCTACCGGGCTGGGATAAACCTCTAATTGGTTGGTTCAGGTGGCAGAGGTCACCTGGTGGAGAGAGAGAGAGAGAGAGAGAGAGAGAGAGAGAGAGAGAGAGATGGTGATATTAGTAGTGGCTGATGGTGGTATTTGTGGCAGGTGAGGAGCGGGAAGGGGTAAAAGTGGTGGTAGTGGTGGTGACAGATTGTTGTGATTGCAGTTGGTGATGATGGTAGTTGTGATAAGTGAGGTGCTTTTGTTGTGGAAAATGGTAGTGGTTGTGGTAAGCTAAATGGCAGTGGTGAAGAGACTGGTGGACAGTAGTGGTGAGTGGGACAGTGGTGGTAAATGGTGGTTAATGGTTATGATAGGGTGAGATGATGATGATGATGATGATGATGATGATAATGATGATGATGATCGCTGCTGTGGCATAGATGATGATGGTAGTAAAAGGCAGTGATTGTGCCAGCTGAGATGTAGAAGGCAAGGTAGGTGAGATGTTATTGTTAACTGAGATATTCGTAGTAACAGAAAGACGGAGAAGATCGACCGTAGGAGCTGCCTAGCATGGGCCAACCGGCCTACTGCAGTTATCCTCTCTTCTTATGTTCTTATGTACAAAAGACAGCAAACAGCAAGAAACCTAATAGTCCTTTTGGGGCTGTTAAAGAAGATTACTGACTTGATATCTAATTCTACGCGCTGAAGGTAAGAGACAGCCAAGTAAGAGGGCAAGAAGGTTATGGTTGGTGTGACTGCATTGATATACTGTTTGGCAGGGGGAGGCAAAATCCTGGAATTAAATGGTACTGTGTGAGTGGATGGTCAAATATGGATGAAGGAATGAATACAGGTGGATGCTGTGGCTGAAGCAGGTTAGTGGAGGAGTGTTCGATGTATAATTTGGCTGGGGAACGTAACACTTGATATAAAAACAAGGTAGAGGAGGTAGCAGGTGGTAGTGATGGGAAGATGTGGGTGTTTTTGCAAGAAGGTTATCTGACTGGTAAGAACAGAATATGGTGTGTGTGTGTGTGTGTGTGTGTGTGTGTGTGTGTGTGTGTGTGTGTGTGTGTGTGTGTGTGTGTGTGTGTGTGTGTGTGTGTGTGTGTGTGTGTGTGTGTGTGTGTGTGTGTGTGTGTGTGTGTGTTTCGCGATGGTTGTGGTGGTAAGTATGGTTCATGGGTTGGTATAGGAGTGACCAAGGTGAATGTATATACAAAGAAAAAGGAGTGTCTGCGTCACAGGGGAAGTTAGCAAGGTGTTCGCTGTTTGGGGTTGTTGGCGAAGGATTTACGACTTCGTGTACGCTGTTTCCGACTATGGACACAGGGTAGACAGCCCGTTCCCTAAGACAAACCTCCTAGGCATCAATCACTTCCACATGTCACCATCACCTGATGTGATGTTTTTTTTTTTCTTTTTTAATGACATGCCAGTAAGCCTTGCAAAAAATCAGTGAAGCGTGTTTGATCGAAATGTAAATTTACAAATTGTTCCCTGTCCAAGTACAGGTTCGATCTCGCTTCCTTCCAGTCATCAGCCCACTGCCGTATCCACTCCCCCCCCCTCCAAAGAAGGCTACACTTATCGGTATTAAGATAAGCCAAATAAGCAACAACAGATTACAAATTCAACAGTGTCTAGTAAACTGCACTGGAACAGATATGTAAAAAACAGTCAGAATGGAGAGTATGAAAGACCTTATCGAAAAATATGTAGCTACGTACTAGTGAAATGAAATACAGGTTGTGAGGAGGCAGTGAGGGGTGAAGAGTGAGGTGAGGAAACATGGTAGAGAATAATGCTATCTCCAGACGATTTTATGTATTTTATTTATATATATTTTTTTCAGATGTTGGGGATACAGACTCCGGTAACTCCTTCAACTCGAGAGGCATTTCCTAAGTTTATTACAATCGTCTGGAGGTATCAAGAATAAAGTATACAAAAACCACACTGTACTGGGAAGGCTAATACTTATCTACTTCCTTTTACCTTTTATATAATTATTTGTTTTCTCTAATTTCATCTCCATTATTATCCTTCCCCTTTATTTCATCTCCACTGATCTCCTTTTGCTTCTCATTATCGTGTCATTTTTTCCCCTTCCCTCCCTTCGAACACCGCTTTATCGAATCTTCCTTTCTCCACTACTCCCTCAATCTGTCTCCCTCCCTTCCCATCTTCCCCAATCTCTCTCTCCCCTCCTCCATACCTTCCACTTCATTACTCCCGCTCGGTCCCCTCCCTCCCTGCCTCCCTCCCTCTTTCGTTTCCTCCCTCCTCTCTCCCCCTCCCTAGTTGTAGCTCTCTCTTTTCCTCTCCTTCCTTTCCTCTCCCTTCTCTTCTCTCTGCACATCTCTTCCCTTCTCCCTCTCTCCCTTTCCCGTTCCCTTTATCTCTCCTTCCCGTTTTTAAAACCTTTTCCCATCCTCTCTTCTGCAATCATTTCCTTCCTTCCCCCACTCTCTCCCCTTCCCCAATCATTTACCTTCTTCCCCTTCTCGCTCCCCCCCCCTCTCTCTCTCTCCCTCCCTTTTCCCTTCCACTCTCTCTCTTCCTCCATCTCCCTCTCTCCCCCAACATTTGCCCAAGCTAATGTGTCCATGTCGGTCACAACCCTCTTATTACAATCATCGGCTATTGTGATCCGCGGGCGTGTTCATACGGGGTGTACATGCACGCGCACACACGCGCACACACACACACACACACACACACACACACACACACACACACACACACACACGTCTCCTCTCTACTTACATGCACGGAGAAGTGTGTACGAAGTTTTCCTGGGGACGAACGGAGGGAAAATCTCCTCCTCCTCCTCCTATCTCCTCTTCTCTCCCTTCCTCCTCCATCCAACATGTTTCCTCTTTCTCCTCATCTCTTCTTATCTCTCTTCATTATGTCTTTTCCTTTCCTCCATCCCTACTTCTCTTCCTCTCCCCTTTTTATCCTCCAACATATTTCCTCCTCTCTCCCCCTCCCTCTTCTCTCCCTTTCTCCTCCCTCCAATGTTACCCTTTTCTCTCCACTTCCTCCAAAATTTCACCTCTTCCATTCTCCTTCCTCCATCATATCTCCTCCCTTCTCTCCATCTCCTCCAATGCCTTCTCTCACTCTTAAACCTCTCCAACATGTCTCCCACTTTCCTCCATCTCCTCCAACGTCTTTCCCTCTCCTTTCTTACTTAAATTTCTCCTCCTCCTCCTCCTCCTCCTTCCTCCTGTGATTCCTCTTCAGCATCTCCTGTTCATGCTCTCTCCCTTCTCCCTTTAACATAATTCTATCACAATCAGCGTCTTCTCTTCCCCCTTCCTCTTCCTCCAATATACCTCTTCCATCTCTTCCTCTCTCTCTCCCTTCCTCCTACCACATGTCTCTTTCTCTCTATCCCATCCAGCGTCTCCCTCCCTCCCTCCCTCCCTCCCTCCATCAGGCCAGGAGGGGAGGAGGGAGGGTTAAAGCGGAGTGCACTGTGAGGGGATAATGCGTCTTCCGCTCATATAAGTCTCCGGATTATTAGATATGCATTTTTATACCCTTCCTGCCGAGGGGAGAGAGGAGTGGTGGCAGGGGAGGGGCAGGGTAAGCTGGGGGAGGGGGAGGCAGGGAGAGAGAATTGAGGCAGGGGAAGGGGGGGTATGTGAGGCTGGAAGAGAAAAGGGGCAATGAAAGTAAGGAAGGATGAGGCAGGGGAAGGGAAGGAGAGGGAGGCAGGGGGAGGAAGGGGGTGAGGCGGGGAGAGAACAAAAGTAAGGAAAGGAAGGGGGGATGAGGCAAGAGAAAACTAAGGGAGGGGAAAGGAGAGAGGGAGATGAGTGGGGAGGCAAGGGAGAGGTCTGAAGAAATGGAAGGGAGAGGTGAAGCAATGGAGAGAAGTGGGGCAGGGGAAGCGAGAAAGGTTGCTCAGAGAAGTAAGACAGGAGAAGGGGAGGAGGGAGACAATAGGGGTGAGGCAGGGAGTGAAGGTGGAGGATTTGGAGGCTGGGGAAGAGAGGTGAAGTAAGGGGAGGGAGAGATAAACGTGAAGCAAGAAGAAAGGGCTGAGGCAGGGGAGGAAGGTGAAACAGGGGATGAGGTGAGGACGACAGACAGGAGTGAGGCAGGCAGGCAGCCAGGGATGAGGGGAGGTGAAGGAGGGGAAGGCAGGGTTAGAGAGAGAAAAAACAGACAGGAGGGTGGCACAAACAGGGAGTGAGGCAGGAAGAGTGAGAGGAAGGTAAGGAATGTCAGAGGGAAGGGAGGAAAGGAAAGGAAGGCGAGACAGGGTGGAGGAGGTGAACAAGGGGAGGGAGGGAAGACGGGGGGGGGGGAAGGGGCAGAGTAAGAGGCGAGATGCTGGGGAGGAGGGAAGGGGGAGGGGAGAAGCAGGTGGTAAGGGAGGAGAATGAATGGGAAGAGGTGAGACACGATGAGAAAGGCAAGAGAGGAGGGTGTCGAAGCAGAAGGGGGGGGGGAGGGAGGAAAGAGGGGAGGAGGAAAGAGGGGAGGAGGAAGCTGGAGGAGGAGAGATAAGAGAGTGAGACACGAGGGAGGAGAGGAAAGTTGGTGATGGAGGGAGAATAAGTTGGGATGAAGGACAGGGAATGAGAGGATCAGGGGGAGCATTTTAAGGAGGAGAAGATGGCGGTGAGAGAGAAGGCTGCGTGAGAGGTAGGTGGATTCGGGAAAGGGTTTAGTAAGAAAGGTGAAGATGAAGGCAGAAGAGGAGAGAAGAGGAGGGAGGAAGAAGAAGAGAGACAGAGGAGGTTGCATGGGATGTAGGAGGTGGCCTGGGATGGATTCGGGAAGAGAGCTGGCGGTGAGGGAAGATGAGGAAGAAGAAAGGGAAGAACTGAGGAGAAAGAGAAGGAAGAGAAGAGAGAAGGGGAGAAGGTGAGTTAGGAGAAAAAATAAGGGTGAGAGACAAATAGTGAGAATGGAAAGAAGGGAAGAGAACGGAGAAAAGAGGTGAATGTGAGAGGAAGAGAGAAAAGGGGAGAGGAGAAGAAAGGGGGAAAATGAGAAAGAAGAAAGGGATGACAAGAAGGGAGAAGTGGAGATGAAAGGGGGGAAGAAGAAGAAGAGAAATAAGAGGAGAATGAGAGAGGAAGGGGGAGAAGCTATAAGGCGGCCAGGAAGGGTACGCGAAACTAGACGCAAAGTAAATCTATAATCTAAAGCTGTTAAAAAAAAAAAAAAAGGCAATCTACCATTTACTCCTAACTATACAGGTATAATATTTACCTCAAGTGGAGCAATTTTTAACTTGTCCTTAATGCTAACAGACGATCTGATTCCAGTTAGAATGAACTTTAGTAGCCAAGGGAACTGACAGGGGCTATAATTATGTACTTAACCCCGGAAGTTGGAAGTCTTTCCTATGCTAATGAAAATCGTTCGAAGCAACCTAACAAAGAATAAAAAAAAAAAAAGTGCAATCCTCGGGCTGAATGGGTGAAACTGAGTGTGGGAGAGCAAAAATCTTACCAATATGAAGGAAAGATGACAAAGCTTGGTAGTGGTGAAGAGTCTTGAGAAACTGAGATAAGAAAATAAGCAGTGGAGGTGAGGAGGTACAGCTGCCGTCAATATCCCTCCACATTCCAGTCGAACTACTATGAAACTCCAATATAATTTTCTGCAAAGCTTGATGGGTTCCAAAGATAGCTTCACCGGGTCTCGAAAATTAGCGCTCACTGTCTCCTAATTTATCGTAGGGAAGTGATTGATATTTATGTCCGCAACTGTATAGGGCGAAGAGGATAGGAACCATATGCTTGTGGGTTTAGGTGACTTTCCAACACCTCTTCTAGTTATGCCTGTCTCTCTCTCTCTCTCTACTCATTCATTCATCCATGCATCCATCCCATTCTCTCTCTCTCTCTCTCTCTCTCTCCATCCACTCATTCATCCATCCATCCATCCATCCAACCACCTATCCATCCACACATTCATTTATCTGTCATATATCTATCTATATCATGACGCCTCAATCCTGGAAGAGGTGGCCATAAACAGATCGCCTCCACGTCACTCTGACCTTTGCCATCAGACTGCCCTCTCTCCAACTCTCACCTCCCTCACTTATTTACCTGGTTCCTCTCCACCCCATCCCTACATCTCATCACCTTAATCAGTTTATATTTACAAACGTCTCTTCGGTATTTTCCTGTATTTGAATTATGCAAACTACGGTATGTCGATATTAAAATTCAGGCTCCTATGACTCACTTTTTTGTATGTGAATCATGCAAACTATATAGATATTAAAATTCGGGTTCCTATGACTCACTTTTTTTGGTACGTGAATCATGCAAACTATGTAGGTATTAAAATTCAGGCTCCTGTGACTCACTTTTCTTTTGTACGTGAATCATGCAAACTACATAGATATTAAAACTCAGGCTCCTATGACTCACTCTCAGCTTCATGAAATCGTCTGAGGTTGGCTGTCAAGGAACGGCCTAACAAAGACGTCGCGACCGTGAGATGGTTAATCAGCGACCGGTACATCATCCGTTAAAATATTCAGGTGTGATATGCAAAATAAATCGTCAGTGGGAAGGTGTTCGGGAGCCTTCTAGGGCCACGAGAATACGGCTCCAAGACAGAACCAGATGAACATGAAGGAGAGAGGAAGAGTGTTAATAAAAACGAGAAATGATGAGTCAAAATATATATTTAAATAGTAATATGAACTTAGGAAAGAAAATATGGACCGAAGAGCAGAAGAAAATGAGAGGAGATGCAAAGAGGTAAATAACAAATAAATAATAAAATAAATACGGCAAATAAAAACTAAGGAGAATGGGGGGGGGAACATATAACGAGAAAATGGAACATAAAAGAAGAATGGAGGTCAAAACCAAGCTGAAAGTAACGAAGGAGAGTATGAAGGCAAAGAGAATGTGAAGGGAGAGGAACACAGATGGAAGCTTACGTGAAGGAGAGGAGAAGGAGGTGGAGAGAATGTGGAAAAACAAGTGGAGGAAGGAAACAAGTGCAGGAAGGAAGATGAGATGAGAAAATGGGTATGAAAGGAAAAAAGAATATGTGAGAAGAAGAATGTGAACAAGAGGTAAGAGCGAAGACACAGAAGAATGTGAAGCCAAGGAGTACGGCGTGGAGGCACGAGGTAAGTGGAGAGAGAAGGAAAGTGGAGAAGAAAAGAGGAGGAGGAGGAGGAAGGAAAGAGGTGAGGCTCGCTAAAGTGGCTCGGAGGGAGGAAGGAGAAGGAAAAAATATATGAGGAAATTTACAGTTTTTCTTGGAGCCAGGTCAGTGGCTGGGAGGAGGAGAAGGAGGAGGAGGAGGCGAAGAATTGGGCTGGGAGGAGGAGGAGGAGGAGGAGAATTGGATAGAAGGCAAAGAGATGAAGAGAATAACAGGATGAGAAGGTAAAGTAAGTGATGAAATAAATGGGAGAAATGGGAAAGGTGAAGGCGACTAAGGAGAAGCTGAGACAGAAAATAATGTACAAAGAATATCTGTGAGACAAAAAGAATGAAAGAGGGAGATAAATAATGAAAAGAAAATAGGATTAAAGGAGGAGGAGGAGGAGGAGGAGGAGGAGAAAATGTGTAATTAAAGGCAAAAGAGATATGAAAGAAGAAAAAAATGAGTGGATAAACAATCAATAGCGGTACAGGAAGAGACAGAAGAAGCAGAAGAAAGAAGATAAAACGTAAAAATTGAAGACAGCCAGAAACAAATGTGCTAATACTATAATAATTTTAACTGGCCTAAATGGAAAAGGAATGACAGACTGTCTATATAAGTCTTTGAGACTGGGACAGTTCGAAAGATGAGAGGATGCCTGAGAATAATGTGGAACGATAAGGTATGTGGAGCATTTGAGAAAGTTAACCTTAGTTAACACATCAGCTGTGTGTCACAGGGAGGTCACTGCAGGAGTACTTGGTACTGGGAGGATACACTTCCTAAGAGTATATTTTAGGCTGTCACAGTTGCATTTGGTGTGCACATACAGTACAGTAAGGATATGGTTCACGCATTGCTACAGAACTTCTGTATGGTACGTGTTCAAATACTAAACTGCGAAATACCAGTAAAGCATTACATATTCCCCCTTCATTAGTAACATTCTGATAATACCCGCTACATGAAGTGACGAGATCAATGTGTTACACCCACTCATCAGTGTAGAAGAATCTTCTGTAGTTAGTGAATTAATCGTTTTGAAAATTGTCAAACACTCATCCTCAATATAGGACGGAACTGGTCATTTTCAGAGTTTAATAAAGAAGGGAACCCCGGGGTAGGGACCTATGAGCTTCGCGACTACGAGCCGACAGGTGGACGACAGTATGCCTAGCACCCTTCCAGCAGAATCCCTCGCACAGGAAATCTGGGAGCCAATGGGTTACACACTGGCAAATCCACCAGTTAGTTTAACCCATAAGTGCCCAGTGTCCTCAATATAGGACAGAACTGAGCATTTTCAGAGTTTAATAAAGAAGGGAACCCCGGGGTAGGGACCTATGAGCTTCGCGACTACGAGCCGACAGGTGGACGACGGTATGCCTAGCACCCTTCCAGCAGAATCCCTCGCACAGGAATTCTGGGAGCCAATGGGTTACACACTGGCAAATCCACCAGTTAGTTTAACCCATTAGTGCCCAGTGTCCTCAATATAGGACAGAACTGAGCATTTTCAGAGTTTAATAAAGAAGGGAACCCTGGGGTAGGGACCTATGAGCTTCGCAACTACATGCTGACGGGTGGAGGGCAGTACGCCTAGCATCCTTCCCAGCAAAATCCCTCGCACAGGAAATCTGGGAGCCAATGGGTAAAGTAGGTTCCATGAAACCTTTCTAATGGCTACAAACTGGTAAGAGTAAGTTGGTTTATGTTACAATGTTTAACTCTGCTTTACTGTGGTGTACTGGTAAGCCCACATATGGTTCACTTATTTTTGTGTGTGGGAGACATACACATCCTAATCTTTTATGTCTGTGGTACCAGTAAGTTTTTTTAAGGCAGTTATTTACATTTAACAATCATATATCCACCCTTAAACAATTTATTCTATGTCTTATGTTAAGATTTGCCCCCTGAATATAGCTTCGATAAAGTCTGTCATCAAAAGACCTTTAATCTCTTTTTCAGTAAGTTCATTGACAAGGAACATCTGTTGTTTAACAAACCTTATAAAGAAAAGAAAAAAATGAGGATGCCTACATTTTTAACATACTTAATGCACACCCTAACATCCAAAGGCATTAGTGATTTAAATGTCAGTGAGTGTTAACTGGTCCTTCCCCATACCATATGCATCAGTGGTTTGGGGGAAGATTCATACACACCTCCTTTCAACCCCTTCCTCTAAAAAACTTCATGGATATTTTAATGTGCTTCATATGTAATGAATATACTTCCTATATACATTAATACTATACACTGCCTCCTAAGGATTCTCACAGTTTAGAAATAATCCAAAATGAAAACAATACTGGGAAGTCTGTGTACCACACTAAACAGTACTCTTACCCTACTGGAGAAAAAAGTATGTGAAGTTTTGGAACAACATTTTACATCACAACTTTTAAAATTTTACAATCCAGTCTAGAATAGGGAAACAAAACAAGTACCAGTACAGTAATCAAGGTGAGGATACAACAACTGATGGCAATGCTATGGCATTCCAACCATATGTAACTGAAAAGGATTAAAAAAAGAAAAAAAAAAAAAAAAATCCCATGCTCTAAACTGCAACTCCACCTTTCAGGGAAGATAAACTAACCTATGACATTGTGGCACCCAGATCTGTTTTGTCATTTGGAAGGGCTACTGACTTGAGCACTATACTGTTAAATAAACACCCAGGGATGCTGTCAATGTCTTGGTGATACAAAGTCAACACGTCTCAAACAGCCCAACACCTCCATCAACAGCAACCAAGGGAGGAACAACAGCAAAGAACCAGAAAAGTGTGAGGCAACCATCTGAAACCCATGAACCCGCACCTCTGCATTTCCAGAGTATTGCACTACCCGGTAGCTAATCCATTTGGGTACATTTGTTGAATTGGACACAGGTGCTCCGATATGTACCGGTACATATTCAGATGCAGTTGTTAAAAAATTCTCCACTAAAACTACAGTATTTAACCCGTGGCGTCCCGTCGACGTGAATTAACGTCCACATGTTTTGTCACTGCCAATCCTGTCGACGTACATAAACGCGAATCAATTGCAAGGTCCCTAATTTGCACAATTTTCAATTTTCGCGAGTGATTTTTGGTACGTATACACGGGACACCTTCCTCTACAAGATGCCAGGCAGGGACAATGCCTTACCCAGCATGACCTCCTCCCCCCCTGCATGCCATTGTCTCAGCAATTCACCTGTTATAAGTGACCTGGCCAGTAAAGCCATGTCATGCCACGGTACGAAATTCAGGGCCACAGTGATTCCCCAATCGAAGACAATGTGGAGGACTAACTTTACATAGCATTAGAGGAAGAAACAGTCAGAAATGGTGATCAGGTAATGTGGCAAAAAAAGGTCAGGTATGGTGATGAGTTAGTGAGTGAAACAATGCTTATAATGCCTATATTACTGGTTGAAAACCAATATACTCTCGTACTACATATAAATTCGTACCAAGTAAATAAATAAATACCGTTTATGAGTGGTGTGAAATAGTTACTGTACCCTCCCATAGAACTCGTTTTCTTTGGTGCCAGCCTGTTAGAAAACCCAGTAAGGTAAGGAGGTACTGGTACCTGGATCGAGTATTTTAAACCTCAGGTGAGCGATTTCTCTATGAATTTTCGATGTTTCTCACCAAAAGCGGAGGTTTGAGCCAAAACAAAATGTTTCCAAAAATGGTCGGGATTGGGGGGAGTCAGTGGTGGAAAAGTGGTTGGGATGGGGCGGGTTAAGAATTCTAGAATTAGAAGGCATTGCATGTGGTATGGAGTGTCATCAGCTACTTAAAAATAAGTGGACACACTAACTTTGTACCCATATGTCTTAAAAACCTAATGAAATAATTCATTCTACTTCATTCATGGTAATATATAACCTGCCCATACAAAGATCTATTACAGAACAGCCTAGGTCCTTCAGTGACTTTAAAGTGATAAGTGAAACAATTTTTTTTTGTCCCATTACGGGAAATTACCCTATACCATAGCAATGCCTATATCTTCTGCCTTGCGTTTTGGAAAAGCTACTGTTCTTCAGCTCCATTAGCTTACATATAAGTCTACTTTCAAAAAATTTGGACATGGTAGGTGTAGTAAGGCATGATACCACAGTACCAGTAACCCAATGATAATATTGGGAATTCCATTGAGGAAAGAAAAGCAGGTTGGTAATGGCATTTAGCTCTAACATACTGTCTTCTCAGTATGAAGATATAATGCCTAATAAAAGAACATTTAAAGCTAAGAATAGCAATACAGATGGGAACAAAAAGTCAGGAGTCAGTACAGAAATTTGATACCTGGTAATAATTTTCTAACAGCACGAATATTGCAAACCCTAACAATCAATTCAACTGACTACTTATGGTTAATATCAATTGAATACAGCAATAGAGATTACAAGTAACATCCACATTCTTGTTCAAATCAATAATATTCAATAATGGAAATTTCAGAACAAGAGATAATTTTCAAATTATGTTCTATACAGCTCATGAATTGACAACTAAGTGATACTAGTACCAGTACTACAAAGCACAAAGATTACAAAAATTAATACTAATACAGTGGATTTATTAGTAATCAAGTAATAACCAATGGAGGAGCAACTGATTTTTAGTAAAGAAACAAACAAACTACTAGACTAAATGTGACATTAGAAACTGTTTTCCCAAGCAAACAGGGGTGATGACTGAGGACAAAAAATGGCCACTGTCACCTATGGAACATTTTCATAAAGGTATACAAAATTCGGACAAGCAAACCATAAGTTACTGGAAAATATTATTCCATGAAACTGTATGAAACAAGTGTGCTGAATATGATAAAATATAACGCAGAAAACACTCCTGGTGACTCTAAAGTGTTGCCTACAGAGGTACAATCTGGGAGTACAGTACCTAGGTGCAGAATGCTAAACAATATCAGATGGTCGTTTTCATTTTAATTCAGTAACCATACGATTTTATTCAGGCTGAAATCTCTTGTACTGAATGGGTTAATGGTGGGTTATATCTAACTTCTCCAATCTTGTCGCCTTAACTGAATAAAAACATCAGGATACGGCACAGATTAAACGTAGGGTACTCAGTGAAGGTTAAATACCGGTAAATAAATAAAATGCACTGCTCGAAAAAATGTAATTAAACAACAAATAAATGCACTGCTCGAAATAATGTAAATCAGAAAACAAAATCTGGTGATGACCATAAAGAAGGCCGGTTATGGGAAGTGTAGGCAAGAGGAAGGGAAGGCAGAGTGCTTGTTGTTATGTTTCCACTTCATTGTACGAGTTAAATCCTCAAAATCAGAGAACGTTTTCGATCACTCTCACTAGCTCCTATGCATGTAAAGATCACGCCGGTGTGATTATCCTTGGCAGCTATTTGGGAGTTAAATCACGAGAGGTGGCCATGAAGTGTGGCATTTAAAAAGACATTTAACCAGCTGTGTCCATGCCCACAGGTTCGGGCATTTAAACCTGGCTCTTTAACACAAACTTATCTGTTTTACTTACCTCTATCATCAGGCACTTTCCCTGCCTGGTTATATTTCTTCGTGTCACTTTAAATTTTCACTTAATTACGTCGTTGAGCTAGAAAATTACAGCAGGTAAGGTGAAATAACACATCAACCAAGTAAACACCAGAGGGAACGCGATGTCGCTACTACGCATGCGCCGGGGGGGGGGGGGAAATTCCTTTAAGATTCAAAAACGCGTGAAATTTTACAGCCAACCCACTTTCTCACTGATTTTCACAGAATATTTTAGGATAATTTTATTATCTTATTAAGATTTGCAATATCGTTATTTTCCTCGTATTACTGGTATATAAAGGCTGTTATCACTAAGGCTTCTACGACTCGTTCTGAGTGCTTTAATTTCCCCATAACATTTCATAAGTCTCTCAGATTACAGCAATGAATAAAGATTAAGAGTACACACACAAAAAAAAAAAAACACATTTTCTAATTTAAAAGTAGTTTGTCGTTTTTTTAAGGGCGGAGGACATTATAACCATTTTACATGAATGTGGCAATCTGTCTCCACAGCTTAAACAGGCTATGATATGGAGAAATGGATTGTTTCACCGTATTTCTGAGGCTACTGATCTTAATATGCAGTTACTGTGCCTATCGACATATCTGTGGATCAGGGGTGCACAAGGAAAGTAATATGATGACAAAAAATTACGAGTGCAATAATAAACGTAAAAAATAAAACCTCACTTACCTCTCTCAACACTCTCCCTCCTCACACACAAACTTCTTGACTTGCCTAATGGCTCTGACAGGATACCAAGTACTTTGAATTATTGTTCCTCCTTTTTAGTTACACATTGCTGCAGTTACTACGTATGTGGTGACTATTATCTGATGGCAGAATTAGACTGAAATACTGATAATTTACAACATATTGGAGATGTTTGATGTTGGTAAAACTGGTTTAAATTTTGTAAACTGGCGGTTGTAACAACAGATTAACACTAGAATATGATGCTAGCCATGAAGAATTGTTAGGGAATGGATGCAGTGCTGTAACACTGTCTTTCTCTACCACTCACTTACAGGAAATAAGTTGCAAAATGACGAAAATTTAATCTGGGCCAAATTACGAGAGTATATATAGTGCAAATCATCAACAAGTCAACATAGCACCGAAACCATCACCGAAACCACCACCACCACCACCACCTCTACTAACATCACTACCAGCACCACACCAAACGCAGACTATCAGCACTGCCACTTCCACCAGCAACACATCATCAGTACCATTGCTAACACTTAGACCTGAACCAACACATCAACACCAACACCACCACCATTACCACCACCAACACCATTACACTGCCATCACACCAACACCACCATCACCATCACCGACATCAATACATCAGCACCACCATCAACACCACCTACATCACTATCACCATTACACCATCATCGCCACACCAACACAACACCACAACCACTGCCAACAACACCCTCAAACATCAAAATTACCACCAAAACACACACACACACACACACACACACACACACACACTTGTGTCTGAACCAATCGCACTGACAAATGATAATCAGGTGTTGACTGATGACATTTCCACACCGTCACCTGCTCTTAATTATAGCAAAACGTCCCTTAATTACCAATATAATGGGCGCTACATCGGGCCTAGGGTGACGATAGTGAAGGTGGGGGACATACTGATGAGAGAGAAGGTTGGTAATGAGATGGAGTATATAGAAAAGAAAGGAGCAGAGAAAGTAATAAAATAGTAGAGAGAGAGAGAGAGACCCTGTAACAGAGAAACACTGAGATAAGTGAGATATATGAGAGGGGAAGAGATGCGAGAGGAATGTAAAATATGGAAGAGGAAGGAAGGCGAGAGAGAAGTGATATGGGAGTTAAAGGTGATGAGGGAGAAATGAGAAGAAAGAAGGAAGCTATACTGGAAAGAAATATTGACTACTATACATTAACAAGTTATTCGATCACGTTAATTATCACATACATGTATCTATCTATATGCTGGTAATGCACATATAACCGTACTTTATTTCTCATCCTGATATACATATGAAAACGTTCAGCATACAAACCATTTCCCCATTCTATATATATGCTGTACACCAGGGTCAGCAAAGTCGCTACCTATTGCCAAACTTTGATGTTCGCAGGCAAGGGACATGAAATAATGATTGGTGATGGAAGAGAAAATGAAGAAGGGCGAGTAGACAGTAAGGAGAAAGGTTAGAAGCAATTTGGTGATGGCAGAGAAAATGGTGGAGGAAGCGTGGACAGCAAAGGTGAAAGGTTAGAGGAAATTTGGTGATGGGGTAAAGAATGACAAAGGACAAACAGACAATAAAGAAGAAAGGTTAGAGGAAAGGTGATAGAAGTGAAAATGATGGAAGAAGAGCACACGGTAAAGGGGTATGGTGAAAAGAAAATTTGGTGATGGGAGGGAAAATGATGGAAGTATATAGACAGTATGGTTATGGGAGGGAAAATGAGGGAGGAAGGGTAGACGATTGAGCAAGGGACATGACGAGAAAGGTGGATCTTGATGAGAAGGAAATCATGATGGATAGGGCTAATAGTTGCTGTCTGTGTTTCTGTTGTTCTGGCCTCAAGCTTATCTAAACGTGCACCCGGCCGACTGCAAGCGGTAGTTGGCTTTCTATTGCACTCAACCATCCTCTTTTCGTGGAATGGGGAAGAAGTTGAGGGACGTTCGCATGCCATATAGAGGGAGGCGCCTTGTTATATCAGTGCCACCACATGTAGGCGTCTTCTTCAGTACATAGGCTGATAGTGAGAGAGATATGATGGGAGACGCTGATGAGGTAATATAAGTGAGCAGGAGGGGTAATAATGGGGGGGGTAATGATGGGGTGTATAATGAGGGGGTGAGAAAGATCGCCCAAATGAGAAAGGGGTGACGTGATGACTGTGAGATGACGGTGAAAGATAAGTGATGATATAATTAACCCTTTCAGTACGGTGACGTCCTTCTATAATATTCTTGCCCTAACCCTTTCAGTACGGTGACGACTTTTTATAATATTCTTGCTATCTCCAGACGATTTTATTAGACTCAGAACAGACTTTTAATGTGGAGGGGTTAAATATAGCCTAAATTAGCTCCTTCAGTGTTACAGGTCTTTCTTAAGCCTTTCAATCCGATTACCTATTTTTTCTATTTCATTTCCACTACCTCCAGACGGTTTCATTCAGCCTCGGACAGACTTTTCGAACTGGAGGAGCTGGGTGTTATTTTTATTTATTTATTTATGGAAGGTGGTGGCGACCATCATCCACTCACTTGATGTAGTGCTGCCTACTTCTTCCTTAGCCTTTATCATTCTTTTTCTGTGCCTGCCCTCCTGTCTTCCTATTTCTCCCATCTTTTCTGTCACTACTTACTGCTTTTCTTTCCGTTACAGGTGGCTTTACATTGAGTGACAAGCCAAATGGTTTCCTGTAAGCCAAGAAACCATTTACAACGCTGGGTAGTAACCATATAACCAAACCATACGTGCTCCCTATGTGTCAAGTGGGTTGGTGGAGGGTTAGTGTCCCTCCCTGTAAAACAAATAACTCAGAGTCAAATGGCCACCCCGTACGGGATTATGGCGTCTGGCAATAGATAGATAGATAGATTTATCTTTTTTGAGTTTTACGCCGCGTCACCCTTTCTCGATAAGGGCTAAGGCGTTGCCCCTGTGTAGAGCACTTAGGTTTGGAGCGTATAGCAGTTTATGACCGGATGTCTTTCTTGATGTCTACCAAAAACCCTTGGGTGGACTCAAACCTCCCACCCTTTGGCCAGAGTGGGAGCTCTAACCCACTGAGCCACTACTAAGGTCGTTCTTAAGTCTCTCTCTCTCTCTCTCTCTCTCTCTCTCTCTCTCTCTCTCTCTCATAACAGGCTGTAATGCAGAAAAATTAAAAGAGAATAGTTTGTTAATTTTTTCCCTTCCCTCTCTCTCTCTCTCTCTCTCTCTCTCTCTGCCTTTCCCACACCTAATTAACCCACCTGTAAGATTACTCGTGATTTAGTGAGGATAAAAAATACAGAGTCAACAAACCCCCTTCACCGGCAAATATTTATATAACTTCGATTCAGCTCTTTTACGGGGACATATTCTCCCTCCCCCTCTCTCTCTCTCTCTCTCTCTCTCTCTCTCTCTCTCGTGTGTGTGTGTGTGTGTGTGTGTGTGTGTGTGTGTGTGTGTGTTTTACTTCTGTTGCCATGACTGTCATATTATCTGCGTCTGTTTTATTTTGTGCTCCATATAGGGTATAGAAGTAAACATAGACAAAATGTGTGTGTGTGTGTGTGTGTGTGTGTGTGTGTGTGTGTGTGTGTGTGTGTGTGTGTGTGTGTGTGTGTGTGTGTGTGTGTGTGTGTGTGTGTGTGTGTGTGTGTGTGTGTGTGTGTGTGTGTGTGTTTCAGAAGGTGGCAATGGGTATGTTTGGCCTGGTGACGTCCCCACACCTGCACCACACCTGCCTTCTCCTCCTATCTCTCCCTCACCTCCCCTTCTTGCCCTTTCACCTCCTGTTTACCCTCCATTCACATCCGCTCTCCATGTTTACTTATCAATTTTCTCTCTAGAGGCTGCCGTCAATAGGGTCCTCTAAATTTCGTGGTTCATTTCTTTTACCAGTAGTATAAATCAGGGCTGAAAATAATATTCAGTCCAAGTCTCAAAATTTTATACGATTGGTTAACAGTTCAAGGTCCACGCACTTGTGATGAGGCGTCCTGCTGTAAGGCTTGCTTGTGATACCTGGCTGCATTTTTTTTTTTTTCAGTTTATTTATGGTCTTCTTGTCTGTACACCTGCCATTTCTTACATTCTCAGTACACTTAATAAATTGTCATAATCAGTGGCTTTACTTAACCACAACTTTATATGTTAGAGAAAGCCTGGTATTACAATAATGGTCAGTATACAGAGGGGAAAAAAGCTATGAACAGTTCGATGCATAACCAAAAAATAATTCTAATCAGTTCCCTACAAACAGCATATTCCCCATGAGACCTAGCTTTAATTAGACATAAGCTTTACATTTAATTGTTTCTAGAGCAAAATTTTTTCTTACCTATCAGACTAACTCCTAGCAAACAAAAGGACCGTCGCCACGATCCTCTTGCACACCGACGCAGCCTATGCCGTAATATCGACATTTTTTACTGCGAGGATAAAAAGTTTCTGAAAACAGGCAACAGGCAGGCTTGAGCCGGAGGAAAACTCTCCACCTTATTTTCTTTTTCCGAGGGATGAACTTCTACTATTTGCTGGCAAAAGTGAAATGCTTTATGGTTTCATTCTCAAAGCACATCATCCCACATTCAGCTTGGAAACATTATTGTAAAAATAAAAGCACTGAAAATGAACAATTTGTGATACAGCACATTCAAATCTTGTACTGTCAAATTGTCTGAATGAAGAGAAAGCGCGGGAAGAAAACTAGGCCTATAAAAGGAAAAAAAAAAATGTGTTCTGAGATTCGAATAATTCATTAATAGAAATTCGTAGTCATCGTTTATTTCCTACTGTACATAAAATTTCAACCTAACATAATTTTGCAAGTTCATGGCGTAGGGAGATCTAAGACAATACTTTCTGATTTCTTCGTGCATAAGAATCAAAGGACAAAGGAAACCTCAGATAAAATTCCTTCTGTTTCAATGCAGTAGGAGGTACGAGGCAGCTTGCAAGACTAGTGCTCGTCTGGTACATAACCCTACGCCAGTGTAAGGAGAACGTGTTTCCAGGCCTCAGCTCAGCTACTCTTGGTCACGCTTTATGATGCACAGAATATTCATAGGTAGCATTAACCCCTCCCCCCCCGAATATCTCCACGGAAATGCGTCATATGTAGATTTTCGTAACCAGTTAACCATAAAGATATAAAATAATGCACATTAAAGAATTACACGAAATGGACTGCTCCTCTTGCTAGCTTTTGCAGTTGACAGTTTACAGGTGATGTGAATAAGATTATAATTAATACTCGGGTAAAGTGAGTGAAATTAAAGGTGACGTTCGATGGTGTGACTATGATTATAAATAACGTTATACTGGAGGTAGCTGGCACGGCTGTCATAACGTGGGTGTCATTACCTGGTGTGGTGAGTGTCATTACCTGGTGTAGTGGGTGTCATTACCTGGTGTGATGGGTGTCATTACCTGGTGTAGTGGGTGTCAATACCTGGTGTGGTGAGTGTCAGTACCTGGTGTGGAGGATGTCATTACCTGGTGTGGTGAGTGTCAGTACCTGGTGTGGTGAGTGTCAGTACCTGGTATGGAGGGTGTCAATACCTGGTGTGGAGAGTGTCAATGTTTGGTGTGGTGGGTGTCATTACCTGGTGTGGTGGGTGTCAATGCTTGGTGTGGTGGGTGTCATTACTCATATTGACACATCAGTGGCTCTCACCTCATGTTGACACACACTTCAGCTTGCACCCACACTGGTACACACACACACACACACACACACACACACACACACACACACACACACACACACACACACACACACACAAATGCTTATTTCCTCATACTCAATACACACTCACACGGGCACACACACTCTTACTGCCTCAATGAAACAGACTCAGTTGTGCTCTAGCTTGTTCACGATAAAAGCCTTTCTGTCATAAACTCAAGAAAAGAAATACACTAATAGCATTCTAACACACTCTTCATAAACTCAAATACACTCTTCCGATGTCTGTTAACTCATTCAGAGCTAATTCGGTTGACAACACTTCCCCACTCAACTCACACTTGCCAACTTCCTGAAATAAATGACTACAGCACTCACGGAAATAAAGCACAACTGCAGACCATTCAAACTACCTAATTACGCTAACTTACACTCACGCTTCTTCACATTCACGATAAATAACACACTAGCAAAACTCACTAACATATTCAAACTCATGCTAAATAAAACACTAACAACACAAACACGAACTTCCCCATCACGCTAACTCTCACTCACGCTTCTTCACACGCACGATAAATAACGCTACCAAAACACTAACACATTCACATTCAAGCTAAATAAAAAAGTAATTCCACACTAACCCATTCACAAACTACCTCATTACGCTTACTCACACTAAAGCTAACCTACACACTTAAACGGAAACGCTGCAATAAATACGAAAGCAATCACTGACTTTATTTTTCTTTCTATTAACTCACTTTGGTCTTTTTACTCTCATTACCTTTCTTTACTTCTGTCTGCCTCTACAAGCCTCTCTCTCATCTTGTGTTTTTCTGTTCCCCTTTCTCTTTCCTCGTTTTTTCCTTTTTCCCCTATTGTGTTCTTTTCCCACCCTCTTCCTTTTCTTTCCACTCTTCCCTTTTTCCTCTTCACTTCCTCATTGTTTCTGTTATGTATTCTCTCCTATTCTTCTACATCTCCTCTCCCCTTTCATTTTATTTTCGGTATTCTTTCCTGTATTTTTGGTGTATCTCTTCTCTCTTGCATCTGTTTTCTCCATTTCCTTTTCTCTTCCACTCTTTCTCTTATTATGATTCTTCTTCCTCACTTCTTCCCTCCTCTTCTCTAGTCTTTTTTTTTCTCTTTCTCTCCATTTTTCTTAACTCTCACTTCATTACACACTTCTCTGCCTTTTCACAGTTAATTTCTTTCCTTTCTTTTCATTATATTCTTCCATTATCACTCTCTCTCTCTTCTCACCCTTGTACTCTCTTAATGCCCTCTTTCCATTTTCTTACTCCTTCCTTCTATCCACGTATCTTGTCTTTATTTCCATTCCAGTTTCCACCCTTTCTTGGACCTCTCCATTTATTCATCTTCCATCGTCTTGATAAACTCTCTTCTCTACTCTTTTGCATTTATCCAACTCTTCTTTCTTTCGCTCCTTTCTCTGGCCTTTCCTCCCCTCCTGCTTTTCCCTTTTTCCTCCTCTCCTGTTCCTCTCTTTCCTCCTCACCTATTTTCTCTCCTCTCCCACTTCTTCCTTCAGTTCTTCCTTCCTTCCATCCTGTCTCACATTTATTCAACTCCTCTTCCTTCTTCCATTCCTTTCATTCGGTTTCTCTTTTTCTTATTCTTCGTATTCCTCATCTCCTGTTTCCTCTCCTCCCTCTCTTCTTCCATCAGTTCATTTTCCTTACTTTTCTCATTCATTTCTTCCTCTTCTCCTCTCTTTCTCCTTTCCCTACTAACTTCCTTTCCCGTCTTCCCGCCTTCTTCTCTTCTTCCTCCCTTCGTCCCTCTCTCTTCTCTTCACTCTTACGTTCTCTTTCATTCTTCCCTCCTCTTCTCCTCTCTTTCCCTCCACTATCCTTGCTCTATATCCTCTTTCATCCTTCCATCTTCTCTTTCTTCTTTTCCCCTTCTTGCTTCCCTTCTCCTCCTCCTTCTCCTCCTCCTCCACTTCCTCCTCCTCCTCCTCCTCTTCTTCCTTCCTCCCCTCTCTCCACCCGACAACAACATATTCCCAATTCACGAAGGTTCAAAATACAATCAGGAGGCGAAGGAAAAATCTCTTAGACTGCTCTGGGCCAAAGACGAGGGGAGGAGAGAAGAGAGGAGGAGAGGATGGAGGGAAGGAGGAGAGGTGGGAGGGAAGGAGGAGAGGAGGGAGGGAGACAAGAGTGGGGAGAGGGAAGGAGGAGGGAGAGGACGGGATGGAGGAGAGGTGGGAGGGAAGGAGGAGAGGAAGGAAGGAGACGGGGAAGAAAGGAGGAGAGGGAGAGGGAAGGAAGAAAGGAGGGAGGGAAGGAGGAGATGGGGAGGGAAGGTAGAGATGGGGAGGGAAGGAGGAGTGAGAGGGACGGAGGAGGGGCGGAGAGGGACGGAGGAGAGAGGGAAAAAGATAGGAAAACTGAAGGAAGGGTCAGGCAGGAAACTGACATATACAGATTATTTCCACACACAAACATAGCCAATATAACACTTAAAAACGTTCATATGATTCACTTCCTACTGGCACTCCTTCCCGATTCGTACTTCACCAGCATTGGGAAGGGTTAATTCTGGCAATCACTCTCCCTCCAAGGAAAACGTCCGGTTCTACAGTGGACCTAATATTGACGATATAAATAAGCATACAGACACAGAATGCCACTTAATTTTTCTTGCCACAGAGAAACATTCCATTGTCTAAGGATTAATCTTTTTGACCCATCTTCCATTCTTTCCTTGCATCTCTGTATATACCTGATTTTTTTTCTCTCTTTTTCCTTTCATTCTATTCTCTCCCCTTTTCATCATCTCCCCTTCTATTCTTTCCTATTACCTTCGTTCCTTCCCCCACCTTCGTTATTCTCCCTTTTATTTCTTCATCTCTTTCACCCCTCTTCCTGTGTTTCTCAAATCCTTCATCTTTATCTTCCATCTTTCTGTTCTTCCTCCTTTTCTTCATCAGTTTATCCCATCTTTCTCTACTCTCAATTTTTCATCATCATTTTCTCCCCTCTCTCTATTGTGTATACCTTTTCGTCATCATTTTCTACCTCAGTTTTCATTATCCATTTTATCCCTCTTGTCTCTCTGTCCTCTTTCCATTTCCCTTTTAATATTCATCCCTTTCTCCCCTTTTTTCCAGTCCTCTCCTCCATCCCTCGTCCCTCCTCATTCATTTATTCTCTCTGTTCTGCCTCTCCTCCTTTTATTTAACATTCTACAACATCCCTCTCTTTTTCTAGTCCTAATCCTCCTCCGCTTTCCTTTTTGACTCCTTTTCATTCTGCTTCTGTTTTTGTCTTTTTTTCTTCCTTATTCTTTACTTTTTGTCTTTTTTACTCTTTTTCCTTCTGCCTCTCACCCTCTCCAGTCCTTCTACTTTTCTCTTCATGCTGTTTTTCCTGCACCTCATTCCTCATTTTTCCTTATCTGTTCAGCTTTCTTTTCCTCAAATATTTTCCCTTCTTTGTGATTCTCCTTTCTAAGCTCTCAATCCCTCTGTTTTTCCGTTTCATGTACTCGTTTTTTTCCCGTCTTTCCCTTTGTCCTTCTTCTTTAAGCCTTTAAGTACGAATAGCATCATGTTTTAGTTTCCTCTTGTTACTTCCAAACAATTTTATGCAACTGATTAAAAAAAAAAAACAAACACGTACTGAGGGGACTAACGAACACTACAGCAAGTCACTAATTTTCGAGAAGTTTTTGTTAAGCTGAATGAAACAGTCTGAAAATAGATACAAAATAAAATAAGATCATCGTAGTGAAGGGGTTACGTTCCTCTCTCTCTCTCTCTCTCTCTCTCTCTCAGTCCAGTTAAAAGGAAGAGAATGGAAAACTAAAGGCACTAGAGGAGGAAGAAGAAGAAAGAGTATGAGGGTGGAAGAGAATGCTACAAAAGAGAAGATTGTAAGAAGGGAGAAATGGACGAGGAAAAAGGGGAGAAAGCGTAAGAAACATAAAGGGAGAGCAAAGACAGGTGAGAGGGGAAGAAAGCTGAAAGAAAGGAGAACAAGAAGGAAGGAATAAATAGGAATAAAAAGTACGGAAGAGACAGAAAAGAAAAGAGGGAAGAGGAAGAGAAGAAATTGCTAAGAGGGAAGAGAAGATACTAGAAAGGAGAGAAATATGAAGAGCAATAAAGTCTAAGTAAAGGGTTAAAACTGACATAATAAAAAGCAGTGGAATCGGAATCAGGAAGGGAGAAGAAATAAAGGAGAGAGAAGAGAAAGTAAGGGGAGAAAGGAGAAGGAAAGACAAGGGAAGAGGTAGTAAGGAAATAAAAGGTGGGAAAGAGAGGAGGAAATATGAGGAGAGAGAGAGAGAGAGAGAGAGAGAGAGAGAGAGAGAGAGAGAGAGAGAGAGAGAGAGAATGGAAACACATTAAAGAAACAGAATAGGGGTGTAATGATGATGCATGGAAAGAGAAAATGAAAAAAAAATGATGATGGAAAAGTCTAGGAAAATTAGAGATGACAATAAGTAAGAAAAAGGAAAAAAAGAAGAAGAAAACTTATTAAAGATGAAGAATTGTGGTGAGAATTGGGCGGAAGGAGTGAGAGAAAGAGAGGAAAAAGGAAAAAGAGGGAAGAGGAAGAGGCGGAAAACGAAGAAAATCCGGAAATAAGGAAGAACGATGGAATAGGAAAACACGACAGAGAAAGTCGCGAGAAAAAAGGGGGAGGGTGGAGGGGAAAGACCAGGAAGAGGAAGTAAGGGAAGGAGGTGAAGAGGACGGGGAGAGGGGAGAAGGAGGCCAGGGGGGAGAGGGAAGGAAGTGAAGCAGGAATGAAGGAAACCTGGGAATGACGAGGGAAGAGGGTGAGGAGAGAGGGAGGAAAGAGGAGAAAGGAGTGGGGGGAAAAGGGAAAGGATGGATGAAGAGAAAAGGATGGGAAGGGTAAGACACAGGAGGCTGGGAGAAGGAAAGGATGAAGGAAAAGGAGGGAAGCATGGAAGAAGGAGGATGAGGGAGAAACGGTAGGAGAGACAGAAAAGAGAGGGAGGGAGGGAGGCTGGAAAAATGACAGGAGGGAGAGAGGGAGGGTAGAAGAAGGACAGAATGAAAGGAGGAAGGGGGAAGGCAAGAAAGAAACAGGGAAAAGGAAAGGGAAGGACGAGAGAAGGGAGTAAGAATACAAGAGAAGTAAAGGGATAGGGGGAAGGCAGGAAGACGAAAGATAAAGGAAGGAAAAGGAGCGAAATGGGAAAAAAGAAAGTGGGAGGAAGAAAGGAGGAGAGGAACGAGGACGGGGGAGGGATGGGAGTGGGGGGAGTGGTGAGAAGGGAGAGAGGGTGAGAGGGGGAGGGGAGAAAAGGGGGGAAGGGTGAAGAGAGGAGGCACCTAATATCCTTGTTACATTTCTTCTTATTTTTGCGGACGGGCTAATGAGGGTGGGAGGCAAAAATAGGATAATGCGAGTTTCACATGAGAGAGCTGGGAAGAGTGGAGGAAAAGGAGGGGGGAAGGGGAGGGGGGAAGAGATGAAGAAGGAGAAGGAGGGAGTAAGAAAGGAGGAAAGTGAGAGAGAGGGTATGAAAGTAGAGGAGAGAGGGGAACGAAGGGTAGGAAAGGGAGAAGAGAAAACGGAAAACCGAAAAAGAGAGAGAGAGAGAGAGAGAGAGAGAGAGAGGGCCAATAATAACAGCAGTTTATTCCACCTAACACCAGACAATTTTGATTCAGATTACAGACACCCACAGCAGCAAAAAAGCTAGCGGGAAAAAAAAAAAAAAGCCTTCTCACTTCTAAAAAGGTAATTGACTTCCGCATTACGTAACCCAAATACGAGAGAAAGCAACCACCAAAAAAAAAAAAAAAAAAAAAATAGTCTCTTAGTGGCAGACATCAAGAGGAGGGGAAGTCAATATTAAACTGAAAAAAAAAAAAAAACAGAAAAGGAAAAAATGTTGAAGCCAAGAATTTCGAGGACGTAAAATCACCATCACCACCACCCCGTCCCTCCCCCACAAAAAAAAAATCGTCTGTTTGTTGTAAGCATAGGAGGAGTGGAGGTCACCAAACTGAGTAAAATCGTCTGTTCGTGGCCAGAATGAAACAGTTTAGTATTTTTCGCGTTTTAGGAATCTTATAAACAGCTGAGGCGGGTTGGGGATGGGTCAGTGATAGGCTAAATTGACTGACTGACTCAGATATATTGACTGACAGATTGATTGATTGATTGACTGACTAGCCGACTGACTGAATGACTGACGTAAAACACACACACACACACACACACACACACACACACACACACACACACACACAATCGATTACCATAAAGAATCTTGCTACAAAGGTGGGAATGTATATATTATGAAATGAAGGGAAACGAGAAAAAACTAGAAAGCACTCAATGTGCGCATACCTCCGCCAACGGCACCGTCAGTAAAAAGGATTCGGATCCGTGGAGATATTGTGTGGAATACATAGGATCCGGATTCCCCCCAAATTTAATCAATTGTCCCTAGACCCATGACCCACTCTTCCACAAAATTTTACTGAAATTCATTAAGAACTTTTGGAGATATTGTGCGGCATACACAGGATCCGGATCCGGATCCAGCCCAAAATTTAATTAATTCTTTCTTGGCTCACCTTTCCACAAATTTTAATTGAAATTCACAGAGAACTTTTGGAGATATCGTGTGGACAAACGGACAAACATTGGTGAATACATGTCCTCCTTCAACTTCGTTGGCGGAGGTAACAAAGCAAAAAAATAAATAAAATAAATAAATAAAGAAAAAAGAAAACAAAGACAGACAGACAGGCAGATCGACAGATACATACATACATGCATGCATACATACATTCAGATAGACAAATATATATAAATACATGGATGGATGGAAAGAGAGAGAGAGAGAGAGAGAGAGAGAGAGAGAGAGAGAGAGAGAGAGAGAGAGAGAGAGAGAGAGGGTGGGGGTGGGGGGGTAGAAAGAGCAGCGAGCACGGGAAGTTGGGAGCGCTTGTTCCGAATTCTAATCTATTCTTTTAAACTCCACCCGGTTTTGCCTTTCTAATTTGGTGGATCCTGTCCCCTCCGCGCCCCCGCCCTCGCCCTACTCCATTAACATATTTTTCTCGCCGCTCATCACACACGCTCATCACCCGCTGCTCATCACACGCCGATCATCACACACGCTCGTCACCTGCTGTTCATCACCCACCGCTCATCACACGCCTTCATCACCCGTTGTTCATCACCCATCACTCATCACACTCCGCTAATCACCCACCGTTCATCATCCACCGCGCATCGCACGCAGTTCATCACACGCCGTTCATCACCCGTTGTTCATCACCCTCCGCTGATTCTGCTCAGGGTCTCACTTCCATCTGGTCTTGGGTTCATTCTCGTAAATTCGGTGCTATCTTTTCATTTAAAGGATTCTACCGTAGGAAAAATATCAATTAATAAATAAACAAAAAAAAATACGCAATTAAAACAAAAAATAAAGCTTGGTGGTAGCTAGAAATAATAAATGCCCTTGAAGTGGGAGTCAACTGCTCGGTTAGGGTTAGATATCTAGCCACTGAAATGACCTTAACCTTTAATCCAACACTTTAATATTTAACCTAAACCTAGATATGGTCCCCTGCTACTAACCTACAGAAAACAAGGTTTCTTGATCAAGGATTCTAAAAGCTAGAATCCAAACATACAAACGAATGTAATGACAGAGACAGATGAGGAGGAAAGCATTGCCTACACGTTATGTGGAAAGAATTATATTAAATAGACGTAGTTACACCGAAGGAACTGACGTGAAATTTCTGTTCTCGACGTCTGTTATTTTTGTAAGAGGACGGTCAAACGTTTATTGCAAGCTCATACTGTATTCAACTGTGGTAACTTTCTCTGCTTCAGCCTCGCCATACGGTCCACAAATAAGACTCTTGCAACTTCGATATATGTTTCTGAATACCTGGCCGATACTCAGCGACTCTTAACATTATTAATGTGGTTTTAAGGTCATTAATATATTTTCTGTTATTCATAAACATGATCATAATACGTAGTTTCCTTAGAGTTTCCTTTTTTCTTAGATTTTTTAAAGGTGGAGTTAGAGTACATTTTATCTCAATCTATCTATCTATCTATATTTGCAATTGCTTCATCTATAGATCTAACGAAGCACCAAAGCCTAGCTCTCTTGCGTTATAAGTAGAACAAAAACATCCGCATAAGAATTTTGAATGCAATTGTGTTGGCTGGGTGGCAGTACATATTTGCATACCAGTTTCTAAAGTAAGAGCTGAGCTGAGGATAACTTTCCGTAACAATTTTCCATTTTTTCTTTTCTGTTTTATGTTGGCCATCGGGTAACATGAAGTACGAATGTAATCATTATCAAAGCAGGAAAAAGAATGTGCACAAATGGTCCGGACTCAACAGATATACCACAATACTTTTCTCACATGACGTTGAAACTTGTTGTTGCTGTTAATGTCGTTGTGGCTTATCTGGACGTGAACCTGGTGGACTTCACGCCTAATCTGCCCTTCTCCTGCAGTCCAACATCCCTCTTTTGGGAGACAGGGAGGGAGCTGAGGGACGTTTATAAAATCAGGGAGTGGAGTTGCCCGAGTACATGAGTGCCACCAAGTGAAGGCGTCCCTCTCCAGCACCACTCTTACTGATCATTATTTAGAGGCAGTTTCACGAGGCTAATCTTGAACCTTGGTAGTAAGATTTCCAGACCTCATGAAGACTACTCAAGATCCAGCGACCCCTAGAATTAAACACCTTCAACACAATGACGTCTTTTCTGTCATATCCTTACTATCCTCATACGATTTTATCCAGCTCTAGATAAGCTTTTCGATGTGGAGGGGTAAGATAAAGCCCCAGATATAGCCTTAGATAAGCGCTTCACCACTAAAGATAATTCCCTAAACTAACCCGATAAAGCTTTAGTTAACTCCTTCACCAATAAAGATATTTTCCTAAGCTAGCCAGATATGACTTGATTTGACTCCTTTACCATGATATTTTTTTCTAAGATGATAAAAAATATTCTGGTAGCAATATGAATAATATACAAAAATGTCACTGCTCTGAAGGGGTTAAAATTGCATACGTCTGCATAGGTGTCAGGAGGTAGCTTCAATATGGTCCTGAGGTAGAGTCCAAAGGCCGCTCTCCTTCGAAAATTCGCCTTAATACACTGAAAGACGAAAAAGATATCACTAGAGAACATAGAAATCTAGCTTTCTTTCTTATAACGTGACTTCCATGTCTAAACCTCCAGTGCCATGGTTTTATGCAATTTACTTCCAGTCTTATTTCTCTTACACCATTTATCTTCCATTTCCTCTTTCGCTCCCTCCCTTCACCCGTGCATCACCTTGTCGCCTGCTCTCCCCTTTCGCCCCCTCCCATTTTTTTCTATCCTTCCCCCCGTCCCATTTACAACTTGCTCAACTTCTCCCTATCTCTCCCCCTCCTCTCCATTTTTACGCCTCCCACCCTTCCCCTTCCAAACTCACAACCTCCCACGTACAAGACTCTCTCTCTGTGTCCTCTCTCTCTTGCTCCCAATTCCCACAACGTCAACTCTCCCTCATAAATCCCTCTCTCTTTCTCCCATCTCTCCTTCTCCCACTCACTTTTCCTACTTCAAGTGAATGGAAGAAGCTGGAGTCTCAACTGAATCACCTCCCCCCTCCCCCCTACCTCCATATCTCTCTCTTTCCTCCACCTCTTCTCCTCCATCTCACCTTTCCTTCCTCAAGAGACTGAAAGACGCTGCATCCACTGAGCCGCACCCCACATCCACCAGCCTCTCTCACTGTCTGTTTTTCTCTCAACTCACACACCGCCAAATCTCCCTCACAGATCTCTCTCTTTCCTCAGCCTCTTCTTCTCTTCCGTCTCTTTTCCTACAGCAAGAGAAATTCGAATCCACTCACCCACCTACTTTCCCAATCGTCTATCTTCCTCAGCTCCTACAAAGTTTGACTTCCCTCACGAATCTCTCTCTTTCCTACACCTCTCGCTCTTCTCCAACTCAATTTTCCTTTCGCAACTCACCTCCACCTCGATCCTTTATCCTTTATCTCATGTGCTCCATCAAATCTCTCTTTCAATGGAAGAAGCTACATCATCCACTGAATCCATCCACCCACCCACCTACATTTCCGTCGTCTTTTCTTTCAGTTCTCACAGGGCTAACTCTCCTTCGCAAATTTCTTTCCTCCACCTCTTCTCTTCCGTCTTACTTTTCCCCTCAAGAGAACTGAAGAATCTACAATATCCACTGAAGCTCCCCCATTCCAATCCACCCACTCCCATCATCTCTCCTTTCTCTCAACTTCAACAACGCAACTTCTTCACAAAACTCCCTCTTTCCTCCACCTCTCCTCTTGTCTCACTTTTCCTCCCTCAGAAGAATGGAAGAAGCTGCAATATTCACAGAAATCCTCGACCAGTCCACCTCCCCCATCGTTTGTCTTTCTCAATTCCCAAAGGCCCCTATCCCCCTCACAGTCTCCATCTCCTCCACCTTTCCTTCTCCTCCGTCTCACTTTTCCAATTCCTCAAGAGAATGGAAGAAGGTACAGTATCCATTGAATTCCCCGCCCAATCCACCCATCTCCCTTACCCCATCGTCTGGTCTGGCATCTACGGTTCAGCAGGAATCCAAAATTGTAGGGCCGAGCTTCCTGGGGGTAATTCCGCTTCTAGTCTGCTCTGAATTTAGAAGTTTCGTGCACCAGGACTTTTGTTCCGCGAGTTCTGGACCCCGTAATCTTGTATGCAAATCAACTATGAAGCCAGCTCGCTAACTCAGAATATTTCGGGGGGGATGGGACCGGGAAAGAGAGGGGTGCACAGGGAGAGGAAGAGACGGGAGGGAGGGGAAGAGAAGGTAGGGAGACGGGGAGGTAATGAGAAGGAAAGACAGAGGGGACTATGGGATCCAAGGAAAGGGATGATTATGTTTGCTGAAGAAGGCAGGACAGAATCCATGGGAAGTCTATGCAATAGATGTTGAGTGAAACGATATAAGCTAAAAGGAAGAAACATTAATTAGAAAGGTAAATAAAACACACACACACACACACACACACACACACACACACACACACACACACACACACACACACACACACACACACACACTCATTCCTTTCACTCAAACACAAGAAACTTTTGTCATACCAAGAATACGTAAAGCACAACTCTTTCATTTGTAAATACAGCCTACTGAATTCATACAATCCTTTCACTCATATACCGATACCATACAGCCCTGTTACTTATGCACTGAACACATGTAACATTTCATTTATGTACTTGTATAACTATTTCATTCATGTACCGAACACACATTCATTCACACTAACTGAACAGACACAACCTTTTATTCAAGTCTACCAAACCTACGTACAATGAAATAACACGTTTATATTATTCACCCATTCACAGATAATTACGGTGACAACACGTTCACAAATAGGTATACAATAAAAATTAAATTGGTGTCTCTAGTGAAGATATAAGAAAAATCAGAGAAATGTCAAACGGGAGGCGTGGAACTGTGAGGTATGATTGTGGGGTCTGTATGTAGTGTAGCATTGTGGTGTGTGTGTGTGGTGTGTTGCAGTGTATAGTGTGGCAGTGCGATGTGAGTGTGTGAAGTATGGCAGTGCGTGATGTGACAGTGTCAAGAATGGGAATGAGTGGTATGATTGGAAGAGTGAAGTGTGACAGTATGAGATGTGACAGTGTGTGGTGTAGCAGTATGTGTGGTGTGGCTGTGTGAGATGTGGCAAAGTTAAGTATGTCTGTATAAGGTATGACTGTGAGGTAGCGTGAAATGAGGTAGTGTGAAGTGCGGCAGTAAGAGGTGTGGCAGCATGTGGAATGGCCGTGCGAGATGTGGCAGTGTCATCTAAAGCAAAGCGATATTTCTAAAACTCTGTACACACCCAACACAATTCTCGCAACATTCCAAGCCTCCTCCTCCCACCCTGCCCAACCACACCCTCACTCCCACGTCCAACACTCGGCCCATTTCAGCGGGGTATCTCAGCGGACCAGTCTATCCGATTATAGGAGGCAAATATTACAATATCATTACGGCCAAAATTGTATCACGGTTACACGAGCATAAAGATTGACTCCCATTTTGCCGGGGCGAGTGAGGTGCTGTCAAGGTTCCCTGGTGTGTGTGTGTGTGTGTGTGTGTGTGTGTGTGTGTGTGTGTGTGTGTGTGTGTGTGTGTGTGTGTGTGTGTGTGTGTGTGTGTGTGTGTGTGTGTGTGTGTGTGTGTGTGTGTGTGTGTGTGTGTGTGTGTGTGTGTGTGTGTGTGTGTGTGTGTGTGTGTGTGTGTGTGTGTGTGTGTGTGTGTGTGTGTGTGTGTGTGTGTGTGTGTGTGTGTGTGTGTGTGTGTGTGTGTGTGTGCGTGGGCTCTTGTATTCACTTCTGCACTTCTAGGAGACCCACCAGTCTCACTCTTAACACCTCTCCACTTCCCTTCCCTCTCTCTTGACTCATCTTGCCCTCCTTCACTTTCTGGCATCTCTATTCATGAGTTCTCTTCTCACATTTCTCTCCCTGTCTCGCCAAGAACCAGCAACTTTCCTCCCTGCTTCCTGGATTATTCTCTTCCCTTCCTCTTATTCCTTAGCCTACACATGGTCATTCTATCCTTCCCTTTTCATTTTCTTAGTTAACCTGCTTCAAGTCACCTCCATATCCCCATCTTTTGTCTTTTCACTCCTTCCTATCTTCCACACTGAATTTGGCGTACTCTTATTCTCTAACCTACACATGTGTATTCTATCCTCCCCCTTTCATCTTTTCCATTCGACTCTGTTCTACTTTAAACCATATTCCAGTCCACTATCGTTTATCATTCGTTTTCCCTCCTACCTTCACCATACTGATTTTCTGTAAAATATTGAACTACACACGATCTCCTTCATCCTTTTAGTCCGACCTTTTCGAAATCAACTCCATCTATCCACTATCCTTCTTCATTTTTCCCCCCTCTTGCTCCATACATCCCACTTCTTTTCTCCATCGTCTCTAACCTGGAGTTGTTCATTCTATCTTCTTTTTTCGTCCTTTTTTGTCTGACATGATTCAGGTTAATTCTATATAATTTTTAATATAATTTACCGCTTTATCCTCCCTACCCTCTACATCCCTTCCCCTATACATGATCATCCTATCCTTCCCTCATCTTCATCCTCCCTTTACATTTTCTGAGTTGATCCACTCTAAGTCAACTTCATATTCTCACAAAAATATTCTTTCCTTCCATCCCCCTCCTATCCTCCACATACCCCATCCCGAACCCTTATTCCCTAATCTACACTTGGCCACTCCATCCTCTCTTCTCTATCCTCCCCTTTCATCCTCTTAGTGCGACCCGCTCCAAGTCAACTTTATATTCCCACCTAATATCCTTTATCACTCCCACCCTTCACATCCCCACTCCCAGACACATAACCCCTCTCTCATGTCACCCCTTCCTCCCTAATCCCCCTCCACGTCACCCCTCCCCTTAATCTCCCTTCACGCCCCCTTCCCCTCAGAATGACAGGCTACGCGTTCCCCCTCGTCTGAATTTCGTCTAATGAAAATCACCAGCCTGGCCGCCGCTCTGCCCCTGTCACCTCAAAGGGTTGGGTTTCTCTGCGTGTAATGGTTCGTGGCGACTGCTGTGTGGGTCTGTTATTACCACCACCACCACCACCACCACCACCACTGCTGCCACCACCACTACTGTCACCAGCAAGCTTTACCTTTACGCCACCACCACCACTTCCACCACGACCAAGTTTTATTTATCTAACACCACTGCCACCACCATGCTTTGTCTCTCCATGAACACTACCACCAGCAAAGCTTTATTTTTCTACCACCATTGCCACCAACAAGCTTTATCTTTCTTCCACCACCACCACTGCCACCAATAGGCTTTATCTTTCTTCCACCACCACCTTTGCCACCAACAAGCTTATCTTTCTACCACCACCACCACGAAGCTTATTTTTCCACCACCACTGCCACTCTAACTAATGTCATCACTAAACCTTATGCTTCAACCAACACTTGTACCATAACACACACTAGCACCACCACGAACAGTCAACTTTCCTGTCCATTGCCATCCCTACCACCAGCCATCTTCATTTATTTCCTCTGCCATTACCACTACCAACACCACAGAAAACCTCTCTCTCTCTCTCTCTCTCTCTCTCTCTCTCTCTCTCACACACACACACACACACACACACACACACACACACACACACACACACACACACACACACACACACACAGGAAGGCCAAACAAACGAGGTACAGCATCTTCCCTTGTCTTTTCCTATACAACACACTGAATTACAATGAATCCATCACAGTCAACCCTCTCAATTAGATGACGTATTTTCTGCTTCACATTTGCTATTGCCAGACGATTTTATTCACCTATGAAGAGATTTTTAAAGCCTGGAAGGTTAGATAATGCCACCAAAACCGTCTTCTCTTCCAAGGTGTTCTCAAAAACAAATAAAATCGTCAGTAGGTAGAAAGAATAAAGCATAAAGCGTTCTCGGGCTGAAAGGGTTGATTATAAGTCTGTGAAACCAGGGTCCACATTCGCTATACTCCTTTTACTCTGACTTGGCCTAAAATTGCCATCTTCTCGATTGCTGTAACAAGAGACAGCCGCATAAATATGATGTTAGTCACGAAGAAGTGCTATGGAGATGGTGTAGAGCAATGTCCTTCCTTGCGACCGAACTACGTGAAATAAGCTGCTAAAGGACGAAAATCAGGGCCGAGTCAAGTTGAAAACCTATATCAACTTTCAAGATCAAATCCCTCTTACAACTATGATTTATTTTTATAGGACGAACGAGGATGGGAGCGTGTGTACTCTTCTCCCATGCCTCTTGTTCCTCCTAGAAAAGAAATATTGCCTACGAGAGAAAATTAGTCTTTATTCCTGCCTCTTGTTCCTCCTGTAATGAGAAGTTCAAGTTATGAGAGGGAGACTGAGGATGAGATGGAGGGATGGGAGGAAGAGCTACATCAGTGAAGGTAGTGTGAGCTGGAGAGAGGGTAGCCTGTTGCCGAGGGACAGTGTGACGTGGAGGTGCTTCGTTTGTGGACACCCCTTCCGGGATTGAGGAGTTTGGGGACAGACAGACAGACAGACAGACAGACAGACAGACAGACGGATAGCTAGACAGAAAGAGATATAAACAGAGAGACAGACGGGCAGACAGACAGACAGACAGACAGACAGTTGGATGGATGGACAGGTAGATACTCGCAGATGGACAGCTGTTATAAAGAGAGACAGGTAGGTACACAGACAGACAGACAGATAATTTTGTTACGTAAAACCTGCCTCGTGTTCGTCTTCTAAATCGAACAACTTTAGCACACTTAATCGTTAGTACTATTTGTGCTCTGGCTGTGTAATCCTCCAGCGGTGTTCACTCTGCAGGAATCTATAATATACTGTGTGAATACGCTACGGAATGCGCTTAGGTTGCTTTTTCCACGTATTTAAAGGCGTGTTGACTGAGAAAACCGATACACTGTTCACTGCAAATATTATCAGGGGTGTAAATGTTATCAGAGAGTGTAAATAGTATATGGGGGTGAAAATACTATCCGGAGGTGTAAATACTATCAGGGGGTGTAAATAACAGGGGGATGGGACTACGTTTACGAAGTCGTTTACTAGACTTACCAAGCAACTAAATTTAGTAAATGCTTAAGGTAAATTCCACTTCTTTTAAAATCAGCAGTATGCTTTCTCGAACCCTTCCCCCCCCCAGACGTCCACTGAGGAATTATTTTGTGCTGTGGTCATTATAATTCTTCGGTGCTAGAGGGGCGACGTATATGTGTAGTCTGTGGTAATAATGCTTTGACTATACTCTTTTTACTCTAACTTGGCCCAAAGTTGCCCTATCCCCATCGTCAAAGCTCTTATTCCCACTTCCCCAGTTATAACCTCCATTTATTCCACTTGTCTCGTATTCCTACTTCCCCTCCTTCAACTTCCTTTATTCCAGTTTCTGTTATTCCTTCTTCCCCTCCTTCAACTTCCTTTTTTCCAATTTCCCTTATTCCTTCTTCCCTCCTTCAACTTCCTTTACATCAATTTCTCTTATTTCTTCTTCTCCTCCTTCAACTTCCTTTTCTTTTTTTCCAGTTTCTCTTAGTCCCTCCTCCCCTCCTTTAACTTCCTTTCATTCCAATTTTCTTTCATTCCTTCCTCCCCTCCCCCAGCTCCCCTTTGCCCCGCTTCCCATCGTCCCAAAGCAGCCAGGCACCAAGTGTGGTATCGGCTGAATCTACCGTGTTTTTAAGTTGGCCCTAAGCTGATCAAACCCATAGGAAGGCCAGACTGCGGCATTGTGGGTAATCTGACCCTTAGGCCGCTGCGGGATAGGGGACAATGGCCGCGGTCTGGGCATTTATTTATTAAGAATCTTCAGCCAGTTTCAGTGATAACCAAAATCTCCAAAACAGGTAATAATTACCAGGCATACGCTGGCTCTGTCATGTTTTTCACTTTAATATTCAATCTAGTTTAGCTTTGATGTGTTGGAAAACTAAATGAATGAAAATAAAAGTGCAATCAGCCTTTTACACAGCTAAGACTTGAGAGAATTTATAAATATCGTTACTGTGGAGGACCCAACCGCTCCCCCTGTACAACGCCGGGAATACCCACAAGAGTTCACCATTTTTTTTCCTCCTTTTTTGAGAGTGAGTATTTGTGTCCATTATCGAGGGGTTTATAACGCTATTAGGCGGATATCCAAGTGAGGCCTGTCGACGCAGAGACGAAGCAACAATGACGCCAGCCTGAAGAAGACAAATACTCTAACTCTTATTGAATTTAATGGGGTATTTCAACTTTGCCTTCTGATTAACTTACACTTTTAGAGAAAGAAATAAAAGATGAATTATTATCTGAACTCTGTGTATCAATAGGTAAAAATTAAGGGTACTTTAGAAATGAAAAATAATTTGGGATTGATAAGCCTACACAGAAAAATTAAGGAGTAAAAGGAATGAAAAAATTGGTGGAGAAATATGAAGAAAAAATAACAAAGAATAAGATGGGAAGGAAGAAAGGACAAAAAAATAATGTAGAACAGGAGCAAATAGGAGGGAGGGAGGGAGAGAGAGAGAGAGAGAGAGAGAGAGAGAGAGAGAGAGAGGACAGGAGGACATTAGAGAAAGAGAGAGAGGGATGAAAGATAGGGGACAATTTGACACCTCGGCCCTTCAGTGTGAGGTGTGAGGGGCTTAGAGAGAGGAGAGGAGAGGAGAGGAGAGGAGAGGAGAGGAGAGGAGAGGAGAGAAGTGAAGAGATGAAGAGAAAAGAGAAAAGAAGAAGAGAGAAGTGAAGAGGAAAAAAGAGAAGAGGAGAGGAGAAGAAAACGGAGCCAAATATAAAATTGGAAATGGGAGAGAAAATTAGGAAGACTGAAGAAGTGAAGAGAGGAAGGGACTGATAGATGAAAGAAGAAAGTAGGGGTCAATCTTCCAGTTAGAGAGAGAGAGAGAGAGAGAGAGAGAGAGAGAGAGAGAGAGAGAGAGAGAGAGAGAGAGAGAGATGCTACGTTTAGGACCAAGGGATGCCAAGGTTAGGACCAAAGGATGCCAAGGTTAGGACCAAAGAGTGCCAAGACTAGGACAAAAAGATGCCAAAGTTGGGACCAAGGAATGCCAAGCTGTAAGTATTTGTCTTCTACTTCATTAACGCTGTGGGTGTTTGTCTTGAGCATTTATTATAGACTTATTTTAATACCTTAGATGCCAAGGAATGAGGGGTAATAAAAAAAAAAAGGGAAAAAGAAAAAAAACAAAAAAGGTAAGAGGATTCTGGGAAAAGGAGAAAGAGACGAGAGGAGAAAAGAGGTAGAGAAAAGAGAGAAGAGGGACAGAGACAAGAGGAAAGCATGAGAAGGGGGAAGGTATGAGAGAAGATGGTGGGAGAGAAGAGAGGTAGAGACAGAAGGAGAGATGAGGGTAAGAGACATGAGAGAAAAGTGAGAGATGAAAGAGGCAGGGGGGAAAAGAGGCAGATATATGAGAAGAGACGGACGGAGGGAGACAGGAGAGAAATGGGAGGAATGGAAGGAAACAGGAAGAGAGAAGAGAAACTGAGCGAAGGAGGTATGGAGAGAGACAGGAATATAAAGGAGCGAAGGCTGGAGATATGGAGAAAGACAGGAGGACAGAAGAGAGACGGAGGGAGGGATGGGGACAGATATTAGAGGAGGAGGAAGAATGGGGGTACGGAGGGAGACAGGAGGAAAGAAGAGAGAGGAAGGGAGGTACGTAGGGAGAGAGGAGTAGAGAAGAGAGAGGGAGGGAGGTGTGAAAGGAGGAAGGTAGGGGCCAATTTGACACCGGGGCCCCTCCAGTATGAGAGGGGCTTAGCGGCCGCCTGGTGACGCCCTGACACCCCTTGTTATATCACCACCACCACCTCTATAACTACTGACACTCCTATAACAACCACTATAACCAATGACACTCCTATAACAACCACTATAACCACTGCCACTCCTATAACAACCACTATAACCATTGCCACTTCTATAACAACCACTATAACCACTGACACTCCTATAACAACCACTATAACCACTGCCACTTCTATAACATCCACCATTGCTATAACAACTACTCTGATATTATAGCTACCACTATCACTATAAAAACTACATTCACCGATTTAACTACCACTACCACCGTTACAACATCACGATTGCTGTTACAACATCCATACCACTATTTTTACACTCACCACCATCAATATCACTATAACAATCATCGTCATCACCACTACACTAACGGGCTACTACCACATCAGTAACAACTACAACCACTCCTGTCACAACCATCAATACCACCACTCCTGTAGCTACCATACTCTGCCATAACCACCACCAATGCTATAACAACCACTATCACCACTACTATAACAGTCCCCCCAACATTACTTCTCCTCCTCCTCCTCCTCCTCCTCTTCTTCTTTTTCACTTTCTACCCCAAAGACATTTCCAGCCAATCTAAGGTCTCTCCTCTCGTCTCTCTCCTAATCCTCCATGCATCCTCTTTACGATCTCCAGTTCTTTTTATTCCTGTTTCCTCATATTGCATTTCTAATTGTCTAGGTCCTTTTTTTTGTTGATAGTCCTTTTTCATATCTCCATTATCACAGTATCTGCCTCTCCTTTTGATAATAGACTTCTAACCATTTTATATCAACTCAATTCTCTCTCTCTCTCTCTCTCTCTCTCTCTCTCTCTCCCTCTCACTTTGTTTCTCCTCCCTGCTTCCTTCCCAATAAAACCCCTGTGTCAAGGAGATTTTTGCTCGTACCATTAGTGGGGGATCACAGGAGGCAGGCAGGAAGGAGAAGGAGGGAAGGCGAAGGAGAAGACGAGGGAGAGGGAGGGAGGAGGGAGGGAGAAGCAGGGGAGGGGAAGGAGAGGAAGAGGGAGGATGAAGTTGTGGGAAGGAGAGGGAGAACAAGAAAGATGTGTGGAAAAGATGGGGAAAGGAAGGGAGAACAAGAAGGGGGATGAAGAAGAGGGAGGGGAGGTGGGGAGAAAAGTGGGGAAAAGGAGAGAAAAAAGAGGGAAGAGGAAGGGAGAGGAAAGAGGAGGAAAGGAGAGGGAAATGTTTAAATGAAAGGAATGAGGAAGAGGATGAGGGAGAGGGGAAAGGGTATGTGGAAGGGGGATAAGGAGGACATGAATGGGAAAGGGTATGTGGAAGGGGGATAAGGAGGACATGAATGGGAAAGGGTATGTGGAAGGGGGATAAGGAGGACATGAATGGGATAGGTATTGGTGTGAGGATGAGAAGTAAGGAAAGGGAAGAAGAGAAAGCGGAAGAGTTCATGACGCAGGGAAAGGAAGAGGAAAGAAGAGACTTAATACAGAGCATGAACTTCAAGAGGAAAGACTCGGAGGGGATTGAGATGGAGGAGGCGAAGAGGAATGCTAAAGTGGGAGGAAGAGGAAAAGAAAAGGAAATTGAAGACATAGAACAAAGGAACGGGAAGGGGAAAAGGTGAAGAGGAGATGGAGAGGGGAAGATAAAGGAGGATAAGACAAGAGGAAGGACAAAGGAAGAGGAAGAAGATAGGCAGGTGAAGGAGCTGAGGAGGAGTAGAGGTTAAAAAAAAAAAAAAAAAAAGGACAGATGGAAAGAGGGGAAAAGAAGGCAAAGAAAAGGAAAACAAAGAAGTAGGAGAAAGACAGGGAAAAAACAGGGAAGAGAGAGAAGGAGAAGAAAACGAGTTGAAGGGAGAGAGAAAGCAAGGAGAAGAAGTAGGGGAGCAAAAGAGGAGGAGGGAGCAGGAGAGGAAAAGATAGGAGAGGATGAAAGAAGACTGGGGAAAGGAGGAGTAGAAAACACAAAAGAGGGAAGTGAAAATGAAAGGAAAAAATGAGGGAAGGGAGTGGGAGTAAAAAGGCAATAGGAAGGAGGGAGGAAACAGGAAAGAGTGGGAAACGTGCGAGGACAGAAAAAGGAAGAGCAAAGAAGGAAGAGCAAAGAAGGAAGAAGATGAAGATGAAGAAGAAGAAGAAGAAGAAGAACCAAGCGAGGAAAGATAAGAATGTGCATAGAAGGAAGAACGTGGGAAGGAATGACATGAACGTGGAGAGAAAGAAGAACGTGAAAAGGAAGGAGAGGAACGTGGAAAGAAAGAAGTACATAGGGAGGAAGGAAAGGAACGTGCAGAGGAAGAAAAAATGAAGAGAAAGTGAGAAGAACATGGAGAAGGATATGAACGTGAAAATGAAGGAGAAGAACGAGAAGAAACATAAGAACGTAGACAGAAGGGATAAGAACGAGGAGAGGCTGAAGAAGAGTTGGTCCAGGAGAGGAGGACTGGGAGGATAGAGGGGGCGAGAGGGTGGTGAGGAGAAGAAAGGTGTAAGCTGTGGGAACTGGGGAGGAGTTGCAGAGAGGAGGGAGTTAACAGGGGAGACGGGGGAGAAAGGGGAGGGGAGCTATCTCTTACCACACCATTCACTGGTAGTAACTGTAAATGAAGACAGGGAGGGGAAAGAAGGGTCGTGACAGTAGTGACGGAGAAGGAGGGATGATGGAAGATGAAAATGTCGGACATTGTTTTACTCTTGATCTGGGGGAAAAAATCTAGCTATATATCATGAGGGACTATTCAACCACATTATGACACGAAAGACGCCCAAATCAATCGGCGCAATTGGTCTGGTCAATGAAGAGAGCAAATACCCCAGCTGAAGAAAAGAAAATAGTCTGACTTTACCCACAACAATAAATCTAACTGAGGCCTTCCCTTCTTGGTCAAGTGCAGTACGTCAATAACAGCGTACCAAAATCACGACGAAAAATACTACTGAGAAAATACAAATTCTGGAGCAGAAAATAGAGGAAGGCATCTTTTCCATATTATCGTCCACTCAGTCCACATCCCCACCTCATCTCGGCACTACCCTACATTGCTAAGACCATCTATAAACAAATCCTTAAGCCGCGTATTCCCGACGATGAATGGACGGATGGGAGGGGATGGGGGCAGGCTGTAGAATTGTGCTGTATGGCGGATTCCAGGAAGAGGACACTCACTGGAAGCCGGGACCTCAATGCCCAATGTAAGGTTCCTGGAAGAGAGGGAGGCGTGAGGGTGATGGTGAATGGGAGAAGATGGATATAGAGGATAATGAAGAGGGAGGAGCTGCAAGAGGCGTGCAAAGATGTAAATATCTATAGGAAAGGTGAGTGAGGGAGAATGAATAATAAGACTGAAAGCTGCAGAATTAATATGGTGATTGTCTCGCTGATGATATTAACAGAGAATGAAGAGAGCGGTGCCATACAGAAAGATGAGGTGAAAGAAGGAAGAGGGGAAGAGACAGACGAATGAAGATGTGTATTCAAGGTAGGTGAGGAAGGGAGAGAGGACGAGAGGAGAAAACAGAATAAAGAGATGATGAAAAACCGAGGATACCGAAGACATTACAACCTCCTCGCTCAAGGCGTTATAAAATGAATGTCCGGTGAACAGGAAGCTCGTGATAAAAGGTGAGAGGCGAGAAGTTACAACAGGTATGTGGAGATAAACAGTGTGCAGTGAACTGAGAGGAAAAAAAAAAAATATGTATTAATACGTATCAGCTTGAAGGTGTTAGAGAAAAGGGAAGGAAAGTTCTTGAAGTGGAGTTATGTTAGGATGGGAAGTGAACGGGAATAATGTGATGCAAGGAAGGGAGGTACTGCAACACACATGAAGGGATGGGCATTGCAAAAGACGTATGAAGGGTGGATGGGTATTGCAACAGACGTATGAAGGGTGTGTAATATATATGGGAGGTGAGGGAGGGAGAATGAATAAAGAGGAATAAAGAGAGGGACAACTGGAAAATTATTGTTATGTCACTTAAAGTATTATACTCAGGGATACGGAAGGAGATGTCTTGATATGGAAAAGAGATGATGGCAGTGTATTGGGGGGGGGGCGTATGATGCTGTATATACAGGATATGTGAAAGAGGAAGAAAGACGACACTAAAAGGCCAAGGAAACTGAAGAATTAATCACTGTCTCAATGAAGGTGGTTGAAGGAAATTGATTATCTATTTAAACTGTTAAGAAATGAGGATGTCTGGTGAAAAGGAGGTGCAGGGGGAGAAGGGGCAAGAGTTACGAAAAAGTAAGTACATGATAAATGAGGGAAGCGAAGGGAAAAAATTGAACCCATAGACGAAGAAGGCACAGTTAATAATCATCTCGACGAAAGCGTAAGATGAAATAAGTCTTTATATAGAATGAAGGGATGAATGAAGAGGAAGGGAGGGAAGGGACCGACAAGTATAGTGGACGTATATATAGAACAGAAGAAGAAGAAGGGAGAAACAATAACAAGGTATAGACAGACATGGGAGGAGACGAAAAAAGTGACGAACGAATTACACTCTCGTTGAAGGTATTAGGTGATAATGGAGGAGAAATCTTGATGTGGAACGAAGTGAGGGTGTTAGGTGAATGGAGAGGGGAGATGGGATGGAAGGGGAAGATGCAATTGAATGGCAAGATGGAATGGAAGGGGAAAATAGAGATTAGGATGTGAAAGGGAAGGGCAAGATGGAGGGAAATGAAGGGGGAAGGGGGGAGCAAATGTCAGTAGAAGTATTGCGGGACGATGGGTACTTACTAAGGCAGCTGATGCAAAAAGAAACAAGAAAAAAAAAAAAACGTGGATTGGAGGGAGACAGGGAAATATGTGAAATTAAGCTACTGCACCTGAAGTATAGAAGATGAAATCCTTATCCATAAGCAACAAAGTATTTCATGGATTTAATAAAGGTAGAAACAGAAGCAGTGGGGAGAAGAGAGAGGAAGAAAAAGAATCAGATGGAAAAGAAAGTGATAATAAATAAGGACAGCAGGAACGTGTGACCCTGATAAAATCTGAGATAAGAGGGATGCAGGAAGAAGGATGAATAACTGAAGCAGGTAGTAATTGAGCGAAGGAGGAAATATTGGGAGACAAGGAAAGACTGGGATAGTAGAAGGAAACAGGAAGCGAGTGGAAATAATGAGAAGAGTGGAACAAAGCAAATAGGAATTGGAAAGAGGAGAAAACATGGAGAGATATGGAAATGGGGAGAAACGAGGAAATGAGAGAGGAGAAAACAGGGAGAAAGGATATATATATATATATATATATATATATATATATATATATATATATATATATATATATTTTATATATATATATATATATATATATATATTTTATATATATATATATATATATATATATATATATATATATATATATATATATATATATATATATATATATATATATATATATATATATATATATATATATATATATATATATATATATACTCGTATTCACACAACACTGAATTGTACATTCATTCTTCACCTGAAAAGAATTTTCCTAATCTTTTGTGCTCATTTTTCTTTCACCTGAATTTTTCCTTTCTTCCAACCCAGCCACTTATTGTTTTTTCGCCCTCCGTTGTTTTTTTCTGTTTCAGTACTGCACCTGCTAAGTCTCTCCTGCTAACGGCATCCTCGACTTATTACTCATACAATGAGCATTCTTAACAAGATACTTTCAGTATACATTCCACGTGTTCACGTTCACTGTTTAATCTTGTACATATTCCATTATTACTATACATGCCGAGTCATGGTTTAATTAGCAACATTATTTTTTAAATCTCAGATTTTACCTAAGACGCTAAGTCTGTGAACCTCGTGTTTACTATATCTTGAATTATTGTTATTAGTGTTTTTCTGTGAGTTCTCGATACGGAAGAAACATAAGTTACCAAAGCATATCCAAACACAATATGCTGTCAAACAGTGTTTCAGGTCTGAGTAACAGTCGTTTCGAAAATATCGTTCATGGAAGAGAAAAGATTACATAAGTATAAAAATAATGGAAGATGATCAAACATAATATCAGTAAGACGACACAGTGAAAGAGCCAAAAAAAAAAAAAAAAAAGACAAATCTAAGAATGAGTACAAGACAGAAAACAAAAGCAAGACACAGAGGGGAAGGTGCAGGCAACGATAGGTATGTCCCCTTCTCTCTTCTCCCCTCTTCCCCCTCCTCCTCCCGAAGTCAGAGCCCTCACCAAAAACAAACAAGATGGCGGCGGAACCCGAGGCGCGCTACCACGGTCCCGGCTTGTAATCTCTGCCGTCACCAAATATTTCCTACTTAGTGCCGCGGGAGTGTCGCTTTTCCTGCATTAGTGCCAGGCCATGTCGGCGTGACCCCCACAGCCTCGGGGTCACACGGGGTCAAGGAGTTGTAAACACGGCGGGGCGGGAGTCGGCAGGGGGGCTGTGGGGATGGGAGACAGGAGGGGAGCTGAGGCCGAGAAAAGGGCTGAGAGCAGGGTTGGGGGGAAGGGCTGAGGATGCGAGCCAGGAGGTGGGCTGAGGGTGGAGGTCGGGAGAAAGGGCTGAGGGTGGGAATCGGGAGAGAGGGCTGAGGGTGGGAATTGGGAGAGAGGGCTGTGGGTGGGAGTCGGGAGGGGTGCTGGGAGGGGGCAGTAAATGGGAGTCGGGAGGGGTGCTGGGAAGGGGGACTGTAGGTAGGAGTCGGGAGGGAGGAGGGGGAGCCAGGAGCAGGGCTGAGGGCACAAGTCAAGTCAGAATGAAAGAAGAAAAATAATCGTGCTCAAGAATGGAGGGAGCTTGTGGTACTGGGGTGAAAGTATATATTTATTGCTTGCCATAAAGTCGCTTTTAATTTCCGTTCATTGTTTTCATACACAATGGACTACAAGACAAGCCTAAATTTATAAAATCAGGCCTAGGCAGCTGATGTTACTTGCCTTTTTCTATAAAGATCATTACTTGTGATGATATGTTACCAACGACAGCTCTAAGTTAATGGATGAAAAAACGATTACCAGTTGTCGTAAGTGCGGCTGATTTTTACATCGCGGTCATAGTTCCACAGTGCAATAATGTTAGTGTGTTACGAGTATAGGAAGTGCCAGTTATTATGAATATTAGTATAGCCTTCTTATAAATGGATCAGGGCTGGGCTGATGGAAGAATGAGGGAAATGAGTGAAAGAAGGATAATGGAATGGTGGATAAAGATAGGAAAAATGGACGAATGACATGAACAAAAATGTGATGATGCAGGTAGAGACAGGGAGAGACAGAGAGAATGAGGGAGGGGCTGGTAGAGGTAAAAATATGCGAGGTGATGAAAGAAGTAAGGAAGAGATGATAAAGGTGAAAAAAAGGATGAAAGCGACAGGACTGAGGGAACAGAAAAGAAACTGAGGGAAAAAGGAAGGAGTTAAAACAAAGACAGATACAGAAAGAATAAAGATATAAATTAGGATTATACGAGATGATGAATAATGAGAGGAGGGTGCAGGCAATGGCTGAGGGCCGGAGAGGGGAAATGGGCTGTGAGGTTGTTGGCTAGTAGGAGTTGGTGTGAGATGCTGTAAGAGAGGACTGTGAGAGAATGGAAAGAGGTGAGATGCTGTGAAAGAGAGTTGTAAGAAGGACTGTGAGAAGTAGGTGAGGACTGTGAGAGGGGGAGGATGGAGAGGCTGGGGGGAGACAGAGGACAGGAGATACTTAGGGCCGTATTCTCGACGGCTTAGACATTTTCTTCATCTTTGGCAACGCCTTTTATATATATCATCCTTATTTTGAGCTATATTTATGCTTTAATACAGAAATAACTTTTAGGGAGAGGTGTCCGTAATCCTCCTTAGCCCTAGAGATGTTTCCCTGCTTATCCCCATCCCCGGAACAGGGTTGGGGGGTTTGGGGCGGCTGATGCCACGATAAGGCAGGGTGGCAGAGGCAACACATGCGAGGCTCACAGAGGGCTGACACATAAGATTATCTGCTAGAAATTCAAGCGCTATAACATTTAAATTAACGTATTATTTGTTGAATACTTACATAATTATTCTGATGACTGAAGTTATTGCAGATCATAAACTCAACATCACCTTTATAGATGAAAGAACATAAAATCATATATATATATATATATATATATATATATATATATATATACTTTTATATTATTTCAAGTCAAATTATCCTGGCAGGATTTTAAGATATTTTAAGATAACTTTCCGATATATTTTGTCTACTGCGGTGATAAAGGATTCTTGACAAAGAGCAAAGAATATAAAAGGACCATCCGAACACCGTATGCCTCAGAGGAGTGTAGAGATAAATTATTTGTAAGTTAAAACTGAGCCAAGTGCGAGGGCACGAACTGTTTATCCCTGCATTTACAGAAGTAACATTTGTGGTGTTTGCATTAATTGCATATACGGATACAGAGACTAATTATGTAGCTCATCTGTAATATCCGACAGAAATGACATGAAACACTAAATACAGAACACTGGTCAGGATACATTTTCTCACTGGAATCTAACAGAGATAAAACACCTGAGCAGGCCTCAGAAACCGAGCAGGGATTATCATTCTAAGATTTGACATATTACTGCATTTATAAGCCTCAATCCCCCTACTGTAGATAGTAATCCTCGCAGTCCCTCGGGGTCTCTTCCATCAGACAAGAACTGTCAGAGGTGAGGTGAGGTCAGGGTGGGTGTGGGGAGGGTGGGGGAGGTGGAAGGGGACGCGGCAATTATCCTCACAGTTGGGGGTACCACAAGGCGCTCAGCTGACCCCATCCATTTGTCCCTCTCTCCTTTAAGAACACCAGTTTACTTCTGAACCATAAATGTCATTGGATTTTAACCCTTCGTATCTGTTGCCATAAAGGAGACTTTAATGCTGATGAAGGAAGGCAAACACGAAGGGGTTATGATTCCTACGACACCATTTGCTCAAGCAGGGGCCCTGGGGATTTTCCAACGATTGTGATTTGTTAGTATTGTGGGCTTGTTTGTGTACACAGTGCGTGGCACAAAGGTAGTGGCGCACCCAAGTGACTCCCCTTCTGCCCACCGGAGGGACGGATTATAACTCATTCACTGCACCGGCTGGGACCTTTTGCTCACCTGGTTCACACACCTACCATATCACAAAAAGGAAAAAAAAAAAAAAAAATCTGACGCTATACTCCAACTTGGTCCCAAATTTTCGTCCTCGAGTTTATTCCACGAATGACAGTGACAAAAAAGGCATTTCTAGGCTCTTCATCCTTTCCACAGCATTTTTTTTTCGTGGTTAGCACCATATTCAAGTGTCGATCAATTGTTACAATTCAGATTTGGGGATGGAGAGACGGCAATTTTAGGCCAAGTTAGCGTAAAAACAGTATAGTACAGTATGGGGACCACTGCCTATTGCTGCTGTTCTCTTTCCTTGTATTCTTATGGTGAGTTAGCAACAATAATAATCTCAGTTCCTCGCCGTCTGTAACTGGAGAGTGGGTTTCTGTGTCACCATTTACCCTTTCAACACAAACCTTTATTTCACTCATGCTGGCGCGAGACGATTTTATCAAACATTGGAAAGACTCCTCGTCATGAAGGGTTTACAAACTTGTCATTAATGCCTGAAGTATATTAGCTTTCATTTAATCTAATTCTTGTTACTACTAGACGATGATACTCAGCTTAAGAGATCCCTTAGTGAGAAATTCAGAAAAAAAAAAAAATGCGAGTGCTGGGCCTGAATACTCTGCAGATATTATAGGATGAAATAGCAAAGGAATCTAAAGCAAGGAGGAAAATGTTGTTAGATGCATAAGGTAAGGTTGTAAAATGATTCAGACGAGCACCTTTAACCCCTTTATCCAGGTGACGTATTGTTAATTACATTCTTGCTACCTATAGACGATTTTATTCAGATCTGGAGGGATTTTCGAACAGGAGGGATTGGATAAAGCCTTCATTATCCCCTTCAGCATGGTATGTATCTCCTAAACTGAGTAAATCGTCAGGAGAATGAAATAAAAATAAAAATAAAAGGTCCTCGCAGGAAAGATGCTAAAATTCGACCAAATCTGGAGCGTGGAGTTCCGGTGTGGTGTGTTGGGCAGGTCACCCTACACCGAGTGGATAATTTGACCTGATCGTGGTCGAGTTTGACATTTGACCTCGTGTACGGTGTAGAGTAGAGGAGGGTGAGGAGGTGGAGTGCGGTGAAGTGTGGTAAAGTGCTGTGTAGTATGGTTTCGCGTAATGTAGAACAGAGAGGTGTAGTGGAGGAGAGGGTAAGGAGATGGGAGCGTGGAGAAGTGCTGTGTAACGTAATGGAAGAACAGAGAGTTGAGGGGTAAGGCGGTGAGGCCTATAGTTCCTTCTCCATTACTGCTAGATTTATGTCTTATCGCAGCACATTGCCAGGAGCTCAGTGGCAGACTATGACACTTCAGCGGCTCTACATCTCATCCATAAGATTTTGTGACTAGCATCATATTCTAATCACTGGTTACAGCTAAGAAGATCACCGTTCTGTTCTGTGAAGACTGCATGATTGTTATATTTGCTGGTAACGCAGTGGTGGAAACGCTCAAGTGACGGCGCTTATAGTGTCAATAATAATAATAATAATAATAATAATAACAGTAGTAGTAGTAGTAGTAAAATAATAATGTCACTACCATCATGAAAGTGACGAAGGTGACAGTCTTGGGGTAAAACTATGGGGATGTCAACTATACTATTGTGACAATAATGGTTTTTATTAAATAATGTTCAATTTCCTGAAAGATTCGATGCTAAAGGTAATGGCAATAGAATAGTGAAACTGGTGGTGATTATTCCAATGTAATTTTGTGTTGACAATGTGGTGGTAGTGGTGATGGAGGACATGGCAGAGAACACAGCATTATAGAGTATGGCAGGAGTGGGCATAGTAAAGCATGGTAGGACAGAAGAGGGTATAGTAAAGCATGGTAAAGTTGGCGAGAGAAGGGTAGGCTAGCGCAGAGCAGGGCAGGGTAGGGCAAAGCAGGCAAGGTTAGAGCAGAGAAGGGCAGATGGGTTCAGCAAGGCAAAGTAGGGCAGAGGAGGGCAGGACAGATTAGGACAGGGCAAAGTAAGGCAGGGTAGGGAAGAAAATGTCAGGGTTGGGGAGGACAGGGGAGAGGAGAGCTGGGAAGGAGAGGAGAAGGTGGGGAGGGGTAGAGCGGGGGCGGGGAAGCTGTCACCACCAGTCAACACCACGGCCGCGTCCCTCACCCATTAGTCACGCCGCCATGAGAGGTGTCGAGGAGGCGCTAATTGGAGGACTACATTAATGGCTGGGGAGGGAGGAGGGAGGGAGGGGCAGGGAGGAGGGAAGAATACAGATGAGAAAAACAGTCGGAATGAAAATGGGAAATAGAAATATGGGGAGATTGAAAATAGTGTGTGTGTGTGTGTGTGTGTGTGTGTGTGTGTGTGTGTGTGTGTGTGTGTGTGTGTGTGTGTGTGTGTGTGTGTGTGTGTGTGTGTGTGTGTGTGTGTGTGTGTGTGTGTGTGTGTGTGTGTGTGTGTGTGTGTGTGTGTGTGTGTGTGTGTGTGTGTGTGTGTGTGTGTGTGTGTGTGTGTGTGTGTGTGTGTGTGTGTGTGTGTGTCAGTGAAGGTGGTGAGTGTGGTTGACATGTCACTTGAGCCTCTGCCAGTGACCCCACCGTGGCTACATGACCCCGGTTCACCCACCTCACCTCACTACAGGGTCACTCAGTACAGAGCACGGACGGAGGGACAGATGGATTAATAAGGATGTAAAGACAGCTTGCACGGGAAAAGCTTGATTCCGATGTATAAAGCATTTTCATCAAGTATAGGACTGCTAATTATCAAGTTACATTTCTTCCCTCTGTGTGTGTGTGTGTGTGTGTGTGTGTGTGTGTGTGTGTGTGTGTGTGTGTGTGTGTGTGTGTGTGTGTGTGTGTGTGTGTGTGTGTGTGTGTGTGTGTGTGTGTGTGTGTGTGTGTGTGTGTGTGTGTGTGTGTGTGTGTGTGTGTGTGTGTGTGTGTGTTTAAGAAGGCCAATAATACTAATTCCTCATTTAGCCAATATTAAACAGTATCTGTCTCTGATGATAGTTCTGTAATATGGAAAATAAAAGACGGTACTGTACGGCAGAGTCTTTTCCTTGCCCTAACCTCCCACAATAGCATAATGAAAATTAGCAAATAAATAGCATTAAAATGAAGAAGATGAAAGAATATCTTACGGATATTAATACTGTAAGCCCTCGTTACATACTGATTCTTTTTAACTAAGTGTCCAGCATAAAAAAAAAAAAAGTCCATTACAGTTCCATTGCTACCCATGAAATTGACTAACCAGTTCCCACCAATTTACAGTACCATCTACCTATCTACAGCCAGACGCCTCAATCCAAGGAGAGGTGGCCACAAGTGAATCGCCCCCAAGTCAGGCTGTCCTTCACCCTAGTTGCCTTATCTCCAACTCACACCTCCCTCTCTAACATACCTGTGCATCCCATCCCTCCAATATATTCTCGGTTTCTGCTTCTCTGTCCCCTCCTCCTCTTCATCTCACTCACACACAGTACCATTTGTGAGGAAAAGTTGTGATATTTTGGAAAACCACAAGGACTGGCTACATCTCCACGATAATTAAGCCATGACGACCTGTGGAGACCTCACCACCTGGTACTGACAATACAAGTAGTCTTGCAGCTCCTAATTTTAAGGAGATGACAGCTGGAGTTATAACTTCTTTATCCTCAGATTCATATCCAAAAGGTATCAAAGAGAAGTGCTATAAATTTTCTTAATTCATGCTAAATAGGAAACAGTGCTCAGAAGATGGCTTATGATTAAAGGTCGTATGCTTAAACCTTTACTTGCAATGTGGAATGCAAATCCCTGATAACTTAGGGTCATTAATGTAACGCCTGTGGTTATTACGCATGACCTGCCTGCATCCCATATTATAGAACTCAGTCAGCAACTATGTTCGAAGGTAATATAGGTTCCATCATCATCACGTACTTCAAAAATCATCAAAAATTGGAGGTCTACATATCACCTTGCAACTTTTGGCTTAACCATACGACTCCATGACCTAAACTTGCCTTAGTCGTGCATCGAAGCAAGCAGCCTACACCTTAACTACAGTATGAGACCCACGTATAGACACACCCGTATATAAGGGTTCAGTTGCGGACATGAAAACTGATCCACTTCATTACGATAAATTTCGTGGCAGTGAGCGATGACTTTTGAAACCCTGTGATGTTATCTTAGGAACCCAACCAACTTTCCAGAATATTATGCACGATTGTCATAAGTCCTCGACAAAAAAATGGAACGTTACTATTGTCCACGACTGTATACACACACACACACACACACACACACACACACACACACACACACACACACACACACACACACACACACACACACACACACACACACAAGACAAACAGCCGGGCAGTGGGACGCCAAAGGGTCTCAGGTCTTCAGAAACAAGATCGCATCGCCCTAAGCTGACCGATCTAATCCCATCCAAGGGCACCTCAATCCTCCGCAGGTGCGATCCAAACCTCAACAGTTGCCAGAATTCACACTTGAGGGCTCAGCTTACCTAGTTAAGTGGATCAGCTGACACTAGAGTCTGGGAAGGTCCGGAGGCAGGAGGACCCACGTCTTGTCAAGAATTTGGACTTACAGCTCGGGAACGTTACTGGCTCCTGAACACACACACACACACACACACACACACACACACACACACACACACACACACACACACACACACACACACGCACGCACACACACTTAAAAGTGACATTCAAGACGCTACTTATATCAACGCTCCTCTGTGTCTTAAATATTTTGTCCCTGCTGTATAGTTATAAGTATTTGTATTTCTTGACTAATATGTTCTGTGTGTGTGTGTGTTTGTGTGTGTGTGTGTGTGTGTGTGTGTGTGTGTGTGTGTGTGTGTGTGTGTGTTTGTGTGTGTGTGTGTCACTCCTCATCTCTTCGTCTTGTTTCATTTATCTTCCTTCATTTCTTTCACCTTATCTATTTTCCCTCATCTTCCTTTCACCTTCATTCATCTCCTCCTCATCTATTACTCTTCATTCCTCATCTACTGCATCTGAATTTACCTCTTTCATCTCATCTCCCTCTCTACATACCATCTCCCTCATCTCGCTCTCAATCTCTCTCCTGTCGTTTCCTTTTCTCTGTACTGTCTTTCTCACCTCCTTTCTCTCCCCATCTCTTCCATTACTCTTCTCTATCTCAAACCATCATCTTCTCTCTTATACTCGTTTCGTTTCTCCCTTCATCTTCCCTTTCCTCTAATGTCTTCCCATCTTCACTCCCCCTCCCTCTCCTTTCACACCTCCCCATCTCTCCCCTCTCTTCTTCTTACCTCCCCATCTTCTCTTCCCTCTTCTTTTACACCTCCTCATCTTGTCTCCCACTCCCCTCCTCTCATTCCCCTCTCACCCTCAAAGTGCCCCCACTCCCTCTCGCCTGTACAGAAAGAGCCAAAGTGAAAAAACCGACGTGGCCTGGTAAAGAAAAACAAGCAAGTGTGTCCGCGTGTGTTTTGAAGTTTGCAGAGGCGGAGTGACGGCGGGCCAGATTACAACACATCAAAGCCACGTCTCCTCCCGCCACTGTCTTGGGCTTAAGACACTATGACACTGGCAGCAAAAAATAAATACATAAACGGATAAATAAATAAAAAAGAGTGAACAAATGAATAAATACAGTCTACCTACACTGCCTTCGAAAGCGTTAAATAATACAGGGTGTCTAACAAAAGTATTTATATTTCATCGGTATTCTAGAGGTAAATTATGAGTAAAAAGTCTAATTAAACATGGGTCCTATTCTCAGTCGTCAAGCAGCTACACTCACTGATGTCCTTATGGGTGAATTATGAGGGAGACAATTTTCACTCGTAAACTCATCAGTAATTCTAACTCCATATTAGTGTAGCTTTGGAGCCATGTTTATATAGCGTCTTTCGTCACACTTAGGTCTACAATAACCTCTTGAAGCTTCTGAAAAAATATCGTGGGGAACTTCGTGCAAATAAAGCTAAAACTGCCTAAATAAAACTAAGACTGTCTTGAGAGAGAGAGAGAGAGAGAGAGAGAGAGAGAGAGAGAGAGAGAGAGAGAGAGAGAGAGAATAGAAGGTACTAACAAGGAGAATATGATATCGTACCCCGCTCTGATATTGAATTTATTTTGCCTGGTTTTCATTTCAAGAGGGAGTGAAAACACGAACATTTTACGGCATGCTAATGGGCTAAAAGGATGCGTTTAGTAAGCATCTGTAAATCTGTGCCAATTATCACCTTTCTTATGTGCTTCTTTGGTCCACATTTAAGCTGAGTTTGCTCCCTTTATCTTCCTCCTCCCTCATTCTCTAGCTTGTTATCTTACTCTTCCCCCTCTTTCTCTTCCTTCGTATCTTCTTCCTTCCTCCCTACCCTCCGTTTTTCCTTCTCCCTCTTTAGTTCTTCCCTACTATCTTGCTCCTCCTTGTCCCACTATTCCTATCTTCTTCCTATTTGTCCTTCTTTACTGCCTACCTCCGTCCTCCCTCTCCTAGTCTTCTCTCATATCTTCCTCCTCCCTCTCCAACTCTTCCCTCCGATCTTTCTCCTTCCTCTCTTGCTTTTCCTTAGCATCATTCTCTTCCATCTCCTACTTACCCCTTCAATCTTGCCTCCTATCTTCTTCCGTTTTTTTTTTTCCTCTACCTTCCTTTCCCCACTCTCCCTCTCTTGGTTCTCCTTCCTATCTTCCTTCTCTCTCTCCTCCTCTTTCCCTCTGTCTTCCTCCTCCCCCTCTCCCTCTTTTCTTTTGTCTTCCTCCTTGCTCCCTAACTCTCATCTCCAACAGAGTAGTCATAAAGTGTTAGAAAGAGGGTAGGACAGACACAAGGTACAGACGATCAAACAGAAGATCGTGGTAGCAGACAGACAGACAGATGTTATGATGTGGGTTTGGTTTTATGACTTCTGCAGACAGACAATAGTTTTGGTCGTCCACCCCACACACTAAGTCGCTACCCGTGGACTTGAACTCACAACGGAATGACCTCCAGACATAAAACCAATACTAAACCAACTCAGCCACCACGTCGCTCCTTTCTCCAGTCCTCCTGCTCCTCCCCCTCTCTTCTTCCCCCCTCCCCTTCCCCTCCCCGTGTTCAAGTCGAGGGACGCCAGGTGGGTCCTCTCTGGTGACGTCACTTCCCCCTCCCCATTCCCCTCCTCCCCGGCCATTCATTCAGTGGCGGAGATGGACTGATAAGAGACGGGTTTAACACGGCCATAATTAAGGCAACAGGGGACAGGTGTTGAGGGAGGGACGAGGGAAGGTGTTGATGGAGATGGTGTTAGTGTGGAGACTTTTTTCCTTTCTCTCTCTCTCTCTCTCTGGTATGGCAAGGATAAACTAAAATTAAATACGTCACCAAATTCAAGGGATACTGTTCTGTGTTTTCCCTCCGCCTAATTATACCCCCTTGACCGTATAAAACAGCCATAAGTAAAAATGAGCAGCCTAATGATTCTCTGATTTGCTGCAGCGTAGGAGACAGTAAAACAGGACCTTCCCCCTTAATCAACGCAGTCATAGCTGTCAGGAAATAGTGAAAAGAATCCTCAAGACAGGAGAGTTAAAATGCCAGGGAACTTACAGGAAAGGATGAAAAATGGGGCAAAAAGTGCTGCAGTGGACTAACCGTAAACTGTAACGGGAAATATAGGAAGGGGCAAAATAATGAAGAAGAATTTATGTTCTTTAGCTGAATAATTTTTACGTCTCATTTATCAGGAACAGACTTTAAATATTTACTCGAGAGAAAACACAGGTGATTATGATTTCTTGTAATATCAAACACACCTGACATGTAAATATCAAAGGATTATATATATTTTTGTGATCGTCTGTGCCTCTTCGAGCGAAAACAGAGGGGGAATATTATTATCATTATCATTATTATTAATATTATTATTATTATTATTATTACCATCATCATCATCGTTATCATCATCGGCAGCAGCAGCATCCTCATAATCCTCCTCCTCCTCCTCCTCCTCCTCCTCCTTATCATCATCATCATTATTAAGTACTTCAACAATGAGTCTAGCCTCAAAATGGACACAGGAGTGGGATGAAGAGCTTTTGGATAAACTTCAATCCGATGATAGTCTTTCTGTTCAATTTTTAATATTTTTAGACAATGATACGAGGCTGAGGAGAAACGTACACAGGCATCAAATATGTATAAAAACGATCACATATGTTCAAGCGATCATGAACGTACACAAAAGATCACATACATTTATAAGCGTTCACATACGTACACAAGCGATCACATATATACATTCATAAACGATCACATAACCATCACATATATACACAATCCATCACATACATACACAAACGATCATATACATACATACAGAAGCGATCACATACGTACATAAACGATCACATACACAGCAGCAGGGTGCACACAGGTGGGTCTCGTCGCTCTGTGTCTGTTAGGCGCCCCAGTCTGACAGAGGTGGGGGGAGGGGGAGAAGAGGAGGGGGAGAGTAGGGGGAGAGAAGGGAAACGGGAGAGTGGAGGGGAAGGGTGACAGGATGAGAGGAGAGGGGGTGAGGGGTAAGGGGAGGAAGGGGTAAGGGGAGAGGAGATGAGAGGAGTAGAGTGGGGGGGGGGGCAGAAGAGAATGGCACGGGAGGGAAGAGAAGGAATGAAGGAAAGAGGGGAGAAGGGAGACGGAAGATAAGAAGAAGAGGGAGAGGGAGAGGGAGGGAATGGAAAAGTGGCAACAAAGAGCTAAGGGAAGGGAATAGGGGAGGAGAAGGAAGAAGGGAAGAGAGAAGTAAGAGGAAGATGGGAAAGTTTCACAAGAGATTAGGGAGGAGGAATGGGGAGAAAGGACAGAGGCCGGGAAAGTGAGTGGGAAAGAGGGGCAGGAAAGGGAAGAAACTGTAGATTAAAGGGGAGGGGAAATGAAAGGGGAGAGGAGAAATGGAAGGGAGGGAAGAGATGGGAGGAAAAAGGCTGGGAAGATAAGAGGGGAAAGACATCGAGAGGGGGAGGGGAGAAGTGAGAGGTTAGGAGAATAAAGGGTAAAAGAGAAACAGGAGGATAAACGGTAAGAGAGAAAGAGGAAGACGAAGGGTAAAAGAGGAAGAGGAGGCAAAAGGGTAATGTAGGAGGAAGTAAGGCGTGCTGTGTTGACAAGAGGGGTAGCATGGTGTGTGTTTGGGTAGGCCTGGTGAGCCCCCTTCTCTGTGTTTTCTTCCCTCTCTGTATCCTTCCTTACACAGCTCTTTCTTAAATTTCACATATAGTTTAGTTTCTGCGCACTGTTTCATTACATGTATCCTTTCTTCGTCCTCCCATTCTTATTTTCAGATTTGCTTTAATTTTGTATTATTTCATCAGACACTATCTATCTATCTATCTATTGCCAGACGCCTCAATCCCGTTAGGGGTGGCCACAAACAAATCGCCTCCACGTCGCCCTGTCCCCCTCCATTTCACTGCCCCGCTCCCAACTCACACCCCTCTCTCTCATATACCTCTCCATCCCATCCCTCCATCTCATCCTCGGCCTCCCCCTCCCTCTTCCCCCCTCCACCTCACTCACATACACTCTCCTCGTCAGTCTTTCACCCTCCTTCCTCTCCACATGGCCAAACCACCTCAGTGTATTCCTCCTAACGCTTCCTATCACATCCACCTCCACACCACAACGCTCCTTTATATCCTCATTTGTCAGCCTGTCTCTCCATGTGACTCCACGGGCTCCTTTTAAATAACTCATTTCCACTGCTCTCACTCTTGACTTGTGTCCTTCATTAGACACGCTGCTAAATAATAAGGTATTACAAATATTCTTTGCCTGGCTACGTTGAACATTCTTTTTAACACTTACCTGATCCATATTTTCATCCCATTTTTGTCTCTTCGTTACACTTGCTTAAGTCTGCTCGATGTCAAAAGGCCAGAAATGAGTCATAATTCGGGAACCGGTGGCCCGATTGAACTGGAAATTGTTATATTCTTCAAGTTAGAGTATTTTAACGGTACCTTGCCCTAACAAAAACTGAGCTACTTTGCGCCGTGTTTGCTGTGTTACGGTAACAGACAAACCAACAAGCATACAGAAATCGATCATTATAATACAGATGTTCATTTTAATTTTAATTTTTACTAACAGTTTCTAGTCCCAAGTAACCCATTTCATCCGGTGAGGTAATTCTTCGTTAACCTTGGCCACCTGCAGATGATTTTATTCAGTTTAGAAGCGCGTCGATATGGAGCAGTTAGATAGCTTTCATTAACCCTTTCAGAAGTGATATCCTTCTTCAGATGAATTAAATCGTCTGGTATTAGCCCGATAAAAATGCTAAATACGTCAACGAGCTAAAGGGGTTATAGTCCAATACTTTATTTTATTACTCACTGCTTTTATGTTTTTTGCCATGATATTATTGCTTCTGAATCATTTTTATATCCTTTTGTGTATCTCCCTCCCTCTCTCTCTCTCTCTCTCTCTCTCTCTCTCTCTCCTGTTCCTCCCTCTGTCCTTGTCCCCCTTCCCCCCTCCCCTCCTGGAGAGACCCGGTGACTGGGAGCTGTCACAATGTTTACAGTGTTCTCGTCTGCTCCAGTGTTTTGCTCCCACTTACCCTCCCCACCCACCCACCCCCACCCACCACCCCACCCACCCACCCTCCTACCCATCCACCCTCTTTACCACCCACCTACCCACCCTCCTTCACACTCGCCTACTCACCTATTCTCTTTCCCACCCACCCTGCTTCACATCCACCCATCTACTCACCCACATATCATCATCCCTCCCACACACACTCCACCATTCAAACTTATCCTTCCACACAAACATCCATCTCCCACCCACACTCCACCTCCCCACCCACCTTCCCACCCAAGCATCACCTTCGTACACACACTCCCACTTACACATCACCTTTCCACCCATCCCTACACTCTTACACCACTTTTCCATCCACTCCCTAACCCACACATCACCCTACTATCCACACCCACACCCACACCCACACCCACACCCACACCCACACCCACACGAATTCCCTTCCAGCTTCCACACAGCCAATCCATAGCCTAGACTCGCATTCTCGTCGGTAAAGGAAGTGCCCTAACACCTCATCCTAAGCGATTTATTTTCCTCATTACACTATGCTATCCTCTTCTGTGTTACTTAAATAGTTCTAACCTAATATCACCACATTCTGCATAAATAACGTACAAAACGATATTACCCAGCCGTATCCAAAAATAAATCGGTAACAAAGAGGTGTTAGGATCTTCGCTAACCGCCGAAAATGAGCGCCCTACTCATATGGATTCAAGTCTCATCGTATTATTTAGTAAGTTCGCGTATTTCCTTTCTAAGAACACTAATTTTTCTTGGATCCAACATTATAACTTACCCACTGAGCACATCTACTTCGTCCCCTGTGTAAACGTCCTCCTTACTCTTCTGATCGATCAACTCTTCCTAATGCAACGATGTCTGTCTGTCTGTTAGTCCTTCTGTTTGTGTATTTGTCTGTCTAAAAGTTTTCCCACTACGATGTGTCTGTCTGTCTCGCCAACCCCATTCCATCCTCCTATAAACATTCTTCCTTATTACTTCCCTCCCACTTGTATAGATTGTATTACCAACCTCCTGATTTTTTCAACTAGCAGCCTTCCTATCCATTCACCCCTACCTGACCCACCCATGCATATCCCCGATTAATTCACCCACTCACACCTCTAGCTAGCTCATCCACCCAACCCACACATCTACGCCCCCACCTATCTCACCCCCCTCACACCACCACCTAGCCCACCGACACACATCCCCACCCAAACCTACCCACTACAGTCAACACACTCGTCCATCTAACCCACCCAAATCCATCCACTCACGCCCCTATCTAACCCATCCAAATCCACCCACTCACACCCCCACCTAACCCACCTAAATGCACCCACTCACGCCCCCACCTAACCCACCCAGTCCACCCATTCACACCCTCACCTAACCCACCCACTAAACGACCTCGCCAAAGTCACGACCCTACCCTCTCCTTCCCTTCCTTCCCTGTCTTCTTTTGTTCTTCTCTTCTCGGTTTTTCCCTCGAGTTTCCTTATCTTGTTTCCAGCTATTCCTATTTCCATTTTATCATCCTTTATTCTTATTTTACCTACATCTACTTTCAATCTTCCCTTTCTTCCTTTCTACTTTCTCTCTCTACCCTTTATCTTTGAATCTACCTACATCCACTCTCTATTCCTTCCCTTTACTATATACCGTACTTTCATTCTCTCTCTACCTTCCTTTAATCGATTTCTAATTACATCCTCCCTATACCTTATCCTTATTCTGTCTACATATACTCTCTACCCCTTATCTTTACTATATCTACATCCACTTTCTAACTTCTCTTACCCTTATCAAACCATGCATTCACTCTCTACCTTTTCTTGTCCTCAGTCCATTTTATGATTGTATTTGCCACTATTCAGCCAAATTTGGCATCTCTCTCTCTCTCTCTCTCTCTCTCTCTCCCTCTCTCTCTCTCGCTCTCTCTCGCTCTCTCTCTCTCACGAACGTCCTCTAGTTGTTCAGTCTTTCATCTCTCTTCTTGTTCTCACATATCTACCACACACCACAACCACCATCACTCATACACCACCACCACCACCACCACCCACACACCACAGCCACCACCACCACCACCCACACACCACAACCACCACCACTCATACACCACAACCACCACCCCACACACCACAGCCACCACCACCACCCACACACCACAACCACCACTACCCACACACCACAGCCACTAACACTTACACACCACAACTACCACCACCACCAACCACACACCACAAACACCACCACCACCATCACCCACACACCACAACCACCACCACCACCAATACCCACACACCACAACCACCACCACCACCAACCACACACCACAAACACCACCACCACTATCACCCACACACCACAACCACCACCACCACCAACATCCACACACCACAACCACCACCACCACCACCACCACCACCCACACATCACAACTCCTCTCAAAGCAATAAGTCTATGTTTACCCATCTCTAATTTTGGTTGTGGCGGGAGCTTTGTTGTGGTAGCGGTAGGAGAGGAAGTGCTGGGTAGGTGGATAAGTGGGTAGGGGAGTAAGTGGATACGTAGGTAAGTCGGTACGTGGGGAAATGAAAAGATGGTTAAGTGACCGGTGGGTAAGTGGGTAGGTGGGTAAGTGACTGGTGGGTAAGTGGGTAGGTGGGTAAGTGACTGGTGGGTAAGTGGGTAGGTGGGTAAGTGACTGGTGGGTAAGTGGGTAGGTGGGTAAGTGACTGGTGGGTAAGTGGGTAGGTAGGTAAATAGGGTATGAGGCAGCGGAAATCCTCGTAAAACACTGGGCTAAGGTGGTGGTTGTTGGGAAGATAAGAATATTTTCACAACGTAGCCAGGCGCACAATATCTTGTCTGGGTATAGTGACTGAGAGTAGTGTAGAGGTGATGAGGAGAGCAGTCGTAATGATGAGAGTTCTGATGCAGCTGATGGTTGATATATAAGAGAATGAAGGAGTGTGTTGTGAGGTAACTATGGGGATGGCAGGATTTAGTGGGTACGTGAAAAGTCTCTGTGCGGTAGGAGAAGGGATACGTGGCAGTGTGAGCTGTGGCAGTGGAGTATGAGGTGTGCGTAAGGTATGGAAGTGTGAGGTGTGTATAAATTGTGGCAGTGTGACAGGTGTGGCACTGTAATAATATCGAGTGTGGTGCAGCAGTGTGACGTGGATGTGGTATAACTGCAGTGTATATGTGTGGTAAGGCAGTGTGTGGTGTGACAGTGTAAGGTATG